>NC_137890.1:77353221-77973612 GCF_963455335.1 Martes martes
TTTTGAGAAATGTGTGTGTGTGTACACGCGCGTGCAACTTGTGAAATAGGAATCCTATGTTTGCTCATATATTTATGTTGGCACTTATTTCCCCACCCTCTTCTCGCAGTCTTTCCTTCCAAATCAAATCTTTACACTTCCTTCCCTCAGCTTCCTCAACCGTGAGGATTCAAATGAGATGGAGAGCGACTCCGCCCTCTTATGAATATGCAACAGCGAGGGGCGGGGAGGAAGCGCGGGAGAAAAGCCCTGCAAGGAAATCCAACCTGGGCCGCCCGAAAAGGGCTCCAGCCGGCCGCGCCCACCTTCCGCCCCGGTCTTCGGGGACCAGCACACAATAGCGCAGCCGGGGGCCTGGGAAGCCCAACTCCCTCCGGAGGAGGAGCCGGTGGACTTGGTCCTCGCCAGGGAGATGTGGCATCTCAGCAGCCCCTCAGAGCCCATCTGAACTCCGGCCCGGAAGGCCACCCCCGGCCGGATTAACCGTCTCCCGACCTCGGGGCCGCATGTCCCCGCCCTTTGTGGTGCAAATGAGGAGCGCTCAGGGGCCCGGGGGGCGGCGCTCGCCCGGGATAAAGTTTGCCCGCTGCTTCTCCGACACTTCCTTCACACTTTGTTTGAGCTCGGCGCGGGATGGTCGGATCCATCCAGGGATCCCCCCTGCCGGCGTGGAGGAATGCTGAGGAAGGTAAGTGGGTTATCTTTGCCGGTTGTCACCTCTCCCTCACGTCTGGAGGAGGGACCACCAAGCAGCAGGTGGCCGGCATCCTCTGATCGTGCAACATTTTTTCGGAAGCAAGCGTGAGAGAAGGCGGGGATTAGCGGTTCTGCGTAAGAGAGCCGGCAGAGCTGTTGGAGAGTGTAGGTTTGAAAAGTTGCGGCGACCCAGCAGGTGTGGGGGGCGAGCTCGCAGAGCTGTCCCTCCCACCCCCCCGCAGCGGCCGGAGCACAAAGCCTGCGAGCCGGCGCGGCCGCGTTGCCATGGCAGCGGGGGCGGGGCGAGTCGCGGCGTGCCTGGGTTGCCGGGCGACAGAGGGGCGCGGGAGAGGGGGACGCAAAATCTTCGGGAGCTTTTCCCCAAGATGAGCCAGTTCTTGTCTCACCGGATGGTTAACTCAAGTGTATTGGCCGACACTTGTCCTTTGGTGAGAGAATCGGGCTGCTACCTGCTTAATGCCCTCATACTTTGCTTTGGAAATACTGGATTGTGGTCTGGTGGAAGACATGAAAAAGTTAGAAGATACTTCTTTCTAAAAGTAATAACAATAAAATATTCTGTTTCCTCATTTTCCATAGAGCATCTGCTGAGGGATATTCCTTAATTATCATCATTTAAAAAATACAGAACCTGGTTTGCATCCATGCAAATGAATTGGCCTTCAACCTTCCAACATATTAACCAAAATCTTTGCAAAATAAAAGCACATACAGTAGGTAGCAGGCAGTGTAAAACATTCAGATAATTACACCTTAAAATGTTTTACAAAGACACAAATTTCACAAAGCAAGGGAGAGAATGTTATTTTTTTCCACCGGGTATTTTCCTACGTGTAAATGTGCCAGATAATTTTGGCCTATTATCTCAAAGATTATTTGTTTAAGCTGTGCACTGCAGAAAAAAATATTGGAGAGGAATTTGAATTATCTTTTCTAGAGTAGTGATTGGCAGCTACAGTAGGATTTTACCCCTCCCTCCTTCCCATTTATCCTATTATAGCTAAAGCTATCTTTTGGTGTTTTTAGTTTCTCAGATTTAATTGTGTTTATTAACTGATCCGTTAACAGTTCTTAGCTGTGTTCCACACACTGGTTTATTTCTTTCTCTGTCTCCAATTTATTTATTTTATTTGTTCTTGTTTGTTTGTTTGTTTTTGAGAGAGAGAGAGAGAGAGTATGTGTGTGTGTGTGTGTGTGTGTGTACGCGGGGTGGAGGGGCAGAGGAATAGAGGGAGTGGGAGGGAGAGAATCTTAAGCAGGCTTCCTGCTCAGGGCAGAGTCCCACGTGGGGCTCCATCTCAGGACCCTAAGATCCTGACCTGAGTCGAAGGACCCTAAGATCCTGACCTGAGTCGAAATCAGGAATGGGTCGTTTTATTTATTTATTTATTTAAAGATTTTATTTATTTATTTATTTGAGAGAGAGAGAGAGAGAGAGATCACAAGTAGGCAGAGAGGCAGGCAGAGAGAGAGGGGGAAGCAGGCTCCCCGATGAGCAGAGAGCCCAATGCGGGGCTTGATCCCAGGACCCTGAGATCGTGACCAGAGCCAAAGGCAGAGGCTTAACCCACTGAGCCACCCAGGAGCCCCAGGAATGGGTCATTTAAGTGACTAAGCCACCTAGGCACACCTCTCTGCCTCCAATTTAAAATTGTCTATGTGCAATTTATTCATGTATTTATTTTATCAAATGTTTATTTTATTTTATTTTTTAAAATATTTTATTTATTTGACAGAGAGAAATCACAACTAGGCAGAGAGGCAGGCAGAGAGAGAGGAGGAAGCAGGCTCCCTGCGGAGCAGAGAGCCCGATTCGGGGCTTGATCTCAGGACCCTGAGATCATGACCTGAGCCCAAGGCAGAGGCTTTAACCCACTGAGCCACCCAGGCGCCCTTATCAAATGTTTATTAAGCTTTGCTACGTGCTGTGTTCAGAGCCAGACTTGGGATTAAGTGGTGAGAAGGACATACAAAGTTGAATTAGAAAAATATACAGTTTAGAGAGAGGGAAAGGCTAGAAAGCAATTATAATCCACTGTGATACATTCTTATTTAGAAATCCCCTGCTGCTTACTAGGAAGATTCCCTGATCACAGTTGGGCAGTGTACTTCATTTGTGCCGTCAGCTTTGCCCTTCCAAGGTAGGCATTATTCATGGACCAGTTTAAACTATGAGGAGGGTGAGGGGTGCCTGGGTGGCTCAGTGGGTTAAAGCCTCTGCCTTTGGCTCAGGTCATGATCTCAGGGTCCTGGGATCGAGCCCTACATTGGGCTCTCTGCTGAGCAGGGAGCCTGCTTCCTCCTGTCTCTCTGCCTGCCTCTCTGCCTACTTGTGATCTCTGCCTGTCAAATAAACAAATAAAATCTTAAAAAAAATAAACTATGAGGAAGGTGAGACTAGAAAAGTAAAGTAATTTGTCTACAGTAATTTACAGTTCTTACAGTTAGTAGGTGGTAAGTCAGGATCTAAATCCAAATGTGATTGCTATGACATGCTGCATTAAATCCTTTATCCTTGTGTCCCTACCAAATTACCATATTTTGATCATTCTTAGTAGTGAGTGTAAATTTCTGAAAATAATGATGTGGTTTTCTTTTGGTTGAGATGTTTTCCAAGTCAGATATTTCTAAAGTCAAATATCAATTGCAAGGGTGCCAGGGTGGCTCAGTGGGTTAAGCCTCTGCCTTGGGCTCAGGTCATGATCTCAGGGTCCTGGGATCGCCCCCCCGCATCGGGCTCTCTGCTCAGCAGGGGGCCTGCTTCCTCCTCCCCCTCTGCCTGCCTCTCTGCCTACTTGTGATCTGTCAAATAAATAAATAAAATCTTAAAAAAAAAAGTCAATTGCACTTCTGAAGAGTGTATGTTCTTCCTACTGGAACGTTGCTATTGTCAACTATCTTTTTTCACGGGTTCCTGAGGAGCTAATGAAAAACCAAGAATTTGATTATTCAAATCAAGTTTTAAGAATATTAGAGATACTTGTATATTAAAGCATTCTATTTTACAAATGATTATAGAATTAGATTTATTTAAAGCAAAATACACTACTTAGCACTCAGGTTTTTATTACCTTTCTTAATTTTATAATTTTTTGTTAAAGGTTTTATTTATTTATTTGTCAGAGAGAGAGAGCCCAAGCAGGGGGAGCAGCAGTCAGAGTGGGCAGAACAGGTAGGGGGAGAAGCAGGCTCCCTGTTGAGCAAGAAGCCTGATGTAGGACTCGATCCCAGAATGCTGGGATCATGACCAGAGCCGAAGGTAGTGACTTAACTGAATGAGCCACCCCGGTGTCCCTACTTTCCTTAGTTTTAAATCTTTTTAATCAGGTTTGTTAGCTTCTGCTGACAGTGACATTAGTACACGATAGCTGGAAATTGCTATCTGGGAAGTTGTCCTAGAAAGTTCGGTTATGAACCTGATTTGACCTGGTCACAGCCCTGAAAACCACTGTGAACTGATCTTATAAGGGTTTTTTACTGTAAAAAAATAGTTTTCTAAATAGATTACAGGATCCATGAAGGCAAGAAGCAGGTCTTTTCTGTCTTTAGAGCCTATCTTTTAATATCAAATACAACATTCTTCATTAATATTAAGTGGCAAGAGAAACAAAAGTAAACTTTATTAGTTCAATGAAATATAGAGTAGAAATAATCCTTTAAAATGCCTAATATTGAGGGGCACCTGGGTGGCTCAGTGGGTTAAGCCTCTGCCTTCAGCTCAAGTCATGATCTCAGGGTCCTGGGATCAAGCCCCACATGGGGCTCTCTGCTCAGTGGGAAGCCTGTTCCCCCTCTCTCTCTCTGCCTGCCTCTCTGCCTACTTGTGATCTCTCTCTCTCTCAAATAAATAAAATGTTTTAAAAAAAAAAGAAAAAGAGAAAAAAAATGCATAATATTGAGAGTCACAGAAATTCTAATCTTTTTTTGATTTTTTTCATGATATTATTCTACAAACTGATAGATAGTACCTATTTTACAAATAGAAAAACTGAGCCCCAGCGATTAGTATATAAAATATTTTCTAATGCTTTATCTTAATTGAACCTCACAACCACCATGCAATAATTCCCATCACTATTTTTTTAATATATGAAAACATAGAAGCTCAGAGAAGTTGAGTGACATGGTCAGAGTCAGCCAGAGAGGGAGAGGCACCTCTGATAATGATGTCAAGTGATTTTGTGCACTATACCCATACAAACCAGATGCACCTGTGAGCTTTGAGCATCAAAGCCAGACCTGGGGGTGCTAGGTACAAGACGCCTTCTCTCTGTTTTACCTTCCAAGATTCCACATGTTTGGGCAAAAGGGGAGAAATCTTCTTTTAAAAGACAAGTACAGGGGCGCCTGGGTGGCTCAGTGGGTTAAGCCTCTGCCTTCGGCTCAGGTCATGATCCCAGGGTCCTGGAATCGAGCCCTGCATCAGGCTCTCCACTCGGCGGGGAGCCTGCTTCCCCCTCTTTCTCTGCCTGCCTCTCTGCCTACTTGTGATCTCTCTCTGTCAAATAAATAAATAAAATCTTAAAAAAAAAAAAAAAAGACAAGTACAGGGGAGCCTGGGTGGCTCAGTCAATTAAGCCTCTGCCTTGGGATCAGGTCATGATCCCAGGGTCCTAGTATCGAGCCCCACATCAGGCTCCCTGCTCAGTGGGGAGTCTGCTTCTCCCTCTTCTCCCGCCCCTCCCCCTGCTCATTCTCTCTCTCTCTTTCAAATAAACAGATAAATCTTTTTAAAGAAACAACAACAAAAAATAAAAGACAAGTACAGACAGAGGCAGGGCAGAAGCAAGGAAGACATGCTCAGTGGAGCAAAAAAAAAAGTGAGCGGGGAAAAAACAGTGAAATGAAGTTGATAAAAGGTGTATTAATTTGCTACGATTGCTACAACAAAGTACCACAGAGTGACTGATTGAAAAAAAACAGACATTTATTGTCTCACAGTTCTGGGGGCTTCAAGTCTGAGGTCCAGGTGTCAGCAGGGTTGTTTTCCTCTGATACCCCTCCTTAGCTTGTATGGGGCTGTCTTTTGCTGTATCCTCACCTGGTCTTCTTCTGTGTGTCTGTCTGTCTGTCCCAATCTCTTCTTATGATACCTGTCTTGTTGGACTAGAGCCCACTCATTTGACCTCATTTTACCTTAATTGGCTCTTTCAAAGCCCTATCTCCACATTAAGTCACATTCTGAGGCGCTGGAGGGTTAGAACATCAACATACGAATTTAGAGGGAACTCAATTCAGTCCATAATAAAGAATAAGAAAAGTGAACCTGATCTATGATTCCGAAGACATGGCCCATTTCAACTGTTTTATTCCTGTTCGTATTCTCTCCTAGCACAAATAAATGTTGGAGCAAGTAGTGGCAATTTTTTTCTATCAGTATATGCCACTAAATGTATAAAGAACAAAAAGATTCAGAGCTGAATTCTTCTATATTTAGCTTGCTTCATACTTTATTTTCACTCTCACCTCTGGAGGGCCAACTTCAAGCCTTGTCAAGTTTTGACAAGGGCAGACGAAACGGATGATTGATCCCATTGCCAGCCAGGTCTAACCTATCTCTCTGCCTTTTTGGAGCTGTGGAGCGCATACGATTTGTGTCCTATGCACTCCCTGTGTAGTGTGATGAATCTAGGAAAAATGAACTCAAAATACTGAGAGGACAGTGAAGCTGTCCTATGTCACAGCCATGGAGGTAAGCTAGGGAGACCTATCAGAATGGCATTTTCCAGCTTATTTCTAACAAGATGTTCAGCGTAGTACTTCAGACTGAACAGTAGTCAGAAGAATTTGAAAGTTTTCTCTGAGGCACTGAGCAGCTAACAAGGTTATAATTGGAGTGTGTTGCCAAGACTCAAGTTATTAAAATACTGTGGTCATAGAATAACAGGGACAAGAGGGAAGCCTAGAAGTCTGGTGGCCAGTGCCTTGCTCAAAGCACAGACACTGCTTTGTAAAGGTGGGAATCAGGTAAGAATCAAGATGGCCAAAGAAGATTCCAGAGTCTTCTGCAATAAAAGTTTCTGTAAATAACCAATCATCAGAGTCTCAAAGTACTTTTATTTCTTTGACTTCCTTCATTACTTCATATTCTGCCTTCAGAAAAGGTGAAACATACCTGTCCACTTTTCTTCATACAACATCTTGTGATTTTTTTTAAACACTTTATTTTATTTAAATATTTTATTTATTTATTTGACAGAGAGACAATGAGAGAGGGAATATAAGCAGAGGGAGTGGGAGAGGGAGAAGCAGGTTTTCCACTGAACAGGGAGCCCGATGCGGGTCTCGATCCCAGGACCCTGGGACCATAACTTGAGCAGAAGGCAGATGTTTAACGAATGAGCCACCCAGCCGCCCCAATATCTTGTGATTTGCTAAAACAGTTTTAATAAGACACTGCTTGACCCTTTTTTGTAAGCTGAACTGAAACTCTGTCTATTGTTTTAGCAATCTGTTTCTATTAGTCCCAAGCTAGCCCTCACCATCTGGAATTTAGAGTTGTTATTTATGTCTTCCTGGCACCTCCCTGACTTGTTCCCCTTTGGGGACCATCCTATTTACATCACGTGTGGGGCCCCAGACTCTATTCTGAAATTTCCCTATTGAAGAATATGCATCCAATATACTTGGTGGAGCGTTTTTAAGAAATACCAGAAGCTTTTGAAATGTGCCGTTTGGCTGTGATCCAGTAGCTTTTCATTCCATGACGGGTGGTTTCAGAAACAGGTTCTTGTGTGGAATAGCTATTGTTACCCAGCCAAAAAAAGAGTGCCTATTTCTCAGAGCGATGCATACTTAATTAGCAACGGGATCGATGCCAGGGCCTGGAATTTGAAAAGTCAGCTTTGAAAGTTTGTGTAATTCCCTGAAGGGCAAAACTATGTATTTCTCCTTGTGATATGAGCCAGACATTGGTCTAAGGGATCAGTTGTGCGAATTGGCTGACACAGGGTCAGGAGGTGGGTTGGCCTGTTCCACAGCTGTTTCTTTAACACCTTTTCATTAAAAACTTGCCTCAGAGGCACTCCCCTCAAATTAGGAGAAAAGAGCCTAAGACATATGTGTAAAGAGTGAGGAAAAACTACCGTCCATGGCTGTTTAGACTTCCTCAGATTTTGGTACAGTGAAATACCTTTCATTCCCCTGTGTTACTGAAGAAAATCATGAGCTTGAAGTGTCTGGAAAGTTCCCAGGCAGTCAACAAGTATTTATCAATCACTTACTATCTGATCCGGCGCTGACAGGGCATAAGAAGATATGTCATAAGCTTTCTCCTCAAGTAGCTGATACTAGAGTTCTGGGTAAACAGGCATGAAAACATTGAACGTTTGTTGTGTGTGCTCCTGGACATATGGAAGCCCTGGGAATGACTGCTCCAGGTGGGGCTTGGGGGCCAGAGAACTACATCTTCCTTCCTCTGTGGCTTTGCCCATGCTTATCTCCTTCAAGTTCTCATCACCCCAACCCCCCTAAGCCCAGGCCCTTTCTGGCTTTTCAGAGTACTGCTTCAATCTGGTAAGGATCCTCAAGAAATCCTATCTTTGAATGTGTTTACACCAGGGTGAATCTGGCCATAGGATTTTAAGCTTTATAATCCTGGAGGAAATGCATCACCATTTGAAGGAAATAAAAGAAGGGGCTAGGTTGAAGGAGCAGAAGAGAGAACCATTTCAATCTTTTCCCCCACGGATAGTAGTTGTAAATTCTTGGCAAGCCATGAAAAGACTGCCAGAGTTTACATACATTTTTAAGGACAGAAAGATAATCTGTTGGCAATGACATATAACTATGAAACTGTGTTGAGGGCAGCAGCAGGGCAGAGAGGAGAAAAACATTGGTCCAGAATCCTAGATGGTGACAGAAGATAGGGCAGCGGCAAGTGGCCATTATCCCAAGACTGGGAAAAAAACAAACATGGCAACTGGGAAGCCACCTCAGGGTACAGAAGTGCCCCCTGGGGTTATCCTCCAGAAGCTCCAGGCTCCCCACTCCTCACCCTCCCTTCCTGATGATCAGCCAGAATTTGGAGCTGGAAGGGTCCCCAGCAGGGAGTGTCAATGCCATTGTTCTTCGTGTTTCAAGGTAGAAAAATAAATTCAGTTTGGTGTTAGATTCGCAGGTGGTGGTGGTGTTTGTTAAGCACTCCACTTCTTCAGGTGAGTGTATTCGGTGTTTGGGGTTGGCTCAGGGACACACTCATTGTATATCTATTGCTAAGGAAAATATATGCCAAATTCCAGACAAGTGAGATGTATTTTTATTGCACAAAGTGTTTGTGGCATGAAGATTAGTACAACAAGAATTTTATTTGGACGGCCAAGATGTAAGAGCTAAGAGCATTAGAAGAGGGTTGGGAGACGTGCGTTTAAGTCTTGTGTCTAATACCAATTAAGAAATGTTTAGCAAGCCAAATTCCCAGAGGTGACATTTTGTTATTTGCAAGAGGAGGGACTTGATTAGATAATTTCTAAGGCTCTTCGCTGTCTGGAATTCTGCTCTTTCTAAAAGGCAGCCTGAAATGGAAAGAAAGTGCCTTTTCTAAGAATCCCAAATGCTTGTCAAGGATCAATCCTTTTGCCTTCCATCCATAAGTTTTCCAGGGACCCTATGGGACTGTAATGGTCAATGATTAACGTTCCAACCTGTTTTCGCACACAAGGTTGGGAAAGTCTTTCCAGGAAAAGTTTTAGAGGTGAAAAGTTAATAGCTTTTCTTAATTCATTCTTTCAGTTCCTGGTTTTGTAAAAATAGAATTGTCTTCAGGCTCCTGGCTTCTATGTCTTGGCTGTGAGATCTCAGCCTCGAGAAGCCATCAGACCACTCAGCAGCCATAGTGCCATTAAATGTCACAGTCCTTTGAGGCTGTTTTTGTTATTATGCACATCTCAAGTAGAATATCTCAGGATGCATCCTCAACCCAAATGCCTGTCATTTCTTTTGATTGGGAACATAAGATGTCCCTGTGCGACTAGTCAATTGCAGCAATACAAAGGGAATCATAATTATCATTTAGTGTAGAATATGTAAGAGTATCAATATTGACACATTTACAAAGAGTGTAAAATATAAAGCATAGCATGAAACTTTGGAAAATTTTATTTTGGTACTGTAATTTCTATTTTATTTTATTTTTATTTTCATTTACTTATTTATTTTTTAAAGATTTTATTTATTTATTTGACAGAGATCACAAGTAGGCAGAGAGGCAGGCAGAGAGAGAGGGGGAAGCAGGCTCCCTGCTGAGCAGAGAGCCCCATGCAAGGCTTGATCCTAGGACCCTGAGATCATGACCTGAGCCAAAGGCAGAGGCTTAACGCACTGAGCCACCCAGGAGCCCCTTAATTTCTGTTTTAAATGAACTAATAGATCAAACATCAGACGGGGGGGAAAAAAAAAAAAAAGAAAGAAAGAACATTTTTTTCCCCAACTAGCTCTTAAAAACATACGTGACTTGAAAGCTAGGAAGCACACTACTTATAAGGTAACCACCGTTTTAATGGGATGGAAGATGGTTGCAATAAGGAGAAAATCAACAGTTCCTCTGATTGTGGGAAGATATTCTCTGGAGAAAAGTGTAAGCGCTTCTAAAGTTAAATATATTAATCACTGGCAGCTCTGGGAATCTGCCCAAACAAATCATTTTCCTGCAATGTTTGCGTTCAGCCAACTTGAGCTGTCAACCACTGAATTAGGCACTTTTTTCCCCCTAAAAGACATGATTTGGCCAGTAAGAATTTGGTTATGCAATTAAATGTTCACCAATTAGGAGCTAAAAGCCCTGGATTTGGAAAAGTTTGGTATTTTAATGATTCAAAGTATAAATAGTTCCCCCCACCCCGCAATAAATAACAGATGTAAAAATTTTAGTTTCAAATTGGCCGGTCTTTAAAGCCACACTGTAAGCCATACACTAAGGTACTGAGGATAAGAAAAATTTGAATGCCACTAGCAGTGAGAAACTGCTTTTTTTTTTTTTTAAAGAAAAGAAAAGAAGGGTAAAATCCTTTAGAAAATGACTTAAGATTCTTTCCCTATTAAACATGAGAAAAATGAAAGAAGTTCCCAAGAATGTTGACCAATGATACAGTTCCTTGTAAAAACTGGTGTTTTTTTTTTTTGTTGTTGTTTGTTTGTTTTTTTTACTGGAACTCTAATCAGAAGTATAGGAGTCCTATGGCCTCTATTAAAGGCAACAGGAGACATTATTATTTTTTTTTTTTAAGATTTTTATTTATTTATTTACTTGACAGAGAGAGAGATTACAAGTAGGCAGAGAGGCAGGCAGAGAGAGAGGGGAAGCAGGCTCCCTGCCAAGCAGAGAGCCCGATGTGGGGCTCGATCCCAGGACTCTGAGATCATGACCTGAGCCGAAGGCAGAGGCTTAACCCACTGAGCCACCCAGGCGCCCCAACAGGAGACATTATTATCAAGATTTGATGGGTGTTATACCTGCAAAATTTAATTGCAGCCACATTCTAGTTATGACGAGATGGGTTTAGGAAAGGAAAGAAACAGCAGAAGTCCCCAGCGGCTGAACGGAAGGCACCAGGGCAGGACAGGGGCTGCGGGAATGGTCTGGAAGGAGGGCAGGGACAGTGTTTTCCAGTGTCCTTGCTTGGTTATTTCTTTGGGAAAGGGGCTTCTGGAATTTTCACTGGGATCCAATTTATGAAAACTGCTTATGAGAGGGAGAGAAAGATTTAGCCCAAGTAGCTAAATGAATATGAATTAGAGAGATGATGGAAAACAACATCCATCATTGATATTTTTATTCAAGTAGTTTCATATTAAAGATTAGTGTTTCTGAGAGCTTAATTTGCCAATTGAACAAAAAGGTATATCCGCTACTTTACTAAAAATCTAGTTTAAAAACTGATTATTTCAAACATGGGTTTTCATCGTGGGAAAGACGGCAGTTTGTAGGAAAGCACCAAAAACTCTATTTAAAAATATGAGTGTGTTAATTTTAAAAAATTGTTTTAATTTTTAAAAATATGTACCTTATTTATGTGCTGTGAAATCAGAGCATAGAAAATAGCATCTACTGAAAAGTCGCCTCCTGTCTTCCACCCCCCCTAACACTTCCACATCACCCAATTCCCTGGAAGCAGCCAGTATTACCTGGTTCTTCCATGTGCTTCAGAGGAAGTCTGGACCTGTGTAAGAGAATATATTTTCTTCTATCCTCTCCCTGTTTGTCATATGAGTGATGACATCATCTACATGCTATTCTGGATCTTTCATTTTCACTTCATGATATGCTTTGGAGATTATTCCTTTTTAGTTCATAAAGCAATTCTTCATTTTTTTTTTTTTTTAGTGTGGTAAAATATATACAACATGAAATTTACTATTTTAAAGCATACAGTTCAGTGGCTTTAAGTACTTTCATATTGTGTAATTGTCACTATCATCCATCTCCAGAACTTTTTTATCATCCCAAACTGAAACTCTGTCTCCATTAAACAACAGTTCCCCACACCCTGTAGCCCCTGGTAACCACCATTCTATTTTTTTTTTAAGATTTTGTTTATTTACTTGACAGACACAGATCACAAGTAGGCAGAGAGGCAGGCAGAGAGAGAAGGAAGCAGGCTCCCTGCGGAGCAGAGAGCCTGATGTGGGGCTCGGTCCCAGGACCCTGGGATCATGACCTGAGCTGAAGGCAGAGGCTTTAACCCACTGAGCCACTCAGGCGCCCCTCCACCATTCTATTTTCTATGCCTGTGAATGTGACTCTTCTAGTTCAGCTGTTCTAGCTACCTCCTACAGTTAGAATCATAAAATAACTGTTCTTTTATGTCTAGCTTATTTCAGTTAGCATAATGTCCTAGAGGTTCATTCATGTTATAGCCTATATCAGAATTTCATTTCCTTTTAATGGCTGAATGATATTTCATTGTATGTCTATACCATTTTTATCTGTTCTTCTGTCAATGGACATGTGGGTTGTTTCCCCTTTCCTCCATCCTTTTTGAAGGCTGCATAGTGTTCTGTTCTGTGGTTTTAACATATTATACCAACCAGTTTCCTATTGATGGTCAGGTTATTGCCATGTTTCAGTGACTAATTGTGAAATTAAACCACTTCATATATGTATATCTATTAAAATTCATTTCTTGGGACGCCTGGGTGGCTCAGTTGGTTAAGTGGCTGCCTTCCACTCAGGTCATGATCCCAGCGTCCTGGGATCAAGTCCCACATCGGGCTCCTTGCTCGGCGGGGAGCCTGCTTCTCCCTCTGCCTGCCACTCTGTCTGCTTGTGCTCACTATCGCTCCTCTCTCTCTCTCTCTCTCTGACAAATAAATAAATAAATAAATACATCTTTAAAAATTCATTTCTTGAAATGGATTTGCTGAAAAAAATGTTACACATATATTAAATTTGGGGCCATTACTAAATTGCCCTCCATGGAAATTATACCAATTTACACACCCTATAGAGACTATCTTTCCCTACCTCCTTACCAATGCAGAGAATTACCAAACTCCATCTTTGTTCATCTTATGGTGGAAAACAGTGTTTCACAATAGTTGCAGTTTGCATTTCTCTTATCTTTAGTGAACTCTGGAAGTCTTAGGACCATTGCTTTTTGTTTGTTTATTTGTTTTACTGGGACTATATTCATTTCCTTTGTTCATTTCTCAGTTGGGCTATTGAGGGTTTTTTTTTTCCTCCCTCTGCTTTATATTGGCTGTTCTTGAAAAATTTGCTTTTGTTTGGCATCCTTAATGTAGCTTGTGGGAGACTTTTAGAGGTCTGCTGCGAAACAGAAGCTTTGTCTAAGAATAGTGAAACCTGCTTTTCAACACCATTGACCAAATATTGGCTCCACGACAATACATTTGACCAAGGGGACGTACCATCTGATGCTGTAGGAGGCTTTATTGGAGAGGTTATATTCAGAAGAAAGTGTATCTCTGTGAGAACAATAGAAAAAAGTTCTCACAATGTGTTTTAATGTTGTTAAGGATTTACTCATCTTTCAAAAGGTGGTATAAAAACCTATGATAATAAATAACTTGGTATATATTGAAAAAACAACAACAACAACCCAGAAACATAGTAGCATATTGTTAAATTTCATTTTGTTAACCCATGTACCCTATCCTGGATACCTCCAACTCAACATGTCCCACTCTGGACTCATTCCTTTTACCCACAAAGCTCTCCTCAGTTCCTGTGTTTCCCATTTGGGTTTTCTAAGGCAGTTGTCACTCTCCTCCATATGCAGCTAGCTTGTCACCAATGTCCCTCATCCGCCATTTAGTGTTTTTATGCTCACCACCTTGTCCAGACCCACATCGGAGCTCTTCTGGGTTACTGCAGCAACCTCCAACTGATCCTTGTCCCTGCTCAGTAGTTCTGTGATCTGTAGCCAAGAGTGAAGTTTATGAAATGCAAATCGGATTGGCACATCTCTTTAAAATCCTTTGATGGTCCCCTATTGCCCTTAGGAGAAAACTCAAACTCCTTAATGTAGCCTCCAAGGCCAGCGAGCCCTGGCCTGTCCCACTTATCCCTCAGGTGCCTCCTTCACCACACCCCTTTTCTACACTTCCCTCTTCTCGGTAATCTTTCAACTCCTCAAACTCAGGGTGCACACTCATGTTTCAGGAACTTTGACTTTTCTGGAATGTTCTCCCCTGTTCCATTCCCTCTACCTCCTTCCCCTGGAAAACTCCTACTCACTCTTTGTCAGCCAAGTCTCGCCTGACTCCCCCAGTCTGAGTCAGTGGCTTCTCCTGGACTCCTGAATATCCCTTTTCTTTCATGATCATGATTTCACGTACTGTCAGGGCCTGTTTCCTTGCACGAGTAGGTACTCTCCACCAGGCCATAAGTGCCCAAGGAGCAGCACCGTGTCTCCCTTGTTTCCCACCATTGCCTCAACAACTAAACACATTTATCGCTCATAAATAACTGTGGATAAGTGGTTGTTGAAAGGGGCCTGAGGCTCTGAAAGAGAGTGTCTCCTGAGAAAGGGGTGTTGCTATGTGTGAGAGGATTGTGATAGTGTTATGTATTGAAACCGTGAATGCCTTCCCCACAAATTCTGAAATCTGTCTGGCAAGAAAAGAGGGTGAGGTTAGCTGTGCTCTTGTTTGCTTAATGGCCTGCCAGTCTCAGGAGCATGACACTGAGGGTAAGGGTTACTCAAAGTTGAGTCTGGGTAGCAGGGAAACAAAGGGCACCTGCCAATATTCTGGGCAGAATCCCAGACAGGGAAGGAGCTCACAGAGGGCAGTTGGGGCCTACGCGCTTGGGGCAGAGGTCACCGTGGTGGTCAGTGAGGAGGGGGTTGGTTTGAGTGCACCATAATGTCAACTGCCTTTGAGTGCAGGTTCGAAGAGAATCTCCACTGTCCCTTCTTTTTAATATAGTCACGTCGTCATTTTAAGATGTAAGTGGAGCTGATTCAGGACAAGAAATCCTGTGTTTGCAAAATAGAGTCACTGACTTAGGCTTAGGGTCTGATCAGCATGCAATAGAGTGAAAATAACAAAGGTCACACTTTAGTGGACTCTGTCTAAAGTGAGCAAGCAAATCGTGAGCTTAAAACACTCAAATGACTTCCCTCCTGTTCACCTTTTCTCCTTGGAAATTTACTGTGAATGTTGTGGTCATAAGAAGCTTCTCCTCCGTGGAGCTTCACCTGCAAAGTTAGTGAGATCCAGCCTCCCAGCAGCCGGCTGTCTTTGTGCCCTTACTTTATTCTCTCCCTGTACAGGCTGGTAGGACTAGTGAGTCCTACTGGTGAGTCCGACAAGGAAAAAGAGAGAGGGTTACAACAGCAGCACAGTTCATGAGGACAACTGTTTAAGAGGTAAATATTATTCTCATTCCATAAATCCAGGTGAATGAGTATTCAAAATGCCTTGACCTCTGTTGATAGAAGGTCAGATCAGGGAGATTTTGTACTGGTTGGTGCACGGTAGAGGGGAATGGGATGTGGTTTTTGTTTTTGAGAAGAAAAAAACTCTCTACATGTAGAGAGTTCTCATTCGGAATGAAGATGTTAGCGCAGTGAAGTATGTAAATATATGAAGTTACCCCAAACTGGAGGAGGAAATGATCATGATGTCCTCAGGGTTATTGTAATGATAGCAACTAACATTCGTAAGCCAAGCACTCTGCTAAGTGTTTCGTGCATTATTTTAGATAGCTTTCACAGTACGATACCAAGTCGGTAAAGTAATTATGCCCACTCGCAGTCAGATGACTGAGGCGCAGCTCTGAGTATTAAACGGAGAGCTGGCACCTGTGCGCTCTTAGCCCCAGCGAATCCTCACCCACTTTGGCGTCCAGGGTCACGCCCCCTGGTGTGAGTCAGCTCCGCCCCTCCCAGCTGCGTGACATGCGCAGTTTGCAGTTTACAGAGCGCCGCATCACAGCCACGTGAGGCAGACAGGCTGTTGTGAGGATTACATACAACAGTGTCAATGTTGGGATTAAAGTCTGAGGGTAACAGGAAGTCTTACAATAAACAAAACCCAATATTTCAGGCTCGGCGCAGGAAAAACCAACCGCATCGCTAATGGCGGAAGGCAGATGTTCCTGGGCAGGGGCGGGCGGCTTCTTTGTACACAGTCTGCAGGGATATTTGCTCCTGAAGTTTCCAGCACTCTCAGGTGATTTCCTGGGCCCCAGAGGGCTTGATGCCCCACCCACAGGCTGGGGGCGGCAGGGTGGGGGGGTTGCCCAGAGGGGTGTTGGCGCGAGTGGTGGCGCAAGTGGTCGCTGGTATGGTGAGGCTTGGAGAGAATACCATGTGGGGGAGGCTCTTTAAGAAAAATAGAACGTGGCCTGTGACCGGATGGCTACAGCCCCGCTCAAGGCCCAGGTGAGGCCCTGCAGCCAAGACTGATTGGTGTCATGTCCCATACACCTCTGTAGTTGACACCCCTTTGGCTAGACCGTGGGTGTACAGAGTGCTCCAAAAGGCGTCTAGTGTGTTCAAGGGAGGTGACTGCTAGAAGGCTCTGCTCCAGCTATGAAAAGTGTTTCGAGAATATGGCAAAGCTAAGTAACGGTGTCACCCACTCGTTTATAATGCTGCGTGAGAATTTCCATCCAGACCAGCATGCCCTGCTGGTTACTTGCCATTACCATTTCCACCAGTGTGTCCCAGGCACTGTGTTGCCGCTGGCCCCGTAAAGAAGCTTAAGTGCTCTACAGTTAGCCTCGTTGAGGAGATACCATATCTCTTTAAAAATAGAGAATGAACGGTACAGAACCCTGTCACCAGAGAGACAAATGTCATGTCTATACCACTAAAGTGGTGGGAGTACTCCATTTGGGGTGGGCAGACTGATCAGAATGTGTGTACACACACACACACACATTTATAAACATATATAAACATGCATGTATATACACATCTATGTGTGTATATCAGAATCTATGTGTATCTTTACCCCATGTAATATATAAATTAATAAAAATGTGTATAGGGACATACAGAATTAAAAAAAATTTTTTATGGGGATGTGTAATTGGAACGGTGTGGAGCCCGTTTATGTTGAGTCGATACCCTATCAGTGGAAGTGTTAGGGTTTAATGTGCAGACACCTAATGGGTATAGTACAGACATTTCAGACAAACACCCTGAGCAAGGCTGGTTGATGGTTAACTTTATGTGTCATATTACCCTGGTCACAGGCTGTCCAAATGCTTGGTTAAACTTCATTCTAGGTATTCTGTGAGGGTAGTTCTCAGAGAGATTAACATGTGAATGGGTGGGCAGGGTGGAGCTGGTGGGTCTCCCCCGTGTGGTGGTCCTCATCCAATTCACCGAAAGCCTGAGTAGACAAAAACGTTGAGTAAGGGGGAGTTTGCTCTCTTGGCTTGTCTTTGAGCCTGGACATTGATCTTCTCTCATCTTTGGACTCAGACTGGAAATGATGCCATCAGCTCTCCAGTGTGTAGACTTACCTGGCAGACTTGGGTAGATAGATATGGAGATCTGTCTCAATAGGTAGATATGGACATCTGTCTCTCTATCAATCATCTTTCTATCTAAAATCCCCTCTATTGGTTGTGTTTCTGTGGAGAACCCTGATGGATACACCTGGTTAGGCCCCCAGTAGGGCCCGTGGCAAAGTAATCCTAGGCAGCGTTGTTCTCAGTCTGGCTGCCTGTTGAACCACCTGGGGAGCTTTAAAAAAAAAAAAAAAAATCCCAATGCTTGAGTCCCTCAACCAGAGATTCTGATATAATTGGAATTTTTTTAAAAGCTCCCCAAGCATTTCTGATTTAAAAGGTCCCCAAGTGGTTGGGGCCGAGAATTGGGACAAATTCAAGCATTGTAGATGTCAGAAACATGATTGGTTAGCACTAAGAAGGTGATGTGTTTCAGCTGTGGGCTCAGATTAGCCAAGCTCAGGACTGAGGAAGATGCCAGAGAGCTAAGAGGACCAATTGCCATCTGACAGTCACCTAGAAAACTAGACTTGAAGCCGCCCCACACCCCTACTATCTGATGCTGACTGAAGTGGGGAATGGAACCTGCTTCCGTACTTGGAAGACCACTTTGTGAGCATGTAAGCAGGAGAAAGGGGACAAGAGGCTGGGTGGTGTGGTGGGTAGGAGCCTTGGCATCCCAAGTTTGTCACCCTGCTGAATGCCTTCCTCTAATTCATCCATGCCTGAGTTTATCCTCTGCAGAATTGACATTGTTAATGACAGAACCTACCTTCTAGAACTGTTGAGAAAGCAGAGTTAACACATAAAAAGTGTTCTGAGCAGTAATTAGTGGTCACTTGCTTAGCGCCCCATAATGTCAGTTATTGTTACTCAGACGTTTTGTTGCCTCTGACCGCAGGCATCTGTGATGTAGCCCTCCTCACATACAGATAAACTCTGTCTTTCAGTTTGTATTCTTTTCATGCTTCCATTGCCGACCAATACCCCTTTTTGGGGTTCTATATTTACTCTAATAATTAATATCTTTGGGTACACTCAAGTTCTCCAGGTCGGGAAGGCTGCCATATAAAGGTGAGAACAACCCGGCCTAACTTTGGGTTTTTCCGTTCTGACCCTGTCTGTGTTAGTTTTTAAAGTGCAATGCTCAAAGGGATTCTTTGTCTAGTTGTATTTCTAGGTAGATGTCTCACTTTTACCCACATCGTCCACTGACAATGTGTGGTGATGTGTCACCTGTGCTTTCAGAAAAGAGTGGAAAGTACTAGAAAACATGGTTTTAAAAAAGTCAGAAACATGGTTTGACACACAGAGGATGAAATGAGCCAGCTCTGTGGAAGGTCATGAACATAGTGCCCCCAAAGCATGGCCTGCCGTGGCAGCTCAGAATCCTAAGCCTGACACTTTGCACCTGCAGAATCACACACAATTTATTTCCTCCTGGTGGAGGACAGAGCATCCCAGGGTCAATGACATTTGTAGTCCAAGGCAGCAATTTTATATGGACTACTACATTTTTATTAATGATTTTAATCTGTTACTAACTAGTGTGAGGCTGCTGTAAATGATATTAAAATGTCGTTATTTCTAACAATGTGTTATGCATAGAATCAGACATATTTCCCTTGTCAGCAGTTTACAGCAATAAGTCCTGTCTGCAAATAAGAGATAACGCCACCTCTCAAGGAGGCTGACACTGTTTCATGGATGCCAAGTGCTTGATGCCAGATTCTGCCAATGACATTCTCGCCAGGGAACTGATAAGATGTGCCTTTGTCATCCCCCCACCACTCCCCACAGACCACCTTATATTCTTTTTTTTTTTTTTTTGGTAAGTTTATTTACTTATTTATTTTTTTTTAAGATTTTTTTTTTTTTTAATTTGACAGAGATCACAAGTAGGCAGAGAGGCAGAGAGAGAGAGAGAGAGAGAGAGAGGAGAAAGCAGGCTCCCTGCTGAGCAGAGAGCCAGATGTGGGACTCAATCCCAGACCTGATCTGATCATGACCTGAGCTGAAGGCAGAAGCTTTAACCCACTGAACCACCCAGGCGCCCCACCACCTTACATTTTTGAACCATAGATTCAAACCCACAAGGCTAAGATAAAGAAAGAATTTACCTAGAAAAACCCATCTTCTGGCAAGATGGAGAAAAACCAGCTGGGATTACTTTCTGATGGGGTCTCTGGGTGCTTGAGGGTGAAATTGTTGAATGTTTGAACAACAGACTTCATTAGGAAATTAAATCCACTTACTGTGTTCAAGGCCCTAGCCATTTAGAAGGTGAGGGATGCTTCTCTGGTGTCTGGGAAGTGTGTCACATGCTTCTTAGTCTATTTTTTTTTTTTTTTTGACAAGTAACAAGCAGTTACAATGAAACATCATTCTTCTTAATTATGAAATGATTGCCAAACTTTGAAGTCAGAGCCCATTTTAGCAGATTTGGAACAGGCTACTGCAGTTTGTGGTAAAGGAGATGAATTCCAACTTGGAGAAGTTCTCTAATGGAAACGTTCTCTAATTTCAGTACTGTGAAAAGTATTATGGGCTTAATACCATAACACTGGTTCACAAAATCACCTGTAACCAAACCTTGGCAAAACGGGTTTGAAAGGTCCTATATGGGCTTATGTCATATGGTTGCTAAGAATTTGAAACATATTTTAATTTAGCGAGAATGGAACATTAACTTCTCTAAAGAACTACCTAGAGAGGAGAACCTCAACAGATCCTGCCATGACTCCAGAGAGCAGAGTTAGAGTGAAAGTAGAGGATAATGGAGTCTTTCCTAATAAAGGCAGCACTGTGGTTGAGGAGATTCTCATGTAGGCTTGGTGAGCATTATTCTGAAGGCGTATTTCAGAGGTGATCACTGTGATTCTCCCAAGTGGTGGGATGGTCACATAAAATTGGGAGCCTGTCTTTACTGACTGCAGGTGGGAAATACCGGTTTCCTGTTCTTCAGTGAGTAATGACAAAGAGGGGGAAATGAATATAGAGTGACTTTTAAAAATTTTATTTAGTTGTTTGTTATTCATTGATTGGTTGGCTTTGCAAAACTGGTGTCTCTGAGAACTAATTTTTGGACACAGAATTGTAACAGGCAGTAGGCAATAGATTTTCTTCTATAGCTCCTTGGAATTATGGAGAAAATACCTTGTAATCAGGCCCTACATCTTAGGCCTATAAGGCAGATTAAAAGTTAAATTTACAGGGGCGCCTGGGTGGCTCAGTGGATTAAAGCCTCTGCCTTCGGCTCAGGTCATGATCCCAGGGTCCTGGGATCGAGCCCCGCATCGGGCTCTCTGCTGGGCAGGGAGCCTGCTTCCTCTCTCTCTCTCTCTGCCCGCCTCTCTGCCTACTTGTGATCTGTCTGTCAAATAAATAAATAAAATCTTAAAAAAAAAAAAAAGTTAAATTTACAGGAAGATGGTTACAAAGCATCTGCTTTAATCTACAAAGTATTTGCGCTAATTTTTACTAAACAGGTGAGTTAGTTTAAGCTGTGTTTCCAGTGGGGGAAAGGGGTGATTTTGCTTCCAGGGGACATTTGGCAGGGTCTGGGGAGGTTTTTTATTGTCATGAGGTGTGTGATGGATGCTTCTAGCATCTAGTAGGTGCTGCACCAGGGATGCTGCTAAATGCCCCCTAACGCACAGGATGGCCCCCAAACAAAGAATGGTGTCCAAAACGTCAATGTTGAGAAACCTTGGTAATCTTAGGATATATAGCAATCTTTGGTTTGTTTTTGGAAAACTACAAAAAAAATCACGTTATGGGGCGCCAGGTGGCTCAGTGGGTTAAAGCCTCTGTCTTCAGCTCAGGTCATGATCCCAGGGTCCTGGGATTGAGCCCCGCATCAGGCTCTCTGCTCCGCGGAGAGACTGCTTCCTCCTCTCTCTGCCTGCCTCCCTGCCTACTTGTGATCTCTCTCTCTGTCAAATAAATAAATAGAATCTTTAAGAAAAAAATCACGTTAAAATGATTTATCATGTGTGACTGATCTTCTGATCCCTAGAAAGACAAAGAAAGATGTGATCTTTGAACGCATATAAGTCAAAGATTATTTTGTTTTTCCAGTTTGCTTTGATCAGATCAAGTAGAGTTCGATATTGTCCTTGGATGAATTCTATTTAACTCGGTTTGACATTAACATCAACACTACTAGGTCTTAGTTTTTAGACTTGTTATTATTTCTAACTTATTTTTAGAACATTGATTATACTGATAACTTGAAATGAATCATGCCCAGATGCAGAGCCACAGAAAGCAGTCCGCTTTGGCAGGTGGCCTTAAAAGAAGATGACAATTTCAATCCAAAACAAATGCAGTCCTGTGGCTGACTGAGGTTTTCTTTTTGTACTAAATATGTGGTGTTGGGTCCATCTTTATCTGATGTGCATTTTCATATTTTAATAACCACATTTTGTGATCTGGATAGTTCTCATTCTTCTTAACAAAATCCACTGAAAAAACAACATAGATGGTGAAAAGTGGGGAAATGAAGAAGGTGGTATTAAGTAGTGTATGAATTTGCAACCAAGCACAAAGGCTCTAAGTCTGAAAAGAGTAGCGGACAGTGCAAAGGGCACGGAAATTAAAATTGGCAGCCTTCCCAAGATGGAAAAAATGAGTGTTCATCCCTCTAGCCATGGGAATTCCTGAAGAGTGAGGTTGCCTTGAATTGGATGGGAATTGGTGATCTATTACTCCCAGTAGTGATCAGACCTCTAATAGCATGTGTTCTGTCCATATCTGAGCATTTTTAAAGGATTTATTTATTTATGTGCAAGAGAGTATGCACACATGGAGTGCAAGCTGGGGGAGGGGCAGAGAGCGTGGGGGAGAGAAATCCTCAAGTAGACTCTGTGCTGAGTGTGGAGCCTGATGCGGGACTTGATCCCGGGACCCTGAAATCATGACCTGAGCCCAGATCAGGAGTTGGACACTTAACTGTATGAGCCACCCAGGCGCCCCTGAGCTTCATTTTTGAAGAGAGGCATACAGAGTGATCTGCTAGGTTATTTTGCAATGGGTAGGCAGAGTGAACTTGCCTGCCGGTTCTCTCTCTCTCTCTCTTCCAGCTCCCTGTGGATCCAAACTTGCCCCCCTGGGAGCTGACTCCCCTATACTTTAAGGTTACATCTGGCGTATCCAGCAGCTGGAAAAGCCATGGCCAGCATCATGGTGCTTCATCGGAGTTCAAATCAGGGGAGGAAGCTAGGAGCTAGCAGTGGAAGCAGAAACTGCATCAGGTTGTCTCTCCTGGTGGCAGCCAAGCAAAACTCACCAAGTTGATTGCTGCAGGGACAGGCAGGGCAGAATGTGTAGTCACGTTTCCTGGAGATGGCTGAGAAGATCTGAAGTGTCACAAAACTGATGGCTGGTGAACCAACACGGGATTATGTGCCTAACACAGGCCCTAGCAACTGTGTTCCTACTTCCCTACAAACACACATACCAAGAGATAAGTGTAAGAATATTCATGACAATGCTGGGATCGTTCATAATGGTCACAAATTGGAAACACCCTAAAAGTCTACCAACCGTTACACATGAGAGAACTTGTGGCATATTCACAAAATGGGATAACTGTCCAGCAGTGAAGATCACCTCCAAGTACACACATTAATATGAAAGAATCTCAAAAACATAATGTTAAACAATAACAAAAAAGCAAGCACAGAAGTACATATACATGTTCTGTTAAGTGGCATATTACTTAGAGATCCATCCTTATAACAAGAGCAGGAACACAGTTAATAACATTTTGGATAATCTCTGGGAGCACTTACCTCTGGGAGCAGTAAGGCGATGTTATTGGGGAGAGCATACAAGAAGCTTCTAAGGAAACAAAGATATTTTATTGTTGAACCTGAGCAGATGTGAGCATTCTGTCTTTTTTCTTTAAATCATGCATATGTATTTTACATGTCTTTAACATATGGTGTATTTTGCATGTATACACACACAAGACAGTGAGTTAGGAAATGTGGGGTCTAGTTCTAGATTAGAGGTCTAGTTGGCCTCTAATAGGCTATGTGACTTGGGCAAATGGCTTCATTTCTTTATTAAACAAATATTTTTTAAAGCAGTGATATGCCAGTGTTGTGCTGGGGACTAGAAAACAATCTTGATCATAACTGGCTACGATTCTTGCCCTGATGGGCATGTAGTCTTATGGGAGAGTCAGACATTGATCTATGGCAAATTTCAGCTCCAGTAAGTGCTGTTAAAGGAGGAAGACAGACCAGCAGATACAACAGGGAGTCTGACCTTGTCTGGGAGTTGAGAAGCCCTCACTGAGGAAGTGGTGGATGTTATGGCATCTGTGGTATGATGAGGAGTTCAACCAGACAAATACGGATGGAAAAGAGGAGTCCTGCCCTGGAGGAGAACATGCTGGGTACGTGGAACCGAATGAGAGATAGCGTGGTGGGAGATGAGGCTGCAAAGCCAGGTAGGCTTTGAGGATGTAGGACCACTCCCAGAAACTGTGTGTGTGATGATGGGCAAGGCAGACACAGCCCATGCCGTCTCAAAACAAATTTTTGTGGGGAGACGGACCACAAGCGGAGTACATGGCGACTATAGAATGTTCACTAATGGGATCAGATCTGTGAAGGCAATAAATAAGGCCAAGCTAGACAATGGCTCTAGGAGAAGCAGTTCTGGATAGCACTGGCCAGGAGGGCCTTCCTGGAAGTGACATTTAGGCCAAGAACTAAATTCCACAGAGCACTTAGCCGTGTGAAACCAGGGCACCACAGTGTGGGGAGCCCCGGAAGAGGATTCTAGGTGAGGACATGAAACATCCCTGTGTGGGAAGAGGATTTTGTTGTGTTTAAGGAAATGAAAGACTAGGGAGCAGTGGTGCCAAGGGAAAGTGAAGCCAGATGAGGTAACAGATGAGGCCTGTTCCCTAGAGAGGTAACGAGCTCCAAGCACGTGGCAGTGCTCCAGTTCTCCTGCATGATCTCGAGCTCTTTCTCCAGCCAGGAAATGGTGGCGGCTGCTACCATGGAGTTGTCGGGACAGATAGGATATAGTGGATGATTCAAGAGGAATTTCCAAGCACTCGGATTTGGTTGGCTGTGGGGTGGAGCGCATGGAGTCAGAGGTTTTAGGAATTATCACTATGTTTCATGGGTATGTGACTTATTGAGATAGGAAACCTTGTGTTTGTTTTTAAATTTTGTTTTGTCAAGTTTGGTAGCAAAGGATGTGAAAGAACAGAGTTATGTTTTGGAGATGTTATATTTGTAGTGTCTTTTTGACATGCCACAAAAGGGCTCAAGTAGCCAGTTAAGATAGTAGGCCTACTGTAGTTTGTGTGAAAGGTCTAGATCAGAGATAGAATTGTGGGACTGGATAGTATATTGGCTTCTCATGGCTGCTGTAACAAATTATCACAGACTGAGGTGCCTGGGTGGCTCAGTGGGTTAAACATCTGCCTTTGTCTCAGGTCATGATCCCAGGGTTCTGGGATCGATCCACACATCAGGGTTCTGGGATCAAGCCCATGGGATCAAGCTCCCAGCTGAGCAGGGAGCCTGCTTCTCCCTCTCCCACTGCCTTTGTCCTCTCCCCACCCTCACTCATGCTCTCTCTCTTTCTCAAATAAATAAATAAAATATAAAAAAATAAAATAAACAAAGCCAAAACAAAGTATCATGGTCCAATTGACTTAAACAACAGAAACACTCTCTCACAGTTCTGGAGGCTGGGAGTCTGAGGTCAGGGGGTCCACCCACATTCCGAGGGATGTGAGAGAGAATCTGTTCCAGGCCTGTCCCCTTGGCTTGTAAGTGGCTGTCTTCTGCCTGTGTCTTCATATCATCTTCTTTATGTATATGTCTGTCTCTCTGTCCAGATTTCCCCTTTTTGTAAGGAGATAGTCACACTGGATTAAGGACCAGTCTAATGACCTCATCGTACCCCCATCATCTGAAAGATTCTCTTTCTAAATAAGGCCACATTCACCGGTGCTGGGGGGTAGTACTCTACATTTTTGTGGGGGACACACTTCAACCTGTAGCAGATGGTAAGGCAGTGGTGAGCATGGGTGAACTTACCTAGGGAGAGAGTGTGGAATGATAACAGAAGAGGTTCAAGGCAAACCTTGAAGAACCATGTCAAGGAAGGGCCAGGTAGAGAAGGGTAACCTGGGAAGGAGAGGGAGGGGCCTTGTTAGAGAGGAAAACAAATAGAGAATGGCACTGCAGAATTCAAAGGAAGAGAGGTTCTGTGAAAGAAGTGTGGTCAGTAGTTTCAAAGGCTGCAGAAAGGTCAAGCATTTTGATGTAATTTGAGGACTAAAATCTCTCCTTTGAATTTCACAGCACAGGCATCTTTGGTGCCCTTTGTATGAGCTGTGAGCTGTTTGGGGAATGATAGAGGAGCCCAGCTGAAGAAGGAGTCCGAAGGGAAGAAATGAGGCATAGTTTGTGTCTTGCTTTAACTCTTCAGGGGAGAAATGGAATAGGGTTGTAGCCAGGGGGCCCGGGGAGGGAGAACTCTCAGTTCTAAGTGTAAAATAGAGAGAAGAGACACAAGTAGATATACACAGGTTTACAGAGATGGAATTTAATGGACTTCCTGCTGCTGACATCTGTTTTCTCTGAGAAGTAGGAAGTGAGGCTCTCTACCGAGTGAGAGGAGGTTGGGGTAGTTGGATGGTGCTTGGAAGTTTGAGGGAAGTGGAGAAAGTGTGAAGTTGTCACCATAGAAAGTGGGAGAACGAGTTAGCTAGAGAGATGTCTTTGTTGAAGCTGGTGGTCATGAATTGTCTCCTTACTTGACTGTGATGCTCACAAGGAGACCCCAAGAGCAGATAAAGCAGGGAGTTGAATCCTTCCAGGTGAGCATCACGGGAAGATGGTGGGGTAAGGCGGTTAGGATACTGGCTTGGCTGTTACTTAAATGATGGCCCTTAGATAAGGAGGGCCAGGAAGAAAGGAGGGGACTGATGGCTTGGAGAAAGTAGAGGACTGAGTAACAGAGCACTTCCAGGGAGTTGATAACTGAACAGGCAAACTGCAGGGAGAGGCTATGAGAAGCTTCCTGCAGAGAATTGGGACAGAGTTTGGGGAGAGGATCAAGCCTAGGGTATTACTGTGGGAAAGGAAAAGACTGAGGGAAGTGAGGAGATGAGTGGATCGAGACGCCAGCAGCCATTCATGTAGACATTGAACTCACTTCAGGTGATGGTGGAGAGGGAGAGGTTGACTGAGCCCCATACCAAGGCTGCAAATACAGAGTCAGTTTCACGCCCGAGGCATGAGCTTCTAAAAAGCAGTGTTAGGGTTTTCTCTCCCCAAAACATGAAGTGGTTATGTCAGAAGATGTCTGATCATTACCATTTATTTATTTATCTATCCATTCAGTAGCTTACCCTAGCACTGGGCCTATGATCTAAAAGCATTTCCAAAACTATCTTGCGTGAAAATATATAGAATGACAAGAATATAGCAAACTCAGAGTTAGGCTTGCAGTTCCAGGTGTAAATGAAAAAGTCTTTCCTCAGGGTATTTGCAGTCATAAGCAAGACTGGTGTGTTGAGAAATGGATTCCAATAATAGAGAAATGTCACTCTGGGTCCGTATAACATAGAGGAGAGAGTTAACAGAGGGAGGGAGAAGGGGAGCTGGTGATGGCTTTCCTAGGACAGCAGTCTGGGTTTGGAAAAACCCACGATTGGCCTAAGTGACTTGAGGTGTGGACAGAAGTGGTAGTTAGTTGTACTGGTCTTTGGGATTCCTAAATCCCTGCCTGTTGGACTGACCTGACGACAAGGATTAGAAGCCAAAGAAGAGTTTCCCCAGTTCCCTCAGAGTCTCCCGTGAAGGAAGACTGCCTCAAGTCTAGGAAAGGAATCAGGATCTCAGCACCCCTGGAACCTGTCCCATAGGTGCGGCACCGGCTATGTTCTCTGATGGACATTCCTACATGCTGCTGCTCTCCTTCCCTCATTCTTCAGCTGTGTCCTTAGGAACCCACACCTCCCTGTCCTCCTCATAAGTAATTACGGATGGGATTGCTACAGCATTAATGTCACCTGCTCTCCCCTTTAGGAACTAGGCCCCTGTCAGAACCTTTGCTTCCGATGTTCCCAGATGTGGTACAGCTAAATATTTTTCTTTTTCAGCATATGGAATGAACAGAGAATATCTTTATCATTGCTTCTGTTGATTTTCCCTGTGGACTCAGGTCTGGGGTGTATGGCTGGCCCCCTGAGGCCACCACACAGTTTTAAGAAGCCCAGCATTTGCAGTAACTCAAAATCTTCTTTGTCTGGTTCTATATCATTCTGTTTATAGTGTTCCCCCCACCCCTGGGCCTCCACACTGGTCTAGAAATGCAGTGTGTGTGTGTGTGTGTGCGTGTATATGTGTACATACATATATAGATAAGGAGGGGGGAGTACTTGTATCAAATAACCCAGGGAAAGGGTTGAATTACTTCATTTTCATGTTTCAATAACAGAAGTCTCAAGCTAAGTAGGCATCGCTTCTCATGCACCAGTGACAATTTCATTACCGGGCCTTGAGATAACAGCAAGTTTACAAAAGAAGGTTTGGCAAATTAGACTATAAAAAAGATTGACAGCTCAAGTAATGAATGGGACACAGAAAAGAGAGTGTTGTGTATATCTGTGTGAAGAACGTGAATTAATAGGCTGCTGTGCTAACTATCGAGTAATGTCCTCTTGGGAGGCATGAAGGGACTTTGATGATAATAACTAGCTTTTGAGAAAGCCTAAAATTAAAAAGATAATAGAGTTAAGATTAGAATCTTCACTATGTAATCAGCTCTTTATATACTATAATGGTAGTACCCTAACACAGACTGAATTGCATATAATGCATTTCAAAAAACTTTGGATTAAAGCAAAAAATAAATTATTAATAATATGAACGTAGAAAGTCCGTGGTTCTTTTGCAAATGCAAAATATTTGCAAAACAATTTATTTTACATTATCCATCAGCCATTATTCACTATGTTCATGATGTCTTAAAATAGCTTATTTTGGTCCTATATTTAATTTAATTTATAAATATAATACGATGTTAGAAACCTTTTTAAATATATGAATAAAAACACGGTACGCATACAGTTGAAGCCCCTTCCAGTTACACTCTCTCCCCTGGACTCCCTGTCCATGAATTGTTTTGTATGCATACATACAGAAACAATCTATATTACTGTTGTTTTTTAAATATAGAAATTTACTCTTATCACTTTTCATAGTTCTTGGTGAGCAGTCTGGAGTTCTGGTCTACCGCTCAAGGCTAATTGGGGACCTAGGCTCCTTCTAGGCATGTTTATACCTCTAGGCAGAGAGCCCCTCTGTCTTTGGTAAAGGAAAATTCTTTCTTTCTTTCTTTTTTTTTTTCTTAAGTAGGCTCTGTACCCAGTGGGGGACATGAACCCATGACCCAGAGATCCAGAGTTACCTGCTCTATTGACTGAGCCAGGCAGGAGTCCTGGTAAAGGATTGCTTCTTTAAATCTCCAAAGTATCATGAACCAATATTTGTATATTAAAGTAAGAAGGAACAATTATAAAAATGAAATAAAAAACATAAAAATATTGCTGTGCTGTCACCTACATAGTTAGGAATGAAGTAGTGACTCCTTATACCGACAGAGTGTAAGTACATTTTGAATGGCTACCATTTATATCAATATTCAAAGTTTTTAATGTAGCCAATTGCTTACTTCTTCCTTACCATTGATTTATCTAGGTTGGATTGACATTTGTTTATTTGAGATTCATGAAATGTGTAAGCCTGTGCTATGGATCATTTATTTTCAAGTTATCTAGTTCTCCAGGTTTTTGTTTCCCTCACTCATTGGTCATCCAGGAGTGCGATGCTCCCCTTAGGGGAGAAGATGAACAGTCAGTGAAGAAGGGGCTCCCCGCCATCATGACTATGTTCCTTCAGGTATTTTCCTGGAACTGGTAGTAGGCAATATAGATATTCCCCTGGGGAAGGCTCTGGAAGCAATCAGAACACTGCATCAATTAACTCAGTTCCAAGAGTATTCTGTTACACAGGGCTGAAAATTTACTTTCCATATCATTTATCATCCCCGATGATGTTCAGTCACATTATCCAATGTCAATTCCCAGGTATTCTATAGTGAGCTAAAGCCAAAAATAAAATGAAAAGGGGCAATCAGATAATAAAATGGCCCTACACAGAGACCCCCCAAATCAGAGTATAAACCCCTTCCCACCATCAGATTCCCAGTGAAAACTTGGCTCCTGACTTTGCTTCACTAATACTATTATTATCTACTTTAGGTGAGACTAAATTAGAGGAAGGAATTGACAGGCATTTGAAAATGCACTATATTCCCTTTTCTATTACTACCTTTTACTAACATATAAATGATCTTTGCCAACTTGCTTTCAATTTAAAAAACTCTAAACTTTTCTCAAAGTAAATATTTTGAAGTCCTTCTTTTAAAACAAGACTGCTTTATCTGCTTCTCTGGGGGAGGAGTTAGGTGCTGGATGACATTAGCATTTAATTGTAAAGAAACTCTGTTCTTTGACAACTTGTATACATTGCTCACATTTTCATATGGTTTTAAATTCTTACATTTTGATAAAGTTGAATAAATCTGGGTGGATGCTTGACACTATGATCTAAAAAATACGCATGTGTTTAGTAGCAAGAATCAGGGACCAGTTTAGATGAAATGGAGAATTGCCTAGACTCTTAGGCCACGGAATTAGCTCACAAATAGGGTGCTAGCTCAGGGCTTAGCAGGGTAGGTCCAGGGACAGGAATTCAGATTTAAGTATGATAGAGTACCATTGACCCTTGAACAACCTGGGGCTTCAGGGTCCCAAACCCATACATAGTCTAAAATCTGCATATAAATTTTGACTCCCCAAAAACTTAACTACTAATAGTCACACTTTTTACTGTGATATACAATTTACTAGAGAGGTGAACTGCTCATGCTAAAAGATGATTGGCATTGCGGATGTTTTACACACCTATTTCAGAGCTCACTGTAATGGCAACAGGTGGCCACAGTATGTACTACAGTTAATTTTATGCAGTTATGACTTAATATTGCATCTTTACATTCATTCATATTTTTCTTGACTGAGAGTGGTGCCATGTATGATCTGTGCATGCATAAGTTTTTTTTTTTTTTTTTAAGGATTTTATTTATTTACTTGACAGACAGAGATCATAAGTAGGCAGAGCGGCAGCAGAGAGAGGGAGGAGGAAACAGGCTCCCTTTTGAGCAGAGAGCCCGATGTGGGGCTCGATCCCAGGACCCTGGGATCATGACCTGAGCTGAAGGCAGAGGCTTTAACCCACTGAGCCACCCAGGTGCCCCAGCATGCATAAGTTTTGATAAATTTTCACTTTTTATTTTTTTTTATTTTTATTTTATTTTATTTTTTTAAGATTCCACTTATTTATTTGTCAGAGAGAGAGAGAGAGAACGAGCGAGCACAGGCAGACAGAGTGGCAGAGGGAGAAGCAGGCTCCCTGCGGAGCAAGGAGCCCAATGCGGGACTCGATCCCAGGACACCGGGATCATGACCTGAGCCGAAGGCAGCCGCCCAACCAAGTGAGCCACCCAGGCGTCCCAAATTTTCACTTTTTATAATAGATCTGTGTGTATTTAATGGTCGTAAATGATAACTAGACTACTGTCTACATGTATTTTATGCATCTACTGTCTACATATATTTTATGCATTGATGACATAACAGATTTTTCTTAATTTTTTCAATATTTCTAAGCTAAACAGTTTGTGGGTGAGTTTTTTCAAAGTGTCACGAATCTCCAAAGAATTTTCCAATCTATTTATTGAAAAAATTTGCATATAAGTAGACCCATGCTTTCAAACCTGTTGTTGATCGAGGGTCGACTGTATCTGCAGATATCAAATGAACAGTATTTTTATGGGTGGTCGGGGAATATGAACTCATGGGTGAAAAGGTGCAACTAGATAGCTTTCTTGTCTGGTGAAGGAATGAATTCATGTGTTTTGACCACTGTTGGCATGGGGACAAGGTTAAGACAGGAAAGACTGTAGTTTATGTGACTCTCTTCCAAAGAATCACTACGAAGAACAGCTGATAAATGTCATGTCAGAGGGTCTGAGGACACGCAGAATTTAAAAGGGCATTTTCCAAGGAATGCACATTCTTTTCCATTTGTCAACAAACCCGAGATGTTGTCTCTGAGGCACAAGAAGCAGCCTTGGCATTTTTGTCAATGGAGGAGTAGGCTCCTTTCTACACACACAGCAACATAACTGACATTTTTTCTCTTCTTAATAAAGACTTCCACTCCTTTGACCTTTAGAGCTGACCTTCTAAGCTGCAGTCCACCATTTCTTGCATACTTATCACCTGTTTGGCTACACAGCTGCCTTGCTCGGACTCACACTTCTGGGTAGAAGACGTTCAGACCATTAAGCTGGAAGCAACCGTAGGTGCCTGCTACAGTCCTTTGTTTTCTTGTGAAGCTCAGAGAAAATACAGCAATTTTGTGAGTAACCATCCATAATTCTATTATTAAGTGAGAGGTTAAGAACGGACAGAGTCAAGTCTGTCTGAGAGGATATAGAGTAGCATCCCCAGCAGTTACTAACTTCTGTAAAAATTTTCTCAGCCTGAGTGTATCTGTGGGCTGTCACCCTGCGTCTAGAAGACCCACTAATTCATTAGCAGGTGGTCCTTGCGAATTGCACAAAACAAGCTTCCAGGCATTGGGAATGTGATAGGAAAAAAAAAAAAAAAATCTGTAACTGGTGTTAGGAAGCAACAGTTTCAGACAAGTACATGACAAAGTTGTTTCCAGGGTGTTCTCATTCTGTGCACTGTGATCTGCGGAGGGAAGGAAAGAAGGCCAGAGTGGAGCGCAGCCAGCGGAGGGGGAACCAGGGCTCAGCGTGGGGCAGAAGAGCTGTCAGAGCCAGGGGACAGGCCCCTGTAGTTAACAGCAGCTTGTGCTTCCGAGCACTACTTGTGCGAAGCACTGATCTGAGCTCCTGCTGCACACCAGTGTTGACTTCCCACAATAATGCCATGGCCAAAGCACAGTCACCACCCCAGGTGCCGGCCTGTGGTGCTGAGTCTCAGTTGTGACAGGTGGCGGCAGGAGAGCTCCCAGACACGTGATCCAAGCCCCTCCCACTTATTCATCGCACTTATCAGGGCGCAGGGTCATTGCAGGGTCACTGCAGCTCTCACTGTTTCATTGTCTTGGACCAGCCTCTCCTTGTGTCCACCGCCCCATCCTTATATATCCTTCTGGTCCTCCTAGACCTAGTTGAAAGGTCAACTCCCAGCTCCTTCGCAGAGACTTCCCTGCTCCCCCCAAATTCCCCTCCAGCTCAAAGCACATGTCCTGCCTTGACCCCTCGCTGTGCTTCTTAGCAGAATCTCTTCCAACCTGTAGTCACTGCAGTCATTCTGGGGACTCTCACCCAACTAGAAAGCATCTCAGGACCGGTGCCTGGTCACCCAGTGTTCCTTGAAGCACTGGGTACAGTAGCTGGGCAGAGTCCAGCTGAATTTTGTTGAGTGGCCTCTGTAAATAGGGAAGGACCAGCAGCTGGGCCACCTCTTCATGTCTTCCTAGGGGGCAGGTGGGGCCAGAGCTTGCCTTTGGCCGGGAGCTGTTCTGTACGTGTGGTGTCATAGCTGTGGTTATTACCTGGGCCCTGGGGCTCAAAATCCTGCTCCTCCTATGACTAGCTGTGCGATCTGGGAAGTTACTAAGGCTCGGGTTTTTTCTCCATTTTAAATTTAGTAGTAATAGTACGATTTACCTGAGGGGTCATTGTGAGGATTAAATGAGATTTTATTTATGCTTGATATGACATAGTAAGACATAATAAATAGCATTTATGGTCCGTGAGCACGTGTCACCCCAGAAAGTGCACATTTTACTTCTCCTTTAAGCCATGAAGAGTTAACTGGGAAGTTCTGCGGGAAAACGGTGGTAGCTGCAGCTTAAAGGTTGCTGTGTGTGGGTCTGTGCTGCAGAGTAGAGTGGGCCATTAGAGGTAGGGTCACACTCAGGGGGAGCTCAAGTGTAGGCTGTGTGTCCCCTGACTCTCTTAAATCAAGGTTAAGATGAGTAGGTTCAAGGAGCGACCAGTACTCCAGACATCTTTCGTTTTCAGTTTCCCAGTCTGCCCAGTGTGAGAAAATGTGGTCCCAAGCTCTCTCCTCACCCCTTTCCTATGCTCCCTCCCCTCTCCATCCCTGGGTGCTCCTTTTTCTCTCCTTTCCTGAGTGCTGCTCCTTGTCCTTTTTCTCTCCTTTCCTGGGTGCTCCCTCCCCTCCTTCCCTGGGTGCTACCTCCCCCTCTCCCTCCCTGGGTGCTCATACCTCCTCTCCTTCCCTGGGTTCTCCCTCCTCACCCCTTCCCTGTGTTCTTCCTTTTCCCCTTCCCTCAGTGCTCCCTTCCCTTTCCTCACACATCCCAGAGAGCTCTTAGTTTTTATTGTTCTGCAGCCTCTCAGAAAGAGACTTCCTGCCTCTAGCTGATAGAGTGAACCAAAGGCTCCAGGAATCCAGTTGGCTGAGGAGGGAAGAGGCGGCAAAAACACAGTGATGGCACCAAGGGGCTGGAGGCTCATGAAACAGAAGGCAGTAGTCATGTGGCCTCTGGGAATACCCGGGAGCATAAAGGGCAATGAGGATGTGAACCCAGGTGAGCACTTTGCTGCCAAGGGCAGTGCAAGAATGTGCCCAGAGTTTTCTCTTTGCTGCAAGTCTCAACTCTGCCAGGCCCTGCCAGAGGAGGAGGGGGTGGGTCACCATGTAGGTCTGAGCCGGTTTGCTCTCCACCCCCCAGATGCCACTTCTCGTTCTGGCAGGAGCTGACAAATGCAGTTGGTCACGCAGCCATGACCGACATGGAGGTAGGAGCAGCCATGCTGGTCTCTTTCTTCTTTGGGCCCTCGCTGGTCCAGCAGGGCCTCCTCCTTCCTCACTGTCCTGCCCCCCATTCTACTTCCGGCCTTGGTCAGCTCTACTCTTCCTCCTGTGGTGCCCCTTTGCTGCTCCTTTGCTTTTCCTTCTGTTGCGGAACCTGGACTGGATCCTGGCAGATCAGAGCCTGTGGAGGATCGGAGGTTCATTTAATACCGGCGGTTTCAGAGGAGGTTGTTCTCCAAAGGTCTGAGCCCCGAGCACAAGCAGGAAGGGGGATTTATACCCTTCTCTACTTCCGCATACTTGGTACTTTTGGCGCGTGCTGGGGAAACGGGGTAGGAAAGAAGCACCCGGAAGGGCTTTGAGACAGGGACTGGAATTCCCTTGCTGGTTTGGTCAGCCATCTTAGAGTACAGTTTTTCCCTATCACTTCCAAGACATTTCTTCCCGTCCAACATCTCCTTTCTTTCTTTCCTGCACTGGCACCTTACCCCTGGTCTATCCAAAGTCTCCCATGCCATGTGTCCGGACCCTGTGCCTTGCCCCTGCCTGAGTTCTCAAGGGACAGCACACCGACTTTTCCTATGGAAACCCCCCTGAGCCTGGGAGGGAATCTCTACTTTGAACTCTTTTTGTCTCTTTCCCTATTTCCATCCTGCTCTGAGGTGTCTGGACTCTCTAGCTGGCTGACCCCTGGGAAACCTTGATTTTGGTTTCCTCCCTGGACCTGGTCCATTACCTGTGCACCTCCTTGCACTGCCCTGCTTTGCAGGTGGCTCAGGCCGGCTTCCCCTCGGCTGGAAACTTTGGGGTTTCTGCCCCCAACATCAATCAGCATTCGGAGATCCCACCTGGCTCCGAGGGGGAAGTGGGCATAAGTCCTGGTTCTAGGAATGTTTCCTCTCCCCATTCCCGAGGCAATGCCAGCGTGGCTGTCCTACTCAGTCATCACATTCCACAGTTGGTCTGGGTCCTGATATAGTCCTGGCATGGAACTTGGCCTTGCTGCCCCTCCCCTGGGGACCATGATAACACAGCTGTGGGAGCCTGAGAGGGGAGCTGCTGGTGAGGACAAAGCCCCAAGCCGTGGAAGAGTTCTAGAACCCTGCCACTGCTCTCCATGCTCAGGCTGGGTAGTGTCTTTGAGTCGTAGGGCTGTCATACAGCTGGTGGACGATGCCAGCACACCCAGTGGCCCCAGGACCGTTCGACTGGCCAAGAAGGGACTGAACCAGCCCTATTTTCTTCTTCAAGTAGTATGGCTGAAAACACGGGGGTCTAACTTTCCGAGGGAGGGGAGCAGAGCTCCAGTCTCTAACATCCTGCCTGGCAGAGAACACATTGAGACAGGGCCCTCCTCCTCTGGCCATCCCAGCACGAGGTTGTCCCAGTCTGGGGGGCAAGGGGCAGCCAGTGATGCCAACTGCAGGCCCTGGCCTGGAGCCCCAGGGCTGGTCCTCCCACAAAACCTGTTCTGGGAATGCCCCAGGGAGGTCACAAAGAATGGGCCAGATGAAGCCCCTAAGTTGTTCTGAACTAACAGACTCAGAACTTTCAGACCAGGTAGCACCCCCAGGCTTCTCTGCCTTTCTTTATACACCTGTAGTGGTGGCTTTCCTGCCCCCTCCCCCCCCAAAGACAGTGAGCCTGGAGGACAGGACCTAGTCTTGCCTACCGTTGTATCGGTAACTCACTGAGAGGCTAGAGGCCCTGGGGGGCCTGCAGCAATTGCCTGTGGTCACTGCCTCAGACCATGGGGCCCAGCGGGAATGCAAGGGGTCCTGTCACTGGCAAGCCACGGCCAAGAAGCCACGCGAAGCCAAGCATATAATTGACGAAGGATGCAAGGTCCGTGCAGGTTCCAGTCCTGCCGGGGAATCTCATTGCGTGCACTTTGCCCACTCCAGAGCAGGGAATATTTTCTTTGCTTTCAGACCAAAATACTTTTAGACGGTGGGTGATGTGGGAAACAAAGGCAGAAGGAAATGCAGATACAACGGAATGTCCTTATAATCTGCAGCTCATAAACAAATGAGGCCTACAGAGTATCCTGTTCCTCCAGGAAGCTCCCAGCTGTCTGAATGTGAATGCCTTGCTACAAGAGAAAAACAACCTGGGTTTGACAATAGCAAGGCCCCAGTATCCTGTGAGTCTTCTTTAGCATATGAAAGTCCTTTTGAAACTTCCCTTATCTTTACTAACCCCCAGCCTTGAAGTATATAATCAGTGGCTCCTCTTAATCCCAGGGCAGCCTCTCTTCCTGCCCTCCGTCCTGTCCCCAAGCTGTAATAAAACCCCTGTTTTGCACTGAAGAAGGCTCAAGAATTCTTTCTTGGTTGTTGGCTCTGGACTCCATAAACCTCACCAAAACATTCCAAAACTACATCATGGGGACAGGCCAACTTGTGGATGAGAGTCTCATCTGCTTGCTCCATTGGTCTCAGATGCTCCCCGCTGGTCAGTATCTGGAAGAGCCACAGGCCACCCAGAAACACCTTTAGGGTATCCCTAGGTATAACTAGGGTTATATGGGTACAAAGATTATACCTACTCGGTCTAAGGGCTTAAAGAGACACCCATGTGGGAAATTCTGACAGGCTTCCCGCTTGGATGTCAGGTTAGGACCCGTCAAGTTGGCCAAAATGAGCATGCTCATGGCCTTCCAAGTTTAGGGACTCCCGTGGTTGCTTTTTCTGCTCCTAGTTTCTGTGGCCCACCCATCTCTCATTACCAGCCCCACAGCCCGAGTGTGTGCTGGGGGCTCTAGTGTTTTAGAGAAGGAATTGGCAGAGCTGTTGAGTAGCCTGTATTATTAGTCTGCATCAGTCATCTGTTGCTGTCATTCTGCCACATGATGAGCCACTGCAAAGCCTAGTGGCCCAAGACACGCAGCATCTATTTGGCTCATGAGTCTACAGGCTGGGCGTGACTAGGCCCCCTCACCTCACGGGCACCCAGCAGTAGCTATCAGCTGGAGGGACGGTACAGCCAAGCCCACGGTGTCTCCTCAGCCCATGGGCTAGCCTGGACTTGTTCTCTGTGTGGTGGCTGAGGGGAAAGGCGAGCAAGTCCAAATTGTGCAAGAGCTTCCCAAGCCTTTGCTGTGCCCCATTTGTTAGTACCCCTTGGGGCACAACCTGCATGTCTGAGCCCAGAGCCAGTGTGGGAGGGTGGCCCAAAGTCATGGGGGAAACGTCAACGGCAGACCTGGAGGGACCTCCACCCAATCCACCTATTGAAAAGGGGTGTGAGCCTGGGTTTTCTGAGCAGTGCTCAGAGCACTTTGGAGTCCCTCCCCACCTGCACTTCTTCACCTATCCCATGCCCTCCCCTCAAGGAATTTCTCCAGTCCCACTTCCCACACCTGAAGGAAGACTCTGACTTTTATTTGAGTTCCCTGGTTTTCAGAGCATCCCTTTCCTTCTACCTGGCCTGTGGCCCTCTGCCTGACCCCTTCAGATTGATCATTGCCCAGGCTGTGACTCCCGTTGCCTCTTGGCCTCTCGGCTCCAGGCTCTGGAGCACCTCACCCTGTTCCATCCCCAGCATCTGGGGACATAGTTTGGGGACGGTGCCCTGGGTTCCACCCATTCTCAGAAGGAGGACAAGATACCTATAATCAAGCTTAAGTCCTACTCACCCTAAAAAGTATCTTTTCCTTGACCTTGTGAGTCCTTCCAAGTCCCATTTCTCTTTAACTTTCCTTTTAACAAAAAAACCAAAAAGTTTGGAAGAATAGTCCACACCTGCTGCTTCCAGTCCTTACTACCCACTTGCTCCCTGCTTCCCGACAAGTTTTTCCGAGTTTTTCTCCACTTTTTTGGCCCTAAAGAGTACTCTCTTGAAAAGTCAGCAGAGTTAGGAACGTTACATGTGTTTTTTATTGAATTCTTGCAAAACCCTTATAAGATAGGTCTCCGTGTTACCATGTCCATGTCTCAGGTGACAAAATCCAAGCCTGGCCTGAGTCATTTACGAAGTGAGTCGGGACAGGGAATGGAACATAGGTCTGACTGCAGGGGCTGTGTTCTGAGCCATTACCCTAACCTTGAATACAGTGCTGCTATCCTGCGATCCTGGCTGTGTCAAGGGTGATGTATGAGTTTGCTAGGGCTACTGTAAAGAAGGACCAGGAAGTGGGGGACTTAACAATAGATACTGAGCGTTTCACCGTTCTGGAGGCTGGAAGTCCAGGATCCAGGTGTCCATAGGTTGGTGCTCCCTCTGAAGGCTCTAGGGGAGGATCTGTTCCAGGCTTCTCTCCGGCCTTCCAGTGGCTTGACTGCAGTCTTCACGTGGCATTTTCTGTGTGTGCCGGGCTGGGTCCAGATTCCTCTTTTTATAAGGAGATTAAGGCCCAGACTGTTGTCCTCAACTAAACTAAGTATATCTGTATCAACCCTCTTTGCAAATAAGGTCACATCCTGAGGTACTGGGGTTTAGGACTTCAACATATGAATATGGGGATGGGGGGCACAGTTCACCCCATAGTGGGTGATCAGTAGACAGCCCATAAGCAGATAGTGTAACCGTCACGTGGGAACCCCTTCCCAGATGTACTGAAGGAGCATTTGCGTTTTAACAAGATGCCCGGGCAATTCCAATGCACATTAAGATGTGAGAAGCACCTGTCTATAGCACTTTCTGGAAAGAAGAATGACAGCAGGAAGCAAGATTCTTAGGGTAACCCTAATTCTTGAATTTCACTTAGAATGGAGATAATTTTAAACATGGACAAAAACAGTGTATACAAAGAGGTTTATTCCAGGTTTTTCCATAGAAATAAAACATTTTTTGTAGTAAGTACTACTTCCTATCATTCTCAGCTGAAAATTGTTCTTTTTTTTTTTTTTTTTAATTGTTCTATTTCAGGTGATGTATGAGTTAAAGATGCTCTTGTGGGAAACATTTCCTGAAATCTAAACTGACATATAACCAAATTTCTGGAACAACACCTCTTTTTAAGCTTGGGGATTGTAGCAAATTAACCATTGAACTAATGAGCTAACTTAACTAAGGAATATGATTTTTGTTTACAGTGAAAATGGCATTATGTTTATGTAGGGAAGTGTCCCCTTCCCTCCTCTTCCCTCCCTTCCCCTCCCCTCCTTTTCTTTACCTCCTCTCCCTTTCCTTCCCCTTCCCAACCTTCCCCTCCCTTCCCCTCCTCTCTCCTCCCTTCCCCCCTCCTTCCTTCCCTCCTTCTTTCTTTCTTCCTTCCTGGCTTAAAAATGCAGGGCTTGACCCACAACCCTGAGATCAAGACCTGAGCTGAGAGTGAGAGTCCGACGCTTTACCAGACTGAGCCACCCAGGAGCCCCTATGGAAAAAGTTTCAGCTCTATATTTGAGTGTATTTGAAAGTTTTTACTATAAAAAAGTTTAAAAATACAATCATGTAAAGAATTAAAAAATTAAGTTTCTCTCAGGTGTTCTCTTGACTGCTATATCTTCTGTTATTTTATTTATTTTTGTTTTTAAAGATTTTATTTATTGAGAAAGGTGGCAGGTGCACAAGTGGTGGGGGAACAGCAGGCAGAGGGAAAGGGACAAGCAGGCTCCCTGTTGAGCAGGGAACCTGATGTGGGACTTGAGGCAGATGCTTACCTGACTGAGCCACCCAGGTGCCCCATTGTCTCAGTTATTTCAGTCAAACAATGTTTAACTGCCTGTTCACCTGTTTGCTTAGGTTCTTAGTTTTTAACTCATGCAGGTCTTCCTGCCCATGTTGATCATTGTTCCTTACTGGCCTCCTTTGAAAGGAAAGTGCTTGGTTTAGTGTGGTACAGATAAAAGGAAAGAGTTGCCCTAACTGCTAAATTTGTAATTGACATGAACTGTGCTATCCTCATGCCATCCTCCCTTTCTGGTTGCTTTTGTGACACTTTCTGGGTTTTAGTGGTAATAGCAATAATTTCTCAACAGAGCAAGGCCTGTTCTTTCTAAACCGTGACCTATATGAGGTTCTTTTTTTTTTTTTAAGATTTTATTTTTATTTATTAGAGAAATGGAGAGAGAGCACAAGTAGGCAGAGCAGCAGGCAGAGGAAGAGGGAGAAGCAGGCTCCCCGCTGATTGGGAAGCCCCATGCAGGGCTCCATCCCAGGACCCTGGGATCATGATCCGAGCCGAAGGCAGACGCTTAACTGACTGAGCTACCCAGGTGCCCCTGACCTATATGAGTTTTTTTTTTTTTAAGATTTATTTACTTGACAGACAGACATCATAAGTAGTCAGAGAGGCAGGCAGAGAGAGAGAGAGAGGAGGAAGCAGGCTCCCTGCTGTGCGGAGAGCCCAATGCAGGGCTCAATCCCAGAACCCTGGGATCATGACCTGAGCCGAAGGCAGAGGCTTAGCCCTCTGAGCCACCCCTGACCTATGTGGGTTTTAACATAGGCCTTGAAAGAAGAAAATCTGCTACAATGGGTGCTTACTCCAAAACTGATGCATGGAGTTATTAAATGTTTCTTTTCTTCTTTCCTTCCTTTCTTTTTTAAGTAGGTGCCACGCCCAGCGTGGAGCCCAACACGGGGCTTGAGCTCATGACCCTGAGATCAAGAACTGAGCTGATAGCAAGAGTCAGATACTTAACCGACTGAGCCACCCAGACTCCCACTAAATGTTTATTTTAAAAAGGACTCAGAGAACATCAGTTAAAGCCTTATCAGTTGACCTTTCCCTGCCAGGGACCAGATGGACTGGACACATTAAAAAAACTCTTTCTTTGAAGGGTGCATCAGTAAACGTGAAATTTCAGGGATAATCCTGCCTCTAAGCTCATTTCTTTCCCTGAAGTCCCTTCTCTCATAGGGGGTGACTTACAAGTAGCACAAATATGACCGTGTCCCAGGAGGTTGTCATCCTTCAGGATGGGTTCGAAACTGGCAAACGAGCCATCTAAATCTGTCCATCTCTTCAGCTCTGCTTCTTGCCATTGGCTGCTTCACAGGCTTCTTCTCGGTCATCATTGATCACTTGTGTTTCTGCGTAGCCACCTCCCCCCACAGCAGCAGCTCACAAACCCCCTCTCCACCTCTGCCCTCTAAGTCCTTCCTCCCACCTCCCCCCCCAGGCTGTCCTCTTGGTCTGCACGGTCCCTGGGTCCTTCAGTGGCCCTCACAGGTGCCCCTTCCTCTAGGGTGGCTTTTTTGAGCATCTCTTGGAATGTGAATTTCACCTAGCAAACCTTCTAGAGTCCCCCTCGTGACAAAATCTATAAAACTGAAACAAAGTTAACTTCACTTAGAGATAATTCACTCTCCAGGAGGGATACTTTCTTCGTTTACTGAGACTTCGTCATGGAGTCAGAGCATAGTTTTGTTTTCCCGCAACCCCCCTGAGTGCTGGCTTCATTCTTCCCTCGTGAGGACTATGTTACTGTCGATCTGTTCTCTGATGTCACCTGTATCCCCAGCCCTGTGGTGATGGGGAGAGCACAGGCGGTGTGTGTGAGGGGTGTTGGGCATGGTGACAAGGGTCTGGGTTCTGAGCCCTACAGTAAAATGGCAGGAACCCCAAACCAAGCCCCTCCGTCCCCCGGCAGGATTTGGGGGACACTTTGTGCATTTTCCTCTGATGTTCTTACAGCCTGTCAGTTCTTGGTCTTGGCTTGTGGCTTTATCCTTCTGCGCTGCTCCCTCCCCGGCTGTTTATCCTGATGGGGCAGGCTAGACCGGTAGGACATGGGTGTGCTCTGCTGCATGGTCATGGCTCTAGTCATGCTGAAGGGCAGTAGTGCCCTTTCTGAAGCCGGGAGGACTGTGTCCCAGCAGAGTTACAGTTCTCAGCAGTGTCCAGATGGGAATTCTTCCCATCTCTGATAGCACTCTGGGTGTTGCACTAATTTGATTTAACTGGCTTCCAACTTTCTTGAGTTTTTGCTGAAAGAACTTGGAACATCCATCCTTCAACAGCTGGGTGGGAAAGTGATACAAACGGCACCCATATCATTGGGTTTAAAATGGCCTTTCTGTGCCCACAACCAGGGTGTCATTGGGCTGACCTCGACACCACTGACTCTACCCAGCCAGCTCCATTTCCCAGGGACCCATGCATAGCCCAAGAGCCTGAGCACCCTCCTGGCTCCACCTGCTCCACTCCTCCCTTGCCCTTATCCTCATTGCATCTCTAGTATTCCCTCTCCCAGAAGTTTTATCGCGTCCTTGTTCAGAGAGAAGCCCTGTAAGATCCTTGAGGATATGGAGTGTGCAGTATGCCACACAGTTCCGGCAACAGGGTGGCAGATCTGTCCCTACTCTGCCTGGCCCCCCAGCATGGGAAGAAAGACATGAGAAGACACATGTGTGCAGAGACTACTGGCCTCATTCATGTCTGTGTTACTAGCACCAAGGCCCGCGGCCAGGATTCACTAAATACATGTTAGCTTGGTGAGCGAGAGAGCGAATAGGTAGCTGCTCACCCAGATGGTCTGATGAACATAAATTAGCACGATGCTAACTAAGGGCTGGCAGGCAGCTTCCAGGAAAGTGTGCCTTCTGAAGTTAAGAGCTGGTGATGTGCTCCGAAGGATGGGATGAGGTCATAGGGACGGGGGAACCGAAGTTCTTTCCGGATGGTGAGCCCAGGGAGAGAGCCCAATAAATATCTGTAAAGGCGCAAGGGTTCCTGAGAAACTGCCTAGTTGGTAGCCATGGAAAGCAAATCCCCAAAATAACAGCATAGCATTCGCATGTGCTTACAATGTGTCAGGCACTGCTCTAATCACTTTATATACATTAATTCACTTAGTTCTCATTCAGTTCATTGCTGGCCAGGCAGAGACAGTCCATAACTGCCCTGGGTCCTGCAGCAAGAAGTGGTGGTCTAGGATTTGACCCTCTGTGCTCTGGCTTTAGAGCGCTTGCACTTAACCAGAGATCAATGGATTCGAAACCCAGGGCTGAGAGTTATAAAATAACACGGCCAGAACCATGGAGCTGCTGTGTGATCCAAGTATGCTGGGTAAAATGCATCATTTTCTCAGTTTTTTAAAAATCTGCTATTAAGGTCATGTGGGCTGTGTGTGTGTGTGTGTGTGTGTGTGTCTGTATGCAAATGTGTACACACATGTGTATTTTTTCTTCTTTATTTTTTTTTTCAGGTCAAATTGAGAACTAACATTCAAATTTAACTTCAGATAATCTTTCACATATCTGTGTACTAACAGCACATCTTTCCCTTCCTTCCCAGGACTTGTCCTTACGTGTCTCCAGTGCTCCAAACCTGGTAAGAAGGACTTCTGGTCCTCCGTCCCCTTCCCCACAGTACTGTCCATTCTGGAGTCTCAGACCCACAGCTTCATGCTTTTCTTGACTTTCAACATATACCTTTTGTCAGGGCCTTTGGGTGACATCTTCCTTTTTGAAGTTAGGCCTCCTCTTTCTATATTTTTAGACCATAAATGAACTTTATTAATCTGCAATATTGCCACCAAATATTCTGCTGTCATGGCCAATCCATTTGTAGGCAAACTTGGGGATGACTTTTTTTTGTAAGCAAATGCAAATTAGTCACCTCATAACATTGGAAAACCAAACATGAGATTTCTCCCATTTTTAAGATATTTGATTGTGATAAAAACCTGGGAGTGTTTTGGGGCTTTTTGTATTCTATTGGATGGACATACACTTAGGGTTTAACACATTTTAGTATACGTATATATGTATGTAACATATTTATGTCTTGTTATAAATTGAGTTGTATTAACAACCACTTCATGGTTGTAAGGCCAAAATGTCTTTTCTGATGGATAGATAGAAATGCTACAAAAGATCATATTTTCATCTAAGCATTATTTATAGCCATAATTTACCCATTGGGGCTAACAAAAACAGGTAAAGAATGTAAGGAAGGCCATTTAGGTCTTTCTATATTCCTTATTCTCCAACTAAAGTGGATGACAGCTTATGGGAAACTTTAACTGAGCTAGACAATGCAAAATTTAGGAAATCCATTTTGAGATGACATTTACAAGTCTGAAACCCAATGATATCTCTCCATCAATAACCATAGATGAGAAGTAAGGTGCAGCTAATTAGCGAGGTGATTGGCTGATTTGGTTGAAGGTCATTGATTTCATGGATCGTCAATCTTACCTGACGGTTTGCCATTTACCATTGACCTGAACTAAGGGCTATTTTAAAAATATTTTGCTTACTTGGTGCATTTTTAAAATTTTTAACTATTTGTATTCATTTGTGGAAAGATTACATAATGGTATTTTGGTTCCAAAGTTTGTGTATATTGCATGAATGGATTATCATATACCTTTATATCTTACTTCAAAATCACTTGGTGTACACTAAGATGAAAAGAAATTATGAGAAACTTAAAAATTTACCCAGCCTGTTTTATAATGTTTTTGATATTTAGGATGAAGGAGACTATTGAAGTGTCCCTGACTGGGTGGATTTCAGTGGGCATTATTATAATTTGGGTGATACTCAGAGAAAGTGAATGTGTTTCTAAAGAAGGAGGAGCCCCAAAGTTATATGATTTTTATTAATGGAAGAGAAAAACAGTATGCATTTTTATACCCTACTGTAGAATAACAAACTCAATAACAGTAGAACTAGTTACAATTTCTACATGTTTTTTGTTTTGTTTTGCTTTTTGGTAAACTCATGATTAAAAAAAAAATCTCTCATCTAGCAATACTTTCTGTGTTTTTTAAAACATTCTTGTAATGTCACATGCTAAATGTGTATGTGTGTTCTCCTTTTTTCTCTTGTGCATCCTTCCCAGTTAGAATAAATGTCATTAATGAAAATGCTTCTCTGAGGTCAGATTTTATATAAAAATACAACTACAGAAGGAAAACCATCAAACTATTCACAAAACTTATGGTGCTTGGAAATAATGGTTGGAATCCTAGACAATGGGAATCCAAAGGGAAAGAGACATTTTGTATCCTAGAAAAGCTTCTATTAAATAGATGTTTTATTTTCTCAAGCGAGGTCACTGTTCGCAATGACAGATGTATATTTCATTGTTGCCACTCTCTTTCTTTTCCTCCTCTCTGGAGCCAGGAAGGAGTGTGGGAAGTTAGGATCCCCACCCCTACACCCCTGGAGTCCTTCTGGAGAGCCTTCTGGCCAGCTGGAGCTCTTTGTACCCGACCAGAATTCAGACACTTTTTCTTTCCTGAAGCTTAGCCTCTCACTGTGTGACTCGGGCTGCTCCTTAGGAAGCCCACCACAGAGCGTGGAGACCTACCCACAGCCAGACCTTGACCTCTTTCAGTCAGTTTTTCCCTTTATGGGAGAAAGCCCCGGGTCATAGGCATGGTGACATGAGGGATTTGGATCTCGTGAAGAGTTGTTCTTTGGGTTTAACGTTTTGCCATTTTACTTGATTCCTTGTTTTAAATTGTTCCATTTCAAACTTGAGCATTTGACTGTATAATTAGAATGCTTGAGCTTTTAAACTTATTTGTAATTGATATTTTTCTAGTTTTTGAAAAACAAAAACAGAGTGTTATAGATATTCACTGAGTTCCAAGATACATTCATTCTCATGTACTACAAATGTAAATGTGACTTTCTGAAAACTTGCTTTTTAGCCTTAATCAAATATTTGTTAATATTTAAATTAAAATCCATTAGTTTTTTAAAAAGCAGATTTATAGTCATTTGAGATGGAAACCATTGACCAATAATTGCTTCTATTTATTCTTCACATAAAAAATGACACTTTTATGGGACACCTGGGTGGCTCAGTCAGTGGGGCATCTGCCTTCAGCTTGGGTCATGATCCCACAGTTCCGGGATCGAGTCCCACATCAGGTTCCTTGCTCAGCAGGAAAACTGCTTCTCTCTCTGCCTGTGGTTTCCCCTGCTTGTACGTGTTCAATCTCTCTCACTCACTGACAAATAAATAAAATCTTAAAATAAAATAAGATAAAAATGACACCTTTATGCCAAATAAAATTTACCATTCAGTGTTAGTTAACTTTTTTTTTTTAAGATTTTATTTATTTATTTGTCAGAGAGAGAGAGCGAGCGAGCACAGGCAGACAGAGTGGCAGAGGGAGAAGCAGGCTCCCTACTGAGCAAGGAGCCCCATGTGGGACTCGATCCCAGGACGCTGGGATCATGACCTGAGCTGAAGGCAGCCGCTTAAGCAACTGAGCCACCCAGGCGTCCCCAGTGTTAGTTAACTTTTAACATCAAAACTGAAATTGATTGAGAATCACTTCAAATTTAAGTTCCAAAAATGAAATGAAATTCTGTTTTAACTCTGGAGCTCAATTGCCCACACAGGCCACGAGAGGGAGCTGTTGAATCTTAAACTAAATATATTTGAATTTCAACAAACCTTTTGGGTAAACTATTCAGATAATCTGGTCAATACAATGTAATGCAATATAATCAGCAGTAGCATGGTTTCCATTCCTATTAGGACAAAATTTATGCATGTATTTAAGAAGTATTGCAGTTAAATTCAATGAATACTTTAGAGAGCATATTATTTATAAGACACTCTCTTCTAAAAGGGGATATAAAGATAAATAATTCAAATGGTTCATAAGCAAGTGTGCATGTCTGCATATGTACACTTGCATTAGGAAGCAGAACATAATATATAAGAACCATAAGAAAGAAAGAAACTACCATGGAGTTTCAAAAGTGAGAGCCTACCTCATGCAAGGCTGGATGGAGGAGGTGGCATTTAAGGAGGCACATGGGAGTATTCTGGGGTTGTGACAATGGGAGATGGGGAAATATGCTAAGTGCAGAGCACAGCACAAGTAAAGGAATTTTGGAGAACCCTGAAAATTCCTGTTTGCTTGAAACATAGGTTGCATAAGTGTAATTAAAGGAATTTCAAGCTGGAAAGGCAGGTCAGGATGTATTATGATCCCACATAAATGCTGGAGGGTTTATTTGTACCTAATTGCTCTGAGTGTCAGAGTGGCCAAAGGAACTCTTAGCCTGCACATGCAGAAGTGTGACTGAGAAGCATATCCTCTACTATCTATGCCTTCCCATATTACCTCTGGTGGTTTGGGACCTCAAAACTATGGACTATTCTAGCAACATTTAGGTCAGGGGGACTAGATTTAACAAAACTGCTTATTAGGCATTATTCACCAAATATCTGTGGAGCACAAACTAGAGATAAGTTTTTAGAAAATGTTTTTTAAAAATTTATTCATTTATTTGTGAGGAGGGGGAGGGGCAGAGGGAGAGAGAATCTCAAGCAGACTCCGTGCTGAATGAGGAACCTGATGCAGGGCTTGATCTCCAGTCCTGAGATCATGACCGGAGCTGAAGTTAAGAGCCAGCTTAATATCGGGCCATCCAGGTGCCCCAAGTTCTTAGCAAACCTTAATATTTCTTAATTACAGTATTCTGAACCTGCTAAAGCATTTGTAAATTTTTCAAAAGTCATTGAAAGTAATTTTCTTTTAAAAAGTGGTTAATAGGGGCGCCTGGGTGGCTCAGTGAGTTAAAGCCTCTGCCTTCGGCTCAGGTCATGATCTCAGGGTCCTGGGATCAAGCCCCGCATCAGGCTATCTGCTCGGCAGGGAGCCTGCTTCCTCCTCTCTCTCTGCCTGCTTCTCTGCCTACTTGTGATCTCTGTCTGTCAAATAAATAAATAAAATCTTAAAAAAAAAGATTAAAAAAATAAAAAATGGTTAATAGATGATTTTACTATATTTATGAAGACGGAAATGACTACTTCTTAGAGAACTTGCAGTAACTTCAAAAATCCAAACTAAGAATTTTTTTTTTTAGAGTTAAAACAAAACAAATTATCTACAGGAAGTGGGATAAATTTCATTCTGAAGTTTTCTAACCACCAGTGCAAGGCAGGCAAGACTGTGGTCCACGTTGTTTGCATTTGATGAATCCATCAGACGTATCAGAAGTTTTCCTGGAATTAAACTCCAGCAAAAATTTATAGTGTAGGCTCTTAGGTTAAAAGAACATTGAGTAATGTGCCAAACAACGACTTCAATTGTTCCTAAAAAACACGCAGAGGTTGTTCAATCGCACTTGGATCCTCTCTAAAGATAGACATTAAGGCATAGCTCAAGTGATTCATTTCACTGGAAGGTGGAGATAACATGATCCTGATAGCTTACTCTTTGATTGTAAGATTTAGAGAGAAAATTAGGAGAAAATGAGTGATGTCTCAGTGTGTGATAGGTGGAATAATTATACTCCCCACCCCCAAAGACGTCCATGCCCTGATCCCTGGAACCTAAACGTACTACTTTTTACGGCAAAGAGGAAGTAAGGGTGCTCACCAGCCGATGCTAGAACAAGGGGACTGCCCTGGATTATGGGGCAGACCAGAAGGACATACATAGACCCTCTCTAATATCACTGTCAGTTCATGGTACAATTGCCTGATTACCTGTCATGTAGATATTTCATGTTAGTGGTTGGGAGCTGGGAGCTTCCATTACCAGGATTGAGGGGATGAAAATGGCCAACATGTGGGAGAGGCTTGTGAGTTGTAGGCTGTGCAAGTTTATGAATCTGGACAATCTAAACTGGTAGAAGTGGTGGCCAATGGAGAATGACCAGGTACACCTTGGACTAGACTCCATCCATGTATCTATAATTTGAGAACAGATTTGTTGCCTTATGATTTTTCTAACTATAGGACTTTGAAAGCTGAAGTCTGGAGAGTCCCAGACCTTAGGAGGTACCTGACTATTTATTGAGTGGATAATTGGATGGATGGATGAGGAGGATGAAGGGGTAAAGATGAACCTGGCTGCTGGCTAAAGAAGAAACACTACTTCACTTTCCTAGGCTGTGATCATGACAAGACCAGTGCCATGCATGAATGGGGGGGGGTCCTATCCGGACAGTTAGTGACCCAGTGCCCCCGAGTCCCATGTCACTAGAGATCTTCTGGTGGCTGCACAGCACCATTCCTACAGAACATTAAGTATTGAATGCTGACTGTGTGTTATACAGTAAGTTCTTTTTAAACATTTTTCATGTTTTTATAAATATTTGGTAATGCAAAAGAATATGTGTTGTATATGTGTTATGATGCATAATAACTAAGTGAACATCTGGATCCCCCGTATTTCTTAAGAAATAGGACATTATAAATACCAGGAGTTCCCTGCATGTTAGTCATGATTGTACATCCTGTCTTCTCTCAAAAGGGAGTCAGTATTCTGAAAATTGTTTTTTGTTAATTTTTAATTATTTTTCATCCAGTATACTTAATGTACAGTGTTATATTAGTTTCAGGTGTACGATACAGTGATTCAGCAATTCTGTACATTACTCTGTGCTCATCAAGATAAGTGTACTCTTAATCCCCTTCACCTATTTCACCCACCTCCCCTCTGGTGACCACCAGGTTGTTTTCTGGAGTTAAGAGTCTGTTTTCATGTTTGTTTCTTTCTGTGTTTTGCTTCTTAAATTCCACGTATGAGTGAATCATATGGTATTTGTCTTTCTTTGACATTAGCATTATACCCTCAAATCCATCCATATTGTTGGAAATATCAAGATTTAATTTTTTGCGGCTGAATAATATTCCATTGTATATACATAAATCACATCTTCTTTATCCAGTCATCTGTTGATAGACACTTGGTTTGCTTCCTCTATCTTGGCTATTATAAATAATGCTTATAAATATAGGGGTGCATATATCCTTTCAAATTAATGTTTTCATATTCTTTGGTTAAATACGTTGTAGTGGGATTATTGAATCATAGGGTAATTCTGTTTCTAATTTTTTGACAAACCTCCATATTGTTTGTGACTGCACCCAGTTTACACTCCCAACAACAGTGCAAGAGGGTTCTTTTTTCTCAACAGACTCTCCAACACTTGTTGTTTCTTATGTTTTTGATTTTTAGCTATTCTGACGGGTATGAAGTGGTTTTGATGTGCATTTCCCTGATGTTGAGTGATGCTGAGCATCTTTTCAGGTATCTGTTGGCCATCTGTAAATCTCCTTTGAAGAAATGTCTTCTGCCCATTTTTTTTTTAAAAGATTTATTTATTTATTTATTTATTTGACAGGCAGAGATCACAAGCAGGCAGAGAGGCAGGCAGAGAGAGGAAGGGAAGCAGGCTCCCCATGGAGCAGAGAGCCGGATGCAGGGCTCGATCCCAGGACCCTGGGACCATGACCTGAGCCAAAGGCAGAGGCTTTAACTCACTGAGCCACCCAGGCACCCCTCTTCTGCACATTTTTAATTGGATTATTTGGTTTTTTGGTATTGAGTTGTATAAGTTCTTTATATATATTTGGATACCAGCTCCTTACTGGATATATCATTTGCAAATATCTTCTCCCACTTTGAATATTGTTTTTAATACTCTTTTCTTTATTGTTTTACCATAAATATATATGTCCCTAAGCAATACATACCTTAATTTTGCCTTTTTTTTTTTTTTTTTTTTTTTTTTGAGAGAGAGAGAGGAAGAGTGTGCACAAGTGGGAGGTTGTTGCAGAGGGAGGAGGAGAGAGAATCTTAAGCAGGCTCCACGCCCAGTGCAGGGCTCGACCTCATGACCCTATAAGATCATCCCCTGAGCTGAAATCAAGAGTCAGATGCTTAACTGAGCCATCCAGGTGCCCCAATTTTTGCTTATTTTTAAAAATTGTATCAAAACATATCATAGTATATATAATGTATTCTCTTCATTGTTTTTTCATTCATCATACTGATGCTTAAAGTAATAGTGCATCAATTTTCTCTGCTCTAAAGTATTGCACTGTACTTATATCCCAAAATGTATGTATGTGTATGTATCTATATTATCCTATGAATAAACATTTGAGTTGTTTCCAGTCTTACCTGTTGCAGACATGCTTCTGTGAACATTTTGTACAGGTCTCCCAGAATCCATGTACAGATTTCTTTAGGACATACATTTTGAAGTTCCTGGATCATAGTCGAGTTGCATATTCAGCTTCTAAAAAGAATCCCAAACTCTTTCCCAAAATGGTCATACCAATTCATACTTAAAACTAGTGGTAGGTGCAACTTCTTTTTGCTCTAAATCCTTATTAAAAGTCGATATTTTTGGTTTTCAAATTTCTGTAATTTGGTGGGATGTAAAATTGTATCTCATGATTTGAATTTTCCTTTTCGTGACTTCTGAGGTTGAGCATCTTTTCTTTGTTCTTTTCTCTCCCTCCCTCTGTTTCTTTCTTTCTTTTCTTTTCTTTTTCTCTCTCTTTCTCTGTTAGATTTTGTTTTTATGTAATCTCAAGCCTTTGTGAGGCTTGAACTCACAACCCTGAAATCAAGAGTTGCATGCTCCCCTGACTGAGCCAGCCAGGTGCCCCATGCATCTTCTCATATAATTATTAGCCATTTATATTCTTTTCCAATGAAATGTCTGATCATATACTTTGTCCTTTTCAAAAAAACCTGGCTTGTTTATTCTTTATATATTTTGGATACTAATTCGTTGTTGGTTATATAGGTTCCAAATATCTCCTCCCTAATCGTGTGTGACTATGTGTGACTATTTCATATTTTTATGGTGAGACAGAAGTTTCAAAACAGAAGTTCTTAATGTATTCATTCTTTTTCCTTTTATGATTAATGCTTTTTGTGAGTTAAGAAGTTCTTTCCTATCCCGCAGTCATATGGTCTTCTCCAAATAGCCTTCCTTTTAAAAGTTTGAAGTTTTGCCTCTGCCTTCGGCTCAGGTCATGATCCCAGGGTCCTGGGATCGAGCCCCGCATAGGGCTCTCCGCTCAGCGGGGAGTCTGCTTCCTCCCCTCTCTCTCTGCCTGCCTCTCTGCCTACTTGTGGTCTCTCTCTGTCAAATAAATAAATAAAATCTTTAAAAAAAAAAAGTTTGAAGTTTCATGTCTTTAACATTAATGGCACATAAATTATTATTTGTTTGGTGTGTGTAGGGGAGGGAGTATGAGGCGAAGTAAAGATCCTCTCCATCTTCCAGGTCTGTTTCAGTATTATTTATTCCTTTGCTTTTCTGTGGTTGAGTTTGGGTAAGATAGAATTATTTGATCCTTTAATGTTTGGTAAAATGGTTGTAATAGTGTGTGTAGAAATTGGTTACAAAACTACTGTTTTTTATAGGAAGGTTTTAAATGACTGATTTGCTTTTTTTTAATGGATGTGGTTATTGTTTCTTAAGTCAATTTTCTATTTTTCCCCCTAGGAATATGTGCATTTTGTTTGTGTTTTCAAATGCATAGCCAAAAAAATTGATTATAGTATAGTCTTACCTTTTAGATCTGTGCTATATTGTGGTCATATTGCTTTAGTGATATTCTTTGCTTTATCTTGTTTCTCTTTTTTTTTCTTTTTAAATATTTTTCTTTTTTCATTTTTGGTTTTTTTTTTAAGATTTTACTTATTTATTTGACAGACAGAGATCACAATTAGTCAGAGAGGCAGGCAGAGAGAGAGGAAGGGAAGCAAGCTCCCTACTGAGCAGAGAGCCCGATGCGGGGCTCGATCCCAGGACCCTGGGATCATGACCTGAGCCAAAGGCAGAGACTTTAACCCACCCACCCAGGTGCCCATTTATTTTTGTTTTTAATTTAAGTTCTAGTTAGCTCAATATTAGTTTCAGGAATAGAATTCATTGGTTTGTCACTTACATATGACACCCAGTGCTCATCATAGCAAGTGCCCTTCTTAATACCTGGCATCCATCTAGCCCATCCCCCACCCACCTTCCTCCAGCAACCCTCTGTTCTCTGTCATTAAGAATATCTCATGATTTCCCTTTTTTCTTGATTAATCTTGCTAGAGATTTATTAATCTTATTAATATTTTCAGAGAGTCAGCTTTTGACTTTATTATTCCTCTAATGTATCTTTGTCTTCTGTCTCACGAATTTCAGCTCTTATAGTTAGAATAAGACCTGGTGCAGAGTAAACAATAGACAATGCTTTCGCCCCTTCCCCACCCCTGCCTTCTTCTTGGTCTCCTCTTAAACATCACATAACAATTAAACACCATAAACTTTGATAAAAAATATTTTGTCATAGTTCAGTTTTAGTTGTTTCTAATTTCCATTATACTGTTTCTTTGATACATAAATTATATATGTTTTGTAATTTCTATGCATACAGGAGAGCTTTTAGTTTTTTTAAAATTGATTTATTAATTATATTGTGATCAGAAAATGTGATCTATTTGATATCAGTTTTGCAGAATTTGCAAGGCATAGTTTATGGTCTAATATGTATTTTTATAAATATTGTTTTGTTTAGTTTTTACCCCCACAGTTTAGACTGTTAATACTATCTTATACTATTTATGATTGTTTAGATTTACTTACATGGTTACCTCCTTCTTGGCTTATCATTCCTTTTTGTATCTGGTCTCATTTTCTTCCTCCTGAGGTAAGTTCTTCTAAAAGTCTTTTAGGGATGGTCTCTTATTGGTATACAGTCCCCAATTTATTGGAATATATCTGTTTATCTGAAAATGTCTCTATTTTGCCATACTTCTTGAAAGATAGTTTTGCTAAGTGCATAATTCTAGATGGATCTTTGTGTTTCTCCTAGTACCTCAGAGATGATATTCTTTGAGGTCCATGGTTGCAGCGGTGAAGTCAGTTGACTGTCTAACTAGATACAAGGTAATATATTTTCCTTGGCTGCTTTTGAATCTCTTCTATGGTTTGGGCCTTCTTCAGTTCTTTCTTGTTAAAAGATTTTATTTATTGGGGCACCTGGGTGGCTCAGTGGGTTAAAGCCTCTGCCTTTGGCTCAGATCATGATCCCAGTGTCCTGGGATCAAGCCCCGCATTGGGCTCTCTGCTCAACAGGGAGCCTGCTTCCCCCACTCTCTCTGCCTGCCTCTCTGCCTGCTTGTGATCTCTCTCTGTCAAATAAATAAATAAAATCTTAAAAAAAAAAAAAAAGATTTTCTTTATTTATTTGAGAGAGAGAGAGAACATGAGAAGTGGGAGGGTCAGAGGGAGAAGCAGACTCCCTGCCTAGCAGGGAGCCCAATTTGGGACTCCATCCTGGGACTCCAGGGTCATGACCTGAGTCGAAGGCAGTCCCCCAACCAACTGAGCCACCCAGGTGTCCTTGTTCAGTTCTTTAGTAATGTTTGTTTATTATTTTAAGGTGATCTTGCTTGGTATTCTTTATGATTCTTAATTCTGAGGATTTATGAATCTTCAAAACTACTATCAGTTTTGGAAAATTCTGGTTTCTTCTCCTTTTGGAATTTTAATTGAATGTTTGTTGGTTCTTCTTACTCAAGCTTTGGTATTCTTTACTTACCCTTCATACTTTTCTTTCCTTTCTCTGTGCTGGATTCTGGATTCTAGATCATTAATTCTCTATTCGGTCATGTCTAATTTGCTATTTAATAGTTTCTCTGGGTTTCAGTAATTCTATTTACTTTAGAAGTTTGTTTTTTTAATGTTTCTGGTCATATAAAAAATTCTCCTTGCTCATGGTTTCTTTTCTTTCTTTCTTTCTTTCTTTTTTTTTTTTTTTAAGATTTTATTTATTTATTTTAGAGAAACAGAGATAATGACAGAGAACATGAGCAGGGAGGAGGGGAAGAAGCAGACTCCCCACTGAGCAGGGAGTCCAATTTGGGACTCAATCCAGGACCCCGGGATCATGACCTGAGCAGAAGGCAGATGCTTAACCAACTGAGCCATCTAGGTGCCTGCTCTTTTATTTCTTTAGATACTTTATTTTCTATATCTGAGCCTTCCTATATCTAAAGTCCTGGTGAGTCTATTCCTTTATTTATTTATTTATTTATTTATTTATTCTGTGGTTCCTCTGTTTCCTTGTGTGTGTGTGTGTGTGTGTGTTTTTTTTAATTGTAGTGTTATATTTATTTGAAATCTGTGGAAATATTTTCAGCCTGGTGTAAAGGTACGTTTTATAGGATTAAGTTTTTTGTTTGCTTTTACCAGGCGCCTAGGGATAATACAAATTATGATCTATTTAATATGAATATTTCAGCTGTTTTACATTTTTTTATTTTTATTTATTTTTTTATTTTTTTAAAGGTTTTTTTTTTTTTAAGTTTTGTTTTGTTTTTTCATTTATTTGACACACACACAGAGAGAGCACAAGTAGGCAGAGAGGCAGCAGAGAGAGAGGGGGAAGCAGGCTTCCCGCTGAGCAGAGAGCCCGATGTGGGGCTCGATCCCAGGACCCTGAGATCATGACCTGAGCCGAAGGCAGAGGCTTAACCCACTGAGCCACCCAGGCGCCCTGAATATTTCAGCTTTTTAGACAGATAATGTGAATTCAGGACCCAAATCCATATTAGGTCTAGCTAATAACCATGAACCTCAAGGGTAGTATTGCCATAAAAAATACAGGATGCCTTGTTATATTTGAATTTCAAATAAACGATGAATACATTTTTAGTGTAAGTATTTTGTTTATATAAAATAAATAGACTTTATTTTTTAGAGTAGCTTTGAGTTCACAGCAAAAGTGAGCATTAACTATAGTGTTCTCACATAACCCTCCTCCTCATATCCACAGAGCCTCCCCCCCAACAATATCCCCCACCAGAATGGTATATTTGTTACAATCAATGAACCAGCATTGACCCATTATATCACCTGAAGTCCATAGTCTACATTAGGGTTCATTGGTGGTGTACATTCTATTAATTTTGATAAGTGTATAATGACATGTATCTACCATTATAGTATCATAGAGAATAGTTTCACTGCCCTAGAAATCCCTCACACTCTGTTTTTTATTTCTGAATCTGACAGCCTTACTCAAGGGAGATTTTTTCTTCTTCCACTACAAGTCAAGACCAAGACAATAACTTTCCTTGTCTATCTCTTGGGTAGGATGTTTATGTTTTCCTCTTAATTGAGATTTCTCTGAGAGCATAGCCTGTTATGTACCTTGACTTTCTGTAGTGATCTCTGTTTCTTCTCCCACCGAATCCCTTGTCCACCCATGTGTCCTCCAAAACCTATATTTTCACCTAGTTTGCTACATTCACTTCCATTTCTCAATGTTTTTTACCGTTCAAAGCAGCAAAAGTGTTAAAGTTTATTTTTATTATTTATATAGTTGTGTCTTATTTATTTAGGCCACCAATAGAACTGCTGCCCGTAGTGGGTAGCGTTGATGCTGGTATCAGGACTGGCCTGTGACGTAGGTAGGACTGCCTGTTTGAAGGTTTGGCACAGATCAAGGTTTTGTCTTGAGCTTTACTGGTTTGGAAACTCAATGATTATCAGTTTACCTGGAGCTAATCAACTCTACTGTACTGAGTCATGCTAACAAATCATGGGCCAGAATTCCAATATATCAGTTTATAGTGGGAGATATACCTTTTTTGTGACTAGACTACTTGTATCCACGCTCCAGGGACTTTCCTGATATCAAGAGAGTGGGGAAAACTTATCTGTGGCCAGTGGTATGCTTGGCAAACTTTGAATTAGGAAAAGGAGAATTAAGTGACCTAAGAAAAATTAAATGGCTTTCAGGCTTATTCGGGATGTCTGATAAAATCAGTGTTTCTAATAACCAAGGTTTCTACCATAAAATAGATCAATTATGAACATGTACTGAGCATCTACTTTGTATTGGTCACCAATACATGTGTCTACAGGCACTGTAGACACAAAGATCAATAAGACAGTGACCTGCTCTTGACGAGTTTGTATTGCATATGTTAAACAATGCCTTAAACAATGCCCAATCAACACTTGGAAACTCTGTTTTATATCTATGTGCAACGTTCTTCAGTTAAATCCAGACTTGAGGAAATGGACTTCAGACCCCCAGTTAGACTTCTATGACTCCAAGATGTTCTCAGTACTGAATTTACAAGCTATCTCTTTAGGCAAGTTGCTTCTCTGGATCACTCTTCTCCATTTTCAGCTGATTCTTCACCCACAGTTGTCCCCTGTGTGCTGAGTACTTGGGGCACTGTTGCTTCTTAACAATTACTCAATATGGCAGTAGCAGGAAGTGAACACTGTTGGAATCAGTCCACCTGTGTGTCTGCCAGAGATTTCACAGGAAGCGATTACAAATATCTTGAGTTTCCTTTTGTGTTTTTTCACAGAGGCGGTTGACTGTGTGGAAAAATCTGTTTACTTATTCCTTTTCTGTAGTAATGGAGAGTGTGGAGGCTTTGGGTTGCAAATAAAACATTCCAGATTTGGGCACGCAGGAAAATCTGGTTCCTGAGCAGAGTAACTTCAAATTAACTTTACATTTGAAAGTTAGGTGTGCTCAAAAATGTAACCAAACTTTTAAATAGGAGCAAACCTAAATGCCCTCCTGGCTACATCGGGGTGGCCTTTCCTAGAGAGTTTCCATAGTTCAGGGTCTGGTTTCCATCCTTATAATTCAGTGTAGTTGAGTCAGTAGGTCTGAGACTTCATCTTTGTTTTCTGAGTCACTAAACATGGAAATACTGGGGCATTTGATACAGTCCTGACTGGGGAGTGTTTGACTCATTTACTTGTTTGACTCAGGGGTAGATTGGAAAGGTTAGCCTAATACAACCCTCTTGATGGGGAAAAAGAAGAAATTCACATTTTATCTAAATAAATAAAGACAGCTGTTTAGCTTTTTAAAGATATCTAACTGTTAGGGACTTGCAGCAAGGCCTCCGGTGTCAGGAAATTGATGAAAATACCTTGGACTCTCAGGTTGATGGTTCTATTTAGGAGAGATTACTCGCCTAACACCCATACTGTGTGTGAAGCCACCAAATTTTACAAAACTGCTCAGAAAATAGAACTTTAAAAATCTAATAAAAACGAAAGCCAAAAACAATCAAGGTGAGACGCATATAAAAAAGCAGCTTTGTGTTTTGACAGGTCCAGGAGTGTCCATGGGGTTTCCCTCTCCTTATTGATGGCCGGAGCCTCACGGTATCAGAGATAAACTCCTTCCCATTAATCAGTATGCTAATTTACTCTGTGTGTAGAAGTCTTTCTGGCATCTTCCCTGACCCAAAATGTTCTGCTAACTTACTGGTTTCAATTCAAAATGGCTAATTGACCATTGTAGTATTGTAATTAACTCTGACATGGGGGGAGGGACTAAGGAGCCACTGGCCACAAATCAGCTGTTTCCAGCTTCAGTTTCATGGGGCTCGTTAAGGCCCTGTTCCCTGTCCCAGCCTGCAGCAGGACCCAGGGTAATGCTGAGTTGCTGCGGGCGCTCTTTGTGTCCTCTGATCTCGTCCCCAATGAAGCAAAACTATGTTTAGGTTATTGCTTAGTGTGTCACAGGAGAAAATCACCTTTGCCCTGGCTGCATTTCTATCCACTCCACAGCAAGTGAGTCCTACAGTCCAACCAGTATGATAGCCTTAGGTAGTCAGTGCCAGGAGAAATGTGGTAAAGTGAATGCAATTATGGAAGCCATGCATTTGCTTTTGCCATTTATCAAGAATAGTCTTTTCATGAAACAGAAAGGAAGAAGGCGATAAGGAGTTTTCTGGAGCAAGTCCTTATTTATGGAAGAGGGGACAGTTTATCTACACTGACATTCTGAGGATTCCACATTGTTCCTTATATTGTTGCGGGCGAGCTTTCAACATTTAATTAAGAGTCATAAGGCAGTGGCTTCCCCCACCCACAGAAAAATTCCTTTAAGGAATCATGAGACCATCAACATTCTGCAGCTGTTTAAAAGACTGTTTAGACTCCTGGAATGATGCTGGGAAATTCTTGGATTTATGGTCTTGGACAAGAAAGGAACTCAAGAATGGGAAAATCAAGTAGTATAACAACCTAAATCCAAACCCAGGAGAACCTTCCTTACATAACCTGCTAATCTGTTCCTCGTAATATAATTACCACCAAGTGGCAGAATTTAATGAAGAAAAAAGGTTAATATCCTTTCTGCTCTGGATCAAATATAACACAGGGGTTAATATCCTTTCTGCTCTGGATCAAATATAACACAGGAGACCAAATTCTCCATGGAATTGGTTGGATTCAATCATTTCATGCAGAATGCTTACTTTTGAGTCTGTATCACTGATTGCTACTACATTTCTAACGAACCCTCACAGGTCTTGACAGATAAGATCACTTGGAAGGCTGGTCCACCTTGCCATCAATTCAGGCACTGTCTCCCTAAATGACATTTTTAAGCCACCTGGTTTAGCTTTGGCCATGGAGACTTGGAACAGAGTGGTAGGAACCTTAAAAGCCAGGAGTTCCTGGGCACACAGCCTCACTTAGAAGAAATAAGAAGCAGACATGAGGAAAAACATGCCAGAGAAGTAAGACTAATTGGTTGCATGTCATCGAGTTGTATTTAGTTCCTATAAGGCAGTGGTTCTCAAACTTGTTGGTCTCCCCTTTATGCTCTTAAAAATTGAAGAGCCTGGGGCGCCTGGCTGGCTCAGTTGGTTGAGCATGAGACTCTTAATCTCAGGGTCATGAGTTCAAGCCCAACATTGGGAGCCTAGTTTAAAAAAAAAATTGAAAAGCCTCAACAGCTCTTTTTTACAATGGACTAAATTACTAATATTTACTGTATGAAAAAATTGAGAAATTAAAAAAATACTTTAAAAGCACAGTAATAACCCTATGCTGTAAATAACATACTTTATGAAAATAAGTATATTCTCAAAAAAAAAATTGAGTAAGAAGAGTGGCACTGTTGGGGCATTTGGGTGGCTCAGTCTGTTAAGCGTCTTGCCTTCCTCTCAAGTCATGATCCCAGAGTCCTGGGAATGAGCCCTGAGTTAAGTTCCTGCTTAGCGGGGAACCTGCTTTTCTCTTTCCCTCTGCCCTTTCTCCCTGCCCGCCCCCGCAACTTGTGCTCTCTCTTGCTCTCACTCTCTGCCTCTCTCAAATAAATAAATAAAATATTTTTTAAAAATTCAGCTCAGGTCATGATCTTGGAATCCTGGGATGGAGCCCTGTGCTGGGCTCCCTGCTCAGTGAGAAGTGTGCTTCTCCCTCTCCCTCTGCCTCCTCCCTGCCCCTCACTTGTACAGTCTCTCTCTCTCTAATAAATAAATAAATAAATAAATAAATAAGATCTTTTAAAAAAAAAAAGAGTGGCACTTTAGGAGTTTCACAAATCTCTTTAATGTCTGGCTTAATAGAAGACAGGAGTCTCATCTCTGCTTTTGCATTTAATTTGAATCTGTCGCAGTATGTTATCTTGGTCGAAGTGTCTGAGGAAATCTGTCCTCACACAGATATATAAGTGGAAGATAAAGGAGTATTTCAAATAATGGTAGGTTTGAGTTTCTTGACAAGTGTAGTAGTTTCTTAAAGGTAAGTCACAGTGTAGAATCGGAAATCCTATCAGTTTCAGATCCATGCTGTTCCATTAAAATCTGTTGCTCTATTTTCACTTTCAGTGGCTGCTTTATCCATGCATGACTTGGTTATATTGTACATTGATCACTTGAAAAATACTGGTTCACTGAATTATGCAGATCTTCCAAATGTTGATATACATATCAAGAAAGTACATCTGTTAATATCAACACCAATCTTACCAGAGAAGTCTTGAGATACTGGAAAGCTGTCAAGCTCATGGTGACAGGCAGATTTTCAATAACCTCATCTTTGCTTGAAACTTAAATTTTTCTATTGGCAACAAATACCTTCTGTTGTTTTCCTTTCAGGGACTGGATTTTTCAGAAAATAACCAACAAACCCGAGTCTGAGTAACCAGTGTCTGTCAGTTATTCTTTCAAGCAAAAATAGTGCACCATGGAAACCAAAGGCTCACAACTCAAACTGTTGTACAAGTGTTCCTTCTATAGTTATTGTATTTCTGGGTGGAAGAGGGGAGCTTTATGAGTACTTTCCATTTTGTCACACAAAATATTAAAAAGGCTGAGATTTAAAGTTTTACTACATCGTCATGGACTTTTTTTTTTTTTTTTAAGATTTTATTTATTTATTTGACAGGCAGAGATCACAAGTAGGCAGAGAGGCAGGCAGAGAGAGAGGAGGAAACAGGCTCCCTGCGGAGCAGAGAGCCTGATGTGGGGCTCGATCCCAGGACCCTCCTGGGATCATGACCTGAGCCGAAGGCAGAGGCTTTAACCCACTGAGCCAACCAGGTGCCCCCATCATGGACATTCTTAAGTGAAAATGTTTTTGTTTTGTTTTAGTTTGTTTTTTGAACTACAAGTGCAGGGTAGTGACAAATTTGCTGGGACTCCTAGTATAGTTGGGGGCCTTGACTCAGGCCAAGGACTCCATAGCTCCACCCACCACTGCTTTAGTAGCATTGTTACAAATGTCAACACAGTGAACATCAAAGGACATCTTCATATCTTATTACAGAAATAATTTGATCTCTAGGACTCCTTCAAAGTGTCTTGGGATCCTTGGGACCTATAGACCCCACTTGAAAACGATTGACTTAAGACATCTCCACTCTTGATCTTTTAGAACTACGTGAACTTCTCTATTTTGTCTAGTTAATAATCATTCCCATCAAAGCAAACTGAATTTGACTCTAGAACTTCCCACCCATATTAGGCTTAGCTAATCTCTAGTTTCTTAGTTGTCAGATTCAAATACTATACTTTTTATACAAAATGGTCGGCTCCCCTGAATGAAGTACCATTAAAACATGTGGTCCATTAACATCATTTTCCTTCTGCTCATTGGTTTTCCATTTTGCATTTATGCCCCGAGGAAGAGTTCAAATTTATTCTCATAGTAACGGGAGCACTGTGGTAGTCTGTTGGATAAATACTAGGTTCTCTACATTCCTTTTTTCTTTTTTGAAGATTTTATTTCTTATTTAGAGAGAGAGTGTACATGCGTAAGTGGGGAGAGGCAGAGGAAGAAGGGGAGAGAGAATCCCAAGCAGGCTCTATGCTCAGCAAGGAATCTGATGTGGGTCTGGATTTCATAACCCCAAGATCATGACCTGAGCCAAAATCAAGATTTGGGCTAAACCAACTAAGCCACCCAGGTACCCCTCCTTTTTTTAAAGTAAACTCTGTGCCCAACGTGGGTCCTGAACTCATGACCCCAGGATCAAGAGTCACATGCTCTACCAACTAACCAGCCAGGCACCCCTATACTGAGTTCTCCAAACCAAATTCGAACTTTGACAGTTCAGCGGTACCAAGCTTTTTTTCCTACTCTGTTCAAGCTTAGAATTCTTCATTCTCAGAAGAAAAGCAAAATCTCCAATAACAATGAAGTCCTGAAGGAAATTGCTTTGAGTTAACTCGCAAGGAACATCATGAGGCTTAAAGGGGGGAAAGGTTGGTCCTTCAGGTAGATCAAAGGATTGGACCCTCTTGAACCAAAGACTCCGGGTAGGTGAAAGGGACAACCCGAATTGTTACAGCAACTTGGAGAAATAAAAATAGAGTAAGCTTTAAAATAAAAGACATAAATAATGAAATTGAAAATAAATCTTAAAATCTTTCCCCCCCTCATTTAACCATAGCATTTATGGATTGGTTTTCTTTTTTAAAAATGTGATAGAAATCCTAAAATTTAGAAAGCAAGTTTTAATCGCACAAGTGAAAGGTTAGGCAGCCCTTGCTATGAAAGAAGTTTGAAGATTATAATTAACTTCATATTAATCATCCAAAGGAGTTTAAATTTTTTTATAAGACCTGGTGACAAGACCTCAGTATGCCATCTATGAATTGGAGCTCTTTCACCCTTTAGACTGGTGTCCCAGCTTGGGGATGGGGACAGTGGTACATTTTCCTGTCTTATCCATGTTTGATCATATTACTGTTGGACCCATTCTTCTCCCAGGATCAGAACTGGCTACAAAATTTGCAAGGCCCAGTTCAAAATGAAAATGCTACTATTTATTAAAAAATTATAACAGATTTTAAGAAGGCAACAGTAGAACATTAGGCCAAGTATGGCCAGGTCACAGTAGTAGCAAGAGACAAGGTGAAGAGATTTCTTTTGAGGCCTCAAAATCTGGAGATCTGTAGAGGCGACTATTTTTCTAGGGATGTCTTAGATGCTCCTCTGCCCGGGGCCCCTAGGTAATAAACCTAAGACTGAGAACTGTTTGAGCCTAGAAGACATTTGTGGACCATCCCTCCCTGCTCCTTTCTGCGTGTCTAACACTAAGCTATTCTTTCCGAGCTGAGATAAATCCCATTTCTTCTGTGAAGGCTTCTCTCACCTTACTAAACAACAATAGTCTCTCAATTTCGGTAATGTTATTATATGTACCACTTATTTGGCACTTAGTGGATGCTGCTAATTTTCAATTAATTGCCAAGTATGTACTTGCTAATTGTTAATTAAGTTAATTGAAAACAGGTTTGTTGGCTGGTGCCTTTTAAATTTTGTTTTCCCACAGCTAGCAAAAAAAAAAAAAAAAAGATCCAGTTTCTTAATCTGGTTCTTGGGAGTCCAAGAACCCTCGGAAATTACAAATGAAATTGTGGATGTCTGTGTATATGTCAGTTTTCGTAAGTATTTGCCACTCCCACCCCCAAAAGGGTTAATAACAACTAAGCTAGATTCTCAACAGATATATTCTGATTGGTTGTTAGGGGATTTTATTTACTTATTATTTTTTAAAGTAAACTCTACCCTCAACGTGAGCCTCAAGCTCATGACTCCGATATTAAGAGTTGCATGCTCTACTTACTGAGCCAGCCAGGTACCCTGGTTTTTAGGGGATTTTAAATGCAAGATCTGCTATAACATGGTCAGGAAAGGTCTCACGGACCGTCTCATCCTTCAGACCCTTCACTATAAAAGCAAATCCTTCTGGAATTATGCCAGTGGCCTTTTAGTTCTCTCCATTGTGTGTTTACATTGGAATTCCAATCATCTGGTCACCTTTGGAATTTCAAAGGAGGGTCTGTGTTTGCCTCCTCAATTCTGTCTTGTCCCATGCAAACATGTGGTTAGATCTGGTGAAATGGTTCACGTGACTACAGTATTTATCAAAGTGCCTCTGTAGTGCAAAGAAGCAAGAGAAGCATCTAACTCAGGGGTCAGCAACCTTTTTCAGTAAAGAGCAAATAGTAAATATTTTAGGCTCTGCCAGTCGGACAGTCTCTGTTATAACTTCTCAGTTCTACTGTTGTTGCATGAAGATAGCCATAGGTAAGCAATAGGCATGACTGTGCCAAGTACAACTCCATTTACAAAACCAGGCAGTGACTACATTTGGCCTGTGGGCCAGAGTTTGCCAACCTCTGATCTAATTCATGGCTCACTGGGACCTAGGAAATCCCAGTTACAACCAAAAGGCACACCACCAAATAATTAGGCATGCCTTTCAAAACTCTGCATTTCATCAATAGCATCTAATTCTAATCTTGGCTGAAAAATGAGCATACAAATCCAAAGGAACCAGCTCATCCCAGGTAATGGCCCAGACTGGCAGCCCAGTGACACAGGCAAGGAAATAGGGGTGATTTTGTTATCATGATTCCAGTTCTCACGCACCCTTTATCAGAGACAATAAAAAAGGTTATTGTTCACACCATCACCGACAAGGAGAGGGCAGGCTCCTGCTATAAAATCCGGATTGCTCTCTGATCGGCCTCTCTGTAATTAGTGACCCTTTCTTTCTCTGTTCTGTGCAGATGAATAAAAGGTTCACGGTGTATGATGTCACCCTAAAAACAATCTCTTGATTGTTCCACGTTAAGTTCTGCATTTGAACCCAGCTGTGGCTGCAGCTGCTAGTCATTTCTCTACCAGCTACTAGTCATTTACCAAACTGGCTTTGTCAGCTTCCCCATCTTGCCAGGCAGGAGGAAGGCCTGGTGGGAGCAGAAATCGTGGGTGGAGACTTGACAGTGTCACTCCTGAGAGAGCGCAAATAGTTGAAGCTGATGCACAACTTCTTACAAGTTTAATGATCTGAAAACAGGTTTAAACGATTCAACTTGCAAATCAGAATTTAAAAACATGGCAAATGCTCAGAGATTCCTTTCTATTATCAAGTTGCATAAAAGGGAACTTTTTTATTCTCAGTAGGAAGCCTTGGCTCTCAAAAGCAATGCTGATTTGAATTTGGTCCTTCTTTCTTTGTCTTTTGCTGCTCTGTCAACTAGAGGCATAGATGAGTCACCTACATGTATTTTTTTTTTTTTTAAGATTTTTATTTATTTGACAGAGATCACAAGTAAGCAGAGAGGCAGGCAGAGAGAGAAGGGGAAGCAGGCTCCCTGCGGAGCAGAGAGCCCGATGTGGGGCTCGATCCCAGGACCCTGAGATCATGACCTGAGCTGAAGGCAGAGGCTTTAACCCACTGAGCTACCCAGGTGCCCCAAGGACTGGGGGGACTTCTGTAGTTGACTCTGGTCCTGTGTCTTCTCCGCCAGAACTTGGTTTTCTGGCAACTATTAACGCTGTTATCAGCAATGCAATGTTTGCCCCAAGAAAGCACCCTTCCAGTCGTTTCTGGTGCTGTCCTCACCGAGGAGAGGCTGAACTCTGACCTGTCTCTCTTGGGTTGCCATTCTGTGTCAAAGGATGGTGAAGGTCTTCTGATAGTGGAGCCGAGGCTACGTGCCATTACCCTAGAAACAAGGAAGACTGCAGACCAGATGATGTTTGGCCAATCCCAAGCAATTTCTCATTAGAGTTACACCCCCAGCAGTTCCCCAGAATCACCACTAAAACCCATTCAGCATACATTCCCGAAACACAGGGTGGAGAGGCTGGGTGGCCAAACCAAATGGCAAGGGCCCACTGCTCCAGATAAACTGGATAGACCGTGTGAGCTGGGCCTCTGGTCCTGGAGAGGGAGCAGAGAGGAAGGACCCAGTCCTGACTGAGTGCTCATCCTGTGTCAAGCTCAGGACAAGACATGTGGCTTATTTAAAGCTCCACAAAACTTTGAGCAGTGAAGTTCCAAGACCTTGTAGGTCGTAAGTGATGGAGCCAAGATTTGAAACAAAGTCTGTCTGAGGCTGTCTGTCATATTCTTTTAAACAGTATTTTTGTTTTGTTTTATTTTACCAAATAGTAGAGTGTGGGGTGGAAACTGATAATACTACTGTGAAGAGAACCCAGGCAGAACTCTACTTTTGTGTTTTAAGACAAAATGGGTTGGAGAGAGAGACATGGTCATTCACAGTGGCCAACTGGAAGACCAGAGTAGTTGTATCCGCAGGGTCCAAGGGAAGGCAGAACACAAAACCAGCAAGACCAATTTTGTAAAGCCCAGTTTTAATGAGGAGAAATTCCCAGAAGGAGATCCAAGTAGAATTTCCCTGTTATGGATACAAATTTTTCCGATTGGAAGTGGGGGAAAAGGCTTCAAGCCATTTCAGTTTAAAACCCTTTAATATAGTGAATCCCTCTTCTCTGGCTCTTGCGAATTTTTTATTATCATTCCTTTTATAAAACTCTTCCTTATTTTTTGAGATTAGAGACAGGGGCTGGCTAATACAAGAAGCTTTCGCTCAGATCAGATCACAATGTGAACGAAAATACTGGAGTTGTGGTTCACCAGGAGACCCCAGCCTTGTGGTGGCGTCAAGCAGACAGAAGGCTTCAGTAGGTGCTGGTGCCTCATACAGTTAAAGCCACATTCAGACAGCAAAAGCGGTTCTATTCTGAAACAACAAATAGGACAAAATATAAATACTAACCTGTGCTCCATCTATCGGAACACTCTAAGGTAGGGCTGGGATGGAGTGGAAATAGGTCAAGTCTGTCCACTTAGCTTGACTCAGCCCACAGTACGCTCCAAACGCACCAGAAATTTTGGAAAGCTCGTTTCTTGTAATAAAAGCAACATGTTTTCTTTGTAGAATCCCCTGGCAGTTTCAATGTTATATAGATGACTTGGATTTTCAAAATAATGGGTTTTCAACCTGAATTTTGGATATAAATGTTTTATTTTTATTTTTGTTTTTGTTTCTCTCTCTCTTTCCCTCTCTTTCTTTCTGATAAAAGCCCATTTTCCTTTTTTTTTTTTAAATTTTTAATTTCTTTTCAGCATAACAGTATTCATTCTTTTTGCACCACACCCAGTGCTCCATGCAATCCGTGCCCTCCCTAATACCTACCTCCTGGTTCCCCCAGCCTCCCACTCCCCACCCCTTCAAAACCCTCAGGTTGTTTTTCAGAGTCCCCATTTTCCTTTTAAAGCCCATTTTCCTAACTGAAAATTTTTGACCAGGTTCAGATTAGCATAGTCTTATACTTATGTCAAAGTTAAATGCCTTAGAATCAGAATCTCACATGTAAATGGCCCTGGTATAAAAGACGTTCTATAAAACCAAACAAAAAAGTCGGTATCAGCTTTGTCAAATAGCTTGTAGATCAAAGCCCTAAAGAAAATAGAAACACAGACAAATCTGGAATTGGGTTAAGGAATCATGATGGTGGTAAGAAAATGCTTTCTTTTTAGTTTTTCGATTCCCCCTCCCCGCCCACCCCTCCCCAGCTCATATTTTCATGCCTCCAAACTTGGACGGAAACTGCCCATTAGAGAGTAGAAAAATGGGAGATATGGGCTGGACCTGGGGAAAGACAGACATTAGCATGGATGGTGGATCCGGGCAACTGGCTTAGTCTCATTCACTCAAGGAGATGGCCACACATGCACTGGGCCTAAAATGAAAGAGGGAAAGAGCAAGATAGGTAAAGGGAGGCTGCTGTCTCCTGAGAACAGAGCAGAGGGGACTTGGGACCAACCTCAGTGCTGCAAAGGCGAGCGGGAATCAGAGTGAGTTGTCAAGGTCAAAATTACTGCCTTGATACACAGCCTTCATCTTTATATCATTTCATTAGAAAATTTAGTTGGGGGCATCTGGGGTGGTTCAGTGGGTTAAGCACCTGCCTTCGGCTTGGGTCATGATATCAGGGTCCTGGGATTTAGTCCCGCACCGGGCTCCCTGCTCGGTGGGGGGCCTCCTTCTCCCTCTGCCGGGTGCACCCCCTGCTTGTGCTCTTTTATTCTCTCTGACAAATAAATAAATAAAATCTTAAAAAAAAAAGTTAAAAAAGCACAAATGGGGAGGGGGAGGCATGTGTTTATAACACTGCAGTTTTTAAAGCACAGGATGAAACTGGATGAAACCATTGACCACTCTCCTCACAAGTCACGTAGGTGTGAGGAGCGAGGGCACATCCACACACCCGCTCTAATTCATCATTTCACAAAACTGGCTCCTAAGTAGTCATTTGTGTGCTGACCGTCAGGGCAGCTTCCTGAATTAACTGTAGGATGGACCTTCTCAAATGTATTGGGTGCAGATACAAACCAGCAGCCTTGGCTAACATGGGAATTCCCAAGCATCAACCCCAGAGGGGCTGCACTACTTGGCCAGTGGTGGAGCCCGGGAATCTGCATTTTATCAAGCCCTCCCCATTGATTCTGACACCAGTGCTCTGAGAACCCCACTTAGAGAAGTACCCCTTGGGAACACACAGTTAAGAAAAGAATTGGTTCTTCAGAGGTCTACTATTTTTTTTAAATTTTTAATGTTTTAAAAAACTGTTTGTTTAAGTCATCTCTACACCCAACGTGAGCTTGAGTCATGACCCCAAGATCAAGAGTCGCATGCTCTTCTGGCTGAGGCAGCCAGGCGCCCCAGCTACTGTTTGTTTAGATCACATGTTCAAAGCATTAACAACAGTCTGGCACTTGATAGGAAGATGCAAACGTGGTATGAAATATGGTGTGTCTTTGTTAATAATGGCAATCATGGCTTAGTTGACTGGGTCATACGAACGCATTAAATCTCGGGACACCTGGGTGGCTCAGTGGGTTAAGCATCTGCCTTCAGCTCAGGTCATGATCGCAGGGTCCTGGGATCGAGTCCCGCATCAGGCTCCCTGCTCAGCGGGGAGCCTGCTTTCCCCTCCCTCTGCTGCTCCACCTGCTTGTGTGTTCACTCTCTCTCTCTGACAAATAAATAAATGAAATCTTAAAAAAAAAAAAAAAACCCCACGTTAAATCTCAAATACTTGTTTTTGGCGTTGGCAAGGTCCTTTCTCTTCTTCAGCTTTACGTTCGTAGATAGAGAGATGCCAACAGCCTAGCAGAACTTTCTCCACGGTCCCCTTCTTTTGCTCAGCGGCACATTAATCCTCTGCTCCACCTTAGCTGCCTTACCACGGACGTTTGCTTTGGCAATGACACATGTGGGGCTCGAGAGGAGAGATGCTTATGTGATGATACGATCTACTTTTTTCCCCTTCCAGTTTTACTGAGCTATAATTGATATACAATATTGTGTGTTTAAGGTGCACCGCATAACAACTTGATACGTTATGAAATAAAAACCGTAAGTTTACCTTATTAATACATTTTTTGTAAAAAAATTATAATTTTTTTCTTGTGATGAGAACTTTTAACATCTACTACCTTAGCAGCTGTCAAATAATGGTGCTTTTTTTTTTTTTTTAAATCAAACACTGAGGCTCCTGGGTGGCTCTGCCTTTGGCTTGGGTCATGATCTCCAGGTCCTGGGATTGAGCCCCAGATTGGACTCTTGGCTCAGCGGGAAGTCTGCTTCTCCCTCTGACTCTCACTCTGTCTTTCTCTCAAATACATTAAAAAAAAAAAAACTTTAAAAAAATGAAAAATAAACAAGAAGTCAAACTCTCTGCCAACTTCTCCCATCTCAGGGGCAGTGGCCCCTGTTTGAGAGATTCAGGTAATTGCTTGTCTGCTCGGGGAAAAGAGAAGGTTCCATCTTCCAGATTCTGGGCCTTGATTGCGTGATAGTTACAAAAACACATACAGGTACCTGAACACATGTTTATGTGAGTACACGTCACATGGGAATCCATAGTCAATAGCTCCGAGAAAAAGAGCATGCCTCTCTCGAGGATAGAGTCTTCAGTGAATTGTCTCTTGTAACCTTAAGTGGGGGAGTTTTTTTTGTTTGTGGACTTATTCCAGAGGGGAAGGACGGAACACTGGGCAAGAACAACTCACAGTGAAAGGTCACATTTTTGTCACTCTGTGCTGACTCATCACACATTGAGATCTTCTCATAAATGTTCTTCCTGACAAAAATGGAAAGGACACTAAGTGGAAAAAATGAAATGAAGGACAGATTTCTCAACCTTGAAAATGTGGTTGTTTTTTCCCCCGTATGTGGCACTGCTAAGGATGAGAGGATGGATTGACACTGTAGAGCATGTCCCATTGCCCAGAGGGCCTTAATGTGATGTAGACAGGCTAAGCGTTGCTATTTCTGTGTTTTTTGCCTGGTGGGAAGATGGAGGCCCTGAAAATAGAGGGCAAGGCTGGCCTTGTGGCCCCTCAGGGCTCACCTGCTATCCCAGGGCTACCGCCCAGCCAGCCTGGTGGGTCTTTGCTGCCTTTTAAGAACCTCTCTTTATTTCTGCTTTCCTTTTTTTTTTTTTTTCCCCCTGGAACTTGTTCTTGAAAAATAAAATCCAGGGCTATTTAATTTGTAACACTTCCCTCCTAAAATGACACCTTTTTTTTTTTTTTTTAAGATTTTATTTTTAAGTAATCCTTGGACCCGTTGCTGGGCTCAAACTCACAACCCCAAGAGCAAGAGCTCCACCTGCTGAGCCAGCCAGGCGCCCCTAACATGACATGACACTTCTTACTGTCACTTGATATCTATATATGATTTGTATCATTCATTATCAAACCTTTTGTATAAGTTTCTTTGGCATGCCTCTTGGAAATTTCTATCTGAAAAATTGTTTTCCTTTTAAAACTGATTCATTTCTTTCTATCAGATTAGGAGATTTATGTACTTGTTTTCCAGAAAGCTTAGAGCTCAATGATTTGATTTTAATGTTCAGCGATGGCTTTTGTATTATCCTAAATTAGTTTCTACCCCTTTTATGAGGTTTCAAATTGTGTATTTCAGCTTTATTTTATATGCACCTTTTATCATGAGCCAAAGCTGCTTGGAAATAGGTAGGGTGTGTATATACATTTTGAATAAACACTTTCTGCCCTGAGTGTAATTTGCTATAAAATAAAAACACCAAACACCTTAAATAAAGCTGCAGTATTGTTAAATGGAATTGGGTGGGTCACATAATACATGTTGTTTTGTTTTGTTATCATTACAAATACTGTAAGAGTGAATCTTGTAGCGGAATAAATCTAGGGTATGAAACAACACCATAAAGATGACTCGGCTTTACGAGAAAGGGTGCTAGAAGAAAACCAATGTGCAAGGGAAGCTGAGAAGTTAGATGGAGGAACTCTGAAGTTTAATTTCAGTTTGAATTATCTCTAAGCAATCTATATGAAATACCCTAAGGAAGGGGAAAAAAGTCAGCACGCAGGGTTGTAGTCATTCGTGCTTTTCTCCAGGCTCAGCTTTGGTAGGCTGCCTTCTGGATCCAGCAGCCTCCAAGGTGGAGGGATTGGCTGTTCAGCAGATGTGAGCTCTTGGACAAACTGATTCCACTGGGGGACTTCCTTTGTGAATCTGCAAAATGGGATCATACTACCCACCTCATCTGGTGGTGCTGACAGTTTCACAGAGTGACTTAGGAGAAGAAATTCATACAGTGCCTGACTCACTGTTCCTTGAAATTTGAATTCTACCTTGTAAAAAAGGCAAAGTGTGGCATTCTCAGTTTCATCCTAAATCCTGGGTAGAGACCTGTATGTGATTCTTACCAAACATGTTTGCTGGAGCATATCACACACACAGAAAATTGCACAAGTCTTTACACAGGCAGCTGCTGGGATATTCCCAAAGCCAACACAATCATGTATTAGCACTGAGATTAAAAAACAGCCCCCAGATACTCTCCTCCCATCACCTGTTGTCACTACTCTTCCCTAAGAAAGTATCCATACACTATCTAGACTTCTGACACCATAGATTGTGTTGCCTGTTTCGGAATTTTATATAAATGGAGTTCTCGAGTGTGTACTCTTGTGTCTGGCTTCTTTCATGCAGCATAACATTGGCAAGATTCCTTCACAATGTGTGTAAAACTATAGTTTGTTGATTTTTGTGGCTGTATAGAAGTCCATTATATGATACCAAAATTTAGTTATTAATTTTACTATTGACGGAAATTGGGACTTCCAGTGTGAGAGTGTTACGAATAAAGTTGCTATGAGCATTCTTTTTTTTTTTTTTTAAGATTTTATTTATTTATTTGAGAGAGACAAAGTGAGAGAGAGAGTGCGAGCAAGGGGAGGGACAGAGGCAGAGGGAGAAGCAGACTCCTCCGCCAATGCGGGGGCTGATCCCAGGACCTGAGCCACCCAGGCACCCTAACTCTGAACATTCTTATATGTGTCTTATAGTCAATATAAATATACTGACTATATATATATATATATATATACACACATCTCGATTAGATGTGTACTTGGGGATGTGAGGCTGTGCAAACTGACCAGCTTCAAAAAAAATCCCACCAGTTTTCCCAGGTGGTCATGACAATTTATACCCCCAGTACAGGGTGGGAGCTCCTGTTCATCCTCATCAACACTCGGCATTGTCTGTCTCTTTCATTTGCTGTTCCCACTACTTGGCAGCATAACGATATCTCATTGTGCTCTTCAGTTGTATTTCCAGGGTGACTAATGCTTCTGTTGCATTGTTAACATTGCCGTATATTGTTGAGATAAAATAAGATACTGACATAAAAAAAAATGTGATTCTAAACAGAGAGCAAAAACTATTAGAATCTAAACAGAATTTGATAAGCACAAATATAATGAATGCTTTCAGATATTTTTATTTCACAATTCAGCAGATCTAGTACATTTAAGTAATCAAGGAGAAATAGGATTCTCGCACATTTGTAATCTCCTGTAATAGTACATAATGAAATTTGTATCCTATATGTAGAGAATATAGAGTTGTTCCCTTTTTTTTTTTTTTTTTTGTCCTTTAACATTTATAAAATTCAGTTTGGTACTTGATGATGGACACTTCAAGTGGCTCAAGAAAGTAGAGATTTTAGTTTGCACCATTTGCCTCTGATCAAAATCCAGTCAAATTAGTTAAATTACATAGAGACCCAGTCTTAAATACTTACAAATTAGCAGGCACTCTTATCGAGTATCCACAGAGCAAAGAGGAGGTTGAGGATGAAGTTTCAAGTTAGCTAGTAAACTTTAAAACTAGGAGACCTGGCTGGTTTACTAGGAAGAGTGTGCAGCTCTAGATCCTGGGTTGTGAGTTGTAGCCTCATGTTGGATGTATAGATTACTTAAATACACTTAAAAAAAAAAAAACAAAACCCAAAACCAAACAAAACAAAAACTGGGCAATCCCGTACCAAGTCTACGGGCTCCAGGAAAAGTTGTATTTAGAGGAAATAGCCTTTGACACCTCCTCACTTGAGAAGGACTTTTAAAAATACAAGTTAGAATTCATCCTAAGAAACTGAAAGAAATATTTAGTTTCCTTCACTGTTAAATTAATAAGTACCAGTAATAATAATAATAATAATAATACCTAAAACTGTAAATGATCATAATAGGTTTTAAAAATGTAGTATTGTCATCTTGCAATTTAGGCGGTGTATTTCTTCCATATATCTGCTGTTGTTCCCCCTTAATGTGGGGCCACCATAGTCATCTGCAAGCCAAGAAGACATTGCCTGAAGATTTATATTTGTGGATGTTTTCTTTCTGAACCATCTGCATACATCAGAGATTGATATTAGCCATGAATTTATGAGAAATTGTTATAGTGTTCCTTGTGTATAGAAGACATTAGAAGACAGAAAGTTGATCTTAGCTGGTAGGAGAAGTCTAAAATCTTCCCTGGGTTTCTAGCTCCAGTGAAATCTGATAATGCTGACTGGTCAGTTTCCCAGAGCCAAATTAACCTGCTGGACTGGTCTTCCCAGAAAACCCAACATCCTTGTTCTAAGAAAAGAATGTTGAAACAAACAAACAAACAGCACACACACACAATACACAACAGTCACAGAACAGTTGAGGGATCTTATGTATTGCAGGATCTGAGGCTAGCTCAGACCTTCTACCATCCCTCAGGGCCCACTTTCCTCGAGTCTGGTAACAGCCAGCAAGAGGAAGAGGAGCCCAGGATGGCATCCAGCCAGAGCAGCTCCCGGGCCACAGAGGGGCGCTGTCTGGGACTCAGCCTTGGGCTACAGTCTGCAAGAGCTGAAATGGTTTTTTATGCTGTGTCTCAGCGGAAGTTAAAAAGCCTGGATGGTAATGTACTTTTCTGATGTTACATAAAGCTTGCAGCTTTTTTACGTGAAGATTGGCAGCTTCTAGCTCCCTGTCCTGTCTGTCCACGCAGCACCTACCTTGTTGCGGGGTCCTTGTGATCTGCCACAAGGATGTGAACAGCAGAGAGTGAGTTCCAGTCCCAGTGGACTGGTTGTGCCTGCAAAGATCTGAGTTGCCTGACTTTGTCCTGACATTTTAAGTGAATGACAGTATGCCTGGGGCTGGAGGTAAAGCTTCCTCAGAAGCCAGATATTTCCTCTCCTCAGTGTTCCTGCTCAGGCCCCCACCTGTCATGCTCCTGCCCCCACGCCCATGAACTCCAGTTTGCAGCCTGTCTTGCCACATGAAACACCCCTTATGGACTCCCTCTGGGCTTCCTGGCTGTCACAATCCAGCCGCATCTTGAAGACTTACCTGTGCAGGTTCCGTCGAGCTTCGACAGGTGCAACTGACAGGATCGTGTCTCATGTTGTGCGCCCCTCAACTCCTGCTCAGGGGCTCTTGGAGGATGCCCAGGCATGGGATTCTGGGGGGAGGCATAGTGGGTACATACATGTGCAACCTGGAAGGTGGGGGAAGGTTAATCCCAGGGGATGGTCAGTAGAAGGAAGTGGACAGATAAGGGTATGTGTCCATTGGTTTAGTACAGCGGAGCCCAAGGGAGAGAATGATCCCTTTTGGGGGTGCTTCAGGGACAAGGGGGGGCGGTTAAGAAGAGACTCCATACAGGAAATATCTGAGGGAAATTCTAAGAGAAGTAGGCAGTGTCAGGGGCAGGTGGGTGAGGCATGGGTGGGGGCTGGGGACAGAGGTGGCAGAGATCAAGCTCATAGGGCAAGAGCATGCTATTAGTTGGGTTAGCCGGGACCATGGGGAGGGCAGGGGGCAGGGGGACAAGTTGCTGTGATGGGCAGACAAGGCCATGGAGTCATGGCCCCAGGAGTTCCCATGACCTGTGCACAGGTGACTTTGCTGTCCCTCACCTACTAGTGAGTCCACCCCTGCAGCAGCAGTCAGCTGCCTGGGTCCCCTGCCATGTTGAAATCTGTCTTCAGCTTGTCCATGCCACCTGTGCTCGTCATCGGTTGTCTCCTTTTTTATAAACTAAAATCTTCCTAGTTGCTGGGGAGTGAGTATGGTTGTGAGCATGGCTTGGCTTTTCCCATGACTCACTCATACTGGACCTTCAGAGCTCCTCAGGTTTCTGTTCTTAATGCATTTCCAAATGGAAGAATGGGAGGACAAGCATGACTCTAAAGGATCTTGGGCTCTCAGTGGCATAGTTGGATCATAATGTGTTTGTTTCTTGATTGTCATTAAGAACTGATCTTCTATATTTTTTGGCTCTTTTTAGTTCTTTTATTTTTATTTAAATTCAATTAACATATAATGTGTTATATGTTATATGGTTTCAGAGGTGGAGGTCAGTGATTCATCAGTTGTATAGAACACCCAGTGCTCATTACATCACATGCCTCCTTAGTGTCCATCACCCCGTTACCCCATCCTCCCAACCCTTCCCCTCCAGCAACCCTCAGTTTCCTTCCTATGATTAAGAGTCTCTTAGAGGGGCGCCTGGGTGGCTCAGTGGGTTAAAGCCTCTGCCTTCGGCTCAGGTCATGATCCCAGGGTCCTGGGATCGAGCCCCGCATCGGGCTCTCTGCTCAGCGGGGAGCCTGCTTCCTCCCCTCTCTCTCTCTGCCTGCCTCTCTGCCTACTTGTGATCTATGTCTGTCAAATAAAGAAATAAAATCTTTAAAAAAAAAAAAAAAAGAGTCTCTTAGAGTTTGTCTCCCTCTCTGATTTAATTTTGTTTTATTTTTTCCTCTCTTCCCCTATGATCCTCTGTTTTGTTTCTTAAATTCCACACATCAGCGAGATCATGTAATTGTCTTTGAGTTACCCTCTAGTTCCACCCACGTCATTGCAAATGGCAAAGATTTCTTACTTTTTTTTTTTTTTTTTTGGATGGCTGAGTAGTATCTGATCTTATGTTTAAATTCAGAATGGACCAGGTTCATTCAGGTATATTTATGTTCAGGTATGTAGATCTGATATATAACATATATATAATACATATAGTTGTTATCTGGGTTTTGTTTTTACTTTTATTTTTAATCTATTATAGGAGGCAGGCAGGCAGATTGCTAGGAGCCTCGGCCTTGGTCAGAGCATCTCTGCCTGACTCCCCCTTTCCAAATAAAGACCAGTTTCCACATCTGCTGGCTTGATGACAGGGGGAGATGGGAAGTATAAAAGGATCTTGTTTTAAGGAACTCTTTGGATGCAGTAGAATGTGATGAAATTTCTCTATAAAAGACACATTTTACAAGCAGAATATAAATATTCAGTGTCTCGGCCTTGGAGCCCACAGCTTTCCTTCGGGAGGGCAAGTCAACAGCAGCGAGCCTGCTCCATCGGCTTTTCCCTCCCTCCCCTACAGGTTCCTTGTCTTGCTCACAGCCCTGCCTGGCTTGTTATTTATTATGAGACATGTCTCCTGTTTGCCATGGAAAATTGTTCCACTGAGCTTCCTGTAGGGATATTTTGGGACTAAGAACCTTGGCTTCCTCTTTTTTCCCCCCTCTACCTTGCGTAACAGCTCTGATTCCTAAGTCTTTGGAATTTTCTGTCTCCCCTGCTGTCCATTAATCTGTAGATAGCGAGTCTCATTCAGCATCCTGTTTGAAGCTTATGGGACCAATCTGTACCTACAGCACAAAGTTATTTACCTCTGTGATATTTTTTTCTTTTAGATTTATTACAGACTTTTACTGTAGATATGAAACATCCAGCATTTGGGGAGCAAGAATATTCTTTTTGCTCGTGTTTTATCATCACGAAATGCGGAAAATGTCTTGTATAAGTTCAGTTTGCATAAAGTTTCAGAGCTAGAGCCTGCCTGATATGCCTCCTCGAAGCTTGTTTTGACCTGTTTTTCATTAAACGGGGATATGAATTTTGACTTTTTTCCCCCCTTTTATAAAGCAGTGCCATGATCGATAAAGGATGAATGATCAAATTTGGAAAATCAGCGCATTTAGATGCAAGTATCTGGTGAACCGTAAACCACTGACACTCCCTCTTACCCACTAACCATTGTTGCATGGCTCATTTGCCGGGAGTTCGTGCATATTAGTAATCAGGTAGCAGTGACCTGTGGGAAATAAGCACCAACACCACCCATGAGAGGTGTGAAATTCGATGAGCTATTTTAGCCCTAGGCTTCAACTTTCTTACCTGGGAATATGGAGGGTGAACTAGTTCGATGCCTAAGCACCCTTCTAGACCTTTCTTGAGAGTGGTGGTGGGGGTGGGGTGGGGGGGGGCAAGTTCAGGATACTCTTCTCTCCACGGCCACTAGATGTCGATGTTTCTGGGAGACCTGCTGCTCTTCCTGGCTTTGTCCTTTCTGGGAGCACCTGAAACCTGCTGATGGGAAGACTCCATGCTTTGGTTTCACGTTTATAATATTTAAGAGCTGGTGACTCAGGCATTGACACTCAGGCGAGAATTTCAAGAGACACCTAAACAACCCCCTAGTTTTCCTGATGTCTGTTTGAAACCTCACTGGAAACCATCACACTTCCAGGAATGGATTGTTGTGTGTGCCATGGAATCGGAATTTACAAGGATTTTTCCAACATCGAACCAAGAGAGGAAGAATTATTATGGATGATTTATATGCTTTAGGTGTAGACATCTTTAAAAATGAAATAGTCCCAGGCTTACCCTCTCTTCAGCGTCTGCCTGAGGCTCCTGCATAGCTTTGCCTGTGCTGGGTCACTCTGAATAATGGGTGCCCTGTGCTGAGGGGCAGCCTGGCAAAGGGGAGAGGGGAGATGTGGAGGAGGATGTGAAGAAGCCCACAAAGAGTAATCACTTCAAGGAGAGCACGACAGATCCCTCCTACGCTACTTCCATTGTGGGAAAGTCCGTGGTTCCCATCACACCCTATCCCAGCAGCCCTGGTGTGGTAGACCACTGGTTCCTTTTGCCAGGAAAGGAGGAAAATCATTCAAGGGAATTTAAAGAGAACTTCAAATCCATTTGCAATAATCTTGGGGAGGTTGATGGCAAGTTTGGCAAAATAAGCTCCATTCAGTTTTTAAGTTGTTGAGTAGGAGGGGCTTCTGAGAAGTAACTGCCAAGTGCAAGTGTCAATGGTAAGGGTGTTGGAAATATCAACATGCCCAGCCAGTTTAGTGTTGGAGGAAATTGTACGATAGCGTGAGAATCCTAGTCCTGATCAATCACACAATGATGGCATTAACTTCTTGTGGTAATATGTTCTCTGACATTTAAAAAAAAATAGATTTATCCAGGTATCTTTCAGAAGGTGGTTATTATAACTACCATTTTACACCTATAATTCAAATTTTTTATGAACAACCTAGTACAAATTACCATGATTCAAAATTTATATGCCAAGAAAGCAAATGTCGTGCCCTGTCTTACTTTACATAGCATTTGAGGTTCAGATCAGCAACCCTATGGTGTCTAGCAGTCTGAAAGTGTATCAGACTGTGATGGGTTTTTTTTTTTTTTTTAAGATTTTATTTATTTATTTGCAGAGGTCACAAGTAGGCAGAAAGGCAGGCAGAAATAGAGGAGGAAGCAGGCTCCCCGATGAGCAGAGAGCCCTATGTAGGTCTTGATCCCAGGACTCTAGGATCATGACCTGAGCTGAAGGCAGAGGCCCAACCCACTGAGCCACCCAGGCGCCTCCAGACTGTGGTTTATGTGGATACAGTATAAATCATAAATATCTGTGATAACTCTGTACATTTGTATGACACTCAATTTCTATTTTGTTGTTCTTAAACCCTTCCCCCTTCTCTCTCCTCCTCCTTCAGGGTTATATATATGCTATGATGTTTCCATCCCTTCATTGTTGGTACAGTATAGTCTTCAAGATCACAGATTCAGTTGGGGGCCCCGGGTTCAAATCCTGGCTCTGAACTTACCTATTTGTGTTCTTTTAGGCAAACTTCTTAACTTTTGCACGCCTTGGTATATTAAGGGCATTAACAGTACATACTTCACTGGACTGTTGTGAGGAATAAATGCTCATGCCTTCAGCAGTCACCATTCGTCCATTTAAAATGTATGTATTGCATACTATTTCAGGTGCCACATACCAGGCACTGTGCTGAGCCTTGGAGAGCCAGTGGTGATGGTGAGGAGAGCACTGGAGACCAAGGACCCCCCACACCAGGCCTCAGGTGCTACTGACTCTTACTAGCCAGGTGGTTCTGGCTAAGTCACACAAGCTCCTGGGGCCTCAGTTTTCCCTTTTGCCCAGTAACAAAGATGGCGTCAATAATCTCAAAAATTACTTTCCAACTCTACATATTCTTGAATGTTCTAACACCAAGTCAAGTAGGCTTGGTGGAAATTCATTTCAGTGGACGAAAGAGGTTAGTCTGCCCACTCCCACGGACCCAGAGAAAGCAGTTGTGCTGTATTAGATGAACGACCTTGGCAATGTCATATCTTATTATGGGAAGTGGTTTTTGGATGTTTGGGATGAAAGGAGTGATAAAGAGATCACACGCTAACATTAGTGGTTTGAACAATTTAGGGAGCATATTAACAACAGGTTTTACTAATGTGAGGGGCCAACAGTGCCCTCAGTGAAAAGCCCTCTCAGGCACCGTAACTAGTGTTTGCACGGGGAAGATGGAATGGAGGGAGCTCCTCCACATTTCATGGATGCTAAAACAGTCGAACAGAGGAAGTGAGTCACTTTTTACCAAATGACTAAATAGAGCAAGTTAAACATGGAAACGATGAAGGAATTGAAGACAGGCCTGAATAGCTTCACGGCAGTGTCTGTGGTATACCTACCTGAAAGTACTTTGGGATCCATTTGGAGATGCTTTGGGGGTTCCAGAAAGGGGCAGACAGGGAAAGCTTAAACATCTGACTAACGCAGTAGATTGGCGTTTGGACTTTTAAAGTAGTAACAGAATAAACATAACCTTAGAGCTGTTACTCCTTTTTCATACGAGAGGTATGTCGAATTAAATCTGCTTCCTACACCCTCCCATAGTGCTCAGTTCTCGGGCCGAGAGGGCACTCTTCATTTCTTGCTTAGCGCTGTGTCTCCCCCTTCAGAATTTCAGCTCTGTGGGTGTTGCTATCTGATGGTTCGTTGTTGGGCCCTAAGTGCCTAGCTCAGTAGCCAGCACGTAGGAGGAAAATACGCATCCGTGTTGTGAATGGAAAGGATAGTCTGTTTTAGCACTTGTCTTCTGAACCATGCATTCCCAGTACTCTTAGGACCGTTGCCTATTTCCATGTGCTCTGGTGACTTTGTTTTGGGAGAGGACCCCAGACAAGAATAAGCAAGTTGCCCTGTGTTTCTGATAAGATATCTGAACCACTCAGGTCACAAGTCTGACTGTGCTCCTTAGATTTTCCTGAGATAAAAGAGGAGCGGCCTTCCTTATCCACCAGGCTTCCCGGGGAAGGGGAAATGGAACTTCTTGGACTTGCCGCCCTCTCTGGCCTTTGGCACCTGCCATCCCCCTGCAGCTGCTGGTCTTCTTGAGGCCGTCCTCAGCTTTCCCTCTCAGCCGGTGACGGGGTATCTTCATTTCACTTCCGGTGAGTGGCCTTCTCTCATTCTCCAGAGGACAGGCCCTCAGCAAAACCTAAGACAGCATCCATGTCAGACCAGGCTGCTCTGGGGCATTCTACAGGAATGTCTAAATGTTGAAAGCACTGAAAAATCTGGTTCAGGGCAGGGAATTGGATGTATTGGGACATAAACTCTTTTTCTTTGTCCTCCTGGTCTACCCCATTCCTACCACCTTCTCCCCAGCCTTCAACCAGAGAGGTAGAGTCCTGAGATGGAGAGCCACAGCCTTTTGGATTCTCCATGCCACATGTGTCCTTACTTTCTCTTCTCTGCATGCAATGACCCACACCAAGGCTACCGTTAGGGTAGGGGAGAAGGTTCACAGCCCGCCCCCACACCCCCAACCTCCGGGTCCAGGAGGACTGAAAGGAAGTCAGACTGAGGTTTACTACACCAGATCCCCTTCCTCCATTTTCCTGTGATCTCAGCGCCTGGGGTGACAGCCAGACCCCACGTTGCTGTATCTTCATTCTGCGGATGCTGTGGCAAAGGGCTGTAGAATGCAAGAAGGAACGTTCACGGTCAGATTCAAACTTGGCGAGCTGCTACCAACATAGCAAAATGAGCGCCTCTAGGCTCCATCCTGGAAGAACTCCCATTTCCCCACACTCATGGCCTCCACGCCTCAGGCCACATCAGAGGGTTGGATCTTTATATTTGTTTCTCTTTGCATACTCATAATGCCACATAAATTGAGTTTTTGCTGACCATGAAACAAAACCCAGAAAGCTGACTTTGGATGACATCTTTTAATCATAAGGGGAATGCAGAATTCCAGTGTAGAAAGCTGTCCATAACCCACTACCTGGTATTATTGTTTGGGTATCAGATTAGAATAACAAATGGTAACAGCAGACTCACTGTGCTGCTGGGACTGCTTAAACCTTTTAAATCCTATGGGCTCATTTAATCCTCACCACAATATTTTGAGTAGGTAATTCTAATATCTCCATTTCACAATTAAGGAAATCAAGGCAAAATAGAAGGGCATTAAACTTCCTAGGGAGGGCGGCTTTTGTTCCATATAGGACAGAAAAATAGTTCACACGTTGAAGCTTTGTCTTTGTGTTATGAAGGCCACTTATTGTTAAAATAATAATTAATAACCTGATTAGAGATTCTTTTTCAAAAAAAGACTTTATTTACTTGAGAGAGCAAGCGAGAGAGGAGCAGTGGGAAGGGGCAGGAAGAGGGAGAAGAAGACTCCCCGCTGAGCAGGGAGCCCGATCCCAGAACCCTGGGATCATGACCTGAGCCAAAGGCAGACGCTTAACTGACTGAGCCACCCGGGGCGCCCCCGATCAGAAATTCTAACAAAGAAAATATCAATAACTTTCTTGGTTTGAAAACCTAGGTTTGGAAAATGCCTACATAATTATGAAATTCAAATAATTTATTAATTGCTTATCGTTCATAAAACCATGCCAAATTAGTAAAGAATAGCTAATTATTTGGGGAATTATTTAATTGTTTTTCTAATGATTTATGTAGAGGCTTTTAAGATATGAGGCAGTAAAATTTATTTTTAACAAAGTTTCTAGAATATCTTCAACACCATATACATTATTTTTTAAAACTTCACTAGCAATGCCACTGTAGCTTATACAGACCCGTGAGCTCCTCAGGACAAGGACTATGGTCTGTTTAGTCCTGTAGTCACACTACCCAGCACAGTGCTTAGAACATGGTGAACATCAAGGAAACTGTCTTCAATCCATACAGAAAACCATTCTTATTATGAACACGACGGCTGCACCTTGCACTGTCCTTTTGATTGCTGTTCTTATTTATCACACTTGAATCCTAATAGCTGTTGGCCGTCTTCAAAGATATTGTTCACCTTCAGAATAATAGGTAACAATTTGGCTCCACTAAGTTACTTAAACTAATGCTTCACTTTCTGAGGGTCATTCCCAAAGGAGAAAGAAAGAAAATATTTCTTGGAATCTATTATATACCAAGCACAGGTACTTTCATTTCTGTCATCTTATTTAATTTCTCGTCAGTTTTGTAAAGTAAGGGTAATTATGTGTCTTTTATAATTGAAGAAGCTACGGTTCAGAGGGGTTAAGTCACCCACCCATAGTCACACAGCTAGCCAGTATGTTTTAGAACGACGATTTAACTTAGGTACCTTTGACTCAAAAGCCTACTTTGCACTGCTATTGTTTTCTGAAAGGGGAGGTCCAGGGATGTTATGAGCAATAGAGACATTGCTGGAGAGAGACAGAACCCACCAATGGGAATGCTGGGAAGGAGAGCACATTCATTTCCACGCGTAAATGCTAACCGGTTTGGTTACATCTGAGACTGTTTTAACTGTGGCTCTTGGCAAGTTATTGCTTAATGCTGGTGCTATTCTTAGAGCTGTCAGAACTTTTAGCCCCATGCCCACTTTTTGTGGTCCCAGAGTTCTGTTTACTGAGCACCACCCAAATGGTTGTGGGTCTGGGTGAGGTCGCCAACTTTTGAGAGGAGGCTGGAGGGCGGGGGTGGGGTTGATCAGGACAGGGACAACTTAGGGTGGTAGGCGAACATGATGGAATTTTCACTCTGATGGGCTGGCCTTCACCTGGACAGGAAGGATAGGAGCCCCAGTCTGCAGCACATGGAGGGGCCCTGCCTCTCCTCCTCCTCTGCTTCCCAGGGCCCATGTTCCTGGTCAGGCCACTTCATCTTTCTGGAGGACTCCCTCCCCTTTCTTACTTGCAAAACAGAGCGCATTGGATCGGGTGGCTAAAGAGCTTCAATCCAGTTCTAAGTTTCCACGTCTTTACATGGAAACTTAGTGTCTTGAGTGTCTGGGCAGAACGCAGTAACAGGATCTGTTCAGAACCAGTCTGGTACCTGTGCGGGATGGGAGGGTGTGTGTGCACGTGTGTGCATGTGCACCCGTTTGTGTGTGTCATTGCTGTCCTGCTGTCCATTTCAGAGTCCCTCAGTAGGATTAAGTGAGGGACGAATCAGAATTTCTACACTTTCATTTTGGGTAGATTTTACTCTGGAAGCTGTTGCAGACAGTGCTCTAGTTGTTGTTGTTGTTCTTACTACGGTTCCGGTCCTGCCAGGTGACAGTGTCCGGCCTTCCCGCTTAGCCCGGCCACTGCGCCCTTCTGGCCCAGAGCTCGGGCCCCTGCAGGTGACGAGGACACACCTCCCACCCCTGCCTCGAGCTTCCTGCCAGCAGCCTGGAACGAATAGGCCTTGCTTGGAAGTCCAGTCAATAGGCTGTGTGTGCCTCTCCAGAGGAGCCACACCTTTCTCGGTGGAAGATGACTGTCTTTAGAGACCACAGTCCCCTCACCAGAAGTTTCCCATATTGTGTAAGTCTTGGGAGCCAAAGACCACCTTTGGCTTCTGCCACCTCACTTTTAGGGCAGGAAACCCCCACCCCCCTCCCTCCTGCATGTGGCTGCTCCTGAGAGGCCTGGGCCATGCTTGTCTTCATGGCTGCTGATGAGACTAATACTCCAGACAGCCTGAGGCCAGCCGAACCCCTCACACCACAGGTCTGTGGTGTAATAGCAGATCATGACACTTCCACACTCGGTGCCACTGGCCTGGTTTTCCACGCAGAATAAACTTCAAACACCAGGCCAGGACCTCTCAGAGCCTGCCTGCTCTGGCCCTTCACTCCTGCTTTCCCTTTCCCTCCCCTCCTGCTGTGTTTCGGTCCCTCTGTTCTGGAAGCCTTCCTCCACATACCATATGGCCACCATGGCCTCTGTGGGAAGCCTCCTGGTCTTGGCCTTCCCTGGCTCCTTCAGTTCTCTGCTCAATGAGATCCCTCAGACAGGTCTTTCCCAACCACCTTACCTAAGAAAGCAGCCCTTGTCCCTGTCAGTTCTCTGACCTACCCGATGCTTCCTCACTGCGCTTCCCCAGAGCCTGATGTCTGGCTCACTAGAGGGTATACTCCACGTGGTGAGGACTTTATGTTATTCTCATCTGTATTCTCATTGCGAAACCACCATCTGGCATGGAGAGCACACTCAGTAAATATTCATAGGACGGATGAGTGAATTATTGTAATTTTTGATCCATGCCCAAGTTATAAGGCCCTCCAGCCAACCACCATCCACTTCTCTTGACCCTAAGCTGATCTGGGTTCCCTCTCCCCTGGCCCAAGGGTCCCAGCTGACTATCACTCAAACATTTCTGCCCTGCCCTCTGGAATTCTCATTGCAGGAAAACTCACTCCCCTCCATCATCACTAAATCTTCCTCCACCTCCTTGCCTGAACTGAACCCTGGCTGTCACTCAAGAACAAGCTTCCCTGAAGCCCACTCAAGTAGGGTGGCTCCTTCTCCCATATCCACTCTACCTTAGGATCAGGAAGAAGAGTTGTACCCTATCTTTGCAGCACCCAGATTCAGGAACTCAAGCTAGAAACTCAGACTGGACCTGGCCAGCAGTCATGGAACCTCAGCCTGGGAAGAGACAGACCAAACCGAGAAGAGGCCTGGGGTTGCCATTTTCAAGATTCTGCTAAAGCAGCCTCCATTCACTTTATAAACCTGGTGCTCAGTGGATTTCTTCCGTGTCATCCTGAAGATAGGATTTCAAGGCCCCCCGGAACCAGATGGAATTGGTTGTACGTCTTTCTGTTCCCTCCCAATCGGTTATACAGACTCCCTAGTCTGAACATGTAGGTCTTACACTTTCCTCCTTCCTGGGCAGGATTTAACTCTGTTGTGACTTTCATGAGTAAATACCGGAACCCAGGCAGCAAATACTTAGAAATCCCACCAATCCTAGATCTCCGACTCTGGCTTCATGCTTTTTTATTTTATTTTATTTTATTTTGAGTTATCAATATTATTTGTAAATTGAGCAGGATTATGATTAGGTTGAATAAAAATTTATTCATTAAACTTCAGAGCATCAAAATAAGTGGCTCAATAAAAAACAAGTTATAAAGAAATACCTACCCAATATTAAGCCTAAATCTTTGTGTGGGTCAAAAACACAAGTAGATGGAGGAAGGTCACATAAGTATGAAATTAGCAGCGTGGGAGGCAACCTCTTCTTTCACCAACTACCTCCTGTTTCTTTCCTCAGGGAAAGAATTTGGGGATAGAAAAAGCTGCTGATTTTATCAAATACAGCTTTTGCTTCAACAATTATACTTGCCAGCAACAACTATTCTGTCTTTGATCATTTATTTTGTTTTTTTCCTGTCATATTACCAATGCAATAATTTTTTCTACTATTTGGTCATAATCCATGACCAGATGGTACTGGCTATTGCAAAAGGGAGAATGTTGGGAATGGGCAGGATGGAGGGGCTGCTCCCAAAAAGGATTTCAAATCTCAGGGGCCAAAGGAATGTTCCAAGTTGGGGTTCACTCTGGGACATCATTCCTGTCTGCTTGAGATTTGGCGGGGCAGGGTAGAGGTCATTCTGGTAAGACTAGGCAGAGGTGACATTTGAGGGAGACTTTCCAGGTCCAGTACATAATTGGACATTGTCCCAGATACTGACTGCTTATACAGGGACAGAACTCAGGAGCAGGGGCAGGTTGCTGACAAAAATGATCCTAGTGTTGGAGTAAATAGACCAGTTAGACTTCATGTTGCAAGTTTCAGAAAACCCAACCAAACTGGGTCGCACAGTAGAGGATAGGTAGTGGAAATGTTGCAAGGTAATCAGACTTTATATATAGCTTGATTAGGGCCATAGCATTCCTCTGGGACTCTCCTGGCCCACTCTGGGCTCCTTACGCTGACTTCTTCAGGATGGTGAACAATTACAGTAGCTCTAGGCATCCCAATAAAAGAAAGAGAGAAAAAGATGTCCTATCCTAGAAGTCCACAGTATATGACTTATCTGCTTCATTAGTGGTTTGTCATGTGTCTACCTTTAGCTAGTGGAATCTTACTGATAAGCCTAGGCTTGAGCCTTGGGACTATATGTGTATTGTGATGGTAAATTTCATATGTCATCTTGACTGGGTTACAGGGTGTTCACAGATATTTGTTCAAACATTAGTCTGGGTGTGTTTGTGAGTTTTTCTAAATGGGATTAATATATCAGTTGTAGATAGAGCAAAGCAGATTGTCCTTCCTAAGGTGGGTGGGCCTCAACCCATCAGTTGAAGGCCTGAGCAGAACAAAAAGACAGAGCCTCCCCAATGTAAGAGAAAATTCCTGCCTAACAGCCTTTGGATTGGGACGTCAGCTTTTTTTTTTTCTATCTTTGAACTCAAACTGAAACACTGGCCCTTCCTGGGGCTCAAACTTGCCAGGCTTTGAACTAGAACTATATCCTTGCCTCTCCTGGTTCTCAGGCCTTTGGACTCAGACTGCAACTCATCCATCAGCTCTCCTGGGTCTCTAGCTTGCCAAATCGGGGGCCCAAGGAATGGCCCTGCAGAGCTTGGGACTTGCCAGCCTCTGTAGTCACACAAGCCTATCCTTTACATATTTTCTTTATATTTATATCTCTGTATACATCCTATTGGTTCTGTTTCTCTGAGAACCCTGACCAATACACTTATGGTTCAGAGAAGGACTTTCATATAGTCATGAGAACTAGAGGTGCTCAGAAAACTGATGTTTTGGGCATCAGTTGGTTACCCAGATGCCTTGGGTAGCTCATTTGGTTAGGCACCTGCCTTCGGCTCAGGTCGTGATCGCAGGGTCTTGGGACCGAACTCCACATGGGGCCACCTGCTTGACATGGTGTCTGCTGCTCTCTCTTTCCCTCTGACCTCCACTGTTCATTCTCTCTCTCTCAAATAAATAAAGTCTTTAAAAAAATGAAAATTTAAAAATTATTTTAAAAAAAGAAAGAAAGAAATCTGATGCCTTAGCTGTCATAAGCTGATTGAACAGGGCAGTATTGTTTCTTTATAGAAGGGAAGTCTATGTCCCAGGGGACTCAGAGGAGCCTAGAACTCATTCTAGACACATTGGAATGGAGTGCGGCAAGACCAAAGAGCAGGAAGCCACACACGGTGGGGCCTGTCGCAGAAGTTAGTTGGAGCTCAGCCTGCTATGGTGAACTTCAGTGGCTGGAACTCAGGTGGGAAAAGAACGATGCCATCACCATCATTGGTGCAGGGCGTGCAAGTGAGACTCCACCAGCATGGACATGTTCAGTCTTTCTAAGAAACCTGTAAAGTGGGTCTGATTATCCCTAATATACAGATGAAGGGGCAAAGGCTTAGGAATCAGGTACCTTGTCCTTGCTTCTCTGAGGCAGACCTGGGGAAAACAGGTCCTCACAGATGTGAACCTTGGTCCAATTCAGCCCTCTGTGATCTAGAACTTGATCTTGTCATCACTGCCCTGTGAATTTAGACAGAGCAACCTGGCATGGGTCAGGTCAGATCTGCTAATCATCGCTGACATTTTTGCTGCTAAAACTTTTTGTGCTTCCATATGTCATAACATCTAGTGAGGAGGAGGCTCTTGGCATTGTCACCCACTTTGCTATCTTTCTGGAAGCCCGTAAACGCTGTCTTTCTGTTGGCAAAATTCTTAACGCTACAAGACTTTAAAGACTTTTGGAGTAAGGGCATTCTCTCTACATACACTTTATGACAGCTGTCCCAGGTACACTAGTAGCTGGAAGACATGAAGAAATCAGGATCTGGGTACCTGGGTGGCTCAATGGGTTAAGCCTCTGCCTTTGGCTCAGGTCATGATCTCAGGGTCCTGGGATCGAGCCCCACATTGGGCTCTGTGCTTGGCAGGGAACCTGCTTCCCCCTCTCTCTCTGCCTGCCTCTTAGCTTACTTGTGATCTCTCTCTCTCTGTCAAATAAATAAATAAATTCTTAAAAAAAAAAAAAAGAAATCAGGATCTGCAGCTGGTGACAGCAGGCTATTGCTGGTTTTGTTGGCATAAATATGGGACATGTGCTTGGTATGTTAATAATTCAATTCATATGCCCTTTCCCCAATTTGCTTAGAAAATAGAAGTGCACATATCCAGTCAAGGATATTAAGTAAGAATGAACTGGAGAAATGACAAAATCGAACACACAAGGATATAAGTGACTGTCGCCGGGTAACTTTTCTTAGAAATGGCTTGTAATTCACCCTAGAAAAACAAAAAAAAAATATCTTGAGTTGTGGGTGCAAATTTATTTTTCTTAAAGACCCCAAATCATTGCCAAAACCATTGTCTCTATTTAAGTGCCCATTTGCCGAACCATTCTAAATTGAAACCGTCTCTAGAATCTTTGTGCCCGAATAAACTCAATGGAGCCTTCGCTGAAAGATAAATGAGAAACCAAGCATACGTCTGAACTGGGCACACAGATGATTAATGTTCACGTTGAAGCCTAGGCAGGTTGACCCCACAGTGTGTGCTCATGCGGGGAGCAAACATTAGCCACTCTGTTATATAAAGGCTTCTGGCACATCCCTCCCCTTCCCTGTAGAGACGAACTTCATAACAGGGTTGGTGTGGACTTGGCTGCCTCCCCTCTGTGCCTCCCACTCATGCCCCATTCAGTCCACTGAGTTCTGGCTTGCACTCATGGTTTGGGTGAAGCTATGTTCTGGAACGTCGTCAAAGACCAGAGACTCTTTTCTTTCCCAGTCTCTGTACCCCTCTGTGTCTGTGATACTCTTGGCCACTCCGCTGGCCTCACTTCTCTCCTCATTCGTGCCCCCAGTCTCCTAGTCAGCATCCCCTGCTGGCTCCTTTTCTTCTACCTCCTCCATGAAGTGTTGGCCAAGATGTCACCCTCAGCAGTTGTGTTAGAAAGCAAACCTAACACACAAATGACTCCTCCATTCATACACCCAAACCAGACCATCTCCTGGATTCTAGATTTGACTTTCTCTTTAGCATTTCAAACTGAACCTGCCCAACATTGACCCCATTAGTTCTTATCTCCTTAAGTTTAGAGGTTGATTTAAGGATCATTGATATTTTGAGGACATCAGGTTTTTCCTACCTGAGACAATGATGGGAACTTTTTGGTCATTTTTCTAGATCACGTATGGTTGTGAAGTTTCACTGTGAAGGAAGAGTGTATGTTGATGCTGGAAGGGTAAAAGTGGAGTGGACCGTAGGGGATGTTTGGTAAGATTCTGGCTGCCCTGTACTTTTCACCTTTGCTATTTTGTAAAATTTCCAGATTTGTGAATCCTGTGACTCCAAGAGAAATTCAAGAGCTCACTTGGCCATATCAAGTTAAGGTACAGGCAGGTGACTCATCTATCAGTCCTATTTGACATACAAATAAGAAATCTGGAATAGGAAGTTCCACATGGAATTTATCCTTGCTGTGACAGTTGCGGCATGTAGTTCTTGGGGCGGGGGGTGGAGTCTGTCCCACCTATAAGTAACATTGGTCCTGATGACAGTGGTAGTTACGGCTACAGTGGTGTAAATAGTGGCATTTGGGGCACAGTGACATCACTGGTCCAGTCTTCCAAGCAGCCCTGTATAATGGCATGATTTGGGGTCTCTTCCTGGATGTTTAACCTTGCGCCTACTTCTCAAGCCCATATCATATCCTTTAAATAAACTCCTCTCCTGACAATTTATGTTGCTTATAACAAGAACCTTGACTAACACATCAGGTTGCTGTGAGAAGGAAAATAGTCTTGAGTGAAAATTCCATCCGGAATAGATCACCAGGACTATGCAGGTGGGCTGTGAACTGAACATGCCTGGGGTCCCAGCCGTGTAGACTGAGATGTGAGTGGAAACTCTTAGAGATGTACAACTTCTCATGTCCCAGTAACCTTGGCTACCACATAACTGCTACTCCGTCTCTACTCTGATATGATTGAACATTGTACTTTATATTTAGCACTCTATTTTTTTTAAGATTTTATTTATTTATTTAACAGAGAGAGATCACAAGTAGGCAGAGAGGCAGGCAGAGAGAGAGGGAAGCATGCTCCCCACTGAGCAGAGAGCCCAATGCGGGGCTCCATCCCAGGACCCTGAGATCATGACCTGAGCCGAAGGCAGAGGCTTAACCCACTGAGCCGCCCCGGCGCCCCCTTTAGCGTTTCAAAAAAAAGTTGTGGTAAAATACACATAGCATCGAATTTTCCTATCTTAGCCATTTTGAAGTGTCTAGTTCAGTAATGTTAGGTATATCCACATTGTCATACAACCATCACCACCATCCATCTTCAGAATTTTTTCATCTTCCCAACCTGAGTCTCTGCCCCCAGTAAACACTAAGCCCTCAGTCCCCTTTCCTGATCCCCTGGCAACCACCCTTCTACCCTCTGCCTCTGTGAATTTGCCTGCTGTGGACACCCCATATTAGGTGAAATTATACAATATTTGTCTTTTTGTGACTAGATTGTTTCATACAGCATAATGTCCTCGTGGTGCATCCATGTGTGGTGCGTGTCCAAATGTCCTTCCTTTTTGAGGCCGAGTAACATTCCGTTGTGTGGATGGACCACATTTTGTCTATGCATTTATCCATCTGTAAACATCTGGGTCACTTACACCTTTTAGCTATTGTGAATAATGCAGATGTGAACATGATTGCATATACTTGGGGCATTTTTGGTACTAAAAATGGTGACCATCCCTTCTATCACGCTTAGTATGTATCGGGCATTATTCTAACATACATGAGTCCCTTTAAACCTTGTGACAAATTTGAGTGGGAAGCTATCAACGATCCATACTTTACCAATAAGGACACAAAGGTTTACAAAACCCTCACAGGAGTTAGAGAACATACTTGATACTTGAATCCTGGTGGTGGAGCTGGGATTCAAATGCCTGAGTCTGGCTCTGGAGTGTAGACCTTCCTCTGTGCTGCCTTTGAATTCACTGCCTTGGGACCTCTGTCACTTCCTCAGAGGGTTACAGCGACTTTGCTCAGTGTGCTCTTCCTGCTGTCACACGTGGATGTCCTGACCTTTGACGGCTAGTTCCTGCTTGCCGTTTACAGCCCAATTTAAATGTCTTTTCAGAAAGACCTTTAAAAAAAAAGATTTTATGTATTTATTTGAGAGAGAGAGAGAGAGAGAATGAGAATGAGTCGGGGCGGGGGGAAGGGCAGAGGGAGAAGCAGGCTCCCCGCTGAACTGGGAGTCCAACCTGACTCGGGACTCGATCCCGGGTCTCTGGGATCATGACCTGAGCTGAAGGCAGACGCTTAACCAACTGAGCCACCTAGGTGCCCCAGAAAGACCTTTTTTGACTCCCCAGTTTAGTTTCTCTTTACCACAGTATCTCTTTCAAATCCATACAAAGCCCCTATGACTCTAACTTCTTAGTATTCATTGACTTTTTGTCCACCACCAGTCTCCCACTAAACTGTAAGCTCCGCGAAACCGGAGGCCCATGCTAACTTTCTACTGTTAGATCCCCAGTGCTTCGCACTCTGGTTAGCAAATTGTAGGGGCTTGATAAAGAGTTGTTGGCCGTAACAGTGAATGAATGCATAAAGGAATAAGCCTGGCCAACTTAGAATTTTACATTAAAAAAAAAAAAATAAAGCAGATGTTAACATAGGGAAATTCTCTCCATTGAGCCAAGGGTTTACATAAACCCAAGAGCTAAGCAGAATGGCTTAAATATTCTCTTATTTCTAATGACCACGCACTATTCTGATTACCTTCTAGCTGCGTTTGCTGATTAGATTAGCTATAATGCTGGCATTGTTTCTACTTTATGGAATTAGAAAGGTTATGACAAAGTTGCTTATCCAGCTTCATGAAAGTTAAGTATTTAGTTCCAAGAAACTTGAAGATTGTAATTTCAGCTGAAGTTAAAATGAGTGAAAGTTTTTCATCTTGCCCTCCAAATCAGGAGTGCAAGAGATACCTGGACAGGAAGCTCTGGTCATTCTGCTGCTAGTCACAGGGTTATCTGTGTCTCACAGACACTCCAGGATGGAAGGGAAAGAGAAGTCTTCAGAAGCATCTGCCTCTTTTCTGTTGCTCTATATTGATAAATGTCTGGGGAAGAGATATACCCATAGAAGAATAAATTTCCGGGGCGCCTGGGTGGCTCAGTTGGTTAAGCAGCCAACTCTTTGTTTCGGCTTGGGTCATGATCTCATGGGTTGTGGGATCGAGCCCCGCGTCTGGCTATGTGCTCAGCAGGGAGTCAGCTTGAAGATTCTCTTCCTCTGCTTTTCCCACATTGTGCTCTCTCTCTTTTTCAAATAAATAAATCTTTGAAAAAAAAAGAAAAGAAAAAAATTCTGTAGCAGAATTAGGAACAAAAATAGTCTAGAACAGAAAAAAAAATACACCTAAAATAAGGAAATCATGTGGCAGAAACATTTGATTTTCTGTAAGGTCTTCTGTTCCTATCAGTATCTTTAGAATGTACTTCCCAAACTAAGCTGACCATTTTCTTTTTCTCATATAAACATGTTTTTCCACCTGTAAAATAAATAAAGTGCTTACTTTGGGTTTCATTAAGATAATAAACACCATTGATGTGCTTTGTTGACTGAGAGGTTCTCAGAGATCATTAAGTAGAAACAGAAATATAGCATTTTATGTGTTTTAGCCATTTAAGAACAGCTATAAATCCAGTATGTGACTAAACCAGCTATGTGGCATGCCAGCTAACTCAGGGAAGTTGAAAATTAGGGTCCCAGTATGTTAGGAATTAGGATTTTATTTTTGTAACTCAGGGCCAGGAATCCAGTTTGGAGATAGTCAATTGAAATCTGTTTTATATCACTTCTAGAATCAAATTATTCTACTCAGTGTGCTAAAGAACTGATGAGGAACATGGCGACTGTCCATTTGCCTGCTTCATGGACAAGGAGTACATTCCACTGGGAAATTATGTATTCAATTTCCCTCATTAAAGTTGAGTGAATTCCAGTGTCCGTACTGATTATAAGCTTTGCAGACTGAACTCCTTCTGGGATAAGAGTGATTCATCTTCATGTGACAAGTTATAGCCTTGTGTCAGGTGAGGGCTCCATCACTGAGTGACAGATGCAAAACTGAGTAGATCAGAGGTAAAGCATGTTGGCCACTGGGCAACATAGATGTTCCAAGGGATAGTACAATTTGCTGATTTTTGTTGTTGTTTTGTTTACTCATTCTTGTTTTGGTATCATTTGTGCAAAAAAATGAAGTAAAGCTCTCTGGTAGTGGGGAAAATGACTATGCACAAACCAGCAGAATGTGAGATGTTAAAACTCAAGGCCATAGGGTTTCTGTGGCTCTGGTTATCCATGGTTTGCTGTGGCACTGTGTGGATATAAAGTGTTGGATCTAAGGCCAGAGGTAAAACTGTGAGATGGAAGTGGGGGGAGGGAAAGAGAGGGAAGGATCTTGTTCACAAGCAAAAAAAAGTCTAGAATGTCCTGCTTAATCAAAAGGCAGTTGCCTGCCCCCAAGAAAAGAAGGCAGAAGCCAAGCAAAAGGCACCTGAGAGAGCCAGCTACCCCTGGCTTGATGCCTCAGGAGGGGGCCCCAGCACTGTTGTGACCCTGACTGGCCCTACAACTCTGTTCCCATGGCTGGCTCCTTCATTGCTCCCTCCTGCAAGCCTAGTGCCATTCCAAGCTTCAGGAATAATCCCAGTCTCCATCCACAGTCCTCCGAGGCCTGGCCTAGTGTCACCAGCCATCTTGTTCATCCCACACTAACTTTGCTTACCTGGTCCCAACCACTGTGATTTTATTTTATTTTATTTTATTTTATTTTTTAGATTTTATTTATTTATTTGACAGAGAGAGACACAGAGACAGAGACAGAGAGAGACACAGCAAGGTCCTCCTGGAGTGCAGGTGAGACTCCTCTCGTCCTTGTGCATTAGCCAGACTGGTGGGCTGGCACATGTAAAGATGTGTCCCCAAGGACGTGTCCTCAAGAAGGATGACCCCCATTAACCTTGCTATGTTCTCAAGAACCATGAGCTTTCAGCCAGAAAATGTCAAGCTCTCTCCTTTTAATTCATATGTTGTTGAAGGGACATTGGGTTCCTTGTCAAGCCACAGTTTTTGGTATTTCTGGTTTTTGTTAAAATACCATCTCCTGTGGCTGAAGGGAATGTGGAATAATGTCGAGGAGGAGCACGATATCATTATCGTTGAACTTAATAATCAGCAAATGGTTTTTTCCACTGGGTAGGCAGTGCCCAACCTACGAGTGGGTTCTGTTCCAAAAGTTCTTTGGAAGTTGGGAGGAATTTTCCCACAGGAAATAGAAATAGGAATCTGACTCCCAGTTCCAGTCCACAAGAGCTGGTTTAAAATTCACAATCGAGCTGAAGTATAGTTATAGGGGCCATATTTTCTGAACCCCAAATTGAGATTCATGATTTGGCAAGTACGTATGTTCTTACCACAACAAAAGAACAGAGCAGAATACTGAAATTGCATTTGTACTGGGAAATCTAGGAAGTCCTATACTGTAGGACTTTCAAACACTGCCCTGTAGATCCCAACGCCATGTATAACTACGCTTCCGCAGGAAAATTCATGGCCGGCTCCCATGTGGTACATTAGGATCAGACTCTTCCTGCCGCTATCTGACTCCCATCCCTGGCTTGATGCCTCAGAAGGGGGCCCCAGCACTGTTGTGACCCTGACTGGCCCTACAACTCTGTTCCCATGGCTGGATCCTTCATTCCTCCCTCCTGCAAACCTAGTGCCACCCCAAGCTTCAGGAATAATCCCAGTCTCCATCCACAGCCCTCTGAGTCCTGGCCTAGTGTCACCAGCCATCTTGTTCATCCCATACTAACTTTGCCAACTGGTCCCAGCCACTGTGAATTTTGATGGAGCTTCCTGGTCTCATCACTTGGTCCCTGCTCTGCTCCTGTTCTGGAAACTTGACTTGATCTGGGCAACTGTGGCCAGAACTTGGCAGCTGGCTGCCTGCCCTCCTGTACTTCTGCTTGTGCTGGCTATTATGCCACAGCTGACCCAGTCTAGCTTATGTGCTGACACCAAAGACCTTCAGCCTAGGGGCTCAGAGCTCCCAGCCTCTAAACCAAACAGCGTCAGGAGAAGAAAGACTTTGGAAGCAGACTCATCCTGGTTGAGTTCTGACTTAGCCATTTTCTCACGTGAGTCTTTCAACAAAGTCATCAAATCTTTCTGAGCCCCAGTTTCCTTGTGCTTGAAACAAGGATGTTAATAACAGCTGCGATACTTGTAATGTTTACCATGTGCCAAATATCACTGTAACTAACACACATAGTTCATCGAAACCTCACAATACCAGTCTGAAGTTAATGCTGTCATTTTCCCATTTTACAAATGAGGGATGGGAGGTCTCTGGCACTTCAGTATTTTGCTTAAGGAAACAGTTTAGTAAGTGGTGGAGCTAAGTAAGATTCTAAGCCAGCACAATGCAGACTCACACTGTCGGCCTCCGGAGACACCACGGGAAGCCCAGCACAGTGTCCAGCACACGAGGGCCTCAGTAACCAGTCCTTGCTACTTGCTGTGACTGCCCAGCCATGTCTCCATTTCCCGGTAGATGTGTTTGGGAAATAGGTGTTGCCTGATCAAAGGTCATGTTACTAAATCCATAATCCTGCCATCTGTCCACATAGCCTTCTCACCTCTGCCCCACAGCTGCCGTCCCAATTGTGTAAGTGGGTTTTGGCCCGGGTTGGTTCATCCATTCCTTTATCCATTTAGGCAGTTATTAAGGACATGACTGTTCCAGAGACTGTGGGCACAACAGTTTGCAAGATGGACGCAGCCTCTGTCCTCTCAGTGTTTATGATCAGGAGGAAAACCCACCAGATCATTAGTCAGTAAATGTAAAATTACAGTTGACAAGTGCTCTGAGGCGGGTGTGGAGTGCTATAAGCCTATCATGGCATCTGATCTAACCAGAGAATCAGGGAGGAGTTCTTGGAGGAAGTCATATTTACTCGAGAACTGTAGAACGAGTAGGAAGCAGTGGAAGATGAGAGTGAGAATGTCCCTGTCATTGAGAACATGTGCAAAGGCCCTGTGGTGTAAGGGAGCAGGATGTGTAGAAGGCCAGTGTTGCTACTGTAGAAATTGTATGGCATGAAATGAGTCTGGAGATATAAATAGGGGCCAGACCATCCAAGGCCTTGGAAGTCACAGTGGGATTTTATCTTTATACCAAGAACACCAGGGAACTATTGAAGGGTTTTCAACAGAGATAGGATTGGGTTGGGGATGGCATAATGCCGGATACTCTTAGAAAAAGTGATGCAGAACGAATTGGAAAAGTCAGAGAAGGAGAGTAGAAGAGGGTTCTGGTCTGGACTTTTCCACTTGAAAGATGCTTGTTGAACTTTCTTTGCCAACCTGGTTGCTCATTGCCGTCAGAGGGTCTTTCTAGAAGGTTTAGCTGAGAATCCTGACTTGAGACTTAAAATGTGCATATGTCTAATGATTCTGATTTGGAGCGGGGGAGTCCTGAGGGCTTGAGTGAGAGCACTTTCCTGGTTCCTGCTTCTGTCCCACAGTTGATAATGGTGATTCTTGGGCATAGCCATGTGCATTTTTCACTAAGTCAGAAAGTCAGGCTCTATCCCCAGCCAGCATCTCTCTAAAGATGCTACGACTCTCAAATTCACGTCTGACAATGTTTCTTGCTTTAGGATTGATTTGTAAACACCGATGTCTCAGAAAAGAAATGACACCAGAAATGAGAAACAATTCCGTGTTAAAATATGCAGGAACACCATACTACAGGAGAACATTGAGAATTCTGAAAAATCGTGCTTCTTAGGTTCCTTTAGATTGGCAAGAGGCCAATCTAAATCTCAAACCCTTTTAACCCCAAAGTTCTGTCTCCTTTAGCTCTGTATGTCAGAATAGAAATACCTAGAAAAAGATTTTTAAAACATACCCCAAAAGTTTTGCTGCTCTAAACAGACCACTAGGGACAACACAGCAGATGGGATAGTCTCCCGCTATGGAATGAATGGCCTGTGAAGAGATTAAGCAGGTACCAAGGACTTATCAGAAATTAAAACAAAGCATTGGACATGCTGTTTGATTCTGATCACTTGCCACCATCACATGCCTCATTGTTTCAAAATGAATAAAATGCTCAAAAGGCACATTCTCACCCAATAAATACAGAATGGGGTAGGAAGAAAATATTGGAGTCATTGTGCACATTTGCAGTTGGGAATTTGAGCCCAGCCAGACCCTGGAATCCATTAGTTTTGACAGGCCATATATCATTGCAGAAGCTAATTCCCCCTTAAATTTGCAATTAGGCCTGGGATTTGTCCCTCGACCCTGATGTCATAGAATATCAATTATACAGCTTGGCATAGCGTGTACCTTACCCTGTAACAAGCAGAGTCATCTTCTTCTGGGTTTTGTAGAGTTCAGAGTCCAACACACTGGCTAATTGTGTGCTTTTCCATCTCCCATGGGTTGTTCCTATTGTTTCCTCTGCTTAAGGTTTATCTCCCTCCAAAGATGAAACCAGCCTCCTTGAGGCTTAGAAACCCAACTCTGATGTGCCTCTTTTCCTCTATCCTCATCTCCTAGAGGCACTGGTGGTGCCTCTTAGCAAGTTCTCAAACTTCCTTCTGTCATCCCAAGGGTTCTGTCAGTTTCTGGGACCTAAAGGAGGAAAAGTTCTTTGTGAATGCAAGTATGTCTTGTTTTATTCATTCATTCCAGCATTTGTTTTCTGCCTATCATATTCTAGGTGCTGTGGTTATAAGGAGGAGCCTCCAAGAATTCCATTTTGTCCTTGTCATTTTCTTTCAAGTAACTCTATCCAAGACACACAGTAGGGACCAGTACACTTTTTTTCTAACAAGGCAAAGGGATGCGTTCCTCGTTTTATTTCCTTGTTTTATTTTATTCATTTTGCTCCCACTTCTTCCTCACTCCCCACTCTCATTAACCCTTCTCCCCCACGACCCCTGACCCTTAAGTCCCTGCTCCTATACGTTTGGCACATGTCGTTGGATCTATACAGATCTTCGTAGAGTACAGAGCATGGTTACGTGAATGCAGGCTTTGAAATTTATAGCGATAGCAATAGTAATAGTGTGCTATGGGATTCATCCTGTTTCTTAATTTTTAACAAATGGCAGACTGTGTTTTAAAGACCAGCGGATGGGGGTGCCTGCCTGTCTCTGTTGGTAGAGCGTGCGACTCTTGATCTCAGGGTTGTGAGTTCGAGCCCCATGTTGGGTAGAGAGATTACTTTTAAAAAATAGAAAATTTTAAGAAATAAATAAGGACCAGGGGATATTTCTGATGGTACCTCTGGATGATTCCTCCATTTGCTTTGGTCTTCTATCAGGGGAAGCCACTGTTTTTCTCATCCATTCCCCAAGTTAAGCCCTAGGCTGCCTACCACTCTCCCCACCTATGGAGAATGCTGCAATCAGTCACCTGAGTCTCGTTTCCTCTGCTGTGCTCTCTGGGAGTCTTCTTCTAAAAGTGGATTTATGGGTCCTAAGTCATATGCTCACCTAATTTCCCTGAGTTCTGCTGCCACATTGTCCTCGGGTGGTTGCACCATTTCCACTCACAGCAGCCCTTCCCTCTCTTCATATGATCACTTGGCACTTAGAATCATAGCAATAGTAATGCCCACTGCCACTTACTGAACCTCGGCTCTCTGCCAAGCGCGTTGCTAGTTGCTTCATGTGCAGAATCCAAAATACTTACATCTTTGCAAGGTGTGTACCAACATCTTGACGACAGGTGAGGGTAGCAGATTCAGAAAGGGTACATTCCTCATCCAGGGGCACACAGCTCTCCTGTGACAGAGGCAGTATCTGAGCTGACATCAGTCACTGGTACTGAGCTCAATGTGACTTGAAATGTACGTACTACTGAATATGCTAGGTTCGTTTTATTAAAATCATACATCTAGCTGTGACAGGGGAGGGTGACATTGGTCGAGAACTCTCCTCAAGGTGAGTGAGTAGCGCTCTGCAGAGTTTTGCCCATCATAGAGGGGTGCTCAGAGAGCCGCAGAAATCCTTATAGGCAACTGGACCTGAGCTAAAAATGAGATCTTCGCATCATTCCCACGTAAATACAATGACAACAAAACCCAAAAACTCCTAGGTAATCTCAGTAGGGAAGGGTTGTCTTTCTAGAGACCTCTTTAATCCATTGGAATAGTATTTTTGTGCAGTTTTTTTTCTCAGGACTTTAGGGTATAAATCTAAATGGTTAATGTTTGGAATAGCCCAAGCTTTCCAAGGCGGAACAGGAATTACAGCTTCAGATTGAGGGTGAAAAATTATGTGTTCAATAAAAACTTCTGTTGTTGCAAAGATGAATGTGGCACTCTCCAGCCTCGATGTGCTTACAGCCTAGGGAGAGAAAGGCATCAATAAATAATCTGGGGACTGAGTAGGTCCTGCACCAGCAAATGGAGAGCTCTCAGGAAAATAGAGTAGAAGACACAGATGCCCAGTGACAAATGCAGGAAACATCAACTCCTGGCATCCAAAGGGTGCCTTGCCCCCCGAGGCAGCCTCAGCTCTGCCTCCTCGGGAAGTGTGAGAAAATGGAGACCTGCAAATCACAAACAAGCCAGTGGGGTCAAAGGAGGGTGGGTCTGGCGTGGGCCAGAGGGCACCAGGTCATTCAGGGAGTGACGGGGGACCCCAACCTCAGAGAGAGAATGTTGACCTCCCTCTGCTTGCAGGTGGTTGAAGTTTTATTGGATTTCCCTAAATTTCTGAGCTGTCCTCCTTCATCATTGGTGTAGAGAATGATATTCCAGGTGTCAGGGGAGCTCATTTTGTAATATTAATCAGAGTGGATTAAAACTCTGCTTTCTTCTGATCTGTCCTGCAAGGATTGCTTGGGAAATCAAAGGGAGTCACTTTTCAGACACAAGCCTGCTCTTACTGGTTTGAAAAATACCATGTTTAGCCAAATGGTGATTAGAATGATCCCACCTGCGACTTTAGAGTTAGAGTTTTAACTGCTCATTTCCTGGCCGCTCCATCCCTTGTCCCCAGGCACTAACAATCGCCATCTAGAGACCAGGGCCTTTTCTGACGTTTTCCTCGAAGCAGGGTGGGAGTCCAGTTACGTGTTCCGTGGATTTCCGCAACATCCCTTCATCTGTGCGGTTTGCGACAGCCCACTACGCCATGCCCGGCACCTGGGTTACCTGCTCTAAAAATGAAGTTTCGGCTTAACGAACATTTTCCTCCTGCGCCTCCTGCTCCTTAGGAAGAGAGAGGAGGGCAGAGAGAGAGCACCGTGACTGGAATTGCAATGAGCTCCCAAACCTGTTCCTAATTATCTCCTGTAACTTAGCAACGTACTGGCTGAGAAGAGAACGGAGCGGAACGATTCAAATTCGTTGGGAAGGTGTGGGTGGACACAGGGGACTCGGGCACCCTGGCGCTCCGGGTACAATGTGAGGAGGCATTTGCTAGGTGGGGAAGGGTATGTGCCTGCGGCTCAGCTTCTGTAGAGGAGCAAGGGATGGAGGAGGAGCCGAGCCCACGAGAGGTGGAGAAGCTGCTTGCATGGCTACTTTACGATTGGTAGAATGCCCAGGAAGGGAACGTGGATCCCTTACTATTCCCTTCTAACCGTGCACCGTCGTGGGCAGGCCAACAACTGATTCCAGGGCACTAAGCAATTTCTGCAGCTTGCCTCCAGCCCTCGGAGCACGGCATGGACTCCCTCTCAAAATGTCAGGGTCTCTGTGCTGTCTTGTATCTTTTATGGGAAGAAATGCGCTACACTTCTTTAGCAGCAGATGAATTTCAGTTGACCACCCAGGGCCCGTCGGTGGGGCCTCCAGTGGGGACAGGAGGCTCAAGGGCATGCTCATTGGATTTGCAGGAGCACAAAATGGGAAAGATGGCCAGTCTGATAGTTGCTGGAGCCGGGTTTTGAATGGTCTTGAATACAGACCTAAAATTGAGGAGGCATGTCATAGCTGCTTATTTCCATTTGAGAATTCAAGGATAGGTCAGAGGCAGTCCACCTTGACAACAATTTATGAGAAAAAGATTTGAGCATTTTGCTGACTCACAAGCTAAATATAAAACCTGAAAATGATAAGGGTGATAAACACCTAGTTCAATTTCATATGTCCCCTGAGAAGCGCAGGATTCAGGTCAAGGGAATCAGTTGTTTTGTTTTTTGCACTGACCCCTGCGACCTAACTGCGGAGTGTGCGATCTGGCTCTGGGTCTGCTTTTTTAATAAGCAACACCGATTGACTTGAGACTGTCCAAGGGAAGAGGGTGGAGTCTGGAAGCCCTGTCCCATGGGGACAGCTGCAGAAATCGGGGGTGTTTTGCCCAAAGTGGGGAGCCTGAAGGACCCTAGCTTCAAGAGGGAGAATCCGTCATCGGCAGGAATGTGCCTTTTACAGATGTTGAATTTGCCCCTACCTGCCTTCTCCTTCACTTTCGTGTGATCCGGCTCCCTTGGCAGGGAGGACTTCCCTCCTACCCCCTGCAGGATGTGCCTGCGACTCCCAGTGAGCTGCTTACTGAGTGTGAGCGCTGCTGCCACTAGCCTTTCTGTGGGACTAGAGCCTTCCTGGTCCTGCCCAGGTGAGGAGCACAGTGCCATTTAGGGCCCAAAGTGTCCCTAGCTCTTAGGGTTACCGAGTCCCAGGGAGCTGTTAATATTCCACAGTGTCTTAACCAGATCAGATCCATGTAGTAGACAGACTCATGGGCTCAGAGTGCTGGCTGTCAAGAGAGCCCAGGAGGGATTCATGGAAGAAAGAGAGCTTAAGAGAGGGTCGGATTTAAACAGGCAAAGAGAGGAAGGGGGAAGCCGTGGGCTGGAGGACAATTATTGCCAAAGTAGGGAGTAGACAAGTCTGACTGTAAGGATAGTGGGAGAAGGCTTTGGGAAAAGGTCAAATGGTAGAAACTCTTAAATGCCACATGAGTGGTCTGACTTCTGTTAGGTAGGCAAGGGGTAGCGTTGTCAGATTTGGCAAATAAAATATGACATCCAGTTAAATTTAAATTTCACATCAATAACAAATAACTTAGCAGAATTATGTCCTAAATATCACATGGGACATAGTCATATTAAAAAAAATTTATGTGTTATTTGAAATTCAAGCTTAACGGGCGTCCTGTACTCATCTGGTAACTTGTGCAAGGGAAAGTCACTGGAGTTTTTTATAAACTCAGTTCTGACTTTATCTACCTGGACAGCATGCGATCCCACTGGTTGAGAGCTCTGATCCCACAAGACGGCCCCTCCCCTCAGATGCCAGTCTCCAGTTTATCACACCAGCTATAAATCAGAGGTTCCCACAACCCCCTCCCCGGTTCAATAATTCTCTAGAACAGTCTATAGAATTCAGGAGAACAGTTTACTTAGAAGAGTACCAGTTTAGGGGTGCCTGGGTGGCTCAGTCATTAAGCTTCTGCCTTCTGCTCAGGTCATGATCCCAGGGTCCTGGGATAGAGCCCTGCATTGGGCTCCCTGCTCAGCGGGGAGCCTGCTTCTCCCTCTCCCACTCCCCCTGCTTGTGTTCCCTCTCTTGCTGTGTCTCTCTGTCAATAAATAAAATCTTAAAAAAAAAAAAACAACAAAGTACTGGTTTAGGGTAAAAGGATACAACTCAGAAACAGCCAGATGGAAGAGACACACAGGGCAGGGTGTGCCAGCCTCCCAGCACCTCCATCAGCACGCCAACCAGGAGCCTTTCTGAACACTTTCAGTTAGGGTTTTTTGTGGAAGCTGCCCTATGTAGGCATGATTGATTGAAGCCTTGGCCATTGGTGATTAACTCAACCTCCAGCCCAGCTCCCCTTCTCAGAAGTCAGGAGGTGGGGCTGAAAGTTCCAACTCACCAATCACGTGGTCATTTCCCCGGCAACCAGGTTGTGGTGGTTATTATCTAGAGGCTTCCCCAAAACGGCCTAATTAGCTTGGAGTTCAGATTGAAAGGGCTTGTTATAACTAACAAGACACTCCTATCACCTCACTGTTCAGGAGTTACTTCTGGAACCCTGGACAAAAGGCCAAATATTGTTAACAAAGGAGGCTCCCATGGCTCTTACCACTTAGGAGATGACAAAGTCTTAGGAGCTATGTGCCACACGTGTCCATGTGGAACTCTGCCCATGGATGCAGATGAAAAGATATACAACATTGCATATTATTATAAATCACAATATCACAGGCTATTCATTGGAAAGTGATTGAAATTGTCCCAGCTTGAATGTATATAAGAACCCGGGTCTGTGTGATAGTAAAAACACCCACAAAGGGATGGTTTTAGGAGATGAGCTCAGTGGCTGGGTCAGCAGGCCATGGTGACTGGCCAGAAGTAGCTCAGGGAAGGAGGCAGAGGATCGTCGCGGTAGCAAGGGTGAGTTCAAGGGTTCAGCCCAGCGGCTGGGATGAATCATGGAAGAAATAGTTCAGAGGAAGAATGACGTAGAGGAATGGAGGTCGAATTTTGAGTTCCCTGGAAGACCTTCTCGTGGCAGATACCAAATGGAAGTTTCTGCAAGCAGGAGAAGCAGAGCTAAATTCCAGAAGAGAGAGTGGGTAGAAACTGTTGGCACAGTAGTCTCTGGATAGTAGTAGCCGCTGAAGCCGGTTGAGGAGTGGGTGAGCCCTCCAAGGGAAGGAGAAGGTCAAGGTTCAATGTGATAGTGGCCCAGGGAGGGGAAGAAAGCAAAATCCACTACACGATAAATAGATTCCTCTCTCTACTCCAGACTAACAAACGAGTCTCACTTACCAGTGGCTTCAACCTTTTCTTTTCGTTTTCAGTAAAGGTGAAAAGCAAATACGGAGAAATAGTTGCTGTAGTTGCTGTAATGAGCTCCCTCTTATGAACACAGTGGGGGGATATAGTCTTAAATCTTTGGATGTCTGGAAAGACTGGCCCTCTGAGCATCACACAAGCCCCAGGGATCACAAGTGAAAGCTGACAATGCTGCTGGCTCCCATGCCTGTCAGCCCAGATCTGGAGTGAAGGAGTTGGGGGGGCTGGGGTGGATAGGAGGCCTAACATTAAGGGGTCTGGGGTCCTCCCTGTACTGGCATGGATCCTGCCCCAGAGCATGCTAGGTGGCTCCCTCAGTGGTCTGCTGCCTGCCCCTGCACTTCTGCAAAGTGTCTTAGCCATGGCCAAGTGCCAATCGGCCCATTGCACCCCCACCTCCACTCCAAGGGACAGTATTGGGACACACACTTGACCAGTCATGCACTCTGGTTTTCGCTCAGTCAAGGACACAGGGAGAAAAGTGACTGTGACCCTTAGCCATGGACGGCATCCAGAGATTTAAAGCAGTTTAATTTATTGGAATCTTAATGAGATTCTAAAGATTTCTGGCTCCTATTCAGGTGAAAATCTTTGGGTTTTAGACATTCTGACGGCTTGTAAAAGATTTTAAGTAAATGACTCAGTTTCAACGTCGGGGAACGGCAGGACGCAATGAGGCATTCTCGAGTGAGCTGAGAACTGGTTGAAGTACCCCCGCCTGTCATCTTCTCTTCCCACCCGCACAGGTCCCTGGGTCACCCTGGGAAGTGCTTTGATCTCCCCCTTGCTTGATTTCACTGAGCCTGGCACTCTGGGAGGCCACCAGGGCCCCTGCTTCTTCGCTGCCCTTCCCCCCCACAAGCTGCCGCTGGTTATGCAGCTGCGGTGGAAGTGAACAGACAAAAACCTGCTGGGGCCAAGTATTCCCATCCTCTGTGACACCAGTTGCTGACTGGTTGGTGGCCCCTCGGGTGAGCCACTCACCCAGATCCAGCCCTTCAAGGCTTAGGCCTTCCTTCAGCTTCTCCCCTGGCCCCGCTTTCCCCAACCATATTTACTAATAACTTCTTTTTAAAAAGATTTTATTTATTTATTTGAGAGAGAGAGAGAGAGAGAGAGAGAGAGCGTGTGCAGGAGAAGGGGGAGGGGTAGGGGGAGATGCAGACTCCCTGTTGAGCAGGGAGCCAGATTAGGGACTTGACCCTGGGACTCCAGGATCATGACCTAAGCTGAAGACAGATGCTTAACTGACTGAGCCACCCAGGTGCCCCTAGTAATACCTTTCTAATGTCCTAAGAGCTATGCTTGACCCTCTAATTTGTGAATTTGTCAACTGTCTTACTGGGATTAAGCAACCTGGGATCACAAATTTCTGGCCATGTGATCCTAATTCTTTGGGAGCAGACAGACTGTCACACAAAGGCGTAGGCTGAGCCACAGTCCCAGGAGACTGGGAATTACCATGTGCTAAATGCTGCCCTTGTGGCACTGGATCCCCAAACAATTTTTGAGGTCGGTCTTGTTTTCACTTTACAGACCTGAGGCTCCAAGCCTCCAGAATGTACTCAAAGCCATGTAACTCTCAAGTGACTAAACTGGGATGAGAAGCTAAACCCAGCTGACTTCAGATTCTGAACTCTGTTTGTACTCAAGTGTGGAGCTCCACTTTTGTTTTTCTTGCCCTGGAGATAGAAATGTATATGAAACTGGGTGTGTAGCTCTGCATGTTTACTGATTTGTCTTCTAGCTGATACATTTGGTAACAAATATCGATTGATGGATCAGCACCCTGGAAGACAAAATATTGGTGCTGTCCTAGGAAATAGCAATGACACTTACTTATTTTTTTTTTTAAGATTTATTTATTTATTTGTGTGAGAGAGAGAGAGAGAGTGCGAGAGTGTGGGGAGGGGAGAGAGAGAGAGAGAGAATCTCAAACGGACTCCCTGCTGAGCACGGAGCCTGACCCAGGGCTTGATCTCAGGACCTGAGACCACGACCTGAGCCAAAATCAAGTCAGATACTCAGTCTACTGAGCCACCCAGGTGCTCCTTCCTTTTTTTTTTTTTTTTAGTAGACTTGAATTTTTAGAGCAGTTCCTGGTCCACAGAAAAAATGAGTGGAAAGTAAAGAGATTTCCCACATACCCCTGCCCCCACACATGCATAGTTTCCTCCATTACAACATCCCTATCAGACTGGTACATTTGTGCACATCATTATCATCCGAAGTCTGTGGTTTACATTAGGGCTCACTTTTAGTGTTGTGTATTTGATGGGTTCAAGAAAATGTATGACACGTATCCATCATTATTGCACCATTAAAAGTCCAGTTGATACTCGAACAACATGGAGGTTAGGGTTGCCAATGCCCTCGTGCAGTTGAAAATCAACACAGAACTTTTCACTCCACAGAAATGTAACTGTTAATAGCCTACTATCGACTGGAAGCCTTTCCAATAACATAGACAGTAACACATATTTTGTATATTATCTATACTGTATACTATACTCTTACAATAAAGTAAGCTAGAGAAAAGAAAATGTTGTTAAGAAAATCATAAGAGGGGCGCCTGGGTGACTCAGTTGGTTAAAGCCTCTGCCTTCGGCTCCAGTCGTGATCCCAGGGTCGTGGGATCGAGCCCCACATCGGGCTCTCTGCTCAGCAGGGAGCCTGCTTCCTCCTCTCTCTCTCTGCCTGCCTCTCTGCCTACTTGTGATCTTTATCTGTCAAATAAATAAATAAAATCTTAAAAAAAGAAAATCATAAGACAGAAGAAATGCACTTACCAGACTCTATTATATTTATCGGAAAAAATCGACTTACAAAAAAATGGACCTTCGCAGTTGATACTCGTGTTGCTCGGGGTTGTCTGCAGTTTCACTGCCCTAAAATTCCTCTGTGACCTGCCTATTGATCCCTCTCTCCCCCTAAACTCTGGCAATCACAGATCATTTTACCATCTCCATAGTTTTGCCTTTTCCAGAATGTTATATAGTTGGAATCACAGTATGCAGCCTTTTCAGATTGGCTTCTTTCACATAGTAATATGCATTTAAGGTGCCTCCACGTCTTTTCATGGCCTGAGAGCTCATTCCTTTTTAGCAGTGCATAATAGTCCACTGTCTGGATGTACCACAGTATATTTAGCCATTCACCTACTGAAGGACATCTTGGTTGCTTCCAAGTTTTGGCAATTATGAATATAGCTGCTATAAACATCCATATGCAGGTTTTTGTGTGAACATGTTTTCAACTCCTTTGGGTAATTACCAAGGATTGTGATTGCTGGATCATATGGGAGGGCATGTTTAGTTTTATAAAAAACTGCCAAACTGTCTTCCAAAGTGGCTATGCCATTGTTCATCCCCAACAGCAGTGAGCGAGAGTTCCTGTTGCTCCCTATCCTCACCACCATTTAGTGCTGTCAGTGTTTTGGATTTTGGTCATTCTAATAGGTATATAGGTATCTTGTTATTTTACTTTGGATTTCCTTAATGACATGTGATGTTGAGCATCTTTTCATATGCTTATTTGCCATCTGTATATCATCTTTGTTAAGGTGTTTGCTTAAATATTATCCCCATTTTTTAAGCAAGTTTTTCATTTTCTTATTGTTCAATTTTTTAAAGTTTTTTTTTAATTGTGGTAAAATACACATGACAAAAATTGTACATCTTAATCATTGAAGTGTTTGGTGTGTTAAGTACATTCATATTGTATAACTGATTTCCAGAACTCTGCATCTTAGAAAACTGAAACCCTGTCTCCATTAAAAAACTCCCCTCTCCCTGTCCCCAGCCCCAACCCCTGGAAACTGCCATTCTACATTTTATCTCTATGAATTTGTCTGTTGTAAGGTGTATTTCTTTTTCTTTTTTTAAAAGATTTTATTTATTTATTTGACAGAGAGAGAGAGAGATCACAAGTAGGCAGAGAGGCAGGCAGAGAGAGAGGGGGAAGCAGGCTCCCTGCTGAGCGGAGAGCCCAATGAGGGGGCTCGATCCCAGGACTCTGAGATCATGACCTGAGCCAAAGGCAGGGGCTTAACACACTGAGCCACCCAGGTGCCCCGGGTGTATTTCTAAAATACCGTAATAAACCCCCCCCTTTTTTTTAAGATTTTATTTATTTGACAGAGATCACAAGTAGGCAGAGAGGCAGGCAGAGAAAGAGAGGAAGGAAAGCAGGCTCCCCGCTGAGAAGAGAGCCCGACGCGGGGCTCGATCCCAGGACACTGACATCACGACCTGAGCCGAAGGCAGAGGCTTTAACCCACTGAGCCACCAGGCGCCCCATAAATCCCCTTTTTAACATAATTTTTTTCTTTTCTAAAGTGGGATGAAAAATCAAAGCTCTAAATCTCTTACTTCCAAATGACCTACTCTAGACATGTAATAATGGCCTTTGGGCCTTTGTGGTCTGCTCCTCACCGAGTGCTGTGTTTCCAGCTCTGCCTGTCTCTGTGCGGTTCTCCTCAGGCTTCTTGCTCTGCTGGTCAAGGAGCATATGAGAAAAAGGCAACAGGCAAGATACTAGCAGATGCCCCTGAGTTCCTTGATGACTATGAAGAAGAGCTAAAAAGGATGAAGAGTACATATCTTAGGACACCACAGGGGCACCTGGGTGGCTCAGTCATTAAGCGTCTGCCTTCGGCTCAGGTCATGATCCCAGGGTCCTGGGATCGAGCCCCGCATTGGGCTCCTTGCCCAGCAGGAAGCCTGCTTCTCCCTCCTCCACTCCGCCTGCTTGTATTCCCTCTCTCACTGTCTCTGTCTAATAAAAAAATTTAAAAATCTAAAAAAAAAAAAAAAGAAGACAAGACATAGTTAGGTCCTACTTGCTGGGTTTTTGACAAACAGAAACCTAAATAAATACTGATGATGGTGGGAAATAGTCACAGATAATTTTGGAAGCTGTCTCAAGACAACTGGTCCTTTTTATGGGTAAGGCCAACCATGAGTCAATGGGACACAGTCTTTTAACTAACTTGTAATCACAAGGAAAGATAACTTAAGTACACATCTAAGGGGGTTCTATCATCTTCCTTGTTTTCTCACATTGTATTTCATGTTACTTTTTTTCTCTCTTTTTTAAGATTTATTTATTTAGTTTAGATAGAAAGAGCACCAGTGGGAGGGGCAGAGGAAGAGGGAGAGAGAATCTGAAACAGACTCCCCACTGAGAGCAGAGCCCACTCCCGGGCTCAGTCTCACAAACATGAGATCATGACCTGAACTGAAACCAAGAGTTGGACACTTAATTGACTGTACCACCCATGTGCCCTTATTTCATGTTACTTTTTTATATCCAGGTTTAATATCTATTGAAAGACACTGACTTCCTGAAAACTGTGCTGTTTTTATAGTAACAGCTCATTAGATGGGTAATAACAATCATTCTTTTTTTTTTTTTTTTTTAGATTTTATTTGTTTAATTCAGAGGGAGAGAAAGAGAGAGAGAGAGAGAGCGCACATGAGCCAGGGGGAGGGACAAGTTGGGGGAAAGAATCTCAAGCAGACTCCATGCTGAGCACAGAGCCCTATGTGGGGCTCCATCCAATGATCCTGAGATCATGACCTGAGCTGAACTGGACCGCCAGTGGCTCAAACGACTGAGCCACCCAGACGCCCTAGTAACAACCATTCTTATTTGCATAGATGGTTTTCACATTTGCATAGGATGTCCACATACATTACTTAGACTTAGTTCTCACAACAGCTTGGTGTGATAAGAAAAGCAGGTGGAGTATTTCCATTTTCATTGTTTATGGACACTACAGGCTAGAGAGGCAAAGGATTTGCTTATTTTCATATATTTAGGAAGTGGAAAAATCCAGATTCAAAGACAGTTTTCTGGGTTCTAAATCTGGTGGGTTTTCCACAAAAAAGAACATCATTATAAAACCCCATAGGGCCAGGGCAATAATTTTAGTGTTATGGTCTAATTTGTATAATATGAATATGCCTTTTATGAAATAACCACAAATCATCAGAGGTCCAAATAATTTTTAATATGTCGTGCAGTATTTGGGACATACTTAATACTTTAAAAAGTTTTTTTTTTTTAATCTCAAATTCAAATTTAACTAGGCATCCTGTATTTTTTTAAACCTGACCATTCTAGGGGCACCTGGGTGACTCAGTGCGTTAAGCCTCTGCCTTCAGTTCAGGTCATGGTCTCAGGGTCCTGGGATTGAGCCCCACCTCGGGCTGTCTGCTTGGCAGGGAGCCTGCTTCCCCCTCTCTCACTGCTTGCCTCTCCGTCTACTTGGGATCACTCTCTTTCTCTGTCAAATAAATAAAATCTTTAAAAAAAATAAAAAAAGATTTAAACCTGGCCACTCTAATTCTTCAGACATCTGTCGGATTCCTACACTATTTTATATATTTCCACATCCCTGTGTGGACTTGCATCTGGGTTTTTTTTCCCATTAAAATTCACATACGGTTGCTACCTTGCTCTGTTCTAGCTGGCCTCTTACATATACCTGACATTTGTGAACAGTGTTTGATGTAGATGGAACTTCTACTTTTATAGCTCTGCCCCAGCCATCAGATCTGTATATCTAATTGCTTACTAACATCTCCTCCCGATTGTGCCATGAACATCTTGGACTCAACCCTCTAGTGTAAGCTTAACTGCCCCTGCTCTTTCCTCTCGCAGTGAATGGTATCACCACATAACCCTCAATCTTGGCATCTCCTCCTTGACTGCCACCAAGACCTACTGACACTCCAGTGAACAGAGTTCCCATCCATCCCACTTCTCCCCATTCTCACCATTACTGTCACACTTAGTCACCATCGTCTTTTGCCTGGACCACTCCAACAGCCTCCCCATTGATGCCCCTGTCTCCTCACCTTTCCCTCTCTTACTCAACCCTGCCACAGGCAGATGGGAGATCATTTCAAAGTACAAGTTTGACCATGTCTCTGCCAGGCCATGAATTTCACTTCTGTCAGGACAAAGTCCAAAATCCTTAGCATAGTCTGCAAGGTCCTGAAGAGCACCGCTCCTGTGCTAGTCTTTCCAGATGCAATAGTGAGCCAAACACAAGAGCCCAATCCTCATGCTTCTTCCAACCTGGAGATGGGGACAGAAAATAAACAAGTAAACAAATATGAATAATTGAATTGCAATTTGCATTATGAAGCAAGTGGACGAGTTGTCTTGATTGGGAAGGGCAGGAGTTTTTATATCTGTGTAATAATATGCCTTGTAAAATGAGCTAGAAAATATTCTCTTTGCTTCTGCTTTTTGGAAAAGTTTGTGATGGATTGCTGTTAATTCTTTAGACATCTGGTAGGAATCGCCAGTGAAGCCATCTTGGTCCGGGTTTTCCTTTGTGGGAAGTTTTTGGTTACTAACTCAATTTTATTATTTGTTATATGTCTAACAAGACTTCTTATTTCTTCTTGACTCAATTTTGGTAGTTTATGTCTTTCTGGGAATTTGTTTAGGTTACCTAATTTTTTGGCATAAAACTGTTCACAGTATTCTCCGTGTTCCTTTTTACTTCTGTAAGATTGGTAAGGATGTCTCCTCTTTCCTTCCTCAACTTAGTAATTTAAGTCTTTTCTAATTTTTTCTTGGCCAGTCTAGCTAAATTTATCAATTTGATTGGTCTTTCGAAGAACTAACTGGAGTTTGTTGATTTTTTTCTATTATTCTTTAATTCTGTATTTCAATATTTCCGTTCTAATCTTTATCATTGTTTTCATTCTTGCTTAGGGTTTAGTTTGATCTTATTTTTCTATTTTCTTAAAGTGGAAGGTTATGTTATTGATTTGAGATCTTTCTTTTTTATGTTTTTTTAAGATTTATTTCTTTGTCAGAGAGGGAGAGCGGGTGAGCAGAAGGAGGAGGAGCAGCAGGCAGAGGGAGAAGCCGGCTCCCTGCTGAGCAAGGAGTCCAATGCAGGACTCGATTTCAGGACCCTGGGATCATGACCTGAGCCAAAGGCAGATGCCTAAACAACTGAGCCACAGGGCATCCCAAGATCTTTCTTTTTTAAATAGGCAATCACAGCTATAATTTTTCTTTGAGCACTGTCTTGTCTAAATCCCAAAAGTTTTGGCATCTTCTGTCTTAATTTTTGTTTATCTCAAAGTGCTTTCTAATTTTTCTTGTGATTTCTTCTTTTACCATTGGTTATTCAGGAATGCATTTTTTAAATTTCCATGTATTTGTGAATTTCCCCATTTTTTTCCTATTCCTGATTTCTAATTTCATTTCATTGTAGTCAGTCATTTTGTATGATTTTACTCCTTTTTAACTTTTTGATTGTTTTATGACCTGCCACATTGTCTGTCCTGAAGAATATTTCATTGATGCTGAGGAAAATGCATATTCTGCTGTTGTTGAGGGAAGTTTTCTATGGATGGCTGTTAGGTCTAATTGCTTTATAATATTGTTTAAATCGTCCATTTCCTTGTTGATCTTCTGCCTAGTTAGTTATTCTGTCCATTACTGATAGCAGGATATTGACATTTCCAACTATTAGAGTTTCGTTGTCCATTTCTCCCTTCACTTTTGAGTTTTCCTTTCATGTATTTTTGGTGTTTGTTATTAAGTGCATATGTTTATAATTATTATGTCCTTTGATGGTTTGACCCTTAACAAATTTTTAAATGCCCTTTTTAAGTCTCCTTAAATAGGGGCACCTGGGTGGCTCCGTGTGTTAAGCCTCTGCCTTTGTCTCAGGTTCTGATCTCAGGGTTCTGGGATCCAGCCCTGCATCAGGCTCTATGCTCAACAGGGAGCCTGCTTCCCCCTTCCCCTCTGCCTACTTGTGATCTCTCTCTGTGTGTCAAATAAATAAGTAAAATCTTTAAAAAAATAAATCTCTTTAAATACTTTTTTGTCTTCAAGATTATTTTTTCTAATATTACTGTATTTCCTCCAGCTCTCTTTTGAGTACTCTTTGCACAGGATACCTCTTTCCAACCTTCAATTTCGAATTTATTTGTATCTTTGAATCTGAAATGTGTCTCTTGTAGATCATGTTTTTTCTTTTTCTTTCTTTCTTTCTTTCTTTTTTTTTTTTTTTACTCCATACTGCCAGTCTCTGCCTTTTGATTGAAGAGCATTCACAGTTAATGTAATCACCAATTAGGTAGGATTTACAACTGCCATTTTGATATTTTTATGTGTCTTATTTGTTCTTCTTTCTCCATTACTACCTTTTTTGTGTTAGATATTCTCTGGTACCATTCTCCAATACCATTTAATTCCGTTGTTATTTATTTTACTCTACTTTCTTTTTTTAAAAGATTTTGTTTATTTATTTATTTGAGAGAGAGGGTAAGAGAGAGAGAGAAGGCAAGGGGGGCAAGGAAGGAGCAGGGGGAGAGGGACAAGCAGATTCTGCACTGAGCACAGAGCCTTGATGCGGGACTCAATCCCAGGACCCTGAGATCAAGATCTGAGCCAAAACCAAGAGTCAGACACTTAACTGACTGAGCCACCTAGGTACACCTATTTTACTTTTTAAAAGGTTATTTTCCTAGTATTTTCCCTCATGATTATAATTAGCATCTTAACACAGTCTAACTTGGATTAATACCAGCTTAATTTTAATAGTATACAAAAACTTTGCTCCATTTTAGCTCTGTTCATCCTCCTATTATTGTCATACAGCTTACATCCTTATACATTCTAAACCTAGTTTTATAATTATACATAGTTTTATATCAACATAGTTTTATAATTACTGCCTTATGCTGTTCTTTGTTTTTAGTTTTTTGGGTTTTTTTTTTTCAAGTTTTTATTTAAATTCTAATTGGTTAACATACAGGGTAATATTGGTTTCAGGTGTAGCATCTGTTGATTCATCACTTACACATGACACTCAGTGCTCAAAACAAGTGCCCTGCTTAATAACCATCACCCATTTAGCCCATCCCCTGCCTACTTCTCTCCATCAACTCTCAGTTTGTTCTCTACAGTTAAGAGGCTCTTATGGTTTACGTCATTCTCTCCGCCCCCCCTCCACTATGTTCATCTGTTTTGTTTCTTAAATTCCGCAGAAGAGTGAAATCATATGGTATTTGTCTTTTTTTTAATTTGTCTTTCTTTTAATTTGTCTTTAATAGCTATAAGCAAAAATATATTTATACTATCTTTCATATTTACCTGCGTAGTTATCTTTACCAGTTGCTCTTTATTTCTCTGTTCAAAACCAAGTAAATGTCTAGTGTCCTCTTATTTTCGTCTGAATGCTTCCTTTTAGTTTTTCTGGTAGAGCAGGTCTGCTAGTGATGAGTTCTCTCATTTTTTTTTATCTGTGATTATCTTAAGTTTTTCTTTTTTTAAAGGATAGTGTCAGTAGCTATAAAATTCTTGGTTAATAGTCTTTCAGCAGTTTGAATACATTGCCCACTGATTTCTGACTTCCAGATGGCTGATGAGAATTCAGCTGTTGTTCTTATTTAGGATCTGTACTGTGTAGTAAGTTGCTTTTCTCCTGATGCTTGCAAAGTTCTCCTTCTCTCTGTCTTTCACCAGTTTTACTATGATGTGTCTAGATATAGACATCTTTGAGTTTATCCTACTGGGTGTTCATTGAGATGTATATGTAAAATAATGTTTTCAAAAGTTTGGAAAGCTTTGGTCATTATTTCTTCACACATTCTTTCTGCCTCTTCCTCTCATTCTGCCGTCCTTCTGGAACTTCCGTGTTGTATATGTTGCTACATCTGACAGTGTCACACAGGATTCTGGGGCATTATTTCTCCTCATACTTTTCTCTTTCTGTTCACGAGACTGGATAATCTCAATCGGCTGATGTACAAATTCTTTGTTCTGCCATTCAAATATGCTATTGAACCCCTCTAGTGAACTTCTCATTTCAGTATACACTTTTCAACCCAGGATTTCTATTTGGTTCTTTTTAGTAATTTCTGTCTCATTGGTCTCATTGATATTCTCTATTTGGTGAGACATCATTTTCTTACTTCCTTTTAATTCTTTAAACATGGTTTCCTTTAGTGATTTGAACATATTTATAATAGATGACTTAAAGTCCTTGTTTAGTAAATCCAGCATCTGGGCTTCCTTCAATACAGTTTGTATTAATTACTTTTCTCCTGTGCATGGACTGTACTTTTTTTTTTTTTTTTTGTCTTTTTTGGCGTGTCTCACAAATTTTTTATGGAAGCTAGATGTTTTAAGTATTAAGTATCCAGATTTCATTCTCCCTGGGATTTTTTGTTTTTGTTGTTGTTCTTGCCACTTGCTTGTCTGGTGGCTTTCCTGAATTAACTTACAAACTATGCATTCTTTGTCATTTGCAGTTACTGAAGCCTCTGCTCAGTTAGTTATAATAATAATTGGAGAGATTTCCTCAAATGCATTGAAATACTAAGTCTCTCTGCCTTTTGTAAGGACCTCTGTGTATGTGTTGAGGCATGCTTTCCATACTCAAGCAGACCATTTACATCTTTGCCTTAGCTTTCACCCTTGCTTGTACAAAGTCTCAGTGTCAGCCAGGGGTAAGAGATTAAGCCTTCTAGATTCTCAGTAATATGTTACAGCTTTACAAAACCCCCTGAAGACATCTCATCCCCAGCATCTCCTTTTAAGTTTTTTGTTCAGCGTCTTGTTAGTCTTAACTGGTATCACTACCACAAGCAGCTGCAATGTCAGACAATTGCCACTGACTGCGTTTACAAATGCCCTAGGGATACAGCTGTTTGCACAGAACTTGCTCTGAATAAGGTTGAATAAAGACAAATCCTGAGAATGAAGCTTTGCAGAGAGCTTCTAGACAGGCTTCAAAATAACAGTTTCCTGGGGGTGGGATTGGGGGAGTTCCAAACTCATTCTGCCCCCTCCTGAGGCTGCTAGGTTGCTGGTTTTCACAGTTACCAAGGTATAAACCTGTCATTTTCCAGGGCTGCCATGGGGAGAGCACTGAATAGGAACAGAGCAAGTTGAAATGCCACAAACTCACTGTTCTTACTGAGACTCAGTCATATTCTTTGAATAAATACCCCATGAATTTTTGCAAATCTCTGATTAGTTTACAGAGTTCTGAAAAAGTTGTTTTTGACAAATTGTGCCAGTTTCTCATTGTCTTGATGGAGACTTTTTTGGAAGTCCTTACTCCACCATTCTGGAGGTGCTTCTCCAATGCTTACCTTTTTAAAGGGCTTTTTCAATATTATACCTTAACTCACAGAGGAAACTGTAGCCCTATGATGTTTCTTAGGCATCCTGGCAGTCCTCTGTAGGCAGCAGTTTTAGGAAGGGGATGCTTAGTGCCTCTGGGATCAGTTAAAAGTGTTAGATACTTGGGGCACCTGGCTGGCTCAGTCAGTTGAGCACAAGACTTTTTTTTTTAATCATGAAAAAACTGTATTTAGATTTAGCCAGCTGGACTCAGTTTAGATGATCCCAATTTTGTTGGCAACATCCAAAGCATCATAGTCAGGGCCAGTTGAATGTATGCCTTCTTCTCTCCATCAGGCCTGATTAAGGTGTTGACCTTGGCTACATCAATGTCATAGAGCTTCTTCACAGCCTGTTTGATCTTGTGCTTGTTGCCCTTGACATCCACAATGAACACAAGTGTGTTGTTGTCTTCTATTTTCTTCATGGCTGACTCAGTAGTCAGGGGGAACTTGATGATGGCATAGTGATCAAGCTTGTTTCTCCTGGGGGCGCTCTTTCGAGGGTATTTGGGCTGCCTTCGGAGACACAGAGTCTTGGGTCGTCGGAAGGTAGGTGATCTGCGGATCTTCTTTTTTTTGTGACTGTGGACGCCTTTCAGCACCACTTTCTTGGCCTTCAAAGCCTTTGCTTTGACTTCGGCTTTGGGAGGGGCAGGGGCTTCCTTCTTAGCTTTTGGTGCCATCTTCGTAAAAGGGGAGCACGAGACTCTTGATCTCAGGGTCTTGAGTTCAAGCCCTACATTGGGTGTAGAGCTTATTTAAATAAATAAGTAAATAAACAATAAGTAAATATATAAGTAAATAAATAAATAAACGATAGCATTTTTTCAAAACAAAAACAAAACACTAGCATTTAACAAAGCATTAGATATTTATTGCACTTATTTTTCACACCCCCAGTAGGCTTTTATTACTTCTTTGCTGGTGCATATAGTCACAGAATGATTACAATTGATATTACCTGAGTAATAAGAAAAGAGAATGCTTTACATATCCAAAGTAGATGAGTTAATAAGAAGCAGAGTTTTAAAAACAGTGGTGATGGGGTTCCTGGGTGGCTCAGTGGGTTAAAGCCTCTGCCTTCAGCTCAGGTCCTGATCTCAGAGTCCTGGGATTGAGCCCCGCATTGGGCTCTCTGCTCATCAGGGAGTCTGCTTCCTCCTCTCTCTCTGCCTGCCTCTTTGCCTACTTGTGATCTCTGTCTGTCAAATAAATAAATAAAATCTTAAAAAAAAAAAAACAGTGGTGATAATGAAGTACAATGGGAAGCAATTAAGAGTAAGAGGGTTTATGAGAGGAATAGTTTAAATATAAGGTTATTCAAAGGTAACTAATTAGGGAGCCCACCCTTAGGGTCTGTTGGAAATGGGTTAATAGAGCACACTATGTAGAAAAACTCCACACCAGGGAATATTCTCTGTTGACCTCTGGCTCTTTGAAACATATTATTCTATTGATATACTAGTTATTCCCTTTTAGAGTGCCCATGTTTGGCACCCTAACACCTCTACATGTTTTAGGTTATAATTTATAAAGGAGGCAGCCATTTTGAGTAACCATATTGGGGCATTTTTATGTGGAGCTTTAACACTCCATAGACTATTATGTGGACTTAGTGAAAAAGCTAGTAAGAATGAAAAGATTGCTTGAGTTAGATTGAGGCACTAACATTAAGTTGAATTTTTAAATGTTTGGTATCTGCTCATTAACAATAAAGATGACCATTTCCTTTCAAATAGAATCTGAGAGTACAGTAGCAGACTGGGATAATTAACTTATTTTTCTAGAGCATCCTGGTAAAACAGTAAGAGTGATCACATTTTTTTATCAAGGTCACATTTTACTTGTATTATTTTCCAAAGCAATAAACAATCCATCCATTTTTCCACCAGACACTAATCTAAAAAACAAACAAAAAAAAACATGTATATTTCTTAGGGTTGAAAGGTCAACTTCACTGAGAAACATCAATGGAATCTGCTGTTTGTCTTTGTGACTGAGCCTGGCTTCAAATATATTATATAAGGGGTGAAAATAACCATCTTGGGGTCACTCAAGCTGATCATTCTTCCTGAATCAAGTAAAAGTCAGGAAATGCAGAAATTCACTTTCCGTTCACCAGTGTCTCACTGTTCTATATCCTTAGGAAAGCAAATATTCTACAGCAATTTGCCAAGTTTAGAAGAGACCTTATAGTTAGTGATCCAGGTTTTCTTAAAGTATCTACCTGAAATTTGAGATGGACTTTAGGAAGAAACAGTCTACCACAGGCTCCAATAAAAAAATGCAAATTTCAGGCACATTTCAGAAATATATCGCAAAGAACAGCCAAGGGGTCTGGCCCAAATGCTCTTTTCAAGAGCATCGGATTGACTTGTCTCTTTTCTGCTAAATGGAGCAATTGTGGGGAAAGGAGGTATCATATAGAAGTAGAAGATTTAGCCTGGCACAGCTATGAGACAACTGCTAAATAGGTTTGTTTTAAATATTTTGAATTTTTTGTAATGTTACAATTTTAAGGAAAACCTGGCTTCTTTAAGAACTAAGAGTCAAGAGTCTTACGTTACATAATGGGCAAGTACGTAGGGAAAGAGCCAGGTTGGGCTAATAATACTTGGAAAAGGGCGCCTGGGTGGCTCAGTTGGTTAAACCACTGTCTTCAGCTCAGGTCATAATCCCAGAGTCCCAGGATTGAGTCTCCGAGTCCAGCTCCCTGCTCAGCAGGGAGTCTGCTTCTCCCTCTGACCCTCCCCCTCTTGTGCTTTCTCACTCTCTCTCTCTCAAATAAATAGAATCTTTAAAAAAAAACAAATAGTAATTTGAACATTGTTTCTTAAGGTGCACAGGTCACAGAACTGTATGAATCAGTCAGGATACTTGTGAAAGTATAGCTTCCTGGGGTCTTTTGTTGCCCTATAAATTGAAATCTAGGACTTGGGATTTGAATTTTAAGTCAGAATTTTGTATGCTGTAAGGTCTGAGAACCACCAAGAACTCCTGTTTTCCACTTATAAGCAGTTTAATATCCCAGGTGGCACGAGAGTTAAAAAGAAAAACTAGCTTCTAGCACAAACTGAATACTAAAGGCTTCTTGCCTTTCTTCACTATTACAACTTCTACTTGCCAGGATTTTTTTCTTTATGCAATTCTCACTTGGGCTCCTCTATACTGTATTCCTAACTCTTGGCTGGTCTTCTCTATAAAAATATTCATTTCCTGGGGCATCTGGGTGGCTCAGTTTGTTGAGACTCTGACTCTTGGTTTCAGCTCAGGTCTTGATCTCAGGGTCCTGGGATGGCTCCCCGCTCAGTAGAGAATCTGCTTGGAATTCTTTCTCCTCCTCCCTCTATTCCACACCCCCTCAAATAAAGAAATGCATCTTTTTTTTTTAAAGGAAAAAATGTCCATTAATCTGTAATTTTTTTAGAACTTTTTTATTGTTGTTCATTTGTCTTCTCAGACTAGAAAGAAAAAGCAAACTTCATTTCTTGCTGGGCTTGATGCTTACAAAAGATAAGGGCAGTTCTAGAATCCCCTACAGCTACATCCGGGAACAGTTCTGTCTATGGTAATATTAAAAGGACAAGTAGCTAAATCCAGGTCAGGTTCCTAGATCTCTCAGTTACCCACATATGAACTGCGCTGAGTCATTGCATCTAAACCAGCTCGTCATCACATGTCATCTTTCACCTCATGGCAGCCATCTTAAGTGCAGAGCTAAGGCACAAGTCACTGGATCTTAAACACCCATAGGCATAGGAATAGCCTAGGGTTGATTCCAAATAGATATTCCTGGGCTTCAACCACCCTGCTTCTGATCAGTGAATATGGAGTGGGAGCCAAGAATCTGCCTTTATCAGGTGCACCTCTCACCCCAGGTCATTCTAGAATCTGGACCCAACCTTTGGGCAAACTTGCATAGAAGAATTTAACTCCCATATTCAAGGGTAGCTTTGCACCTCTTACCAAATTTAGCAGTGGAGATTTGCAGTGGGGTGAAGAGAATCTACTTCACACACCCAATAGTCATCTGAGAACAGGTCTACAAGGAGAACTCAGGCCCCCCTGAATCATAACACATGAAACTCTCAGGACAAATGTGACCTGAGAGTCACAATTTCAGTGAGTTTAATTAGTTAATTACATGATTAGTTAAGCTTATATCTCGCTGGTGATTGATATGTGTGATGAAGAAAGATGTACTTGACAAGTTGGATTTATTAGGACTTTAATAAAAATTTGTGCTTAATTTGGGGGGGGGCAATTTTTGACATGAGTAATTCTGCTCCTCTCCTCTGCCCCTTACAGCCTTCTACCCCCCATTCCCAGACACACTCACATCCACGATACCCACATGTGTTCTTTCATAGTTTGATAGTTCTAGATATAAAATGAAAGATATTATTAAGAACTCTGAATTTAAGCAAGTGGAGATGGCTCTTCAGTAAATGTTTCTAATGCTTGTAAGAAAACAGACCAGAACCCATAATCATTTATATTGCAAAAGCATATTTTGTCATTCAGTGAAGGCTAAGGAAACTTTGGCTTTTAAGTAACATGCCAAAAAATTGGAGGATTTCTTGTCTGCTTGAGATTTTAATAGAGGTGTAAAAAACAAGTAGTTGTAACTATTTTCCTGAGGGGTTTTAATAAGAAGAGCTGTGTTATTTTCTTATCTTAGCCAATCAGTATGCATATACCAGGGGTCCTCGAAAAAGTCTACCATCCTCTGGAGCTATCAAACCATTTCCACACCATGTTCTCCTGGGCCCAGGGATGCTGCACCCTGTCGTGGGTGTGTCTGTCTGGTTCTCCCAACATTTAAGGGTCTCTTGTATGTATACCGTACTTGATGCGGTATACATACAAGCCTTAGGGAAGGCAGGCTCCTGATACGGTATTCAGATGGCCTCTCCCCATCCCAAATGTTGCCCTAGTGATATGGGTCCACTCTTTGGGGTGCAGATGTAAATAGTGGATGACAGCATAGGCCAGACTCCCCAGCTCCAGGAAAATTCTGGAACAGACCTAGAACGTAAGCTTTTGGAGAAGAACACAAACAGGTTTGACAAACCGTTATTCCAGCCTATCCCAAAGCACTGTTGTGTTGCAGTTTTTCAATCCTAGAAATGTCTGTGTACTTTGAAGTAGCATGATCATGAGGACTTAGGAAGCTCATGGTGTCTAGTAGTGGGATCTTGAAGTTGGCATAGAAAATCCAGGTTTTGGTACATTTAATGATTCTGCATAAATAGTTCTGCTTGCTCATATAGTTGTGAAAAATACATGAACATTTTTGGAGAAGACTGGATAACTTGAAAACTCTCCCAGTACAAGATATCTTAAAATAGTGGGGAGGATGGAGTAGGATAGGGCAAAATAATGACAACTGCAAAGTTAAGAGGTGGGTGCACAGATGTTTGCTACTATAATCCTTTTTCTTTCAGTATGCTTAAAATATCCAGAATAAATAAACTGATTTTGTGAGAGGCTTTTCAAACTCATTCGTATTACAGTATGTGTCAGTACTTAATTCCTTTTTATAGCCAAATAATATTATTGCATGGATATGTCACATATCATTCATCTCTCCATCTGTTAATGGGTATTTGGGTTGTTTCTACTTTGGGGCAATTATTAGTAATGCTGCTTTCAACATCTGTTTATAAGTCTTTGGTAGGCACTTATTTTCAGTTCTACTGGTTATGTATCTAGGAGTGGAATTGACGGGTGATATGTTAACTCTATATGTAACCCTTTGAGAAGCTGTCAAACTGTTTTTGAAAGCAGTTGTACATATTTCTGTTCCTACCAGCAGTGTATGAGGATTCCAACTTCCTACCATCCTTACAGACACTTGTTACTGTCCATCATTTTGATTATAGCCAACCTAGCAGGTGTGAAGTGGTATCTAGCAGTGGTCTTGATTTACAGTTCTCTAATGAGTAATGTCATTGAGCATCTTCTCATGTGCTAATTGACCATTTATATATCTGCTTTGGAGAAATATCCATGCAAAAACTTTGCCTACTTTTTAATTGGGTTATTTGTCTTTTTATTTTTGAATCATAAATCTTCCTTATGTGTTGTGGTTCCTAGTGTCTTATCAGATAGATAATATATGGGTGCCTGGGTGGCTCAGTCAGTTAAGCATCTGCCTTCTGCCTAGTTCATGATCCCAGGGGCCTGGAATCCCAGGGGCCTGCTTCTCCCTCTCCCTCTCCCTCTCCCTCTCCTCCCCTGCTTGTACTCTCTCTCTCTCTGATAAATAGATAAATAAGATTTTTTTTTCTTAAGGTAAGAAAAAAAGAGAAAAATCTAGATTTGGGGGAATTCTACAGGGCAAATGACCCAAGTTTTTAAACAAATAAATTAGAAGAAAAAGAGTGGGATGAGGGGCGCCTGGGTGGCTCAGTGGGTTAAGCCTCTGCCTTGAGCTTAGGTCATGATCTCAGGGTCCTGGGATCGAGCCCCACATCAGGCTCCCTGCTCAGCGCGGAGGCTGCTTCCCCCTGCCCCCTGCCTCTGCCTGCCTCTCTGCCTACTTGTGATCCCTCTCTTTGTCAAATAAATAAATAAAATCTTAAAAAAAAAAAAAAAAAGAGTGGGATGCTGGGTAAACTGCAGATTCAAAGAATTTTTAAATTGTCAAGGTGAAATTACTGTGTCTGTGAATGGACACTTGGAAGAAAAAGTAACAAAGAAATGCAAATAAAGGATTACTGTGAAAATCAGGATAATGGTTACTAATGGTGGAAGGGCTGTGATTGGCCCAGGGCCCAGGGAAGGGCTTCTGGTGTGGCTGGCAAAATTCTCTTTGTTGAGCTGGATGTTGATTATAAGCATTCACCTTGAGCATTCATTAAGCCATATTTTGTAATGGCTCTCTCTATCAATTTTTTATTTTATAATTTTAAAAGTTTTTTTTTTTTAAGAAAATAACCTAGGAGAACCTCATCAGAGCACTATGCCTCTGACAAGATAATTTCTTACGATTTATGATCTTTAAATTTCCTTACCGAACCTCTTTACTAAGTGACATCTGTATTCCCCACTGCATTAACATTAAGAAGATTATACTCTGTTCACTCTGAGGTACCGACAAGCTCTATAAAGGAGAAAAAAATTACTTTCCATTTTATCCTGCTGTCAGCCTGTGCATTTCGTTTTCAGACGAATTTACTTTTGTATAACTCACGCGTCTTGAAATGTGCTCGCAGAGACCTTGTGCTCAACCCTCTCTTTCCACTATTTCCAATAAAGCATGTCACTTTCTACATTTCTCTGTCTTGTGATGCTAGAATGTTCTGCTGAAAACTCCTGAAGATGACTGATTCCGGTCAACCCTCCTTAACACTCACTTCAGAGGACTGGGGGCCCTGAGAAGGATGGAACTACTTGCCAAAAGACACAGAAGTAATTTGGAGCAAGGCTGGGGCCAGAACTTTGATTTTCTAGTCCCGCAGCTCTGTTTCTCTTAAAAAAAAAAAAAACCTACATCCAGACTAGGGCAGATTTTCTTTTTACCTGAGCTCTTCCCTTCTGAGCTGCCCATAATTTTCACCTTTGTTAAGATTCATCTTTACTTGAAACAAGATGGGATCGGACAGAGACAAACTATAAGAGACTCTTAATCTCACAAAACAAATTGAGGGTTGTAGGGGGTTGGGGGCATAGGGAGAGGGTGGTTGGGTTATGGACATTGAGGAGGGTATGTGCTATGGTGAGCTGTGAATTGTGTAAGACTGATGATTCGCAGACCTGTACCCCTGAAGCAAATAATACCTTATATGTTAATAAAAATAATTTTTAAAAAAAGATTCATCTTTACTGTGTACCTTCATCCCGGTCCCCCACCTTTCATCAAGGAACTCCTGCCTTTAAGAAAGTGTTTTGGTGTTTGTTTGTTTGTTTTTAAGATTTTACTTATTTATTTGAGAGAGAGAGAGAGAGAGAGCATGAGCAGGGGGAGGAGGAAGGGCAGAGGGAGAGGGAGAAGTAGAATCTTCGCTGAGCAGGGATCCTAAGGAGGGGTTCAATCCCAGGACCCCAGAATCAAGACCTGAGCCGAATTGGCTGAGCCACCCAGGTGCCCCAAGTATGTGTTTTGTTAGTAATTTCAGTGTTGCATTCATGCATTCTTTTAATATACGTTTTCATTGGGTTTTATAGCATTGAGAAGGAGAAAACATCTATTTGTGCGACTGACGGTATTATAGCATTATTAGTAAGAAATATGAGTACTGTAAGATGCATGAGTAATATGCAGTAAAAACTTGCTGGATGCTCTTAAAGGGAAATTCACATGCATTTGGGGATCCAGGTAAACCTGTGCAACTAAAGGTTAAGTGTGACTTTCGGTGCCTCCACTCCTTTCAGTGGCCTTGGCCCGTTTGGCTCCTTCCCCTCATGTAGGGGTTCCCAAGCGCCTGTGCCCACACTGTGTACTTGCTCTTCCCAAAGGCCAGTCCCCGAGGATGACAGGGACGTCCCATCCCAGTGCTTCCTTCTTTCCCCTGAAGATTTAATCTGATATAATTCTTGTTTTTTTTTTAAAGATTTTATTTATTTATTTGACAGAGAGAGATCACAAGTAGGCAGAGCAGCAGGCAGAGGTGTGTGGTGGGGGAAGCAGGCTCCCCGCCAAGCAGAGGGTCCCACAGGGGGCTTGAGCCCATGACCCCGAGACCACTACCCGAGCCAAAGGCAGAGGTTTAACCCACTGAGCCATCCAGGTGACCCAATCTGATGTAATTCTTAATTTAAAAAGCCTTTTTTGGGGGGTCTGCGTGGCTCAGTTGGTTAAGCATCTGCCTTTGGCTCAGGTCATGATTCCAGGGTGTTGGGATCGAGCCCCACGTGGGGCTTCTTGCTCTGTGGAGAGCCTCCTTCTTCCTCTCCCTCTGCTGGTCCCTCTGCTTGTGCTCTCTTGTTCTCTGTCAAAACAAAACAAAACAAAACAAAACAAAACAAAACACAACTTTTTTTCTGGCTGTCAAAATACATGCCTATTATAAAATCTTGAAAAATACAAAGATCCACTGTTATCATACAACACGATTTTGTTTATCAGTGCCTGCCATTGTTTTCCTTCCACTCTGTTCTTTCCTTTTCTCACCTGTTCCCTTCTTTTACCCGTCCTCTCTCTGTCTCTCTGTCTCTCTGTCTCTCTCTCTCTACACACACACACACACGCTCGTGCACAAAATCAGAATTCTCAAAAATACTATTAAGTTTAATACCACGACATGATGATAAATATATACTTAGTCTTTACCCACCTTCCTTTCCTGGTGCACCGCTCCTAAAGCCCTTGAAATCTCCAAAATGTTAAGTGTCTTTTGTATGCTAATGAGATAGGAAGGTGGATAGAGACTGATAACCAGGGGAATCAGAGGGTTGATGAGAGAGCCTGAGAACTTTCAGCCCCACACCTGGGGCGGGGGGAGGGGGGGATTGGAGATGGAGCTAATCGTCAATGGCTGTTGATTTTATCAGCCAGGCCTACATAATACAGCTTCTGTAAAAGTCTCTGAAGTGTGGAGTTTGAAGAGTTTCCAGGTTGGTGGAGGTGCCAGAGGGGGGCCCACCCAGAAAGGGGCATGGAAACTCCATACTTGGCCCCGTGTGTCTCTTCCATTTGACTATTTCTGAGTTCTTTCATTTATTTATTTATTTAAATAAATAAACTGGGAATCTAGTAAATAAACCTTTCCTGAATTCTGTGAATCATTCTAGCCAATTATCAAAAGGAATTGGAGGCACCTCCAATTTATACACAATTAGTCAGAAGCCCGGGTGACAAGCTGGACCGGCCATGGCCTTTGATGTTGGGGTGGGGTGCAGTCTTGTGGGACAGAACCCATAATCTGTAGGGTCTGTGCTAACTCCAGGTAGATAGTGTCAGAATAGAATTGAGTTGTTAGACACCCAGCTGGTCTTGGAAAACTGGTCTGTGTGGGAAAAAAACTTCATTTCTTCATACGGATGTGACTTAAGCATTTTCTACGTTTGGATAAGTAGTTTATTCTCAATTTGAGAGACTACTGTGACCATTGCTATGCCTGATTTTTTTCATGTTTTATTGTTACTTGCAGTTTGCTTATTTTTTTGCTTTCAAACTATATTTTTGTTTGTTTAACCTTGTTTAATACTGCAATGTGTTCAGTTCATCTGTGTGTGTGTGTGTGTGTGTGTGTGTGTGTGGTAAAAGACATATAATATGAAACTTAACCATCTTGACCATTTTAAGTGCACAATACAGCAGTGTTAGCTATATATTCACATTGTTATGCAAGGGACCTCCAGAACTTTTTTATCTTGTAAAATTGAAACTCTGTACCCATTGAACAACCCTCATTTCCCTCCATTTTACCCTTAGCCCCTGGTTTTTCCTGGTTTTAGCCCCTGCATTTTCTGTTCTATAAGCGACCACTTTAGGTAACTCAGTGAAGTAGAATCATACCATGTTTGTCTTTTTGCACCTAGCTTATTCCATTTAGCCTAATGTCCTGAGGAGAATATTCATGTTGTAGCATAACCAGGATTTCCTGCTTTTGTAAGGCTGAATCATGGTCCATTCTGTGTATACTACATTTCATTGATCCAGTCATCTGTTGAGATGGACATTAACATGCTTCCACCTCTTGGCTACTGTGAATAATACTGCAGTGTACATGGGAGTGGACGTATCTCTGAGATCCTGGTTTTGATTCTTCTGGATATATCCCCAGGAATGGGAATTCTATATCATATGGTCATTCTATTTTTAATTTTTTGAGTAATCCCCCACTGGTTTTCATAGTGGTTGCACCATTTTAAATTCCCACCAAGAATGCACAAGGGTTCCAAGTTCTTCACAACTTCCTAGCACTTTTTTTCAGGGTTTTTTTTTTTTGTTTTTTGTTTTGTTTTTTTTTTGAGAGTGGCCGTACTAAGAGGTATAAGGTGATATCTCATTGTGGTTTTGATTTGCATTTCCCTGATGATTAGTGATGTTGAGCACCTTTTTTTATGCTTGTTGGCCATTCATTTATCTTTTTTAGAGAAAGATCTATTCAAGTCCTTTGCCCATATTTTAATCGGGCTGTTTGATTTTCAGTGTTGAGTTTTAAGAGTCCTTTATATATTCTGGACATTAACCCCTTTTCACTCTACTTATTGTTTCCTTTGTTGCACAGAAGGTTTTCCCCCCAGCTTTACTGAGATATAACTGACATAATTTTGTGTAAGTTTGAGGTATACAATGTGATGATTTGATATATATATGTGATTACAAAAAGATTAACACAATAAGGTTAGTTGACATATTCATCACCATACAGTTACCATTTTTGTGAGTGATGAGAACTTTTAAAATCTGCTGTCATTGTAACCTTCAAGTATACAGTCCAGTATCATTAACTATGGGTCACCATACTGTGCATTAGATCTTCAGAATTTATTCAGCTTAGAGCTGGAAGTACTCCTTGACTATTTTTACCCATCTCCCCCACCTCCTGCCACCGGCAACCACCAGTCTGTTCTCTGTTTCTATGAATTGTTTTGTTTTGTCTTTAAGATTCCACATGTAAGTGAGATCATACAGTATTTGTCTCTCTGTCTGACTTACCTCACTTAGCATAATGTCCTCAAGGTCCATCGGTGTTGTCACAAATAGCAGGGTTTCTTCTTTTTGTGGCTGGTGTGTGTGTGTGTGTGTGTGTGTGTGTGTGTGTGTATACATATATGCATATGTATAATCTCACAGTTTCTTTATCCGTTTATATGTTGATCTGTTGATGGACACAGGTTATTTCTATGCCTGGGTAATTGTAAATAATCCTGCAGGGAACATGGGGCTGCAGATTTTGCTCTGAAATAGTGATTGGCTACACTGATTTACATTCCCACCAACAGTGCTCGAGGGTTCCCTTTTCTCCATATCCTCACCAGCATTTGCTTTCATGTTTCTCATAATAACCATCCTAATAGGCGTGAGATGATATCTTGTGATTTCAATTTGCAGTTCCCTTACGGTTTTGCTGTTGAGCACCTTTTCATGAAATGTTGGCCATTCGTGTATCTTCTTTGGAAAAACATCTGTTTTTGTCCTTTGTTCATTTTGTAATCAGATCATTTGTGTTTTTTCTATTACATTATTTGTATATCAGCCCCTTATCAGATTTTTGGTCTGTGAATATTTTTCCCATTACATAGGTTGACTTTTGATTTTGTTGATTATTTCTCTTGCTGTGCAGAGACTTTTTAGTTTGATATAGTACCATTTGTTTGTTTTTACTTTCATTGCTGGCACTTCAGGTATCATATCTGGAAAATCATCATTAAGGCCAATGTCAAGGAGATTTACCCCCTATGTTTTCCTCTAGGAATGTTATGGTTCAGATCCTACACGTAAGTCTTTAACCCGTTTCAATTTAATTTTGAGCTGCATAATTTTTGTGAGTTACATACAATGCACCCTGCATTGAGGATCCTTGGCTCCCTCATCAAATATTTGTTGACTGTATATGCATGGATTTCTTCCTGGGATTTTGATTCCATTCCACTGGTTGTGTGTCTTTTTATGTGAGTGCCATACTTTTTTGATTACTATAGATTTGTAATACAGTTTGAAAGCAGAATGTACTTTGTGTGGCTCCATACTAACTTTAGGATTATAATTTCTATTAAAATATGTCAGAATTGGATAGGGATTGCATTGAAATGGCTTGGTGTAACATGGACTTTTTTTTTTTTTTTTTTAAGATTTTATTTATTTGTTTGCCAGAGGAAGAGAGAATCCGAGCAGGAGGAACAGCAGGCAGAGAGAGAAGCAGGCTCCCCGGAGAGCAGGGAGCCCAATACGGGACTTGATCCCAGGACACTAGGATCACAACCCGATCCAAAGGCAGATGCTTAACTGAGTGAGCAACCCAGGCATCCCTAGCGTGGATATTTTAATAATATTAATTCCAATGATCCATGAACATAGGATATTTTCCCATTTATTTGTGTCTTTTTCAGTTTCTTTAATCAATGTCTTCCAGTTTTCAGGTTAGAGGTCTTTTCCTTTTTTGGTTAAGTTGATTCCTAAGTATTTTATTGTTTTTAGTGCTATGGGGAATGGGGATTGTCTTATTTATTTTCAGGTAGTTTGTTGTTAGTATATAAAAGCACAACTGATTTGGGTATGTCGATTTTGTATCCTGCTGCTTTACTGACTTTGCTTATTGGTTCTAACAGCCTTCTGGTGGAGTCTTTAGGGTTTTCTATATAGGAGATCATGTATTCTGCAGAGACACTCTGTGATGAACATCTCAGAGAAGTGGGTTCATCTGTTCTCCAGATGAGATTCAAATGTTGTGTATCAGGGGAAGAGAGGAAGGATTAGAGGAGGAATTAAATAAGATTTTCCTGTAGAAAAGCCCACACTTAAGCATATGTATCCATTATGGAGAAATTTCATCCTTTTTCATAGTTGTAGCATCTCAAACTGCCATTTCATTGCTCTTGCAGGGAAAAAAATAACAAAGGTGATCCCCTTCCTCTGCATGTCCATTTTGTCACTTCTGATTAATAACCGAGTAGGATTACTCTAAGTAGAGCTAATTTCAGCACTTTTCAGTGATTATTTAGTTTACTTCCTGCAGACTTTCTAATCTCAGTGGCCTTAAATAATCCTGCTATAATAAAAAAGAACACATTGGAAGCCAAACTCCTCATCTAACTTCTGCATCAGTATGTCCACTACCTACCTGCTGCTGATATTTGATTCTGCAGCATCAACTAGCCCCCTTCTTTATGCAAGTACCAGCCAATCACTTAAAGACTCTTCAGATTCTAGACTTCTAGAGTATAACCAAATTTGATAGAATCAAATTTGATTAACTAGTAGATAGAATCTAAATTTCAGTTTTCCCCCAAAAAGGGCATCCATACAGTTTTAAGCATATCTGTTATTCTACTTAGCACTTACAGGAAGTTTTAGAGCATTAAAAAAATCGCAAGTTTTTGGGTACAACACTACACTGGAGTTACAGCACAAAAAGCACACCACTAATAGTAATGACCATGTGACAGTCACCATCCATGCGACCTTCCCAGGTCACCTCTATACACAGCCTTAATTGTGTATTAAAGCAGGGACTGGAGTAAGGGCTCCTTTCTTGTATCACAGGTCCTATCACAACAAAGACTAAGTGTGGCTCACTAACAACTTGCATTATGAACACATATCCTCCTATGAAGGATTTCATGTAAATCACTTTTGGCCAATTGAATTTAAATTTAAATTAGCTGCTGAAGTCCAAATTAAATATGACCTGGTTGGGTCAATGATTTTTCTGATTTCCATGGCATCTCAGCCACAGAAAGCTTTGAGAAGAATCTTTACCCCAAGAAGGTCTTGCTTTGATATGAATTTTCACCAAGACTTTAATGGCATTTCCATCAGGTAGTAAATGTTGACACAAAGAGTTGGACTCCTTCAGGTGCTGGAAATGTCCCCATCTAGATCTGGGCACAGAACTGTACTATAAAAATGTGTCCCATTTTGTTTCTCTTTTATCTGTATTCTCATTTTATTTTTTTTTAAGATTTTATTTATTTATCTGACAGAGAGAGATCACAAATAGGCAGAGAGGCAGGCAGAGAAAGGGGGAAGCAGGCTCCCCGCTAAGCAGAGAGTCTGATGTGGGACTCGATCCCAGGACCCAGAGATCATGACCTGAGCTGAAGGCTCTGAGCCACCCAGGTGCCCTCATTTTATTTTTTTTAAAAGATGTATTTATTTATTTTGGAGAGAGAGTGCAGGGGGAGGGGGAGGCGAAGAGAGAGACTCCCTGCCGAGCATGGAACCTGATGCATTGTTCAGTCGCGGGACTGAAGGACCAGTCCCAGGACCCTGGGATAATGACCTGAGCTGAAATCAAGAGTCAGACGCTAAACTGACTGAGCCACCCAGGCACCCTGTTCTCTCATTTTAGATTATTTATTTATTTATTTAGGCTAGAGCATTTATTTATTTATTTATTTTGGCTAGAGCATTTTAGGGTTTTTAGCATTTTAGGGTTGACATCTTATTATTTCACTGTAAACACTTTATTGTACATCCCTAAGAAATAAAGATTTAAAAGAAACTGCATAAGCACAATGCCATTTTATTCCAGAAAAATATTAACAGTGGGAAAAAAAAGTTTTTTACTATGTGTCACTGATACTTCAACATATAAGGAGAGAGAGAAAAACAGATAAATAGGGACCAAACTGGGAGGGTGGGATAGGAGGAGACAGAAGGGGAATGGTGAATGGGTAGGGGGAAGGTGAGGAAGAGGAGGAGGTAGAGGAGGAAGGGGAGGGCTCTGCTGTGTACAGCTGCTTGGTCTTGGCCTCTGAGCCTCACTTTCCTAAGTGGGAGATGAGTTCCTACTGCTTAGGGTTGCCCTGGAGATTAAATGAGACCATGCAGGATAGCACTTGGCCTAGTCCCTGTTGTAGAGTTCAATAAATGGTAGCTATTATTATGAATTATATCTGTCCTTCATTGTTTTAGAAAAAAATTAAGAAACTATAACCACACTTCTCAATTTATATTCTCCTTGAGCCACGTTTATAAAAACAAAAGCCTTTTGGCGAATGTATCTGCTGGCGCATAGGGAGAAGAAAGCAGAACATTGTCTCTTCCCTTGCTTCCCTGAGCTGCACACACACAGGTCTTTTGACCTTGTACAGCTGTGCTGGGAGACGGAGCTGTGGGGCCCGGGGCGGTGGAATGCATTGCCAGGCACTGTCCGATGAGACTAGCTCTTTGCTGCCTTCTTATCCAGCAGCTGCCTGCATTCAGTGGGGAATCTGTCCTATCAATAAGCCAGGGGCTCAGATGATGGCTGAATTAATAAGCTAATATTTATGAAAACTTTTTTTTTTAGAGATTCTGTTTATTATTTATTTGACAGAGAGAGAGAGAGAGAGAATACAAGCAGGGGGAGTGGCAGGCAGAAGGAGGGGAAGAGGGAGAAGCAGGTTTCCCGATGAGCGAGGACCTTGATATGGGACTCAATCCCAGGACCCTGTGATCATGACCTGAGCCGAAGGCAGAGACTTAACCGAATGAGCCACCCAGGTGTCCCTTTATGAAACCTTCTTAACTAGCATAGCAAGAATCAAGACATCAGACTCTACAGCCAGTCCCACTTGCCACTTAACATGTCATGGCTCTTGGGGTGAGTTGCTTGACCTCTTTGGGCCTGTGTTTTTACATCTTTAAAATAAAGTTAATAATGGCACATACTTCATGGATTATTATAAGAAATAAATGAGTCAATTATACATTAACTATCTGACACTATATACCATGTTTGTCATTATTATTTTCTGTACACCAGGCCCTGTGGTGGTGGGGGGATACAAAAGTACAAATGTACTTTTAATGATTGTTTTTAAAGATTTTATTTATTTAAGAGAGAGAGAGAGAATGAGGGGGGGGAAAGGCAGAGAGAGAAGCAGATCCCTGCTGAGCAGGGAGCCCAAAGCAGGCCTCAATCCCAGGATTCCAGAATCCTTACCTGAGCCAAAGGCAGATGCTTAACCAACTGAGCCACCCAGGCGCCCCACTTTTAATGATTTTTTAAAGGAATTTATTTTCATGAAACTGTTAGAGAACAGTAGATAACAAGTTTAAGAATGTCTACCATATATGTAAATGCCAAGAAAATTCCAGTTGGGAAAGTTCATCTCAGGGTGAATTGTTTTGTTGAATAGCATAAAGATCGAATGGAACCTTTTCAGGGAAAGAGTGTTTGGTGTTTGAACAGAAAGGACCAGTTGATTTCACTTCATGTTAATTTAGAGATCTTTGTTCCACTGGTCTATAAAATGAAGAAGTAATTTAGTCTACCCAATTTTTAAATAGGTTTTGAGGAAAATACTTGAAGCAGGCATTTATCTGCCCATTCTTACAAAACTTTCCCTCAAATATATATGTAAGGGAAAGTGTTTTTTATGTGCCTACATATGCAAGTACCTTGATCTTCATCGGGTATTAGGCACAGAGATGATAGTTTCTGAGAAAGAAAAGGATTCCTTTTTTTTTACTCATTTAGTCCCTCATAGTGATGACGATAGGGACATATGGAATGCAAATGAAGTATTAGATAAAGGTCCTATGAGCTAAGAGTCCTGCTGGCAGGGCAGAACTAATTGAGTCTCTGCCTAGATAACATAAAAACAGTACTTTGAAACCTATATTTTAATATTAGTTTATTAGTTAATTAATGTGTTAAAATTTTGATTGGCTTTCTCTGCCTGAAGTCCTAATTGCTTAGCCTGGCTCCAACCTACCTCTCCAGCTTCATTTCTGTTTGCTCCCTGTCCTCAGGCCCCCAGCTTACAACTAAAGACTATGCCATACATTTTCTAGTCCCATCTTCTAGAATGACTTTATTTCCATTTTCTCTTCCTAATGAACTCTTATTCATTAAGAGCTTCCATATTGTCATCTTCTCTGCTCAAACTTGCTTGCTTCCAGGTGGAGGACACTGGTCTTCTGAGCTCCCACAAAATGCATTGAAACCCCCATGGCGGTATTTATTGGCTTGTTACAGTTTTGTGGTTTTTTTTTTTTTTTTTTTTTTTTTTTACATGTCACCTTCTGCTCAGTGGCAGGAACCACCCTGGGATCTCTAGCACCAAGCACCAAGCACAGTGTAAGGGAGAAATATGGAAACTCAATAAATATATGTTGAGGAATGGAAAAAGCAATGGGTGGTATATGAAATAAGAGCTAAAAATAAGCCCACAGAGAATGAGTTTTAGGAGAATAGAAATGGAAAGGATAGAAATGTAAAGAACATGAAAGCTCTCTGTTGTTACAGGCTGGATTATGTCTCCCCTCCCGCTCAAATTCATATGTTGAAGTCCAAATCCCCAGTATCTCAGAATGTGACTGTATTTGGAGAAAGAGGTCATTAAGTTAAGGTGAGGTCATTAGGTTGGGCCCTTATCCAGTATGACTAGTGTCCTTCTAAGAAAAAGGGATTAAGACACAGGCACACACAGAAGGAAGGCACCTAGTCTTTAGGCGTAAAGACAATGTAGCCCATCTACACCCCAAGGAGAGAGGCCTCAGAAGAAACCAACCCACTGACCCCTTGATCTTGAACTTCTAGCCTCTAGAACTGTGAGAAGATAGATTTCTGTTGCTTAAGTCCCCCAGTTTGTGATTAATACCAGTTAATAGAAACCATTCCCATCTTCCATCTTCCATCTGCTAGACCCTGGGAGTTATTTTTTCTCTACACTCAACTTTTCTTTGTATATGAAAATGTGAACCATTCCGCCATTGAAGCTGGTGGGAATCATGACAGATTTTTTGGTTTCCTGTACTTCCTCTCACTTCGCTTGAGCTGTTGTGCCGCAGAGACCGGCCCTGTTAGTGGATCAGTTAGCAGTCGGTCAGTCAGCTAGTGACATTCACAGAACAACCACTGCATTGTGTTTCAGTGGGTCTAAGAACCAACAATTCAATAATTGTTCGTTCCCAACATGGACTCCGCTGGTGCTGGGGCCTGGGGAGTTGGCTCTCATTCTGGAGCAAACTTCACAAACAAGTTCAAGGTGAGGGCCATGTCCACTTTACAGAGATTCCACACTGCGGGTATAAAACCAAGGACCTGCTAAAAGAAATGGGGATAGTAGGTAATCTTGTACAGAACGAGACAACAAAAGAAAAATCTTGTTCCTAAATTCATTACAGATTCCAGAGAAAGCGGATCAGGTGCATTTGAACAAATGTGGGAATGTGAATTCAAAAGGTAACCATGTGCTAATGTCTGTGGACTCTTCTGAACATTTGAAGAATTGACTGATAGGATTTTAGTTGCATTTCCTCTGAAAACTATATTTCTGGGAACCTTCAGATTAGGTACAAACATGAAGGGAAGATAAAGGGAGAAAAAAGGGGGAAAGGGAGGGACTTTACCCTTGCCAGAGTAGTGGAGGGAATAAATGAAGCTCTTACGACTCTATCAGGGGAAGGAAATACTAGAAATTAAAGCAGATATATTAAGTAAAGGAAGAGAATGAAATGGGAGATCACAAAATGGCTGGGTGCTCAGATGCTCCTTTGAAGTGTTTCTTTCACAACAAAACGTTCTAAGGCCCTGGATCTCTGTTCAGTCCCAGTTCCCTAAGTAATGCCAGCAAAAATGTCCTATGTGCATAGCAACAATGACAGCTGGACCCAGGGAGAGGAGCGTTTGTAATCAAAACTGCCACTGTGTAGTTCCAAGAAGCCAGGAACATGGTTTGCCAAACTGAAAAAAACCAACCAACCAACCTAAGGCCCTAGTAAGGAATGAAAGCAAAAGTAAATGCGCTAGCTTTTGATTTAAGTAAGCCGGCTCTCTTGGAAAAAAACGAAAAACAAGTGATGTCCGTTCTGTGTTTCTGGAAATTCATAGAGAAAAGTCATCCTCTCACCAAAGGTCCTTCAATGCAGACTCCAACATTTTTATATTAAATATATCTCTGAATTCCACATGAGAAATAGAAAAGCCCAGTGATAATCTCTGTATGCACGTTTTTCCTTTACTTTCAAAATTTTATTGAAGCTGTATATGTACGTGGTGTTAAAAAAAAAAAAAGCAGTGAGTAGGGAAGAGGAAACTCTAATAGTCATTTCTGAGTTAGACCTTTCAGTGGTAACTCTTATAATTCTAAACGGGATGCATCGGTTTTTCATTGACCGAAAGATTAATATATCAATTCAGGTGGTATCTTTTGGTATGAAAGAGGTTCATTTGCATTCTCCTTAGTTCTCTCATTTTTAACAATTGCTATATTCAGTCCTTCCATTGGTTTCCTTTGCATCTTTGTACCTAGACCGAAACCTCAATTTCTTGTTCCTTCAGTGTTGAATTTGACCCCTCAGTGAGATGTCGCCTGTTGATCTGTTACTTCAGTGAATCATTCTGGATGCTTGGGGTGAGGTGCTGACTCTCTGTTAGGCACACTGTCAAGGGGGAGTCTGCCTTTGGGGCAGGACCTGCTGAATCTAGGGACTTGCTTCCTGGTGAGTTTGCGCAGACACTCACCCTTCGAGAGGGAAGTCTCCCTTCATGGTTCATTTGATTTCTCTTTAGAAGAACCCTCCTGTTGGAGCCTGGGAGTAAATGCTGGCTCCTTTCCAGCAACACACAGGACTAGGGGAGACGTGTGCTGTGGCTCTGTCGGCAGACTTCCAATTTGTTCCTGCTTTTCAGCACCTTTCCTTGTTCTTACTCTGTAAGCCTACTGGCCCCCTGCCCAGAGCTTCCCTGAGGTTTTGCCAGAAAGACTGGCTCCCACTCCCAACTCCCTCACTCCCTCCCTATGAGTATTCTGGGCTGCAGTTTACTCCACTCAGGTGTTTGGTTTGTTTTTTTTGTTTTTTTGTTTTTTTTTTTAAGATTTTATTTATTTATTTGAGACAGAGAGAGAGCACAACCAGGGGAGGGCGGAGGAAGAGAGGGAGAGGGAGAAGCAGACTTCTCGCTGAGCAGGGAGTCCCACGCAGAACTCAATCCCAGAACCCTGGGAACATGACCTAAGCTGAAGGCAGAAGCTTAGCTGGCTGAGCCACCCAGGCGCCTCTGCTCCAGTCAATTTTAAGCAACAACACGCTTGCATTTGCTCTGTCTTCCAGAAATGTTTAAAATCTCTGTCCCCTGGATGAGAGTCCCCTCTTCAGTACATATACACGATATACTTGTCCTGAGTCAGCCATACTGAATCGGAGTTAAAAACCTGTTCTTGAAAAACAGAGCTTACACTATACACACCCTTTCAGAGCCTCTCCCCCCCATTTAGCCATATGTTTTGAAGTATTTCCTATATCACTATTATCTTTTTAAATGTGTGCATAGTATTCCATTATATGGCTAGACTGTAATTTACTTAATCAGCACCCCAATACCGGGCATTTAGTTTGCTTATAAATTTTACTATAGTAAATTAATTTGCAGTGAATATCTTTGTTAGTATCACCTGCGAACATCGCTGACTATTTCCTGGGAAGACGTGCCTAGAAGTGAAATCACTACATCAAAAGGTTGCACATTTGTAAGGTTTTAGATACACATTGCCATAGTACTTTACAGAAAATTCATATCAAATTTCACTCTCATTCGACCCGAGTACTAATTTTCTTCCAACCGTGGATGTTATTATACTTTTAAACTCACAAATTTGGATAGGCAAAATTGCCTTACTCTGTTTCCTGACTGTGTTATTACTATGCAATTCCAGCTATAGGAGAATAATGGCATTCAGTTTCTTTTCCTGTACTGGGGGCCCACAGAGGAAGTGGGGGGGGGAGTCAAAATTGGAACATATAGAATCAGTGCAGCCATGTTCTCCTGCTGGCTAAGGCTGCCTCTCCCAGACCCCCTCAGTTCTTCCAGGCTTGAGAGAATTGGTCAAAGAGAGGGAAAGGAAGGGAGGAAGATGGATCTAGATCAGACTTCATTCCCCTTTATCTGGTGGCATCTACAGGAATAAGGGAAAAGTGAGAATGAACCTGAGGACTGGACTGTATCTTAGGGCCAGGACTGATGGAACTAGATCCCGACTCACGTAAGATTGACATAAGGCTATGGATCAACTCCACACTCTTGGAACTTTCTGGACTTTTAGGGACTGAGTGCTTTCCCTGAAATGCATTAACCATGAGGATTTGTTACCCCCTGATCTGGCCTTAAAGTTTGCTAAGACCAAAAATATAGTGGGAGAGAAGCAGGGTTTGGGGATAAATTTACTATTTTTCGTTCATCAAGCCTTTACTGAGTTCCTACCATGTGCCAAACATTGTGCTAGATCCTGGTGACACAGAAATGAAATAAACACATCCTTGCTGTTGAGGTGCTTAAAAGCTATTTAAGGAATAAATATTTAATGTATGATAATACAGTGATAATTTTATAGCCCATAAAGAAAATTACACATAGGAAGGGCATATCTTTCCAGTTAATAACCATCTTCAGCTCAGGATGGGAAGAAATGAGTAAGAACTGCACACCGAGGCTTCTGGATCTCTGCTAAAGACCAAATACATTTGTATTATCTGCGATTATAATGTAATTCTTGACTCCTTTATTAATAAGAATAAGAAAAGAGACTAGGGAAAAAATTTCTAATTCTAACAGATTAAATTATAATATCTTCCATCATTTCCAGTTTTATTGATAGTATTTTAATTCAGGCACCCATTATTTATATCTCTCTAAAAGGGATTTTGCCCCCTGGAATCCATCCTTACATGGGGCTGTATCAAATCTATCAATTTTTTCCTCTATCATTTGTGCTTTATATGTCTTATTCAAAATCCTTTTTCCTCTACCTCACTGTTATGTATATTCCACTTCTAAAAGTTTTATTCAAGTTCCAGTTTTGAACATTTAGTTATGTTTCCATTTGGCTAGAATTAGTTTTATTTATGGTATGATTATTTCTCCTAAGTTCTAGTGACATCTGACCATGTCCTAACTTATCAAATAAACATGGGTCCATTTTGGATTCTCCATTTATTCAGTTGGTCTAATCATCTCTTTCTATTACCATACTGTTTTATTACTACAACTTTATTACAGGTCTTCATTTCAAATAAGGCAAGCCATACTCAATGCTTTTTCAAAGTTGTCTTTGGTCCTTAACTTTCTATGTCCATTTTAAGAGCCTGCAAACTTCCTCAGAATATCCTGTTGGCCTTTTGATTGAAGTTGCACTGAATTTTAGATTATTTGGGAGGAAATTGCTCTCTATGTGATATTAAGTCCTTCCATTCAGGAACATTGTAAATCTTACTGTTTTTTGGTCTTTTTAATTTAGACTATTGTTATCTGTGAGTAATGACAGCTGTCTCTTTTCAGTTTTTATGTCTTTTTCTACCCCTCTTTTTCTGTTATTCTACTGGCTAGATAACTTTTATAATTTTGAAAAGAAGTGGCAATAAGGTATCTTTGCTATTTTCTTTAAAGGGAAAACTCCAGGGCACCTGGATGGCTCAGTGGGTTAAAGCCTCTGCCTTCGGCTTAGGTCATGATCCCAGGGTCCTGGGATCAAGCCCCGTGTTGGGCTCTTTGCTCAGTGGGGAGCCTGCTTCCTCCTCTCTCTCTCTGCCTGCCTCTCTGCCTACTTGTGATCTCTGTCTGTCAAATAAATAAATAAAATCTTAAAAAGAAAAAAAAGGGAAAACTCCTAATATTTTATTTTTAAATACAATATTTGCACTAGGTTTTTGATAGATGCTTTATATAAAATTCACCAACATTAGTTGTGTTCCTAGTTCGCTAACAGTTTTTATGGAGAAATCGGTGTTCAAATATTTCTTTTTTTTTTTTTTAAGATTTTTTATTTATTTGACAGACAGAGATCACAAGTAGGCAGAGAGGCAGGCAGAGAGAGGGAGAAGCAGGCTCTCTGCTGAGCAGAGAGCCAGATGTGGGGTTCGATCCCAGAACCCTGGGATCATGACCTGAGCTGAAGGCAGAGGCCTTAACCCACTGAGCCACCCAGGCGCCCCTCAGTGTTAAAATATTTCTGCTGCATTTAATGAACCATACTCCCCCCCCATCTCTTAATGAAGTGAATTGCATATAAATTTCCTAATATGAAGCTATTATTACAACTCCTTCTTGGTCATATCTTTTTTTTTTTTTACTGAACTATCGTTGGCATGCGATGTTATGTTAATTTCACATGCACAGCCTAGTGATTCTGTGAGCCTATGCGTGATGCTGTGCTTACCACAAGTGTAGGTCCCATCTGTCACCACACAACACTATCATAATAATGATAGCTTTTTAAAATACATTTTTGAAATGTATTTCCTAATATCTTATTTCTGCTCTTTTACCTCCATGTTCCTAATCCAGACTGACTCATGATTTTACCATTTGTACTGTCCTTGTTTGAAATTGTTATTAAGATTTTATAAGATTTATCCAATTAGTGGAGGAGCATTCTCACTTTTTCCATTTTCTAGACCATTTTTATAAAGATTTTATTTATTTTTATTTGAGAGAGAGAGTATATACACTTGGGTAGGGGTAGGGAGATGCTCAGTGGAGAGCCCCTCGCAGAGCTCAGTCCCAGGACCTTGAGATCAGGACCTGCGCCAAAGGCAGAGGCTTAACCAACTGAGCCGCTCAGGCTCCCCATCTTTAGATCATTCTGAATTAGTTAAGGGTTATTGTCCTTGAAGACTTGCTCAGTGATAGTTCTTTGGTCTCATCTTATATTACTTAGCAGCAACAGAGCAGATGGTTGGTTGCACTTTTCTCCTTGGACTCCAGGACACTCTTTAAAGTAGCAGTGTTTCTACCTTTCTGTGTTCCTTTCCACTGTGCCTTCTTGCAGACTCCCGACCACCTTGATGGCAGGACGCCAGTGAAGATAGGTTGGCTTCTCTTCCGACACTACAGACAAAGCCATATGGTTTGGCCAAAACATCTTCTACCCCCAAAGAAAACCTCCCCAGAACTTGCCAGATCAGTTGGCTACTTGGCTCTTATTGCTGCCACAGCACTTCTTACCTCTGCAGCACCTACCATGCTGTGTTATAATTAACCGTACACATGTCTTATCTCCAAGCAGTATGTCAGTGTCAGCACACTGTGTCTTAGCCATCTTTGCAGTCTCCATGCCTTGGCATAGCACCAGGCACCAAAAGACAGCCAATGTTTGTTGAATAAATGAACTGAACGTTCTGATGAGTTGAGCACAAATAGCTCATTACAGATCTAACGTGTGGTTTGCTTTCCTACCGGTTTCTAACCAGGATGTTCCACTACCACCTCGCCATAGATGAATTTATCCCATAAAAAGGCGTTGATTTCGGAGTCCTTATTAGTCCTTTTGGAGTCCTCTTGGTCTGATTGTCTGTGCCGTTGTTACCATACCGTTTTAATTACTGCTGCTTTATTTTAAGTCTCAGTCCTACACTCTGTTTTCTCACTTGTGATCTGCAGTCCCTCCCAATTCCTTGTCTCCTTGGGGTGGGGCCCCAGACTCTCTCTGCTAGGTCTTCAGTGTCTAGTTGTAGTATCTGATCTTGGCTGCTCTTCCTGCCAGTCCTGACCCATGCATAGTTTCTTATGCTATTTCTGCTGCTCTGGGGCTAAGGTCTCCTCTTTATGGTTCAGATATCCTTGAATGCTTTCTAGAATTCTGCTGTTTTATAGCTAGTTCATTCTGACAGCTATCGCTTAACTGGATGGCCTACTAACTGTGATGACATACAGACAACGAAGTCTGACTTCCTGGAGGCCTGGGTGCCTGGGGCATCTCCCAGGAAGCAGGACAGATGCTGTCTCTGAGGTCCTTCCTGGTTCTCTTCCCTAATGTGTTCCCAGAACGCTCCTGCAGAGGTCATCTGGTTAAGTTTTAGTTTTGTAAGCCAATTTGTGCATATACCCAAACATTTTTACCTCAGTTATTGAATAATTTAGGCAAAAGTTATTTTGGTTCAAACCATTGTTAATGGTGACGTCAACTCTTTTTTTAAATGAATGTTTAATAAGTTACTTTTGTAAAGTAACCCTGTTATCTTTTTAAATAAAATAAGAAAAATAAAGCAAGTTATATAAACACCAACTCAAGGATGGAGGATGCGTTGTAAGTTTGCAAAGCATTCTCTGTAGTTATGGGTTTCATCTTTCATGCAGATGGCTTGAGTCATGAAAACGTCTTCTGTGTGTCTGAATGTGGAAGAATAACTTAACTTCTCACAGGGCTCACTTGAGAAGTGCACAGTTGATATACGGCAAATGTAGACTTTGGTTAGGTTTTCTGATTCAGACGTGCTACAAGACTAGCATGGTTTCCAGAAATAGCTTTTGGACTGGAATAGCTTTTGAACTGCTAGTCTGTTCCTTGAAAGTCTACAAAAGTATGATTGTTGTTCCTTTTTCTGGTGGTCTATCGAATCTGATAGTGAATTTTCCTCATTGCTCCCTCAGTGTTGGGACTGACTAGAAACTAATACGTGATAATATGGAAGGCAATTTGAGGTGTATGTGTGTGTGTGTGTGTGTGTGTGTGTGTCTTTATGTAGCAAGTCAGTGCTTTACCGCAACCCAGGAATATAGTGCTTTTACCTCAGGAGACCATTTAGTGAACAGAAAAGAGGGAACAGCACACACGGGGGCCTGGGGCTTCCCTCCAGTGTCGCTCTCCTGGTGTATCAGGCTGTGGGCCGGCGGCTACATCGCTTCAAGAACACTGCTGTGTCAGTCACATTTTTATGTTTTAGATTCACCTGATTTCTCCCATTTTTGCTTTTTGCTTTTGGGGAAGCTGCCCCAGATTAGATAAATGTTTCTTAGTTTGCTTTGAACCCAGCCCAGGTTGGGTCCTGGAGCCTGACTGAGAAATTTCTAGAGACATTCTCTCAGGGGAGAAGAGAGACCATGTAGGACCAATGGAAAAGGAAACAATCATGAAGGTCCTCTTCATATGCACTTTCAATATGGTAAACATCAATAAGTACATTTTTTAAAAGACACTTGAGTATTTTCCTCATTAGGAAAATACCGCCGAGCAACAAACTTAATTTCAAATGTGAGTTGGGTTGATCCAGTACCTCTCCTAGTAGTGATCATGGCACGGGTCACAGGAAACTATAAATTCCCTGAGCGTAGAATAATTACCAAATACACATCAGATGTGTCCCATTCGTTCTGTCATGGCTCGCAGCCTTCAGTGGGCGCCTGGGGGCTTATAAATGGCAGATGGCTGGGCCCAGCCCCCAGGGGTTCGAAGTCAGGGGGTGGGGCCTGGGCATTTGCATTTTCAACAAGTCAGTATTGATGCTGGTGCAACTGCCTTGGGGGACATATCTTGACAAGCACTGTGTTTGCCTGTTTCTTGAGAGGAGGGGCCACACTATGGTTTTACCCATCTCTAGCCCCTGGCCTAGTGCCCAGCACATAATTACCTCTCGGTGACTGACAATACAGCAACACTACAGAGAACTTTTATTTGGGACTCAGTCCCGCATTAAGAACATTACAAGGGCTCTCATCTAATTCTCACAGCTCCATCATGGAGATACCAACCTATATCCCCATTTTACAGAGAGAACCATGGAGCCTTGGGGAGAGAGGTTAAGTCTCTAGCCTACAGTCACATGACCAGTGTGTGGTAGGGGTAGGAAAGATGTTTAGGGGGTTGAATTGAAACATTAAGGGCCTTGGGTAAGGTTCTCTTTTTTTGTGATCATTTTCAAGCTCTTATCAAATCCCTGACAGAAATAAACCCAGAACTATTTTAAAAGAAGAAAATTCTACACAAATCCAACAGAAAATCTTTCAAGTTGATATTGAGAAAAATATTGACCAAACTTGCCTGTGCAAATACTCAGGTTTTTTTCTCAAAGCAGCTGCTAGACATTTTCTCATGGACCCAGACGTCTAGCAAATCACCTTGGTGGGGCATTTATTAGAACCTCTTCTAAAGACTCCTTTTGCTCCAACTGCCGTGAACGTCATGATAACCTTTGCTTGGTGTGAGCAGCTGTCACTTGAAAAACGTCCTTCAAAAGCAGCCGATGAGTCACTCAGAAAAACAGAACCCCTTTGCAAGGTTTTCCCAGCCTGTGCCTTCTCATTCAGCCAAGAATCTGAACCTGTCGCTGTGCGGGGTCTTATCTCCCGTCTTCCCCATAAACAGTTCTCCTGAGAGCTGAACCACCACCAGCTGGTCAGAGCTGGGGAAGGCGACCTCAGAAGCCCAAGACAGCTGGACAGGCTTGCAAGACAGATGAACTACCTCTCCGTGTCCCCAGAAGGATGCCCTGAGAAAATGTCCTGCTGGGAAATACCAGGGTGTTTAGACAGAATTCCCGTTAGCATGACGAGTATGGATCAAATGCTGAAGTTCTCTTCAAACAGCTTACTTATTCCCTCCTCCAACATAGCATCTAGAAATAGTCACCAAATGGCCCCTTGTTCTGTTGATTTGTTTATTCCAGCTGTCTTTAGTGAGAAACTGATCAGATCCAACCCTGCTGTGATCTGTAGCTGGCACTAAGGCAGTCGGGAACGCCAGCCTCTGTCTTTTCCTCCCTCCCCACAAACTCCTGGGATTCTGTCCGTTCCTCCTTTGTAAAAGTCAGGCTTCTGCTTTCCACTGTTTAATTTCCTAGTTAATGATTGTCAAGAAATTGGTGTGTGACGGCAAGGACATGCTGCAGAATGCAAAAGGCTTCTTGTCTTTGCAGACAACCTCTCTGGATGAGTCGCCTAGGTTACTCACTTTGGTCCTGTTGTTATTTAGACTCTGGGAAGATTTATGGCCCAAGTGGTCTTTCCTTGCCTTTGTCCTACTATGCAGAGCAGCAATAGCAGCCTCAAGGAAAGTAAATGAAGTTTATGTGTGTTTTCTACGAGTAGAACACAGCCTCTGGGGTCAGATTGGACTCAGACTCTGGCTCTGCCGCTCTCTAATTACTATATTGTTCTCTGCCTCAGTTTCCTCACCTGTAAAATGGGGATCTGTAAAAGAGTAGTACTCAGTTCTTAGGGTCCCACGAGGAATGTTAATGCTTATGGAGTGCTTAGACAGATTCTGACTTAATACTCCATAAATGCTTGTAATTGTTACTACAAATGTTTAAAATTAGAATCAAAGTATCAGCTAAAAAAAAGCATGGGAATATTTAAGAGCTGAGGGGACTGCCCAGCTCCCCTGCTCTGGAATCCTGGCCCACTGGGCATTTAGAGTTTAATAGGAGAGACAGGACCAAACCTGTAATGAGAGAAAGTTCACTGAGTTCTACCTATAGATGGGAATTAGGTGCAGCCCCATCCTGAAACAATGACACTGACCGTGGGAACCTTCCTGGGGCCAAAAACTGCAAGATAACAAATGATAAAGAGGAAGTAGGCGGTAGTAGGCGGTAGGAGTCCTCCGCTGCCCCTGGCTTTTTTTTTCCCCCCTGCTTTTTAAATTTTTCTTTTTTTTAATTTTTAAAAAATTACAAAAGCAATGAAGGCCCCCCGGGGAATGTTTAAAACAGAAAATAAGTTACTTAAAACTCCTCCACCCAGAGATAACTATTGTTAATTCCTTAACAAATTTCCTGTTTCGGGCTTTTGAGATAACCGGGGCAAAGTGGTTATGGGAAAGGAAGGCCGTGGTGCCTGTGCCCCTGAGATGCTTTCCCCTGGGTGGAGCGGGATGCTCCTGGGGCTCCGCTCCTGGGCGGGCAGGTGGGCTGGGCCACAGCAGCGTGCTGGCTGGGAGGGGAGGGAAGTGAAGTGTCAGAATTGTCACCAATTAAAACCACACTCATTTGCCGAGCACACCCTGTTGAGGCGGAGTCATCTAAGCATCAAATCACCAGTACAGTCTCCAAAGCAAGCATTTATCTGAGCTCTTAGAAAATAGCCAATGATAGACTGGTCTTTGGTTTTTAAGAAATTGGGGAGGAGGGTTAAATTTTTGTTTTGTTTGTTTTGGGTGTTTTTATCTATTCTGCAGCAGAATCTCTTTCTCGTTTCTCACTTAGGGGGACCATGACCACTTGTTTCTCTAAGTTGCAGACCACCAGGAAGGGCAGGTTGTGGAAAGCCCTCTCAGGATCTGGTCTAGACCAGCAGCCCCTATTTAGGTCTGAAATAACAGAAACACGAGGGGTTAGGAAATGCTGGCCCTCTCTTTCCGGGGCAAGTGGCAGGATATCTGATCTTCTCCCCTTCTTAGACTTTGCTCTTTCATAGACTGAGGTGAAAATGGCAGTCCTGGGAGTGGATTGTTCAAAATCTAACAATATTGGGCACTCAACCCCCTCAAAAGTTTATTTAAAACCTTTTGACTAAAAAAAAAAAAAAAAAAAAAAAAAATTGACTAAACTTTCCAAGTTTCATTTGGTTGTGTTCTGTTGTATACATCGTACTTTTGTCCCCGAAAACAAACAAGACGGTATTTACACCAGTTTTTGCCTTTTTATTTGCATCTTTATATAATCACGGGTTGGCCCATTTTGTTAGTTTCTAACATTCTGTACAGACTTGTCTAAATGTTTGCAGTGGAACCAGATGTTACTAGAACGTTATCAGTATTTTTTTTTTCCTTTCTCATCCCAGCCTGTCTGCCCAGATTTGTGAGACTGGGTCCCTCACTGGGACCAAGGATCCAAAAGGAGCTGAAACTCACAGGGCAAGAAAGGGTGGAGACAAAGGGGAGGTCTTAGAGGATCTCACCATCCTCTGTCACAAATGATTCCACTGTCTCCTTCCTCCTCCCTTCCTGTATCCACTGTAAGGCTCACAGTTTTTGCTCATAACTTAAGCGTGCACAGCATGCAGAAGTGGCCACAAAGGCATTGACTCTGGGGCTGGTGTTTGATGGCTCAGAATCTACCTCTTCTGGAATCTTCAAGAGGAGTTTGTAGGCTCCAGATGAGGGAACTGCTTCCTCCAACAGAAGTGGGGAGAGACAGGACCCTTGATGCAGAGTAGGGAAGCATCCTCTCATTCCTAACGAGGGAATCCTCATTGCTTTGGGAAAAGAAAATTGGAAGGGACGTTTGGAGCCTCAGGATCCAGGGAAGGGGCAGAGGGGAGACAGGAGTGAAAGGAAGAATGATTTCCTTTTTGAACAGAAGCTGGTGAGTGATCAGGTTATGAAAGGGGGTCGGAGGTACACAGCAAGTGTCTCCTTTTCATTTCTCTGTCAGCCCAGAGAGTGAATGCAAATGAACCCTGGAGGGCGGCACATGGAGAAACCGACTTTCTCCCACACTTTGTAATGGTTACCAGTTAGACATCTGTAAGGTTTAAGGTCCTTCGGGCTGAATTAATAACCAGAGAATTTTTTCCTCATATGTGGCCAGGATCTTCAAGATTCAAGGGATGGGAGTTTTTCCTGCTGGGAGTAGGAAGGGAAAGAGGTCATTTTGGCCATGTGGTACAAGGAGGAAGGCAGAAGTGCTTTGGGCAACCCAAGGGAAAGGTGCCAGAAGGCAGGAGAAGGACATGGGAAACCCAACACTCTTCTCGAAACTAAGAGATGCTTAATAAATATCTGGTCAGTTAATTGGTAGAGTCAATAAAGGATGAATAAGAGGGGAAATGGAGCTCACTCCGGAATGTGGATTTCACATGGTCCCTTTTCCCAGAGAGGAATGTCCCTGCAGCTGGGAGCAACTGTCAGGTCCTGCTTCGAGGCCTACCCTGTGGTTCCTGGAGAGGCAGGGATAGAGCTGGTGTCCTGTCTCAAGCAGATGAGAGCCTTGTACCTTGCCCTCTGACCCAGCCTGGAAATGACAAGAGGACCACCCCTGGGTCTATTGTAAGATCCTGCTGCAATTCTGCTCCCTTCTCTGCCCTCTTGTGCTGCAGGCACCGCCTTCAGGGATGAGACAGTGGGGGGTGGGTCAGGAGGGACCTGAGGAGGTCAGGAGTCTTTGCTGCTGTGATAGGGATTTGGGAGAGGCATCTAGAGATGGATGGAGCCTGGGGCCTATGAAACACTTTGTCACAGCATTAAATTAACTAGAAACAGAGGGGCTTGAGGTCAGATCCTGGTCTCATGACTGCCATGCTCTAAGCAGCTGGGGAAACCGACAGATTACTCCCCCGTGAATGCTGGATTTGAGTCATTTTCTAAAGCTGGTGACAGTTAGTGTTCATTCTGGAGTTTCCCTGGACAGGAACCGGAGAAAGGGGGCAAAAAATAGACATATTATTTTCATTATTAACTTGGCAGCTCTTTGCTAATTTGTACCACGAAGCTTCTCTTTCTCTCTCTCAAGATTGTAATAGGAAGACCAGAGATTATGAAGCCAAACAGAAATGGGTTGAAATGCCAGTACTTCCACTATCTCACTTGTGGCCTTGGGGAAATCCCCAACTTGCCTGAGACTTAGTTCCAGGGTCTGTAAAGTTAGTAATGCTTACTTCATTGTGTTGTTTGATGATTTAATTAAATAATACTAAAATCGCAGTAGAAATGCTAGTCAGTCATGGCAGGAAAGGGGGACACTTGAGAATGTTCCATAATGGAGTTATTACAAAGGTGGAGGGTAGCCTCCCCGGGCCAGTAACAGTGGGGACACCATCTCCAGGCCAGAGGAGGGACCTGAGAGTTCGTTGCCAGAACCTGCAGGCAGAAAGGGCTGCCTTCTAGGTGCCATGACCTTTAGTCAAGGGCAGCCAGCCCACAATGCCTCCAGCCTGATCTCATCCCTTCTCTCCCTCCCTCCTTATAGTGTGGGCTGTACTCCCATCTTGTAAACCCAACTAGAAGCCCAAGGGCATGGGAGCCCCTGGACGCAGTCCATATAGGCCAGCCATTAGGGACACAGTTTGCTGGAGAAGGGGAAACTATAGGGTGAACCCAGGAAGGAAACAAAAGATATCCAGCCAGGAAAGTCTCAAGAAATGAAAGCCATTGTGACAAGTCACTTCAACTTCAGCATAGATCCTTTTATACCGGTTTTCCAAAAAAGCATTAGTCAATCCCTGCACATAGAGGATGTGCCAACCAGTGTTTGCTGAACAGTAATCAGGTTCCGGAAAGGGCATAAAATATTGACTCGTGAGCAAATACAACATTTGCGTTGAATGTAATGTTAAAGCATGGTGATTTAAATTGCACATCACAGATGGAGATAAAACAGAAAAGCATCAAGTCTGTCATGGCTCTATTCATTCCTTCCTCTTCGTTCTGAGTTGAGTTCGCATCCAAGTACTTCTTCCTCTCCTGGCAAAATGACAGTGTAATTAACTAACAGCACTTAAATAAATGACTGTAAATTGCTTTGTAGTCAGCGGGCTAACCCCTGCTGCACAGGGTCTCTGGTGTCTGGGATTCTCTTTGAAGTTGTAGGGGAGGCTCTGAATGGAGGGAACCTCTAACTTATCAGTTGCAAACTCTAGGGTCCCGGGGTGTCGGGAGAATAAATTGCCCCTCAGCAGGCAATATAGCAGGGGTCCATTCCAGGCGGGTAGCCTTGCCCATAGAATTGGACTCCTCAGTGGTGGATCGGGCATTTCTCCCATGCTTTGGGGGGTGATCTACGTATGTGCCCTTGAGCTCTGGAGAAGAAATGACATCCAGGGCCTGTTCTGACCTCTGCCTCTGCCCGTTCTGTTCCCTGGGAACTTATCTAACCTGCTCTGTAACAATTTCAAAATATTCTAAAGCATCGACTTAAATTGATTCTAACCTCAATGCTTGGTCCGTTTTTCCAGGTTTCTGAGTAGCTGTCTGAAGAGAGGGAGAAAGCCGAGCGGTAATTCAGTAGTGGAGCGGAGCAGACAGGAGGGTCCCTTGGGAGCAGCTCAGGCCTCAGGTAGCTTATGACCAATGAGCCTGTTCTTCCCTGTCCCAAACTAAGGTTTCACAAACTAGCTGGTCCCAGGCCCAGGAATCCGAATTCTTAAATCTCCCTGTTGATGTGGATATACAGTCTTGTCTTAGAAACAGGATCCCTGGAAGTGAGAGAAGGGAGAAAAAAAATATGTATATATTCATATTCATACCCAAGGAGGATTTAGGCATCAAAATGTCCTACCTCACAAGCACCTGCTTACTTCCCACTACAAACATGAACTAAAGGCTAGCCTTTAGTTTATCTTATTTCTGGAATGATTAATTTTGTGCTTACCTTTCCAAGACAATGACATTTTACTACATGTTGATCTTTAAAACCTGGTAGGAAAACAAGTGATTTAAACACTTTTTACTTTTTCTGCCAGCCAAAAGCAAATAATACTATTCTTCTTTTTTAAAAATATTTATTTATTTATTTATTTATTTATTTATTTATTTTAAAAGATTTTATTTATTTATTTGACAGAGATCACAAGCAGGCAGCGAGAAGGGGGAGGACCCGAGCCAAAGGCAGAGGCTTAACCCACTGAGCCACCCAGGTGCCTCTAAATCATATTCTTTATTTAGGATAATGAATAAGTGGTCACAGTAGAGTTTCAATAGCACAACCATCTAATATGACCTAACACTAGAGGGGCAGTAACCTTCTTTTGTGTAACCCCGAGGCCCCCAGCTATCCATCTACTGAGACCCTCTAACGACCATTTATGCTATTTTAAAAAGGTGACTTCCAGGGGCGCCTGGCTCAGTGGGTTGAGCCTCTGCTTTCGGCTCAGGTCATGATCTCAGGGTCCTGGGATCGAGCCCCACATCGGGCTCTCTGCTCAGCAGGGAGCCTGCTTCCCCCCTACCCCCCCCGCCTGCCTCTGTGCCTACTTGTGATCTCTGTCAAATAAATAAATAAAATCTTAAAAAAAAAAAAAAGGGTGACTCTGGACAGCAGGACTGACATCCAAGGTCCGGGTGGGGGCAACTGAAGACGGAGGCCGTCTGGTGCAGGGTCCACTTGGCAGAGCCCACACTAAAATGCAGAGGACCATCCAATGATCAAAGAATTTAGTGAGAAATTTGCCCTCGTGGGAGGGAGGGAACAAGAATCCAGCCTGAGTGTAATCCTTAAATAACCACGGTGGATCCTTTAAACCTTCTGTTTTAGGATTTAAAAACAAACAAACAAAAAACAAGAAAAAAAAAACCCTGCTAAAAACACAAATTGGGGCTGGTCTGGAGAGATGTTGAGGGTGTGACAGACCAGCCATTCACTGGAGCCCTAAGCAAATTAGAAACTTTCATTTAGCAAGTGCTGGTTTGTTCTGCTGAACAGCCACCTGTTTGATTCCCCTGATATTTGTTGACGTTCAGTGACATGAACAGTGAATGGTCTGTGGCTGGGACAGAGGGAAGAGCTAGTGGCTTCTGATCCCTGCAATTTCTGGCTGTTTGGCTCCATATACTCAGTGTGCCCAAAGGCTGTGTGCTGGATATGTATTTAGCATTCAGGACTTACAACACATTTTTGTCAGGTAGGACTCCTAGGAATTGAGCATAGTCCCACCCAAATTCTGGTTGGGAATGACACTGTCTGTGTCCCCCTCCTAGGGACGGCAGACCGTTGGTAGCTCTGGGACCAAAGAGGTGGGTTAATAATCCCATGACTCAGGGCACCTGAGTGGCTCAGAGGGTTAAGCGTCTGCCTTCAGCTCAGGTCATGATCTCAGGGTTCTGGGATCAAGTCCCACATCGGGTTCCCTGCTCAGCGGTGAGCCTGCTTCTCCCTCTCCCTCTGCTGCTGTCCCTGCTTGGGCTCTCACTATGTCTGTCTCTCTCTCTGTCAAATAAATAAAATCTTAAAAAAAAAAAAAAAAGAAGAAGAAGAAGTCCTGTGACCCTGGGCCAAAAGGTCAGGACCCTAGAGTCCTAGCCTCTGGTTCCTTGTGCTGCTTCCTGATGATCCTTTGTCTTTTCCTGATGCAGAAAGTTACCTCCGCCTCCCCAGCATTTTAGGAAAGAGCTAAGAGGTGGGTGAGGTGGCCTGGAGGCTGCCGCACCCCACCCTTTCCTTCAGGATGTTTTCTTTCTGCCCAGTGCTGGCAGTGAATCCTCAGGCTGACCTCATCCTCTGTTTTAGGGCCTGTCATTGCTGGAGGCGTGTTCGCACTGAGCTCCGTGTGTGCCCAGCGCCTTGTATGAGGGAATCATGCCAGGAAAGTAAGTCCTCTAAGTGCCCAGGAGTCCACACTGGAGAGCCACTGGCTGATGCAACAGAGGGAGGCTTTGCACAGGCAGGGTAATGGTTCTGGTAACTAAGTGAACAGAGCCCAGACCTTAGGTAGTCAAGAGGAAAAATCCTGCCAGTAGACAGTATGAGCCAATACGAACACCTACCTATAACTGGGTTAAAAAGGAGACTGCTTAGCACACATGAACTGACCCACTGTCCCAGGGTCCAGCTGGGAGGAGAGAAAGCATGTACAGAGAAGGGACTGAATGAGAAAAGGTCAGGGATAAAGGCAAAAGTAAAGCTGAGAATTCTAGAAACACATGGAAGGAATAGTAACTTTTCTGATTCCCCTGCTACATTTCAACTCATCATTGTGTGTCAAGAGAATAAAGGGGCTTATCAGACAAATTAATCATTCTGAATCCATGTTCCCTAAACAGTTAAGTGGATAGTTCCCCGTGTTGATAGCGAGCTCAAGGTTTCACCATGTGTTTAGGATAATACCCACCACATTTGAAGAAGTAACCACTTTTCATGTGGTTGAGAAGACAGAAATCAACAGAACCTATAAACATACTGATGTCTTGGACTTAACTAAAGGCCTCTTCAAACTTGGACTACTTTTTACATTCTTTACTTTTTTTCTCTATAAGTTTTACATACGTAATTAAGGAGATGGGGCCTTGTGCAGGTGAACTGGCCGGAAAGAAAGCTGGGGTAAGCTCTGGAGCAGTGTGCTGTCTTGCTTCATCTCGATTCACACGTTTGTCTCCATATGAATCCGCGTATGCTCAGAAATAAAACCCATCCTAAAAGACAAGGATTTTTCAGTGAGCAAATCCACAAGATTTGCACATACGCTTGAAAGTAATCCAGAAAAGGAACTGCGTTTGAAGAGAATGCTTTGAGTAGAGGCTGCATTATTCAAGTCTACGTAGGGGCTGCTTTAAAAAGACCAATGTCTTTGTGGGTTTTTAAGTTCTCCTGCACTTACTTTCAGTAAAGAAGAGTAGATGTCATACCACATTCTGGGCATACGTTGTCCATGTCGGGTCAAATAGCCTCTTTCCTCTTCCCAGAATGCTTCCTGGATTCCTGCAGAGGCCTGTGTCCCTCCTCTCCATGGACCCCTGAGGCACTAGCTCCAAACCATCTCTGCTTACCTGACTGGGACACGGGACCATCTCCCTTCCTAGACAGAGAGCACCTGGAAGGCAAGAGTCTTGTCTCATTCACCTGAGCATCCTGGTTCTGGAAAGAGCTCAAGATCAAGACATGTCAGAGAGAGGGATTTTGTGCTACTTCCAGAGATCCAGGAAGTGAAGTTTGGATGCAGAAATGCTGGGATTTACAAGCCATTCCAGCGGTTTATGAGAACGTGTATTTTGCTCTATGGAAGACCACATATTTGAAATGGGAAATATAACAAAATCCAGGGTGAACAAAGCTTTTGTAGAGTCATATTAGTTACTTGAATAGAGTATTGGCTTTTTAACACTTCTCTGAGGATTTAGAAGTTTTGCTGAAAAACAGGGGCCACAGTTGTGGAGACTGGCTGTCTTGGGATAGTGTAACACTTTCGGGTGTGGGGAGCTGGGGTGAAAGAGGACAAGGAAATGAGGAGGCTGGACCACTATATAACTGCCTAAAATAAGGGGAAGCAGAGTAGAGAAGGAAGCTGTCCCAGCAAACACAGTGGTCCATCCGTTCCTTATAATAGCTCTGATTTGAGTCAAGGTGGCAAGGTGCCCAGTATTAAGCTGTGCACGTTCCCAGACTCCCTTGCTGCTAGGGTTGGCCAGGTGACACAGTTTAGCCAATGAGGTGCAAGAGGGGTCACTGGGCAGGGCTTCCAGGGAAGCTCTAAGTGGGAGTAACTTAGAGCTACTATTTTGACCTTTGCTCTTTGCCCTTCTTCGTGGAGCACATTGTTCCGAGGTGGGAATCATTTTGCCACTGCAAGGATGAAAACCACATGCCAAGTGTGACCGAAAAGAAATACAGAAAGAGGCTGAAACCGAATGACATTATGGAGTTGCCATGTCAGCCTTGGGTGGCTTATCCCTGAATTTCCAGTGATGGGAGAGAAGTAGATGTCTCTTTGGTTAAGCCCCCATACCTGCTGTTCAGATCCTCGTGGCTGTCCAAATGCAGTCCTGATTTATGCTGGGCTGTACCGAAAGGACAGAGGCCCAAGTTCCAGTTCTGCCTCTGGCCTTTATTGATGAGTTTGCAACCTCAGGCTGTCATTTCCCCGAAGGTGGAACTGGGGGTGAAATCGCCGGCTTGACATCTCACAGGCCATGTTAAAGACCAAAAATTATTTTAAAACATGTCAAAGGCATAGAGTTTTATATAGAGTGTTACTAATACCTTTACTAATAAGGTACAAAAAGAGATTAATGTGATGAGGCCGGGCTTGGAAGACATTAACAAAATGTACTATTTGGAATTCAAAGTCTAGGAAAAGAAACTTCAGGCTTCAAGCAATTCCCATAAAGGGAAACTTCTTAGAAGTCAGGGCCAGATTCTTTTATTTTTATTCCCTCTCTCTTGACCCTGCCAATCACAAAGTAGGCACTAATAATTGTCAGAGGCAGAAATGGGCACTTGCCACTGTTGGAAGGCAGGACAAATCTAGGACTTGCCTGAAGGACAGGAGATGCCCTGGCAGGAAGTCCTGGGAAAGGAGGTGGGCTGGAGGCAGACGAAGAAGTTGCTAAAGGACTGAGGGTTAGGGACTGACAATAGAACCTCTACAGGTTCCTGAGCAGGAAAGGGAAGACATAAAGGAAATGATGTTCTAGAACTGACAAAAGGTAACCGGTTCCCAGAAGAGAGCAGAGAGAGGGGAATAGCCAGAAGGTAAGCAGTGCTGGTAGCCTTCACTTGTGGATTCACAGCTTACAGAACTCTGTTAGGTGAAAGGTAAACCATAACAGGGAAGAAAAGCTTATGGTTGGACATATGGTAGCTTGGTTATGATGCTGAGATCTAGGGAAAGTCACTGGTGGACCCAAATCATGCTCTGTGTTCTTTGGCCCTGTTTTGGGCCTCAGTTCTCAGAACAGGGATCTGTTTTCATCTAGACGTTTAGTGAGATTCACACTAGACCCCAGTTTTATCAAACAGTCCTGTACCGGGGTCCATCTTTTGGTCATTAGCCAAGCACTGGAGTCAGAAACCTTGCCTCTGATTCCCAGTCCTGTGGCAAGTGCCCAGCAGCCCTGCCAAGTTCCCTGACATTCCCTGCCAGCCTGAATCTAAGAACACTTCTAGCTCTGGAAGGCCCCATCACAGTCCATCTGCCTTGTCTGTCTGCCCAAGAGCTATGAAAGGGACTGTTTCACCCTAGGTGAGAGAAGCAGGTATTTAGAAGCTCCAAGGAGGTCAGAGAGGGATCTAAGAAGCAGAGAGGGCTCTGGTCCCAATTCTTATTTTTTTGGCTTAGGGTAGAGTTAGGTCATGGCTTGCCTCAACGTTGCACATAGGTTCCCGTGGCTTGTAAATTGCTACATTGAGGCATGTAGATAAACAAAGAGAGCTAGTGGGATTATGAAAGACTTAATGTTGAGACAAGGAGGACATAGCATACATGGGTGTTATCACTGAAGCAAAGGAGGGAAGCCAACATTGATGGGCTCCCACACATCCCAATGGACAGGTGGATCTGGCAGCAAGTATAACCGAGAGACACAGGTACCTTAAGACCGTGAGGCCTCTGAGGACCAGAGGGCAGCACAAAGTTCAACCACCCCCTGAAACTTGCCCTATGCCCAGATGCTGCACAGGGAATGGGAAAGAGAAACTTGAAAGATTGACAATTTGCCCCAAGGAGACTGAGTTAACCTGGTAGAGCCTATTAAAACCACAGTAACTATGCTACACCCTTTTCCCCCTGTAAGTGGAGATAGCAGCTCTTAGGACATTTGATATCAATTCTAGGACATAAGTTACTATTTCTATATGTCTGCAGCATTGCACATAAATTTCAACACCAGCACCTACAGCTTCAGAAGGGTTCATCTCCATGGGTGCAGGGAAGAAGGATTTAGAAAAGGAAACAGATACTCTTACTGAGGTGGGACAGGTGCTAGATATCCCTGAAGGTCAGGGGAGAAAAGCAGGTCATGCAGGTACAATATAATAGCCAGGGCTAAGCAATAGGCGGTAGGTAGACCAAAAGACGTCCTAGGGTTCCATCACAGGTGGGAAGGTGGAGAAGCTGAGCAGAGAGCTGCAGCGACTTGAGCGGATGGCTGGGGCTTGGGGCCTGGCCCTGCCCACAGAACTGGGGCCCAGGGCAGGCAATTGCTCCAGGGCCCCACAAAGGAAAATGGCAAGAGGAAGGAGAGGTTTGGGCTGAAGGACGTAAGAATATATCTTACGTATATTATGTATAAGATATATATATATATCTTACATCTCATATGAATGTGGCCTCCAGGAGAGGCTGCAGCCCAGCATTGCACTAGACAGACAGCACACATCGACTGAGTGTGTACACTAGAGCTGCTTAGTTTTCCTGGTCTAGGAGGTGGCTGGTTCCAGAACCCAGTGTAAGACTGATTGCACACACTTTCCAGGGGCACGTGAAATTTGTGGTGGCCTGCAGGAAACAGAGTGGGTAAGGAGAGGTACCAGACGGTCCACAAATGGTCCAAGGGGAAGAGAGAGGTAGAACGGTGCTTGGATGGGACCCTGCCTGGCAAAATAAGCAAAGAGAACTTCAGAAGCCGTGTGATGGGTTATGGCTTCAGGCCCGATGAATACCCCTCACAGACATGAGGACGCCTGGGCCTTTATCGAAGGAGTGAGTAGGCTGACAGTGCCTGCTGAAGTGATTATGTTGGTCTCGCGGCCTAGCCAAGCCATGAATACCCAGATGCCCAGTCGCCTTCCCAGTGAGGGGTTCTGCTATGGCATCCCCAGGGACCTGGTATGCAGCCCCGGGGGACAGATGAGCTCTGGGGCCCACTTCCGGCTGTGATTTATCACTGAAGGAGATGGGGTAACACCTGCTGCGTGGAGGCTGCAACGATACCCAGAGTGGCATGTCTCTTTCTGGCAGGCCTAGATCAGCACAGGGATTCCACTGGAAAATGCTTCCAGAAGAGAGGAGATGAGATGGTTTTTAGTGGGGAAAGAGTAAAGGAACTGACGGATATGCCAGAGACCAGAGACCATTCTGAGAGACCCCTGGCGTAAGGACCACTGACCTCTATGAGAAGCTGAGGAAACACTACAGACCTTTTCCCAGAAAAGCAAGAACACTCATTCATGTGCACGAATTTCAGCGGGGTTAGGAACGTTCTGTCAGGATCTTCACTCACCAAGAGACTGTTCTTGAGCAAGACAGTGAGCTAGTCCAGACTTTTCCACCTCACGTTGCCATTACAGATAGACCAAGAAGGGGCACGAAAGAGGCTCAGATTTTCACCCAAGGTTCATGAGAAGTTAGATATGACATTACCTTTTGAGCTGAAGGTGACATTGGCCAGCTGCAGGAAACCTGGGTCTTTGAGTTGGAGAAGTAAACCCTGGATGTGGAGTTGCGCTGCTGAAGTTGTGGGTCATAGTCTTGGCCCTGGTACTCGTTCATGCTAAGATCTTGGCTGGTCACTTGACCTCTCTGGGTCTTAGGTTCCTCACCTGAAAGAGGAGGCTACTCTCTCATTTATTGGGTCCTTGTCAGGTTTCATTGAGATAACATAGATGACAGTGAAACTTTGGTAAAATGTAATGTTCTGTGGAAAATGTAAATGACATCACCCAAGTCACCTGCTAGCTTGTGACACCCCAGGACAGGCCTTCTTCTGAGCCCAGCAGTGTTTCCTACCTCCATCCTTGTTCTTCAGACAGCCAGAGGAGGAACCCTGTGCATCCTAATGAAACTCACTGTTCTAGCCATTTGTAGTGCCAACACGGCCTCCCGAGCCTATAAAGTACAAAGCCTCGGTTCAGTGGCTTTATGAGCCTCAGGATAGCTTTACTCATTGTTATGTGTTGAATTGTGTCCCCTAAAACCTCACATATGGAAGCCCTGACCTCCAGAACCTCAGGATGTGACCTTATTTGGAAATAGGGTCATTGCTGATGCAATAAGTTAAGATAAGGTCGTTAGGGTGGGCCCTCCTCCAGTATGACTGGTATCCATATAAAAAGGGAAGATTTGGACAAAGAGAGAGACACACAGAGAAGGAAGAGGATATGAATAGACACAGGGAGATGGCCATCTATAAGCCGAGGAGAGAGGCCAGGAACAGATGCTCCTGTCATGGCTCTCAGAAGGGACCAACCCTGCCAATACCTTGTACTGATCTTAGACACCCGACTTCCAGACTGGGAGAAAACAAATTTCTGTTCAAAATTCTAGCCATTCAGTTTATGGTTCTTTGTAATGGCAACCTTAGCAAATGACTACGCTCGCCATCACATCATAAAAGGGAAGCAGTGGAAGCTACTTTCCTTTGTTGCCTTTCTTTCCCTCAGATTTATAATAATTGTCTAGGAAACAGCACATCCACCTTAAAGGCATGTGTATTTTCAGTGGAGGCTTAAAGTCCATGTATCCCGAAATCCTATTGGTTCAAGGTTAAAATAATCTCCTACATGAGGAGTTCAGCTCCTTTTACAAAAGACCATCACTCAAGATTGTAAATTACACGCTGTGCTTCACTTTCCCACTTCTGCTGTAATGTCAGATAGAACTCCTTTTCCCCAACCAGGAGCTTTTTGCTTAATCCTGAGAATTACTGCAGGATAAAGGGAACGTAATGAAATGCTAAGGGTATTTACTGAGGGTAAATACTCCCGAGTTTAGGAGCCTCTGGCGTGATTCCTTTGCCTGACTGAGACAAGCTCATTTTTCTCACAAAAGTTTGCAAACCTAGCACAATCTGAAAGACAATGGGGACAGGGTTACTTCTTTTTAGATAAATCTTTTGATCTCCTGAAAACAATGTGTTCAGTTTCCTGAGCCAAATTAAGAAGTTCTGGGTTGCCTTTAAACAGCAGTCAGCCTCAGAAGCTGTGCAGGGAGCGTTCAGCTCAGCTGGGCTGCTGTGTGGGAGAGAAGTTTTCCTAAGCAGATTATTAACAGGAAATTATTTGTCTGAGGTTCCAAATGGTCTTTCACTGCCAGGCCACAAAAATGCCTTATTTTTAAGTAAACGATCCTGGGCAGAAATAACTAGAATACTCAGAAAATTCATGAGGTAAATTCTAATTCCAGACCTCCCAAAGCTAAGTTGACAGGCTCGGCTTTGGGGACCATAGTGTCCACCAATGTTGTTGACCTCTGAGTCCACTGGGCTTGGACAGAGAGCCCTCAGCACAAGGCTGGTGCCCAGTAGGTCCAAATATATCGGTTTAAGGAGCACTGGATGGATTTAGGTGCAACAAATCCATGTTAGCTGATGGAAATTGGATGGAATTTGTTTCGCTACCTATGAGGGATGCAGTCATGGGGCGCAGACAAGTTTGCACACCTTGTCATTGCCACGTGAACCTGGCAAAATTACCTAGTCTCCTTGGGCTTCAGTTTCCTCATCTGTAACTTAGCTTCTAAGTCTTCTTTAACCTTGAAAAAGTCAGGGCAGAGACTTTCCCTGTGTCATGGGGGGAGTGCAAGATGGCTATGACTGAAATGACAAGACATGGGTTCTAGTTCCAGCTTTGCTTCTAGTGAGCCCAGAGGCCTCCCTCAAGTCACAAAATGTTTCTGTGCCTCAGTTTCCTCTTTGGTAAAATTAGGAGGATTTCTGTGAGAAATTAATTCTATAATAGGAAATACCTTTTACTAAAAGGCTTTTAGAGGGGCGCCTGGGTAGCTCAGTCCATTAACGTCTGCTTTCAGCTCAGGTCATGATCCCAGGGTCCTAGGATCAAGCTCAAATAGGACTCTCTGCTCAGTGGGGAGCCTGCTTCTCCCTTTGCTTTCTGCTCCCCCTGCTTGTTCGCTCTCTCTCTCTTTCTCTCTCTGTCAAATAAATAAATAAATCAAATAAATAAATAAATAAATAAATAAAGAGGAAAGGCTTATAGAATGTAATGTGTATTATGAGTTTTAAGACTAGAGTGGGGTTTTTGGAATAAGGCCTCTTTAAAATTCAGCTTAAGTATTATCAGGAAGGAATATTAAATGATAATAATATTCTCAAGAAGTAATGTTAAGTATTATCAAGAAGTGCTTGTACTCTCAGACTTTTGTTTGAAAATTTTATGTGCCTCATCAGAGAGGGGGTCCTTGGACCCAGAAGGGTCACAGAGGCAGGTGACTAACGGTTATATTTTATAAAGTCTGACAGTCGCTGATGTGTCCTCCTGCCTGTTGCTACTGTGTGTTCTTGAAATTTATTCTGTTCCTTTTGGACCTGATCAGATGTCCAGAAGTGAGAGTGAAAGTGTCACTGAATAATTAACAAATTGTTTCCCACAAGGGTTGTACCAATTCTACACCTTCTCTAGGACCAGTGTAGCATGTCTGTTTTCCCATAACCAGGCCTGCATTGACTATTGACATTAGGCTGAGGTCCATCCATAACTACCACACTATTCTTTTAAGGGGCATTTCTTTCTTCTTCTTCTTCTTCTTCTTCTTCTTCTTCTTCTTCTTCTTTTTTTTTTGGTCTGTATTTTTGAAGATTTTATTTATTTATTGAGACAGGGAGAGAGTGCGTAAGCATGAATGGGGGCAGTGGCAGAGGGAGAGAGAAGCAGACTCCCCGCTGAGCAGGGAGCCCAATGGGGGAATCAGTCCCAAGATCCTGAGATCATAACCTGAGCCAAAGGCAGATGCTTAACTGACTAAACCACTCAGGCACCCCTGGGGACATTCCTTTAATAAATAGCAAGGTTGAATATAAGTTTTTCTTTTTCTTTTTCTTTTTTAAAGATTTTATTTATTTGACAGGAAGATATAGTGAGAGAGAGCACAAGTAGGGGGAGGAGCAGTCAGAGGAAGGGGGAGAAGCAGATGCCCCACTGAGCAGGGATCCTGACAGGGGCTTGATCCTAGGACCCTGGGATCATGACCTGAGCCGGAGGCAGACGCTCAATGACTAAGCCACTCAGGCTCCCCTAAACCTATTTTTGAGAGGGGCACCTTTCAGCCCACAACAAGACTTAAAAAGAAAATATGGACAGAAGGTTCTTCTGATGGGGAAGGAGCAAAAGAACTGGCAGGTGAATGATAACTCAGAGGAAAATCTGTGTAGGTTTATCACCATCTGTTACATCAAGGTACTGGAGAAAGTCATGCTTTCCAAATTGTAAACAATTTGAATTTGAAGAACATAGAAATTAGGTCTTAAGGTTCAGAATACTGGTTACTAATCTCTGGAACTATAAAAATCAACTCTGGCGATCACAGAATAAGCACTTGAGGATTTTTCCTAGTTCTGTACTGTTTATCTTTGTGACTTCGAATCATTAACTTAATTGACATATCTATTCTTGTTCCAAAATATGTAACATGCCAGATATAGACCACTTTAAAGGATTTTAATTTTAACACGAGTTTAATAACCTGTGGCTGCCAAGGCCATAATAAGTTAAATCCATTTACTTCAGTTTCCACATTTATATTTGTAGGGGTAAATGGGTATTCAGTTTTATGTTTAGTAAACAAGCCTAGTAGTTTAGGTTAAAATTAGTTTATATTTAAACCATTGTTACCCTTGAATACCATGTTGGATTTGGGGAAGGTCAAGAGCTCTGTCAGATGCTGAGATGCTCCGATAATCAATTCACACTTTGTTCTTTCCACAGGAAGAGAGGATATTTTCCAAATGTAAAAGGCTCATTGATGTTGGAAGTGAAACTAGTGGTTCAACTATAGAGTTTTCATCTTCAAAGCCTTTAATAAACAAGAGATTTGGTGGGACCTGGGGTAAGACATTCCGGAACCCAACACAAATAGGGTCAAATGTAGAAGGATCTAGAGCCGGCCTCTCTGCTGAGGTCAAATGTGCTTGTTCACAAGTTTGGTTTTATGCATATTTCTATTTGTGTGTAGGTCCTTCTGCACCAACTATCTGTGGTTTATTAAACATTCAGGACTAAAATTAAGCTAGATATTGTCTGTGGATCTCTGCAGTTCACTCAAGTGAAAAAGCCAAGAATGATCGTATAAAATGAGGGAGATGGGCCCACAAAATCTGGGTTAGTTTTCTTTTCCTATTTTTTTAAGATTTTATTTATTTGACAGAGAGAGAGGGAACACAAGCAGGGGGAGGGGAGCGGAGAGGGAGAAGCAGGCTTCCCGCCCAGTAGGGAGCCGGATTTCGGCCTGGGTCCCAGGACCCTGAGATCATGATCCAAGGCGAAGGCAGATGTTTAAAGACTGAGCCACCCAGGTGCCTCTGGGTTAATTTTCTAAGTTTTTTATTGGTAAGGACCAGGATTCACTTCTCTAATGAATCTCTGCCACATTTTCAACTCTGTGATCATGAAAGCTTCTCTGTTTCATGTAATCTTTTTTTTTTTAATTTTTTAAAAGATTTTATTTATTTATTTGACAGAGAGAGAGAGAGATCACAAGTAGGCAGAGAGACAGGCGGAGAGAGGGGGAAGCAGGCTCCCTGCTGAGCAGAGGGCCCGACACCAGGCTCGATCCCAGCACCCTGAGATCATGACCTGAGCCGAAGGCAGAGGCTTAACCCACTGAGCCACCCAGGCGCCCCTTTTTCATGTAATCTTGAAGAGGAGTGGTGACAATATTTTAAAAATGAATTCATTTGGGGCACCTGGGTGGCTTAGTTGGTTAAGTGTCTGCCTTCTGCTCAGGTCATGGTCCCAGGGTCCTGGGATCAAGCCCCACATTGGGCTCCTTGCTAGGTGGGGAGCCTGCTTCCCCCTCCCCCTCTGCCACTTCCCCTGCTTATTCTCTCTCTCTCTCTCCCTCAAATAAATAAATAAAATATTTTTAAAAGTAAACAAAATGAATTCATTTATTGTTCCAAGGAAATCTAACAAAGGTCACTCTGTTATGTTGGACCATGGTAATGCTTTTTTTATTTTTATTTGTTTTTATTTTTTATTTTTAAAGATTTTACTTATTTGACAGGCAGAGATCACAAGTAGGCAGAGAGGCAGGCAGAGAGAGAGGGGGAAGCAGGCTCCCTGCTGAGCAGAGATCCTGATGAGATCCCAGGACCCTGGGATCATGACCTGAGCCGAAGGCAGAGGCTTAACCCACTGACCCACCCAGGTGCCCCTGGTAATGCTTTTTTAAAAAGATATTATTTATTTACCTGAGAGAGAGTACATGCAAGTGAGGAGGGGATGGGGAGGGAGAGGGAGAAGCTGACTCTATACTGATCACAGAGCCTGAGGTGTACTCCCAGGACCCTGAGGTCACGACCTGAGCCTGAACCAAGAGTCCAGTGCTTAATCAGCTGAGCAACCAGGCACCCCCATGGTAATGCTTTTGAATCTTCCACCACCTCCTGCTTGCCTGTACATTCTAGACATCTTCAACTCTTGAACATGTCACAAGTCCACACTCCTCTGTACCCAAAAAACTCCTCCTTATTCCTCAAAGCCCTACTTGACCCCTCTAACTGAACTAATCCTCCTCTCTCTTAAGTTCCAAAAATGCCTTACATGTTCCTCTGTTAAAGAGCTTATCTATATAACATAATTAAGATAGTCTCTATTAGAACATGAAGGCTTCACAGGTGCCTGGCTGGCTCAGTTGGTAGACCACGTGACTCTTAATCTTGGCGTTGTGAGTTCGAGCCCCATGTTGGGTACAGAGCTTACTTAAAAAAAATAATAAAACAAAAACCCCGTAATACTTCATGAGTGAGTAGTCTGAGTTTTCTTATTTTTATTTTTGCCTCCTTAGTGCCTTGTATACAGGTAGTATTTAATGGATGTTTGTTAAGCAGGTAAGAAATAGGGCAACCTTGAAAAGTTGTTGCCTTTTGTCTCACTAACTGTGGAGCCTTAGTTGGATAAGAAAAAGAGACCCAGGGGCGCCTGGGTGGCTCAGTGGGTTAAAGCCTCTGCCTTCGGCTCAGGTCATGATCCCAGGGTCCTGGGATCGAGCCCCACATCGGGCTCTCTGCTCAGCAGGGAGCCTGCTTCCCCTTCTCTCTCTGCCTGCCTCTCTGACTACTTGTGATCTCTGTCTGTCGAATAAATAAATAAAATCTTTAAAAAAAAAAAAAAAAAAAGAAAAAGAGACCCAGATATATCATTAAGTGAATATTGTCAATTTTTTTTTCCTTATTCCTGTATCACTTCAAGGGCAATAATGCACTGTTTTAGAGCAGACTAACCACCACTTTGGGAAAGTCTGGTATTTTCCTTTTCTTCAAAACTGCCATTTAACTTGGACTGGCTAATGGGGTGTTCGGTCTCCATGTAGCTATTTACCCACCAGGCTCAAGCATCTCAGGTGAACCTTGTAGAAACAACCCCTTAAAAACAGTGTTTCTGAGAATGTGCTAAATAAGACTTAGAAATACGACTATGGATGTTCCAGCTTGTGTGTTTATAAGAGGTAGGCCAGGCAGTGTTTTTTCCCTATTTTTTTCACTTTTTACCAGAAATAATCCAGCAAGTTTTTCCTTATTATGATTCACAGTCCTGTGTTAGAGCAATTTTGGACAGCGTTAATATTTTGTAGGGAAAGGTTTTTTAGCCCTTATGTTAAAATAATTTTATACTTACAAAAATGTAGTAAAAATAGGACAGTTCCTGTAAGTCCTTCAGCCAGCTTCCCCTAATGCTAACATCTAGCATAACCACAGTGCAATGACCCAAACCAGGATATTAACATTGATTCATCTACAGGATTTATTCAGAATTCACCATTTTTCTCACTCGTGTTTTTCTGGTTCAGGATCCAGTCCAGTTCCACATGTTATATTTTGTTGTCAAACTTAACTCTTCTCTCCAAACTGTTAGAGTTCTTCAGTCTTTCTTTGTCTTTCATGACCTTGACACTTTCAAAGAGCACCAGCCACTTATTCCCCCAATTTGGATTTCTCCGATGTTTTTTCATGTTAGGCTGAGGTTATGTATTTTGGGCAGAAATATCCATGATACATACCATGCCCTTCTCTGTATATGTGAAAATTTTTCACATTCACATTTTGTGTGTTGGAATTTACTCCTTAAAAGATAATTGCTTCATATTTTAAAGATTTTATTTTATTTTATTTGTCAGAGAGAGAGAGAGGGCACAAGCAGGGGGGAGCAGCAGAAGCAGAGGGAGAAGCAGGCGCCCTATTGAGCAGGGTGCCTGACGTGGGCCTCGATCCCAGGACCCTGAGATCATGACCTGAGCTGAAGGCAGACGTTTAACTGACTGAGCCACTCAGGCACCCCAATTACTTCATTTTTTAAAAAGATTTTATTTATCGAATTTGAGAGAGAGAGAGAGATCGCGCACATGCACACCTGTTGGAGAGGGGCAAAAAGAGAGAGAATCTCAAGCAGATTCGGAAGTGAGGTTGGAGCCCCGCTCGGGGCCAGATCTTGTCACCCTGAGACCACCACCTGAGCCCAGACCAAGAGCTGGACACTCAGTGACCGAGCCACCCAAGTGCCCTGATAACTACTTAAAAACAAAAACACCAGCAAAAAACCCTATCTAGGGGTGCCTGCGTGGCTCAGTCAGTTAAGCATCTGACTCCTCCTGATTTCAGCTGGGGTCATGATCTCAGGGTCATGAGATTAAGCCCCATGTCAGGCTCTACGCCTAGCAGGAAGTCGACTTGAGACCCTCTCCCCCTCCCTTTCCTTCTTCCCCTTCCCACCCTTGAACTCTCTCCCCTCCCTCAAATAAATAAATCTTTTAAAAAATGGTGTGTTCTCTATATTTCTCAGGAATTGGACAGATCCCTAAATGACTCCGAGTTTGGAATCCTGATTTATGGAAAGATTCCCTTAGAAGACTATTTGTTTCCCTACCTCTGGGGAATTTGAGAAGAGTTGGAGCTGGCGGCCCTTCCCTTTGTCAGGCTAGCGGAGACTCGTGGTCACGCAGAGGCCTTCTGCCACTGAAAAGCTGGCAGTTATTTCCAGTCTATGGCTGATTATAAACTGCTTCTTAGTTGGGGCTCGACCAGAAGCCAACCCTGAGATGATGATTTAAATCTAGGTCATTTGTCTGGTGGGAAAGCAGGCAAGAAAGGGAAGAAGACTGGGGTGTTTAATCTTCAGCCCCCAGCAGATGACCATCCAACGAGAGCTGCTCCAGGGCACTTTTTTTCTGACATTCTGACCCATTCCAAACCAGAGAATACCTCCAGGTAGCGAGTCAGTGCAACCCGCTGTAGAACGTCTAAAAAGCCCCTAGTATTTAAGACAATTTCAAGTGTGTAGAGATCTGGGAGGGACACCTGATGCCCTTTCTGCCTTCCCCTTACTTCTTTCTCCCCCCCCCCCATTCCCCAATATTAAAAAGAAAGAAAGAAAGAAAGAAAGAAAGAAAGAAAGAAAGAAAGAAAGAAAAACAACCTATGTGTTAGATGGGAGGGGAGGGCATCAGAATCGAAGTGTGTAGGTAAAAATCCTCAGAGACAGGCAGTGCTACTATATCACTAATATACTCTTAAATTTTTGGATCCCTCGATGCTGAGTTCTATTTTTAAAAGATGAATGACACAAGGCAGAAAAAAAAATGCTTGTCTTCTAAACTTAAAAAAAAAAAAAAGCCATTGTTTTCCAAGTTGTGGTCTTTCCTCCCAAGCTTCAGAAGTGTGAGATCAGTTATAAAGAGAGATGTTTTACCCGAGCTTGGGGATGTCATGGTACCACTCACGCTTCACTCAAAGCACCCTACAAATAAGTGAAAGCCTAGTACACCTAACACGGGGGGTTTACTCTTTTTGGAAGCTTTCTGGCAACTTGATGCTACTTCTTGCAGTAGGATATTTCCAGAAGGTCTGAAATGACCCCCCAAAATAGAAGAAGGGCTTAAAATGGAGGTCAGAAACATAAGATGGCGATAATCATACCTATTTCATGTGGCGGCCCTGAAAATAGATAACGGACTTGTCAGTGAGAAGTGCCTGCTCCAGGCTTGGCCACAGTAGGCTCTTAGCACATGTGAGTGGGGTGTGGGGTGGGAGGCCATTCATCCCTGAATCTCAGTCAAGTCATCCATGAGCCTTGTGTGCTGAAGCCCAGGTGACCCTCGTACTAGCCTTGTGAGGCCATTAGTAGTATCCTCACTTTTCAGAGTAGTTCACTTCCCACAGAGGTTGAGCCCCCCTGCCTCTGGTCACACAACGGTCAGTGGGTGAGTTAGGATCTGAACCCAGATCTGTGTGATTCTGAGATCCCTTTTACCACGCATTTCCCATACATTGGAACATCAAACGAACGTGAAGAGAGCCAGGATTCACCTTCCTCCAATCTTGTCCTCCCATGTTGAAATGGACCAATAAAGAATGCCCGTAAGCTCTAGATCCTAAGCCCAGAGGACAAGAGGGTAGAAAGCGAACCGTGTCACTCAGCACCGCGTCCCAGTTATGAGGCTGGGGGCTTGTCCCAGGAATGAGGCCGGGGGGTCCGCATAAGGCATATTGTTAAAGAAGGATGGGAGCCGCAAGACAGACTCCCCATTCTGGTTGCTGCCCAGTGCCATCTATGCCAGGCTGGCCCGGGAAGGCTTTGCTGAGCGTGGCTGGGTAGCTCGGGAGGTCCTTTGGTCCCTGCAGGTTGCTGCAACCTTCCCTGCCACCCCTCTGTGCAGCGGCTGCTGAGGTTCCATTCCCCTTTCCCAGGCTAGCCCAGGGCAGGGAGGCACAGAGCCTGCGAGTTCAGCTTCCAGGGGTGGCAGTGTTTAAAGCAGAAGGATGACAAGCCGACTTCTGGTTCTTGACCTCTGGTGCCCTTGTTTTCCAGTTCCTGCTGGAGTTTGCTTTCAGATTTAAGGTGCTGACCCCTCTCCTGAGATCCTTCATTCCTTCCCAGGTTTGGACTAAGAGTTTAGCCCACCTGTGACCTCATGGGCAATGAGGAAATGAATGTCCTCTGGGTAGGGAGGAGGTAACAGAAAGTGGAGAGGAAAGGGGCATTAAAAGAGAGACAGCATCGAAGGTACAGCAACTCCATACGATGAGCCACTATTTGGAACCGGGCAAGTCAAAAGAAACCTGACAACTACCTTCGTCTCTATCCCCAGCAATGCTGACATCACTTAGAATTTGGGTGTTGGTGCTACCCACGAAGAGAGAGTGCGGAAAGGCATGGACAGGTTACTTGATTAAAATAAATCTGGGATGTCTGGGTGGCTCAGTCAGTTAAGCGTCTGCCTTTGGCTTAGTGCATGAGACCAGGGTCCTGGGTGGAGGCCGGCATCGGGCTCCTTACTCAGCGAGGAGCCTGCTTCTCCCGCTGCCTTCCCCTCACCCAGCTTGTGTACTTGCGCTCTCTCTCCCCGTCTGACAAATAAACAAAGTCTTAAAAAAAAAAAAAAAAAAAAAAGTATGTCGGGCGCCGGGGTGGCTCAGTCGCTAAGCGTCTGCTCTCGGCTCTGGTCCTGATCCTAGGGTCCTGGGATCAAGCCCTGCATCGGGCTTCCTGATCAACGGGAAGCCTGCTTCTCCCTCTCCCACCCCCCCGCTTGTGTTCCCTTTCTCGCTTTGTCTCTCTCTATCAAATAAATAAAGAAAATCTTAAAAAAAAAAAAAAAGTCCCTTCAGAAGAAAAGTTTTATGTCAGGAGAATCTGACTGTCACATTCCTGAGTGTGTTCCTGGAGGATTCTAAGTTAATTTGAGGACACAGAGGACATAAACCCAGTGAACCGTCAGCAGACTTAGGGAAAATAAGTGCAGGACCCCAGAAGGAGAGTCAGAGGGCGGAGGCCAGCACCAGAACAATAGCATTTGTATAGGTAGATCTGTGCTGGGAGAAAGACTAGAAAGTACTTCCTATAATCCTTAATTTACAGGATAGGAGAAGAAAAGCATTAAGAGCCAAGATGTGATTTGTTAGATGGGGGAGGAGCTGCCAGGAAAGTGGAAAGAAAGCCAGTGCTTGCTGAGGAAAAGGTCGTTAGAGTACTGTGTGCTCTTACAGACTAACAGAATGTGGCTTTGCCTTTTATGTGACACACACAAGAATAAAAAAAGAAAAAGAAAAAAAGTTAACACAGTGAGAATAGATACAGATGACCTAATCCCTATTTCCAGAAGGTCCTTGTTCAGTGCGGGAAGCCTCCACTCATAATCCAGGTGGAGAAAAATGTGCATGAACAAAAAATAGAGAACCACTAAATGCCAAATTGGTGGTGCTGGCCAGGAGAGCGTGAGAAAGACTAAGAGGAAAAAATCCCTGTAGATGGCATTGACCAAGACCTCATGGAAGACAGAACACTACCTGGTCCGGAGGAGAGAAGGCTTTATGTAGGCAGAGCGGAGGAAGAGGCTATCCCAGATGCAGGGAAGAAGACTAAACAAGTGGTGAGGGGCCACTTCTGAAGAGCCCTGGAAGCCAGGAAGAAGAAATTAGATTTGGGAACCTTGGCGGATTAGGTAGGAGTTTAGCTTGTGGGTTCATGGTATTTTAGGCAGTACCTGTTCACAGTTGGTTTAGGGAAGAGGGAGCCTCAGGCAACAGATTATCTCAGTGACCAAACCTGTCCTAATTCAAAAATGATTGCTAGGGATTCCAGTCAACTAAGTGTAAGCATTCTGGCCCCAGCACCAAGACTTTCTTATTGTGGAGGGGAGCGTCCAACTCTTTACACCCCACACGGTGAATCAGCTAATTCTGCCAACTCCCCTGGTCTTCATGCTGACCAAGCGTCCTGTGATTGTTAGTGACCTCTGTGTGCGCGGGTGGACAGGAAATGTGTCCGTTTTAATCCAAAGATAGGAACTGATAACGCTAATTGCCAAGGAGATGCATAACTAAGTAGTCTGCAGTTTTATCTACATAGCCTTAGTAAGATAAGAAATAACAGTAAACTGGCATGACAGTTTAACATAGAGGAATGTAGGCTATAAAATGTTGTTTTAGATATCCTTATATAAACTGTATAGAAATGTTTAAAATTGCCAATAGTTTGGGCACCTCAGTCGCTCAGTCGCTTACGCGTCTACCTTCGGCTCCAGGTCACAATCCCAGGGTCCTGGGATTGACCCCTACATCGGGCTTCCTGCTCAGTTGGGGGGGAGTCTGCATTGCCCTCTCCCTCCCTCCACTTAATCTCTCTCTCAAACAAATAAATAAAATCTTTAAAAAATTAATTGCCAATAATTTTCTTACTTGCCCATAGGCATTTTTAAAACATGACTATTATGTTATACATTCAGTTAGCCTGTCCCCTTGTACATGGAGCCTCTTCCTGCCGTGGTTGGCAATGTGCGGAGAATCCATGAGCCCTCTGCAACACTGTAGAGCAGCCCATCCCCCCGATGGATGGACATCTGTTTCACATCCCCTGAATTTTGACCATTTGTGCTAGTTCCTCCTTTAAGAGACCTTGTTCAGACATAGAAATGCTTTCTTCCTAGAAAAACTATGCGTTCCACATGGAAATAAAGGGAGAGAAACACTTTGGTGATTCTCGATCTCTGTCGATACTTCTTTCCCCTATAGGTCTTGAGGTGAGTGTGTTATCTTCCAGAGTCCGTAACACCAAGCATGTGTCCGGTGCGAGATGGTAGCTGCTAGGTAATAATGTTTTTACCACGGAGAGTGGAATGTTTTCTCCATAAGATAGAAAGTGTGCTTTAAGAAGACTGGTCTGCTTAATGGGCATGGGGGTTGAAGCCTTGACTTGTGGCTTTTCTAGTAGTTTAGGCTGAACCCAAGGCAGGGCAGGTGGAAGGATGACCCTATTGAGGAACTTGGTCATGACAGCGTAGTGTAGACCGCTTTGCTGTGGGTCGAGTTTCCATGCAATGGTTCAGCTCAGTGCAACTGGAAGACAGGGAAAGGATGTCAATATCGTGTAGAAGTTCCCCGGTTCATGGAGGTTCCTGGTGGATAGTGCTTGGTGCTTCCGAGAGCAGCAGTCTGTTCCCCAGCCTCCTTTATCCACTTCCTTCTTCCGTGCCCCAGTCTTTCATTTTTTTTTTTTTTTAAAGATTTTATTTATTCATTTGTCAGGGAGAGAGAGAGAGAGCGAGCATGTGAGAGACAACACAAGCAGGGGGAATGGCAGACAGAGGAAGAAGCAGGCTCCTCACTTCACGAGGAGCCCGATGTGGGACTCGATCCCAGGAATCTGAGGCCACGACCTGAGTCGAAGGCAGACATTCAACCGGCTGAACCACTCAGGCGTCCCTGCTCCGTTCTTTCAATCTATGTCCCCATAACTCATTGGTGTCGAACCCTTACACCCCTTCTGTGAGGCTATTCATTTCTTATTTTTTTAAATCGAAGTAAAATACTCAGAAAATAAAATTTACCATCTTAATCATTTTTAAAAAGATTTTATTTATTTATTTGACACAGAGAGAGAGATCACAAGTAGGCAGAGAGGCAGGCAGAGAGGGGGAAGCAGGCTCCTTGCTGAGCAGAGAGCCTGATGCAGGGCTCGATCTCAGGACCCTGAGACCATGACCCGAGCTGAAGGCAGAAGCTTAACCCACTGAGCCACCCAGGCGCCCCCCATCTTAATCATTTTCAAGTGAACAATTTAAGGGCATCAAGTACATTCACATTGTTGCACAACAATCACCACCACCAGCCTCCAGAACGCTTTCATCTAGAGAAACTGAAACCCCGAGTTCATTAAACAGTAACTCCCTTCCCGTCGCTCCTCTCTCTAGTCCCTGGCAAACACCATGCTACTTTGTGCCCCCATGAGTTTGACTGCTGTAGCTTGTATAAGTACGATCATACAGTATTTGTCCTTCTGTGATGGGTTTATTTCATTTAGCATCATTTCCTCAGTGTTCACCCATGTTGTAGCCTATGTCAGAATGTTCTTATAGGCTGAGTAATATTTCATTGCATGAATATATCACAGTTGGTTTATCCAGTGATCTGTCAGTAGACACGTGGCTTGCCTCCACCTCTTGGCTACTGTGGGTAATGCTGCTGTGAACATGGGGGTACAGATGTTTGAGTCCCTACCTTTCATTCTCCACCATTTTTAAAAGTGAAGTCCTGTATTTTCTGTTGTATTTCTTTACTCAGAATCTACCTGGAGTTTTCGTTGTGTAAGTCTTTTTATTATGGTTATTACTGTTTCATTCGGGCTCTGGTAGGAAAGTTGTACGGGTTTGAGTGGTCTGCCTCAGCCCTACGTCTCCTGTGAACCCTGCTATCTTTTGTGCACAACTGAAGAGAACAAGGTGGGAGTGTTTGTTTGGAAATGTGCGTGTGTATCACATCCAGCAGAAATGCCCATTAAGTTGAAAGAGAATAAGCTGGGGTGCACTGGGAACCGTGCTACCTAACTCCCTGGCAACCTTAGAGACATCACCAAGCCCAGCTTTCTCCTCAGTAGCGCTGCCTGCCGGGCTCCTGGAGGAGTGCCTGACAGGAGGCCACAAATCCAAGTACCTGCTCCCCACATCACAGAGGTCAAAACGCCATCCTCTATCCCTGGTCCCCACATCACAGAGGTCAAAACGCCATCCTCTATCCCAGGATTGAGCAGAGGCTGACAGCCAGAGAGGGAACATGGTTGCAGAGTTGAGCTCTGCAGGCAACTGGCTCAGGCCTTCTCTTGTGCCTACACCTGTTTCCATAGGATTGATTGGCCAGATTAGAAAAGCAAAAAACCATGACATTCTGTTCTAACCTGAGGGTGCTACAGAGACTTGGAAAGCTTGGGGAGGCCAGGGAGGGCTGGATGGAGGGAAGGAGGGTCACAGGAGTTGCTGTCAATTCGGGTAGAGCCGCTTGTTTATTAGTCATGGTTTCCGTGAGTGTTTCAATCATAAAGAAAGGCTCTTGTCAGTGCGCTGAAGAGAGGAGCCCTGTGATTCAGTGGGGCTGGCTAGCCTGGCTGGAGCGTAAAGTCAGTCTACGAAGAAGTAGAATGAGGATTCGAATGTTATATTTGACCGCTCGGTAAAATTATTTGTGACTGAGGTAGTGAGGGGCCCGGAGACCCACATGGGAGTCCAGGAGTTAGGTTAACCCTTACCATCCTGAGGGCTAGTAAAGATGATCAGTCTAGTCCTCACATAGTTAGGCCTGAACAATCAGCAAAATTGAGTTCTTGGGCTCTCTGTTTTACGGAAATACTAAGACAGAATTGAAAAAGAGGCCCCTTTTTGGGTTTTTCAATGATACAACAGAGAACATATAATGCCGGTGTTACTGTATAAATCACATCGCCAGTAGCTTAAAGTTATAAGTAGAACTTGCCAGAGAAAAGGAAACAGTACCTATTTGTTAGGAAGGCAAGACATTAAAGGATCACTGGCTGAAACTGCATTTGCACCAGAGGAGGAGGAGAATGGGCTGAAATGGGAGAAGGAAGAAAAGGAGCAGAGGGAGGGGATGTCATGTCTGTGCCCTGTTTACTGTCACACTGTGGGAGTTTTCACATTCCCAAGCACTAGAGTACATCCAACTATGGGAGTCACCCCTTAGTGAGTCTACCGGAACCAAAGAAAACAGTAACAAGGAATAGACAGTAACAGATAGAATAGAAAGTATCAGAACCCACTGCATGCACTGAGGGTCAGCATTGTTTGTGAATATTTCCTCCCTGTGTCTATATTTATGAAGGTGTTTACTGGATTATGGTGTCAAATACTTTTCTCACTGTGGGCTGTGGTAGAAGTTTGAGGAACATTCTGACATTTTGCCTGTCTTCTGCTCCTGGACCTTCCTTCTCAGTCAATGAAATTTTGTGTCTAGATTTGGCTGCTGTTAGACTTGAAATAGGTGGTCCCTGTTTGCCCCAGGTGTTTGTTACGGGCCCACCATTGTCACCTACTCAGGGATCGGGGATTGCCCCGAGGGCACCCCCACACTGCTGGCATGTCTATCAGCTGTGCTATGGCGAACACCTCCTGAAATTAAGACTGAAAACTTGAATCTGAATCTCACATCAGCCATTTATCAGTCATATGATCACCAATATTGTTGCTTCAAAATCTCCCCATTCCAAATCATTCTTTCCAGCCCAATTTCATTCAGTGAATGTTTATTGAATGTGTACTAAATGCAGGGTATGAAACTAGGCACAGGGAACTGAAGAAGCTGCAGGCTGATGATGACAATAAGCACATACTTCTAAGAGAACTCTAGGAGGAGAGATGGGGGATACTGAATTCTATGCCCAGGAAGGGTGGCATGAGCTGTGTGAACTGAGCTATGAAGAAAGAATAGCATTGAATTGCCAAGTGGAGAACTGTAGAGCTGGTTTTTCAGGTGGAGGGACCCCCAGAAGTAGGTCACAGGCATGGGGGAATCTCCTGGCATGGGTTCTGAAGGGGAGGATGGCCCCAGGTAATACTGAGATTTCAGGCAGACGAACAGCCAGATGGTCACGTCTGAAAATGGCAGTGAGTAGAAGCATAGGCTGTGAGAAGGACTAGGTCCTGCCTTCACTGAGTGCCTGTGCTCTAAAATGCCTTCTGTCTCTTCCTCTCTCTCCTACCACAGCTTAGGCCTCTCTAAAAACAACCCACATTCCCTCCCCTCCCCAGCCCCTGCCCCAGGTACACCCCATGGCTCCCACAGATCCCTGGGTTGGCATGCTACAGAACTTACTTCCTGCCTCTCAGCTAGAGAGCAGATGAGACTCTTAGTTCCATTTTAGCTATCTTTAGTATCTGGAGCATTCAAATTCTATCAGGTGTCTCTGACTGGTACATGTATACTTTTCTGGAGAACTAGGTTCAGGCAGGATTTCCTTTTTGAAGACTTTGCAGACTTGCCTTCTACCCCTATATTAGTTGGGATTCTCTAGAGAAATGGCATAGATTATATACATAGAAAGAGAGATATAGACAGAGAGAGAAAAAGTGAGAGAGATAAAGAATGGCTCACGTAATTGTGGGTACTGGCAAGTCCAAAATCCACAGGGCGGGCTGCAGGCTGGAAACTAAGGCAGGGTTTCTGTGTTGCAGTCTTGAGACCAAATCCCTTCCTTAGGAAACTTTAATCTTTGCTTTTAATACTTTTTGATTGGGTAGGGCCTACCCACATTACAGAGAATAATCTACTTTACTCAAAATCTACTGATTTAAATGTTAATCATATCTAAGAAGACCTTCAAGGAAGCATCTAGACGGGTGTTTAACCAAACAGCTGGACACCGAGGCCCAGCCAAACTGGCACATAGAATTAGCCATCTCGACCTCACCCTTGCCCCCACATACACACTAAAGAATTGGCAAGTTCTTATCTAGGACTTCACATATTTTAATCCATTCTGTCAGTAGTCCTGGGAAGAGGGATAATTTCCACCATTTTAGAGATGGCAACACTGCAATTCATACAGGTTAAGACACATGCCCCAAGTCATACAGTTCTGGAAATGGAAGCCAGGTCATGGCCTCCAGATTCTGGATGCCTCCCATGTGGCACTGCAGTCTATGTCCTGTGAATGTGCTGATTGGTCCTTCAGCGGAGGGGAGCTGCTAGATGTCCATACTGGGGATGCTGGGGCTGTGGAAGTCAAACGCACCTTGACTTGAATCCTTGCTCTGCTAAACACATGCAGCTGAGGACCTGGGGCCATTTATTTAACCTCTTTGTGCCTTAGTTTCCCCACTTATAAAATGAAGATAATAATAAGCTTTTCCTAGTGTGGTTTTAATGATGAACTATGCAACATGGTGCCTGGCAAGAAGTAATCGTGCAGATTAATGGCAGGAATAACAAGAACATTTAATCATTACCAATCAATTTATTTGGAAAGAAGGTAAATACCCATTTATATACCTGGAAGTTCTGTCTCTGCCATGGTTTCATAAAAAACATTTCACCTTGTGGGAAGCTGGTGGAACAGGACCCTAAGCTCACCTCATCCCATGGATACAACTGGATAACACTCACATCAGTGTAAGTAACCCAGAAAATTATCTGAAGTCTGGCAGAACAGACTCCACAACTAAAAGTAGACAAGAGGCCACATTGAAGAGGGTAGGAAGAACAGAGACACAGTGGGGAGCAAAACAGAATAGCGGGACCATTACAGACGGAGCAGCAGGTGCAGAGAGGGGAAAGAAAGAGACCCTCACACTGGGGAGCCTGCATAGGAAAAGCGAATCCCCATAGCATTTGGCTTTGACAACCAGACGGGCTGAATTTTGTGACTTCTTAGAATCAGTGGGACTTAAAACCTGGAATTTAGAAAATCAGCAGGCTAGGCTCTGGGTGACCTGGGAGAATGAGGGGATACCGAGTCTCCATCCTTAAAGAGATAGCACCAGACAGCCCCCAGAGACACAGTGTAGAAGCAACAGTTTGAAAACTGCCTGGGGCATAGGGGAGGGAGAGTTATTTACTAATCTCAGAGTTGCTGAGGGATTTCTCTAAGAGCAAAGTTTCTGCCATTTCCTTTCCCTGCCCCCACCAGGGTAAACAGGCTATGGCCACCTGCTGAAACCAACAAGGCTTTGCTTACACCCTGCCCTCACTCCCACCACACTTCCAGCCAGTCCCCTCCAGCCAGGCTGGCCTCAGTCCCTGTGCTACTAACACTGCATGCCCTTTCCTCTGAACATTTTGTGAATCTGCTGCCTCCAATATGCTACTGGCCAGAGCCCATCCAAACCAGGGACACAGCCTGGCAATGTGCAAGCAGCCCTGGCAGGGAGAGGGGAAGATATATAAACACACACACACACACACACGAGTCAGATGGAGGCCCAGCAGTAGGCTGGGTGTAGATAGCTGGTCTGATTATAGGTCCTGCCCACCAATGAAACCATCTCAAGGAACAACATAGGGAAAATGCCCTGCACTTTGGTGTTCCTCCATCTCTGGCAAATGCCTGGTCTGATTCAGCTCAAGCTCAAGGTGGCCCCAGACTGGTCCACAAATACCACAGAGACCAAACCCTGCCCACAACAGTCAAAGAGAGCCACTGCAGATGACTGGACTAAAGGAAAGAGTTGGCTCAGCCACAATACCAGCATGCACACAGTACACCCAGCAGACACCCCTGATGTTGCAGATTCTGATAAGTAAGGGACACTGCACTGCAGGGCACGACAGGACCTCTTCTTCATGAGGCCAATACTCTGAAGGGCAGGAGATGGAGCTGACTTTCCTTACACACAAAAACAGACACAGAGAGCTAGACAAACTGAGGAGACAGAGGAATATGTCCCAAAGAAAACCACAGCAAAACCACAGCAAGAGAGCTATGCATGACAGAGATGAGTAACGTGCCTGCTAGAGGATTTAAAGTAATGGTCATAAAGATACTCGCTGGACTTGAGAAAAGAGTGGAGGACATTGGTGAGACCCTTAACAAGGAGATAAACAAAGAACCAGACAGAGATGAAAAACACATTAAATGAAATTAAAAATACACTAGATGGACTAAATAGCCAACCAGAAGAAGCAGAAGGATGAATCAGTGACCTGGAGGACAGAGCTATGGGAAGTAAACAAGCTGAGCATGTAAGAGAGAAAAAAAAAAATTATGCAAAATGGGAGTAGACTTCAGGAAGTCAGCAACACCATCAAGCATAATAACATTCCCATTACAGGGATCCCAGAATGAGAAGAGAGAATAGGGAGTAGAAATTTATTGTTTATCAATGTAGCTTTGGCTATTTGGGGTCTTTTGTAGTTCCAAACAAATTTTAGGATTGCTTGTTCTAGTTCTGTGACAAATGCTATTGGTAGTTTTGTAAGGATTACATTAAATCTGTAGCTTGCTTTAGGTAATATGGACATCTTTACAATATTTGTTCTTCTAGTCCATGAGCATGGGATGTCTTTCCATTTGTTTGTGTTGCCTTGAATTTCTTTCACCAGTGCTTTATAGTTTTCAGAGTAGAGGTCTTTCACCTCCTTGGTTAAGTTTATTCCTAGGTATTTTATTATTTTGGGTGCAACTGTAAATGGGATTGTTTTAATTTCTCTTTCTCTTGTTCATTATTAGTGTATAAAAATGCAGTGGGTTTCTAAACATTGACTTTTGTATCTTGCAACCTCACTGAATTCATTTATCAGTTCCAATAGTTTCTTGGTAGAGTCTGTAGGGTTTTTTATTAATAGTATCATCTGTCGATAGTGAAAGTTGTATTTCTTTCTTACCAATTTCAATGCCTTTTATTCACTTTTCTTTTCTGATTGCTGTGTCTAGGACTTTCAGTACTATGTTAAATAAAAGTAGTGAGAGCGGACATCCTTGTCTTGTTCCTGACTTTAAGGGGAAAGCTCTCCGTTTTTTACCATTGAGTATGGTGTTAGCTGCAGGTTTCTCATATATGGCCTTTATTATGTTGAGGTGTGCTCCCTCTAAACCTACTTGTTGAGGGTTTTTATCATGAATGGATGCTGTACTTTTACTTTGTCTTATACTTTTTTTCTGAATCTATTGAAAAAAATCATATTTTTTTAATCCTTTCTCTTATTAATGTGATGTATCATGTTGATTGATTTGCAAATATTGAACCAGCCTTGCATCCTAGGAATAAATCCCACTTGATTGTGGTGAATGATTTTTTAAAATGTATTGTTGGATATCGTCTGGCTATGCCTCCATGTTCACCAGAGATATTGGCCTGTAGTTTTCTTTTTTTTTTTTTGCAATGTCTTTATCTGGTTTTGGTATCAGGGTAATACTGGCTTTGTAGAACGAGTCTGGAAGCTTTCCATCCTCTTCTTTTTGCGGGGAATAGTTTGAGATGAATAGGTATTAAGTCTTCTTTAAGTGTTTGGCAGAGGTGCCTGGGGGCTCAGTCGGTTAAGCGTCTGCCTTTGGCTCGGGTCATGATCCCACGGTCCTGAGATCAAGCCCTGCATCAGGATCCTTACTCAGTGAGGGGGGTCTGTTTCTCCCTCTCCCTATGCCCCTGCTCTCTCTCTGTCTCTCTCATGCACTGTGTCTCTCTAGTAAATGAATAAAAATCATTAAAAAAAATAATAAATGTTTGGCAAAACTCAGCCATCCTGGAAGAATTTACAGGTCTTGAAACAGTTTTGTTTCTCTTACCCCAGTGTTCAGGCCTGAATATTGACTCTCTGTGTCATTTCTCACAATTAAATTTTAGATTATAATATTCTTTTCATTGCTAACTTTTCTGAATTTCTATACACAGGGTAGTTGAATATGATAAAAGCAATCTGCAAAACAAAAAGTAATCCTGAATATGTGTCTGAGAAAAAAATCTGTGTGACATCTGTTTTCACGTCTAATTATATTCTCTGAGTTGAGACTAGGGCATCCTTCTTAGACGGTCTGCTCAATCTGATTTTTTTCCATCTGTGTTTTTTCCTTCACAAACATTAAATCAACATTATAACATTCCAGTGCATTACAAACACATTAGCTCTTTGGCAAATGAGCCTTGATGGTAGATGAGCCCAAGTGTCATTGGGACTTTTTCAAGTAGATCCTTGTGTGGTCCTGGGACCTCTGATGTGGGAACCACATTGTCCATCTGCTGTCCTGTCTTTGGGCTACATGGCCTACCTCGCCAGCTTCTTTCTTGCTGCCACCAACAAAATCCTTATGTTCCATTTCACTGCCTTTATTTGCAAATAGAACTTGTTCTTGTCATGTAAAGGAGGAAGAAGTAATAGAACAAGTGGTCTATTAGTGTATGGCAGGAAAGTGAAGAAGTTGACAATTTAGGACTAAGTATAAAGGAAGCTCTTTAGATGAGGAAATCAGCAAAGGCAACGAAGGTCACTTTCAACAGAAGATATTTGGTAGGGGGAATGCACCATAGTAAATGGCAATAAAGAGTGTGAGAATTTGCTGTAAAAGAAATTGCTAATACCCTTACATTGTAGGGCTGCAAGTCTATTTACCTTTTATGTCATACAGAAAGAACACGTACTTCCTGGGGATCTATGTAGGAGAATGCAGTCTAAAAAAAGAATTGATTTTGAAACATTTGTAAAGACTGATGCCCATTAAAGAACGTCTGGGAAGTGACATAATGGAAGTATGGTAGAAAGAGGATGATGTTTGGAAATTTTCCCTTGGGGTTTCAATTCCAGCCCAGTGTCTTCCACTTGTGTGATCTGAAAAGCAAAATGGAAATAAATATCTACTATTTATCAAACAAGTTCTAGTTTTTTTTTTTTTGAAGATTTTATTTGTTTATTTGACAGACAGAGATCACAGATAGGCCGAGAGGTAGGCAGAGAGAGAGGAAAGGAAGCAGGCTCCATGCTGAGCAGGGAGCCTGTTGTGGGGCTCCATCCCAGGATCCTGGGATCATGACCTGAGCCGCAGGTAGAGGCTTTAACCCACTAAGCCACCCAGGCACCCCAAACAAGTTCTAGTTTTTGAGGACATTTGCACATATTCTCACCTGATGTTAACAACAACTCTAGGTGGTATATACTGTTGTTATCCCTATTTTTTTTAAGCTAAGACAATACCAAATGTTAATGAGGGTGGTGGAGCACCCCAAAGTCTATTATATCACTTGTAGGAATGTAAACTGATAGAACCATTTTGGAAAAAATGTTTGGTGGTACCAAATAAAGGTGAATATGTGCAAACTCTATGACCCAGCAATACTGATCCTGGGTATTTGCCCAAAAAATATGATTTTTTTTTTCTAGTATAAGCATGCTCAAGAATGTTCATAGAAGCGTAATAACCAACAGTAGAAACAACCTAATTGTCCTTCACCAGTAGAATGGGACATGGTATATTGAAACAGTGGACTACTACTCAGCAATGGAAAAGAATGAACTACTGTTACACGAAACATGGACAAATCCCACAGACACAATGTTAAGTAAAAGAAACCAGACACAAAGGACTGCCTGCTGCATGATTCCATTTATATGAAATCAAAAACAAAAAGAACTAATTTATGGTGATGGTGGTCAGAATAATCTGTATCCTTTGGGTGTGGACATTGCTGACTGGGAGGGCACAAGAGGTGCTGGAGATGTTCTATCTTTTGATCAGCCTTGTGGTTATGTTGATACTGCATTAGTTTTCTGTGGCATGAAAACACATTACCACAAACGTAGTGGGGTTAAAACAACACATGGGTATTTTCTCTCAGTTTCCATAGATCAGAAGTATGGACCCAGCTTAGCTTAGTGGGTCCATGGATCTGAATTGTGTTCAAGATGTGGGCTCGGGGGTGCCTGGGTGGCTCAGTGGGTGAAGCCTCTGCCTTCGGCTCAGGTCATGATCTCAGGGTTCTGGGATCGAGTCCCATATCAGGTTCTCTGCTCGGCAGGGAGCCTGCTTCCTCCTCTCTCTCTCTCTGCCTGCCTCTCTGCCTACTTGTGATTTCTGTCTGTCAAATAAATAAATAAAATCTTTAAAAAAAAAAAAAATCTTAAAAAAAAAAAAAAAGGATGTGGGCTCAGATGTGTTCTAATCTAGAAGCTTGGGCTCTCCCGAGCTCATTCAGGTTGCTGGCAGAACTTCCTTGCAGAAGTAAGGAAGCTTATGATCAGATTTTTTATGGCTTTTGGCTGAAGGGCAACCCCAACCCCCACCCCCGACTGCCCAGGTCCTTGGGGCTGCTCACAGTTCCTTACCACATGGGCCTCTCCAATGGAGCCATTTACCATGCCAGCAATGAGTATTTCCCTCTAGTCTACTAGGAGAGGGTCTTTATATAACATAACATCATATCACTTTTGCCATTTTTCTATTGGTTGGGTGAAAATTGCAAATTCTATCTATAGTGGGAGAGTGGCTTACATAAAGACACAAACATCAAGAGGCAGGCATCATAGGGGTCATCTTAGGATCTGTCCAACATTCACATAGACACACACACACAAACACTCATCCAACTACACATGTAAGATTTATGTACTGCATAGTATCTAAGTTATACCTCAATTTTTTAAATATCTGAGGCAAGAGATATAAAGTAACTCACTCTATGTCACTTGGCTACTAAGTGGCAGGGGTAGGATTCAAATTCAGTTGTGTCTTACAGGAAACCTGTGCTTTCACTCTGCAGATTGAATGAAAGGATGTTGGGGCTGCCTCAGTTGGAAGAGCATGTGACCCTTGATCTCGGGGTTGTGAATTTGAGCTCCACATTGGGTGCAGAGATTACTAAAAATAAATAAATAAACTTAAAAAAAGATAGAAAAGATGTAATTAAGCCTGAAGTATGCTTTGGCTCAGAGAATGGTGGCTATCATAATGGTAGTGAGATATTTCAGTTTTATTACCTGTAAACATTACCAGTTTAATTCTGAAAAATGTTCAGGGGGCATTTTGTATGTCTCAGGCAAAGCAGTAAGTCTAAGAAGGTGTCAGAATGCTTGAGTCTAATTGACTTTGATCAGTATGTGGCTTTCCCACTGTTTTCTTAAACCTCTACGAATATGACTCTATTATTATAGCTCCTTTTCCTGGCACATCCATTTATTAAATTCCCTTGCTACCCAGGTTTAGAAATTTACTGTGAATATTCCTTAGTTAATATTCTGATCTGTGAAGTAACCCTCTGTTTTAAGATTTACTCTAACTGCCTCCTTAACTTGTTCCTCATTATTCAAAGGCTACTTATAAGTGAACAGTGAATCATCTTGTTCTCTCCCATTTGCTCTCCTTTACTTTTGAAGTCGGTGGGGGGAAAAGAAAGAATTAACTTGGGTTTTAAAATGGAAGAGTTTGGTCAGAGATGAAATTCAAAACTGGTCACATGATTCATCTCAAATTATAATTGTGGGCTCTGGGGTTATTAGGAGTTTGCTTAGAATTTTGGAGTTGAAAAGAATTATTGTTTTAATAGGACTTATAAAAATGAGCCAAAGAGAGCTGGCAGCCTGCCTAGACTGTCAGAACCTTGAATTTAGGAACTGTTTTTTTCAAAAAAAATTTCATACTTCAAGTTTGTAATATACCTCAAGGGATATAATAACACCTAATACTGTATTATTATTATTATTTTATTGAAGACCTAGTACCTGCAATATACCTAGTGTCATGGGACATCCCAAAGTAAATAAAGTAAAAGAAAAAATATTTCTGCCCTTAAGGAGGTTATGTCTTTGATGAGTGGTAAAAAAAAAAATTGTGTCTGAAGTCTTAGGGTGCCATGATAAAAGAAACAATTAGGGGCGCCTGCATGGCGCAGTTGGTTAAATGTCTCTTGGTTACGGCTCAGGTGGTGATCTCATGGCCCTGGGATCAAGTTCCTCTCTCGATGTAGAGTCTGCTTGAGATTCTCCCTCTGCTCCTTCTGCCCCTTTCTCTTGTGCAGTCACTCTCTCTCTCTCAAGTAAATGAATGTCTTTTTTTTTTTTTTTAAAGTTTTAAAAATTTATTTGAGGGGAGGGACAGAGCATGAGTCAGCTGGGGGCAGAGGGAGAGGGAGAAGCAGACTCCCTGCTGAGCAGGGAGCCTGACTTGGGACTTGATCCCAGGACCCTGGGACCATGACCTGAGTCAAAGGCAGACCCGTAACTGAGTGAGCCCCCAGGTACCCCAATAAATCTTTTTCTTTTTTAAAGGAGTAATTATTGCTAGCTAAAGTTACATACTGTGTGATTCCAACTATATGACATTCTGGAAAAGGTGAAACTATGGGATGGTAGAGAGATCAGTGGTTGCCAGGGTTAGCTGGGAGGGAGGGAAGAGCAGTGGAGCACAGGAGATTTTGCGAGCAGTGAAACTATCTGTGTGATAATGTGATGGTGGATATGTGACATCCTGCCTTTGTCAAAACCTGTGCAACTGTATAATGGAAGAGTGAACCCCGCTGTAACCTATGGACCTGAGTTAATAGTAATGTATCAGTATGGGCTCATCAATTTTAACAAATGCACCACACAGATGCCATATGTTAATAAGGAGGGAAACTGTTGAGGGTGACAATAAAAGAGTTATGTGGGGACTCTGAACTTCCTGATTAGTTCTGTTAGCTAAAACCTCCTCTCAAAAAATAAAGTCTATTAATTAAAAAAAAAAATAGGGCACCTGGTGGCTCAGTGGGTTAAGCATCTGCCTTAAACTTGGGTCATGAACTCGGGGTCCTGGGATCGAGCCCCACATCGGGCTCTCTGCTCATCAGGGAGCCTGCTTCCTCCTCTCCCTCTGCCTGCCTCTCTGCCTACTTGTGATCTCTCTCTCTGTCAAAAAAAAATTAATAAAATTTAAAAAAAATTTACATATATATATATAGGTACTCCTGGGTGGCTCAGTTGAGCGTCTGCCTTCAGCTCAGGTCATGATCCCAGAGTCCTGGGATAGAGTCCTACATCAGGATCCTTGCTCAGCAGGGAGCCTGTTTCTCCCTCTGCTGCTTCCCTTGGTTGTGCTCTCTCTTTCTCTCTGACAAACAACTAAATCTTAAGAAAATATTATATTATATATATTTTATATAATTTGTATATATAAATTATATAATATATAATTTATATTATAGATATTTATTTTGTATATTATATATTTTTATAAATACATAAAATAAATATTTATATTTATAAATTTATATAAATATATTTATAAAATATAAAAATAGGGGCGCCTGGGTGGCTCAGTGGGTTAAGCCTCTGCCTTCGGCTCAGGTCATGATCTCAGCGTCCTGGGATCGAGCCCCGCATCGGGCTCTCTGCTCAGTGGAGAGCCTGCTTCCCTCTCTCTTTGCCTGCCTCTCTGCCTACTTGTGATCTCTCTGTCAAATAAATAAATAAAATCTTTAAAAATATATATATAAAAATATATTTTATACTATAAACACACACTATATTATATATGTTTCTTTTTTCTGCCTTGGGAGACTCATAATCTCTTTGGTTAGTCCTAAAATAAAAGTGTATCTGAGGTCTGGGGTCTCACAGAATACAAAGTAATACACCTAGGGAAGTTAGGGAAGGCTTCAAAGACGTGAACTTGAGGTGAGCCTTGAGAAAGACTCTGGCGTTCACCAGGCAGATCTGGGTTTGCCTGTGTGTGTGTGCTCTTAGCAGACATTCATATTACATACTCTCTGTAGGTCTGGTGATTCTAAAGTCTTCACAGAGTTTATCTCGTTTAATTCCCCACCTCAGGGGCCCCTGGCTGGTTCGGTCAGTTAAGTGTATGCCTTCGACTCAGGTCTGGATCCCAGGGTCATGGGATGGAGCCGAGTTAGGCTCCTTCCTCCATGGGGAGTCTGCTTCTCCTTCTCCCTCTGCCTTTCTCCCTGTTCTTGCTCTCTCTCTCTCTCTCAAAAAAAAAAAAAAAAAAAAGAAAAAGAAAAATATTCCCCACCACAACAGGGTACATTTTATTATTTCTGTATTACAGTTGAAGAAACTAAGGTTCAAAAGAGCTTATCCAAGGCCACCCAGCTAGTGAGAGGTGAAAGGGGGACCTACGCCGCTCTGCCTGCTTCTGAAGCCAGTGCCTCATCACTAACAAAGAGATTACATCCTGTACAGGATTAAAGGCATGCTGTGACACGGTGAAGGGGTGGAGAGATAAAGCAAAAATTGATAGATGAAGGTATCATTCATGGCAATTTAATAAAGAAGACAGGATTTCAGGATTTGCTTGGCTGAGGCAAAGAGAAAGACTATGTTTGTGGAGAACTGGTCTCAAAAAGTCTCTTCCCCAGTCTAGCTAATGTACACCCTTGAAACCTAGAGTCACAGTTCAGAGCGGGACAGAATCCTTGCAGAGCTTTCAGAACCAGTTGGGAATTGGGCTCTGCAGACAGCTACTTCCCCTCACACTCATGGCTCTGTGCAGATTCTGGTTGTCCGGTAAGAAAGCTGGGGATATGGTTTTACTGCTCATTCTGCTCTCTTCCTTGTGGCTGCCTTGCCCATCTTATTCCTTCCAGAACCATCAGATTCCTTCCGGCATCCTTTCAGCTGAGCCCACAGGGAAGGCACAGTAGAAGGTTACTGGAGCTGGCTCCTGGACAAAGAACAAGGAAAATGGGCACCTGGGTGGCTCTGTTGGTTAAGCGTCTGCCTTCAGCTCAGGCCATGATCCCAGGGTCCTGGGTTGGAGGCCCGCATTGGGCTCCCTGCTCAGCAGGAAGCCTGTTGCTCCCTCTCCCACTCCCCCTGCTTGTATTTCCTCTCTCGCCATCCTCTCTCTGTCAAATAAATAAATAAAACAGAATCTTAAAAAAAAAAAAAAAAAAAGAACAGGGAAAACCCTTTTCTCTCTATGCCCAGATTAATTGGACACTACTTACCCTCCCTCAAATAGATATTTATGTGCCCAAATAATTTGACAAATACCAGACATTACTCTTCCATCCTAGGAAGCTTGGGTTTAGAGAGATGTCTGCTCTGATAAACTGTGGAATAAAAGACTGCAAATCGTTCTTAACCATCCTGATCAATAATGATAGCTACCGTTTATGGAGCATTTACCACGTGCCAGAGAGTGAGTTAGGATTTTACATACATTGTCACACTTAATTTCGCCACAGTATGTCACAGAGAAGGAGAAAGTCATAGAGGGGTTAAACAATTTTCCCAGAGCCACAAGGCTGGCTGATGCCCGTTCAGGTTTTACCTTCCCCCTCAGGGACAACTGTGGGCCAGCCAAGCTGCCTTTTCTCCCCTTCCCACTTTCACAACCAATTAAGAAACAGGACACTGGAGACTGACAGATGAAGATAAAAATGTCAGTGAGAGTGTCCCTGAGATAAAGTCAATGAGAGACTGTGACTTTGGGTCTGTGTGACAAGTTCTTGCTAATATTCTCTGCATGGCCCTCCCGCTCCCCCAGCTAGGTGTGGACCATCAGGTACCCCATCCAGGTGACAGTCTGGCTCTGAGGAAGAGACACTGGCCTCAGATTGCTCCCTGGAGTAGTCTGGGTTGAGAGGTCGAAAACAGTGAAAAGCTTTAACAAATTATTATTAGGTTAGGTGGAACAATGGATTTCTCCCACCAGTCAGGTAACTTTTTAAGCAGAAGAAGTCGAGGCTCGAGGCCAGAAGGGTTACGTTTTGGAAGCTCCTCGAAGAAAAACAATCTAAAACAAGGAGAAAGGAGTTTCCTTTCTGTATTAGCTTAGCTGCCATGACAAAAGACCACCCTGGGTGGCTTGAACAACAGGAATTTATTTTTTACATTTTTGGAGGCTGGGAGGTCCAAGACCAAGTCACCAGATTTGGTGTCTGGTGAGGACCCACTTTCTGGCTTGCCCCTGGCCACATTCTTGCCAGGTCCTCCCAAGGGAGAGGAAGACGGAGAGGGAGAGAACCAGAGTTCTCTTCTTATCAGGGCACTGATCCCATCATGGGGTCCCACCTTCATGACTTCATCTATACCTGCTTACCTTCCAAGGTCCTACCTCCTAAAACCATCTCACTGTGGAGTGGGACTTCAGCATATGAGGCTAAGAGGTGGGAGACAAACATTCCGTCCAGAGCACTTTCCTCCCTTGTCCCTGCTCCTGAAAAACCCCTAAGGAGTGGGGACTTTCAGCAGAGGAACACCATAATGAGTCCTCAGAACTCTGAGGGAAGTCCCAGTACAGCCATCTTCATAGTGTTCAAAAGCAGGAGCACGGAATTAAATCCTCGCCCCATTACTTACCAGCTGGGTGACCTTAGACAATTAATTCACCTTCTCTGATCTTTGTTTCCCCCATCTTTAAAACAAGAACATAATAGTACCTCGGGGGCTGCTTTGAGGCTTTAAGGAGATAAGGAATGTCAACGACACAGCATATTAAAGTGCTCAATAAATAGTAACAGAAACATTAACATTTTGGAGACGTAATTATGAGAAAAAAGAAAAGTGCACCGCACACTTGGGTGAGAAATGGTAGATTCTATCCCTGGACACTCTCTTGCAGAAAGCACCAGTGAGTGGTGTTACAATGAATCTTTGGGGAAAAGCTGTAGGTTGGCTACTGTTAGAATTTCGGCTCCCAGTCAGTGTCTGGTAGTAGCAGATCATGGAGAGGAACAAAAGTTCAAAGAAGCCTTGGGACGTTCTCTTTTGTAGGGAGGGTAGAAAGCAGATGTCAACTTTGTTTGTAGGGCAGTGACTGATGGCTGGTCCTGTGGGCAAAGAGAGAGGTCACTACAGGAGACTTAGGCCTTTTTACTCAGAAGCCACACTGAAATTCCCCTTGCAGTGATGGAAAGTGAAGGAAACTTAGAGACCGCTGGTCCAGATCTCTCATTTAATTGATTAGAAAAATGAGATGCGAAGAAGTTTGGTGATTTATCCCCTTCATGCTTTGGCTAGTGATGGTGCTGAGTGTTAAGCATCCAATCCCTCCAGGTCATATCAGTGAGTTTTTTCTTGAACCATCCTGCCTTGTTCCAACAACTTAGTATCTTTTGTCTCAGGAGCTCAAGATTCTCCCTAAAACACTAAAAATGTTTTTTTTGTTTTTGTTTTTGTTTTTGTTTTTAAGGGTAGGAACTAGTAATTATTAAGCCCCTGTGTGGGCTAAGATGCCAGGATTCTTATATGGGCTCAAGTTTGGTATTTTCCGACCAATGCAGAGAGAGAAGGGTTTCCCTTTTTCCTGAGGACACTGAAACTCAGGCAAAAAGGCTTGCCTAGGGTCATAGGTGTCACGGAGGCAGATGCTTCTAACTCTACAGAGCTCCAAGTATTTGAGGGCCAGGACTCTTTAATTCTTACCCCCCCGCACCCCCGAACTTGGTTTTGAGTATAGTGTTTTTCTTCACTAGAAAAAGTGTTGCATGTAAATATTAATAATGATTTCCAAGAAGGCAGAAATGATCCTTTGAGACTGAGATTTTTTAAAAAAGAAAAATCAAAAATTTTTCCCCAGATGGGTGCTAATTCTAGAGATCATTAAAAAACTCAGTGTAGCCCTTGAGATTTTTTTTAACAATAGTAAAATAGATATAATTTTTAGCATTTATAAGAGCTTCAGGCAGATGTTTTGAAAGTTATATAAAATAAAAAAATGGAATATTTGATATTAACCTCTCATGCTATGCCTCCAAAATTTTCCATAGTTTGCTTGCATAATATTTTTTCTGCTTTAAAAATATATATGCTCCTTGCCAAAAATGTGGGGATTTCAATAAAAATTCACATAACAAAAAAAATTTGTTCAAATTTCCCCCACTCAGAGTTAATTACCATTAATATTTTGGTGTGTTTGCTTTAATTAATAGACTTTTTTTTTTAGAGCAGTTTTAGGTTTACAGTAAAGTTTTTTTTCTGTAAAGGAGAGCTCCCATATACTCCCCCACCGGCAGTTTCTCCTATCATTGACATCTTACATAAGTGTGGTACATTTGTTAGAACTGATGAGTCAATATTGATACATTATGATGAACAGGTTTACATTCCAGTTCACTCTTTCTGTGGATTTTGACAAATGCATAACCACTTGTAACCACCATTTGATATTATACAGAATAGTTTTTTCACAATTTAAAAAAGCATATATAAAGTTAATTTTGACTCTTCATTGGGTAATTTAATCGTTTTGTTTAGTTTAAAAATAGTTGTTATGGTTCTTTGATTATAAAAATAATCCATGTTTAAAGTAGTGTTGGTGGATAATAACCATTTAAATGAATCACCTAAAAACTGGCACTTATTAAAAGAATATGTTTACAAGTTTCATTAGTTGCATGTAAACAATCAACAGAGTGTTTGGGGTCCACATCCTTGCACAGAAGGGCTTGCTTCGCCTCTGTGGTTTTCATGTGAAATTACTGATTACCCTTTGGGCCACAAGGAAAAGGTGGTAGTGCTTTGAGTGGGTTCACTAAACAGTACAATAAGACTTGCCCTAGTTCCTGGGGAGAAGGGTAGTTTTAAAAATCCACACCCAGTGTTTCCTTTGCTCAGAAGTGAGCATAGCCTCTGCTCCTTCGCGTAAAGAGAACTTCAAACCGAGGCAGAAGTGGGGCAAGTGGACTGGGGTACAGGGATAGTTGCCTGGGCGACTAGGTGGCTCCTCCCAACTTGGGCTTGTGAGGCTCGGGGTTGATGGGGTAGGGGAAGAGCCTGGCTTAGGGGGGCCCGGCCGGGGGTGGTGGTATGGGGTAGTCTCTGGGGGTGGTTGGAATAGAGCCGGGCTCGGGGTGTAGCTGAGGGCAAGAGGAGTGGGAGTTGGGGGGAAAGTGTAGCAGGGCCAGGGGCGTGGCTAGGGGAGATATCCTGATGGGAGATGAGGGATGACTTGAGGGGCTGGGAATGGCTGGGAAGATGGTGGGGGAAGCCGGGCTGTTGGTAGGGACGGGCTTGGCCGGGTCTCGGGGCAGGGGGCGTGGCAGGGCCGGGGTGCAGAGGGTGAGTGGGGTCGGAAACATGGCCTAAGTGGACAGAGAACGGGGCTGGAGGCGTGGCCGAAACGGGTCGGGGGCGTGGCCGGGAGAGGAAACGCGCTCCCGGCCAGGGGAGTAGCGGGAGAGCCGGGTTGGGGGCGTGGCTTGGGCGTAGCTCTTAAATGGGCTGGGGGGTGTGACCCGAGGCGGGTTGGGGGAGTGGCCTGGGAGCCCGGCGGCCGCGGCGCAGGCGGGCGGGATTCAGCGCCGCGCTTTCTCTGGCAGCCGCTCCGCCCGCCGCCAGCCCGTAGGCAGCGCACCGGAGCAGAGGCTTCGGCGAGAGCCCGGCGTGCTCCGAGCTCCGTGGGACCTGGACCGGCCCTGTGTGGCAGGGACGTCTTGGATCGTCTGGCTTTGGAGGCTCCGCCGAGTGGGAGCCACACGAGGTGAGGCTGCACCCCGGCGTGCGTCTGTGCTGGGCGCGCGCGGGGCGTAGGGGCAGGCGTCTGGGGTGTTAGCCGGGAGCCCGGGGAGAGGAATTAGCCCCAAGCGACGGCTTTCATAGCCCGAGGACGCCCTCCTCCGTCCTCCATCCTCCTGGCCGCTTCTCGCGGCAGCCCTAGCTGCCCACCTGTTGGTGCCCTGCAGTGGTTGCTCGGCGACCCCCCCCCCGAACCCCCAGGTTCTGCCAGCGGCGTTGACCCCGGGGAGCGCGTGCAGCCGGTGCTCCTGGAAGAGGTCGTCTCCGGCGCGACCCGTTCGGGGATTACCCTGAAACTTTACCCCGAGCTCCCGACTCGTTGGGCCAGGCCTTCGAGGTTGCGCGGGGAGGGCGGACAAAGGTTCGGGGAGCCTGGTGCGGCCGGTGTTCCCTTCACAGCTCCGCTCCCTCGGGTGGCGCCACCGGTGCCACCGGCACCGGCCCGGGTCTGCTGTAGCTGGTTGCCCTGGAGCGGATGCGGTCCGAGAACTTAGTTTTGAAAGCAAGATTCTCCTCAGGTCCCAGCTGCGTCTCATTTCACGAGAAAGACCGCTGGGACTCGGTGTCTGTCGCCTCTGAATTGGAAGATTTGCTGGAGTCGGCTTGGTTCCAATTGTGGTTGACGTGGTGCGGGAATTTGCATACTAGCCCCAGGAAGGTAGAAACCAGCAGTGCAGCTCACGTCAGGGGGAACTCAGGTGACCTGTGCTGGCTGGCGGGCCACCCATCTGACTGTGTAAAGTTACAGAGCCTCAACAAATTTCCCCTCCCTCCAAACGCGAAAAAACAAACCAAACCAAACCAACAAACAAAAAAACTCTGGTTAGTTGCTTCGCCTCACTGGATGATAATGTTAATAATAGAACAATAATTTGAATTTAGTGAACACTTATTACCAAGGCTATCCAATATCCGCCCCCCCCCCCAGGTTTTCTCTGCACCTCATCTCATTTTCTGTGTTGCCTGGTGTTTTCATTCCCACAACCCCCCTTCAGATCTCCCAGTTCTCTGCTTTCCTTTGCCAGCACGCACAGAAATCTCACTCCATTTTATTTTTGCACCATTCATAACAAATGCACCTTTTCTTCATGTCCCCCAACTTGCAAACCTCCTCATTCCATTGTTCCCCTGGTGCCTGTTAATTATGCGCTCCTCCCTGTGCTACCCTTGTTCTCTGCCCCCACATCCTTTATAGAGTTTTGTGTGACTATTTCTTATACGATATTGTAATTTTCAGTTATCTCCTTCGGCCCCCAAGTTTGCCATCCTCCAAGCAGGATGATTATCTGTTTTTTCATTTGTGCTGTGCATGTGCACATGTGTTGCTTCTCTCCCCAATTTCTCCCACATGATGCTTTCTTGCCTTTTACCTACTTCTCGACAAGTGCTTTCCCTGCTGCTGCCTTCACAGCACACCTTGTTTCAGTTCCTTTGGTTGTGAATTTTCTACGCCACCACCATCCCTAGGTTCCCTTTCCTCTTTTACAATCAGTCCTCCATCTTAATTTTAGACTGCCTGAAAAGGGTCCAGAGGTGGAGGGAGGGAGCCTGTGCCTTTCCCCGGGAGTACCCTGGATTTCAGGACCTTCCCATCTGCTCCAGTATCATATACATAGTTACTGGATTATGTTAGTATTGATATCAATATGAATATACTTATCAAACAGTTAGTCTGGGCCAGGCCCTCTTCTGAGGGATTTACATGCACTAATACCTCATTAATCCTCCTCACATCCCTGAAATGTAGATACTATTACTCTCCCCATTTTACAGATGAGACAAGAGAGGCTGAGAAGTAACAGGCCCAATTTCTCAAGGCTCTCTAGTGGCAGAGCCCTTCTTGCCAGGTGCTGAGCTTCTATGCTATAGAAACTTCTGAACTCAGACATAGGCTGGGATCTGGCTTTGGAAATAAGGTCATGAATTGCACGTTTTATTTAGTCTACAGTTTACAACATTTGAGGGCATATTATCTATACCTATAGAACAGTGCAGGGGGAAAACCCAATGCCCGATGTCCTTTGGAAAGATTGGGGACACTGTCTGGGCTGTCAATTCAAGCTTGCTTTCAGTTGGCTTCCTGAAGAGAATACATTGGTCCCCTTAGCTACAGGAAGGCTGGAAGAGAGATGATTGCCAGCAGTCTCCTGTGCATGGGGAGTTTGAGATTCACTTTGGCTAGTTGGCCAGACCTCTAGGGCCCCCCTGATAGCCCTGTGATTTTATGAGTCTCGTTTATTTCTATTTCATTATGTAATCTCAAAAGCTTGTTCAAATATTTCCTTGTTGGTCTTTACCTTCCTGAAAGTTGGATGCAAATATTTCCCCTTTTGCAGCTGCTGAGGCAGAGTGTAGGTGAAGTTTTATACTTTGATAGCTGGAAGGGATCTTACTCTCCACAGATGAGGAAACTGAAGTAAAATGATGTCTGCAAGGGAAAGCAGCAGTCTCCAAAGGATAGGAGGCCTGGGCTTAGATCCCAGATCTCTTGATCTTTGGTCCAGGGCTCCTCATGCCTGGCTGTACAGCTTGGTGGGTTGATCTGTCTGCTTGCTGCTGAAAACAATGAGCCTTCTTTCCTCTTCCTTTCCTGAGCTAAGAGGCTCTGGAAGGATTCATTTAAAATAGAAATTGTCAGGGTTTTCTGGGTGGTTTTTTTTTTTTTTGGTCTGAAAGCTGAACACTTAAAATGTTTGCTTTTGAAATATGTAATGGCATAAATGGGATCATAAAATCATGGAAGTATAAATTCAGAGGTTTAGGAAAGTAATTTTGTTATTTCCAAAACATCAGGAAGGAACACCAAATGTACATTGCTTTCTAGAGGCAAATCATATAATACATGGGCGTTTGAAGATCAGTAACTGTAATGTTTAATTGTATTTTCCATTTGCAGACAGAAATGCATTAGGCACAAAGTGCTCATATGATTTCCTTCATCCTTGCATCTCAAATGAAACAAGTGAAGGGGACAGAGCATGTCAGATTAGCTTTTGTTTCTGTGTTGGCTCTGCCATGCTCTCCCCCTTCTCTTGGACTGGGACTCCCACCTAAGCCCTCCTGATTCCCAGCGCCTACCTTTCTATTGAATCCCTCCCCTCCAGGAACCCTCAGGGAACCTGGAGGGTAGTATTTACCCATGCTGCTCAACTTATTCTGTATCAGTCTTTCTTGACAGAATTAAACCCTAATGCCCTAAGGTACACGTCGTATGTAATTAACTTCTCTGATGCTTCTAGAATGAGAAGGGCAGTTAGGTTCCATCCTTGGGAGAATTGAGGGAACAGTTGCTCAAGTAGTCATCTGTGTTCTGCGGTTGAGATGAGGATCATTCTAACTGAAGAGCAAGTTAGATTTCTCTGCTCCCCTTTCACAGCTGAGAAAATGGAGGTGAAGGACTTTTTCATGGCCAAAGCCTTATAGTAAGTGACAAGGATGAGATTGGAGCACTGGGCTGCCTGGCTCAGGAGATCTGGGTGTATGCTTCCATGTGTCTGTCTCCTCTGTCCCTTGTAACTCCCTTTGGCTACACTCTTTTGCAGAGTCTTTTCCGAACTAGATGGTTCCTGTTTGGTGAGCTGCAGATGTAACATTGGGGCGGGAGGTGGGGGGTGGTGGTGGGCAGGCTCATAAGAGTTTCAGGGCCCATCCCTGTCTGTCTCACTTGGGGTGCACATGGCGCTTTGTCACTGCCTGAGAGGGCCCTGGGAGCTGCTGCCATGCCACGAATGGAAAGAGGATGATAGAGATTTCTAATACATGGCAGTGACTGTGGTCAGAATGTCCACGTTTGTGGATGCAGGTAATATCGCATCCTTTTGCCCTAATATTCAAATGTCCTGGAGACAGAACTGTTACCTCACCTTCACCAGGACCTTAAAGGACTAGATTTCTTGGTTAGATATAACCTCTGCCCGTTTCCCTGCAGTAGGACCACTCTGTGTCATTGTGGAAGAAATGAGAACTCAACATTATAATTTCAGGAACCATGTGCCTGACTCAAAATATCTTTGGGTGCTCTTGCCTGCCAGATCTGGACTGGAACCTTTCCCTGCCTCCCGTCCTCACTCTCTGGAGTCAGCCAGGTTGGGGAGCTCTGAGACGACTCTGCATGGCTAACTTGGAAGAAGAGGGCAGCCAGTCTTTCCCCCAGCCCCCACTGACACCATGACAGAGTTTGTTCCCTAAGACTGGCAAGCTGTCCTTGGAGAAAAATAGAACCCAGGTCTGAAATGACCAGACAGACTGGAAAGTGTTTTTGGTGGAGGGAGGCAGCCTGCCGGAGAGTGGGAAACTGTGCTCTTTGCTCATGGTCTAGGGCAGATGCAAAGGGAGGGCGAGTCCAGGATTTTATTGTCTTAAAACGGAAGGACAGGAGGCAGGGAATGAGATGTGTTCCTGCTACTGGAACTTTGATCACATTTTTTTTGTAGAAATTATTGTTCCATATAAACAGTGAGCAGTCTTGTACTTGAGTGTCAAAATTACAATTCAGTCACATTAAACACATTTCTGAGGTCAGGCCCTAGTATTTAACCACCATGTATGGTGAGACATGGAGTCCTGAGTCCTGAAACAACTTACACATGTATGTTGAGACACATCCAGCTTATACACTGAAATCAGCTATAGCTGTGAGAAAACCAGCTCCTACTTGAGAAATCTGCTCCATTCCCACCCTTCCTGGTAGAATGGCGTGCTCACATGTGCATGCTTATTGTGTACCTTTTATGTGCCAGGCCTGTGCCAGATGGGGAAGATGGAAAGAGTCCTCAGAAACAGCTGTGGTCCTCAAGGAGGCTCACATTCCTGTCCAGTGGGAGAGGTAGATGTGTGAAAGGAAAGTCTTGAAATGTATAGCAGATATGGTGATCAGTTTGTGAGGAGGGGGTTTAGGGAGCACATGAGAGATCTAGGATCCAGGAAGCCTTCCTGGAGGAGGAGTTAACTGCAGCCTGGGCTGAATGGGATGAGCAGATTGGGTGGGAGCTGACAGAGGGAGGCATAATGCAGGTGGATTCAGCCAGACTGAGTAAGCACAGGTGGGGAGACAGACTTTAGCTCGGGGACCCTAGGGACTCTGAACACTTCTGCATGGCTATAGCTCCCTGCTTATCATTTATGACTGTTGTGTGTCTAGAGCAGTGGTTTGGCCTGAGTATCACTTGGGGATTTGTTAGAAGAGCAAATTCTAGGGCTTTCCCTCAGACCTATGGAGAGCTTCAGAGGTCCAGAGTTTGAGAAGCACTGTTCTAGAACATGTGCTTTCAAGAGGCCCTAAACAGCTCTTCATGGCTACACGATAAGGTTTTCAGAGAGTGAAAACTCTGTTCCTACCTGGTTGGATTGGGTAGGATTTTCCTCAAGTCTACAGCTGTCCATATGTCCTGCATTTCTTTGCCAAGTTTATGTACTTTCTCACAATTTCTCCCCGCCCCCCACTTCATTTCATTGCCCACTATGCCCACTAGTGTTTTATATTATTTCTGTAACACCTCCATCTTTCCTGATTTTTTAGTGTTGGCAGTTGTCAAACTGAGCTCAGATCCTAACTCTGCTATGTGATCTTGGGAAGGTATTACCCTTTCTGTGCCTCAGTTGCCTTATCTGAAAAATGTAGGTAGGAACAGTACCCAGCCTTTTGGTAGCATTTCAGACTTCACTGCACATTTGCATTAGCCAGGTTTTTTGTTTTGTTTTGTTTTGTTTTGTTTTTTTTAAAGTCAGTGCCTACTCCCACCCCAAATACTGTGATTGGTTTTGGGTGTGACCTAAGCATTGACATTTTTAGCAGCTTCCCATGTGCAGGGAGGTTTGGGAATCACTGTGCTCAGCTGTTGGGAGGATGAAATGAGTCCATTCTTGCTTAGCAGAGTGCCTGGCGCAGTAATTGCTTCGTATACATGTGCTGGCGGAGGCTCTGATGGTTTTATGGCAGCAGGAGGGGAAAGTGAGCCATTTCAGTTGTTTGATGAATACTTGTTAATTGTCAAACGCCTGTTGGTTTGGAAATCTCTGGTGGTCCCGTCTTTTGTTCTGAGAGTTGAGAGGTGAAATAGCCCAGTGCCATGGATCTCCATATCTAATTCTCTAAGCCCTTTCTTTGCAAGTGTCATGCTGTAAACAGAGTGTGTCCTCCCCCACAGCCTTCTTAGCCCTGGGCACCATTTTCCCACTTCTGTATGGAAAAACTTCAATTTTTGGAATATAACCATTCTAAAATCATGAAGTAGCAATGCTTTACAACATGGGTGGGGAGTATTTAATAGTTGGGACCATTACTGTCTACATTTTTCAGATAAGGCAATTGAAATACAGAGAGGTAAATGCCTTCCCAAGGTCACAGAGTTAGCAAGCAGCAGAGTTGGGATCTGAATCCAGTTTATTTTGTATCTGTTCTAATCTGTCATTTGTACCTAAATGCCAGTTTTCAAACCTGGAATAAATCTTTAGACTTTATCTCTTTGGCATGGTTCTCTTTTCTGGGATCTGAATGTCGCTATGTCCTAAATTATGTATTTCTAACCATTACTTGAAAAGATGTATAATCTTTTTGCATGCCCTGTCTTGTCACATACGTTAAATCAACCTTTATTCATTGTTTTATTAATTCGACAACTATTGATAAGCACCTGCTTTGTACCAAAACAGCCAAGGTAGCAAGTTTATTCCTTCCCTTCCTCCTGTGGAGGGACAAACATGTCTCTGTCTCCATCAGTATGTCTAAGTATTTCGGTTTTGATTTATAACTGCAGCCTTTTCTATACCTGTCTTTTTTGGTGACATAATTCCTCAACTTTTAATAATGGAACATCTGAAGGACATTTTTCCTGTTGACTTCATGGGCCTTCCTTGAAGCCTGCTGAGATTAATTAAGCCAAACCCCATGCAACAATTATTCTAATTTATCCTGGCAAGTTATTAAAATGTAGGTTGCCTGGGACCAGGAGGCTTGAGTAAGTGAGCAATAGTTAGTACCCTCAGAAGGAAATGGGTGATGCAGTTTGATTTCTGTGGGTTTGTCCTATCTTTCAGTCCAGAATCAGTCCTCGTAGTGTGGCCAAACGAAACAAAGAAATGAGAAATAAGTGAATTCATATCTCAGGTTTCTGATTTGTGCTCTTTCTGTGAAAAAGAGTACATGTTTGGTTTTGTTTTCTGTGTCAGGCATGCAAGTAATTGGTGTTTACTGTGAGATTGGCCCTGGGACATTTAAGTGTATGCTGCAAATGGAAATAATTGATTCACTATATTTGTTCTGCTGCCCGATTACTAAGTGAAAACCTACCGCTGGGGAAACTTTCGTAGAGCCAGCACACAAGTGGCTCAGTATTATGGTAAAGACTAGCCTCCATTGTGTGGTCTTACCATTATCACTGCAGTTACTCTCGGACTGAATAGGCTTTAGAAATACAGGCCTTCAAAGGACTTGCCCTTGCTTAAATGTTCCATGGATCCTTCTGAAATAACATCCCCCAAGTCCTCGTTGAAAACAGTAAAGAAGCCGAGGCTATATTAATATCTACAAGCTTTAGTTATATTCAGAAGGATTATATATTCAAAATGAGAACAGTTCGAAGTACATTTAGGTTTTAAACATTTGAGGTTAACAATCTGAAATGCGCTAGGAAAAATAAGCAAAATGTTCTCTAAAATGGTATGTTTTAAAATCTGCTAGACCTGTTTTCTCTACCTTTGAGTTTTCTGAAACTAATCTAAACTTCCCCAGTGATTGCTTGGCTCATCTTACCGAGGAGCCTACTTGTTTTACCAAATCCAGTTTCAGCTCTACCATTAAAGGCATCTCTCTCTCTGACATTAGGCCACTTCTCCAAAACTATTGTGTCCTATACTTCCTGGAAAAGGATTGTGTACTTTACATGCCAGCTTTGGTTCCTGGCCATGATCTGTGGTGTGCTTGTGCACATGTACTTGTGTGTGTGTATGTGTGTATGTGTGTGTGTGTGGGGGGGTGTATATGCTGGAGCCAAAACCACATACTGTGTTCTGACAGTGACATAGAGTGAGCTCCTCATTACATAAAGTTCCCTTCTAAGTTGAGTCTTAGACTCCTGGCCTCACTAAGTGAATGAATGAATTCTGAATTGTGGAATTGTGAATAAGGAAAGTGGCAGCTTCTCTTGAACCCTTAGTTTTTTAATGACAAGTCATGGCAAGGTGTGGGTAAGAAGAGTGATTTATAAATGTGCAGCTTGTGGAATCGGGCTATCTGGGTCATATTTGTATCTCCAAGTGCGGTCCTTATCATCCGGCGACTGTATAAACAGCTCTTGCTCAGTGTTGAGCCGCCTGGAGGCAGGTGCTTGTCTCCAGGCTTAGCCTTGGAAATGACACATGCACCTGGCTGAGCGTCCCGTGCTTCTGCGAGTCAGGATGGCTTCTGGATAATGACAATGCTCTGCTCCTTGAGACGTAGGGACTATTCATTCATAAATGCAAACCCACTTCAGGCCAGGGTGAGGCACTGTACTGAGGGCACATGGACAGGGTCAAGTCTAAGTTGTAACTCTGGCAGAGCTTAGCCCTCCTGCCCCCTGCGAGTCTCACCTTTTCTCATTAGATCTCACTCTTGGATGGGAGGAGAGTGATGAAGATTCACTTCCTCTCGGCTTTGCTCTCTGGGCTAGAATCCTCTTCCAGGTCAGTGACATTCAGGAGAAGGGAGAGGGTAAGTATGCTTTCTTCTGCCTGTCAATGGTTCTGCCGGAAGATCATCTGGTCTTCTCTTAACTCCAGTCAGAATTAGGAAAAATACCCTGGGCTCTGAGAACGGGGTCTGCTTTCCTTCTAACATAGAAGAAACATGGAGGAGGAAGCAAGAACTCTTTCTGCTTTTCCTAATCTTTATTTCTAATCTGACCCCTTATCCAAGGTGCTCACCCTGAAAGGGTACTGAGCCAGAAGCCTTCCTGATACATAGAAGCGAGACTGATCTAGCATTACAAGGTCAGTGCTTACAGGTAGATAGGTCAGAGCATAGAAAATCGCCACCACTGCCTAAATATCTCTTGATTTGGTAGCATAGTTAACTTACATTTTCATTCTAGCACAACTGAGGGAAGTTGATCGCATTGACTTCCTGGGGGCTGTTTTCAAGCCTGCTGAGATTAATTAAATCAAACCCCATGTGACAATTATTCTAAAGCAAAGTGGTTTATTAAATTTTGGTGCATGCTGGACTACCGAATTGAAATTATTCAAGTAGATGATTACAGTTTTGTTGATTTCGTACTATAGGAGTTTAATACTCTTTTTTCATTTTTATGGGCAGATACTGCCAGTCTCTTAGATTTCCTTTCCTGCTGGGATGAAGAATCTCTAAAGGAAGAAGGAAATGGCCTATTGTCAGTAGGACAGTGTTGTTTTCTTGGCTTTCCTGGAAAGCCATCTCTGTAGAGGCCAGGTCTTACTCTGTACACAGTGGAGGTTGGGGATTTTTAAGAACCCTTTGTGTCACTTGGAACACTTTTCTTCTGAGATGAAGATAGTGGGTATCTGTGCAGATCAGTCTGGGATAAAGAACATTGTGAAAGGAGACCCGGCTCAGCAGGAGGGTTCCCAGGCCCTCTTCATACTGAGCTGGTACAGCCACCTTCTCTGTGTATGTCCAGGTCACCTGGAAAGACCTGGGAAGGACCTTAGTCGTTAATGAGAGAAGATTTGAAAAAACCCACAAAACTTTTGCAAGCATGTGTCTTTGTCATTGTGTCTTCCAAACCGGGGAGTGCTCTTTTATGTGATCCTTTAAAGAGAACTGGATCCCCCTGTGACCAGTTATGACACATGCCTCGTTACAAATTCTTCCTCTGCGTTGTGTAAAGTCATCACTGCAGGAGTCAGAATGAGCTTGGAAAACACTTCTCATGGATTGTTAGTTGGAAAGAGATGTGCCCATAGGGAGAATCCTACAGCTCTCTCCTCAGACGAGGGAGAAATTCAGAGTCCTGGCAGGACCCCCCACTCACTGACTGCTCACCGGGAGATCTGGATGGTTTCAGATTCCCAAGGAAGTGACTGTTGTGTCACCTGAGGACAAAGGGACTTGGGAAGCATTGCCCATTGGCTGCCTTGTGTTTTCAGGGCCGCCATTTGGCAAGAGGGGAAGGAAGATGATGAAGTAGTGATCTTCATCTCAGAACCCACAGGGAAGATCTGATGGCATCTGCTGCTTTCACGTGGAGGACAGACAAGGAGAATTGGTGCTGGGAAGGCTGTCTCTCACTGCCGTGTCTCCTGGATGGCGTTATGACTGCAATGCTGCTTGCTTCTCCCATAGTGTGATGCAGATAATGGTGGAAATGTTTCAAGGGTTAGGTGAATGGCTTCAAAGGAAGTGGTATAGAGAGGGCTGATAATTACCGATAGCCTAGCAGGCAGGTGGCCACACCTTCTTGCTGGTGCATGATTGGGTAACCTGTGCCGGAATTATACAGACTGCTGGTGTTGGTCCTAGGCTCTCCTGCTGACCTCATCTGCATCCATTGTGGGGATATTCAGCCAAATGCACACCCAGATCCCAATAATTGGTTGTGTGGAAGACGATGGTACATATGTTGTTTTCATTATCTAGAGTAAGGTTGGTAAAAGTGGACATCTGACCCAGAAGAGGCAGGAGTTTGCTAAAGAAGGGAGTGGGGATTTGAGAGTTAAGACAATATATAATTGTATTTGTGGAGAGTTTTAAATTCTTGTTTATTAATTTTAATTAAACTTTTCATTTTGAAACAATTGTAGATATACATGCATGATGTAGTACAATGATATTTACATGATAGAGTACAACATCACAACTAGGATATTGACATTGATACAGTCAAGATACAGACATTTCCCATCACCACAAAGATCCCTCATGCTGTCCTTTTATGGCCATACCTACCTCCCTCCTGTCCCCACTCCTTCCTTTCCCTCTTTAGCAGCCACTAATTTGTTCTCCATATAATTCTGTCATTTAAAAAATTTTATAAAATTGGAACATATTATGTTTAGGATTGCTTTTCTCACTCAGCATAATTTTCTGAAGATACTAGTCCTTCTTTAGACATGCGGTTTTGCAATCTGTGTTCTGACTAGTTTTCCCTTTTAGCTCATAACCAGGTTCTTTGCAGAGCAGAAGTTTTTAATTCTGATGAGGTCCAATTTATTGATTTGTTTTCCCTTTTATGGATCATGATCGTTTTTCATGTCAAGTCTAAGAAAAAGAATTCTTCGAAGATTGTCTTCTATTTTCTTAAGTCTTATAGTTTTACATTTTAAACTTAAATTTGTCATCGTTTTGGAATACCTGGGTGTCTCAGTCAGTTAAACCTTTGCCTTTGGCCAGCTAGGGTTATGATCCCTGAGTCCTGGAATCAAGTCCCATGTTGGGTTCCTCGCTCAGTGGGGAGCCTGCTGCTTCTTCTGCCTGCGGCTCCCCCTGCTTGTGTGTGCCCTGTCTCTCTCTCTGAGACAAAGAAACAAAATCTTTAAATTTATAAACCTTTTGAGTTTTTGTATAAGGTGCGAGATTTAGGTCATGATCTTGGTGGTTTTGTTTATTTGTTTTGTTTTGCCTGTGGATGTCGAGTTGCTCCAGCACTTTTTTGTTGAGAAGGCTATCCCTCTTCCATCAACTAGTTGCTTTGTACCTTTATAAAAGGTAAGTGGGCATATTTATGTAGGTATATCTCTGGGTTCTCTTTTCTATCCCATTGGGCTGTGTTATACCTCAGCCAGTATCACAGTCTTGATTCCTATAGTTATGAGTCTTGAAATTGGATGACTGATACCTCTCATTTTATTTTTTCAAAATTGTTTTAGCAATCCTAGCTCATTTCCCTTTCTGTATAAATTTTAGAATAATCCCTTATCTATAAAAAATCTTGCTGGAATTTTGGGAGAATCAGTATCTTTAGTGTTGAGTCTTTCAATCAATAAACTCAGTGTATCTTTCCATTGACTTTATCATCATTGTGTAGTCTTCACCTGTAATTCCTGTTCATGATTTAGATTTATACCTAAGTATTTCATTTTTTGATGGTAAATAGTATTGTATTTTTTTTATTAAGATATTATTAGTATATAATATTACCTAAGTTTCAAGTGTGCAACATTATAGTTTGACATCTGTATGCACTGTGAAGTGATCACTGCTAAAAGTCTAGTTACCTTCGATTACCATGCAATTGACCTCCTTCACCCATTTTTGCACCCCCACTCACCTTCCACTCTGGTAGCCACCAATCTGTTCTCTGTATCTGTGAGCTTGTTTTTGTTTTGCTTACTTGCTTGCTTGTTTGTTTAGATTCACATATGAGTGAAATCATGGCGTTTGTCTTTATATGTCTGACTTATTTTATTTAGCCTAATACTTTCAAGGTCCATAATGGTTTGTATTTTTAATTTTGATGGCCATGTGTTCATTGCTGTATACAGAAATATAGTAGGTTTTTTAAATGTTTAACTTATATCCTACAACCTAAGAGAACTCATTCATTAGCTCTAGGAATTTTTTGGTAGATTCCTTGGGATTTTCTATGTAGACAGTCATGTCCTCTGCAAATAGGGATGGTTTAATTTCTGCCTTTCCAATCTATATGCCTTTTATTTCCTTTTCTTGCCTTATTGCACTGGCTAGAACTTCTAGCATTATGTTGGATAAGAGAGTGGTGAGAGCAAACATCCTGTCTCTCATTTCTGATCTTAGGAGAAAAGCACCCTGTCTTTCACGCTTTTGGTTGATGTAAGTTGAAAAAGCTCCCATGTATTCTGTTGTCGTTGCTGTTGTTTTTTAAATGGTGAATGGGTGAATGGGTGTTGAATTTTTTTTCCAAGATTTTATTTATTTATTTGACAGAGAGAGAGAGAGACAGTGAGAGAGAGGGAACACAAGCAGGTGGAGCAGCAGGCAGAGGGAGAATCAGACTCCCTGCTGAGCAAGGAGCCCAATGCAGGGCTTGATCCTAGGATCCTGGGATCCTGACCTGAGCCAAAGGCAGATGCTTAATCACTGAGCCACCCAGGCACCCCAAATGGGTGTTGAATTTTATCAGATACTTCTTCTGTGTCAGTTGATGTGATCATATGATTTTTTCTCTAGCCTGTTAATATGATAGATTATATTGATTAATTTTCAAATATTAAAAAACTCTTGGATCACTGGAATAACCCCAAGTGCATATCAGCCCCACTTGTTCATGTGCATAATTATTTTTATATATTGCTGAATTCTAGTTTGTTAATCATTCTTGTGTCTGTATTCATGAGCAATATTACATCTTACAGAGTTGTGGTTTTTTTGTTGAGAAGGGGGTGAGTATTATCTTCATCTAGTTTTGGTATCAGGGTAACAATAACTTCATGAAATTAAGAGTAGAGAAGTATTTCCTTCTCTTTAATTTCCTGGAAGGTTTATGTAGAATTGGTATTAATTCTTTTTTAAACATTTGGTAGACTATTTCAGTGAGATTCTCTGAGCCCTGGAGATTTCTCTTTTGGTAGTTTTAAAATTGCAAGTTCAATTTCCTTAATGGTTAAGGGCTGTTGAAGTTATCTATTTTATATTGTGTGAATTTTGGTAGTTTGTGTTTTTTTGAGCAAATGGCCCATTTTGTCTAAATTGTCAAATTTATGTATATAGAGTTCATAATATTCCCTTATTGGTCTTTTTATATCTGGGAGGTCTATAGTGATATCTTGTTTCATTACTAATGTTGGTATATTGTGTCTTCTTCTTCTTTCTTTGTCAGTCTTGTTAGAAGTTTGTGAGCTTTATTAATCTAAAAAAAACAGCTCTTGGTTTAATTGATTTTCTCTATTTTTCTATTTTCAGTTTCTTTTTATCTGCTCTTACCTTTGTTATTTCCTTCCTTTTTCTTTCTTTGGGTTTATTTTGCCCTTTTTCTAGGTTCTTGAGGTGGGAGTTTACTGATTTGAGATGTTTCTTCTTTTTATATGTATTTATTTCATGCTATAAATTTCCCTCAGAGTACTGCTTTAGGTATATCCTATAATGATGTATTTCATTTCCATCTTCATTCCGTTAGATATGTTTTTTAAAATTTCTCTTTGTCTTCTGTTTTGACCTGTGGATTATTTACATGCATCTTGCTTACTTTCCAAATGTTTGGAGATTTTCCTGTTATCTTTCTCTTACTGACTTCTACTTTATTCCATTTTGGTAGGAGAATACATTCTCTATGATTTTATTTTATTTTATTTTAAAGATTTTTTATTTATTTGACAGACGGAGATCCCAAGTAGGCAGAGAAGCAGGCAGAGAGAGAGGAGGAAGCAGGCTCCCCGCTGAGCAGAGAGCCCAATGCGGGGCGCGATCCCAGGACCCTGGGATCATGACCCGTGCCGAAGGCAGAGGCTTTAACCCACTGAACCACCTAGGCGCCCCATTCTATATGATTTTAGTTTTTAAAATGTTTTTGAGGATTGTTTTATAGCCCATGATATTGTCTGTCTTCATATATCTCCCATATACTCTTGAACAAGGATATATATTCTGCTGTTGTAGGATGGAGTGTGCCGTAAATGTCTCATCCTTTTGGCTGATGTTGATACTCCTGAAATGGAGTGTTGTAGTGATGTTGGTAGTAGCTGTTTTTTGTTTTTGTTTTCTTTTTCTTTTTTCTGGTAATGGAGGGGGGATAAGGATTAGATAGCAGAGAATTTGAAGTCATATTGTCCAGCAAAAATAAGGAGGCCAAGAGTCTATATTGACAGTTTAAGGTAACTTTGACAACCATCCAAGGAGAGAGTAGTTTATATTCTGAAAATAAAAGTACTAGAGGGCCATTTCTTCAAACCATTGTTTTAGAATTAGAAATTCTGAAGAAAACCAAGCTTAATCTGAAAATCAAAGGTCAGACAGCTAAAGTTGCCAACTAGGACAGGGAAAAAAGGGTATGTTTAATAGTATTTATGAGTTAACTAACTTATTGTGTACTAAGTACTTACTTAATCATTACTTTAATTAGATCCAGAGCAGAGAAGTAGCTTATTAATATAAAAGCTAGACTAATTTATTCTAAAACATTTGTTGTGTAACTTCTCTATTCCTGACGTGGCACTAGTTCCTGAGGTTATAAAAATAAACTAGAGCAATACGGACTTAAGTATCCTTTATTCTCCCCCAGAAGGAAAACCTAGAAACATCTAGGAAACATAAGAATAAATTCAGCCTTGAATATTATTATAGTTTCATAGCCTATAAATTTAAATTTGAAAAATAATATGAAAAATATTTTGTAAGAGAAGTATGTTTTATTACATGGTTACCTAGTGGCTTTCAATTAAAGCCTGGTATTTCTTGCATGTCTCCTGTGTGCCAGGCACTGAAATGGGTACAGAGGGTCTGGATTCGTTCAGCCCCTTATCTTAAGCCTGATATAAAGATAGAGGCCAGATGTAAATTTCTTGAACTTATATTCATCTTTGTGTTTTATTTTTTAAGAAAAAGAAGCTTCCATGTATAATGGAAAATTTTTTATTTACATCTTTTTATAAGAACACGGCTTTATAAAGAATGTCTGTGTAAGTCATGTTGAACTTAAATGTAAACAGATCTAGTAGCGGTATCAATACTGAAATTATTCCACATTGTTTTGTAAACACATCTATTAGTTTAACCTGTTCAACCAGGTACAATTACAGAAGGGCAATAAAGACCTTGGTCCATTACTTTTCAAGTAACACCACAGAAAGTGAGAAAATACAGTTAAATTTATCGTAGTCTTTGCTTTCTTTTTCTCCGTGACATCATGGTTTCCCTTTAATATCTGTTTTTCAAATCACGAAAACATGTTATTTTCCCAGACAACCAGTTGCTTTGATTAATGGGGCCAGGTCAGTCCAAGGACAGATTAAACACACAGGAACCTGGCATGATTCCTAGAAATGATCCTCAATCTTCCTTCTCTCACCTTGGGGCTCTTTAATTACTGTGTTTTCTGTGAAAATGGAGTCTGGTAATTTTCTGAAGAAGCTCCATATATCAGAATAAATGATAGGTGTTTGGTTGATAAGCTCTTAATTATTTTTTTTAAAAGATTTTATTTATTTGACAGAGAGAGAGATCACAAGCAGGCAGAGAGGCAGGCAGAGAGAGAGGGTGGAGCAGGCTCCCCGCCGAGCAGAGAGCCCGACGCGGGACTCGATCCCAGGACCCTGAAACCATGGCCTGAGCAGAAGGTGTAGAGGCTTAACCCACTGAACCACCCCATGCATCCCGATAAGCTATTAATTGTTAATGAATAATAAGCTCATGCTTCATTTTGTATCACTTTATTAACAAGTCTCCTCCTTTCTTGTATAAAAAAAAGTTGAAAGTGGTATTGTCTATTCAATTTCTTTATTATTCCTTAGTTAATCAAAGCATGGTGGTCCTGAACATTACTTCCATGATTCACCATTACTTTTAACTGTTGCATTTCGTTCTTGTAGATATTTGGAGAAAGTGGTTAGATACTTTTATAATAATTTAGGCATGTATCACTTAGTGTGGCTGATATGGTTTGCCTTCTGTAAATCACATAAATTCTTTGAACCTAATTGTTTCCTTTTCTGTAAAATGGGTCTGGCTGATAATAAGTGACCCAGCTATTTATTATGGCTGTTTTCATTATAACATGCTAGTCTGTGAGCTCCAGAAGATTGATAGCTGTGGCTGATTTATATCTGTATCTCCGGTCTGTGACAGCCCAGATACTGCAAATGCTTATGGCATTTGGGGCCAGGCAGATAACATAAGAGCTGTGCAGTCTCACATGGAAACTCTGTAGGTTCCACCTATAGGATCCACCAGGAATGTGGCCCAATGTTAGCAAACCCTCCTATTTTCCAAGAGAATCCAGAAACCTGCATTCTAAGTGAAATCTCTCTCTTCTTAAATATTGCTAATTAATTCGGTTTAAGAAAAATCCCCTATGTAGGCCAAATAAGGTGTGGGCACTAGGAAATTTAACCCAAAGCCAAAGCTTTGCCACCTGAGCATGCTCTTAAAAAATGTTCGTTGAATTAACAGCAGTGAACAATAATGTTCATTGACTTATTGAGCTCCTTTATCTTATGACTGCCATGAATAGATATAGTTTTGATACTTCTGAGGAATATACATCTGTCTTCTGACAGTAAGAGCTTTTTAACTAGACAATTAAGATATTACTTATACAGAATTATTAAAAGCATTTACTAACAACAAGTACTGTAAATGAGCTTACTATGTGTCATGCATTGGTAGGAAAGTATTATTAATCTGTATAAAAAGATGCACAAATTAAAGATTGGAAAGTTTAAATAATGACCCAAGCAGCTACATTCTGCCTAATGGCGGAAGTGAGATTATAACCCAGCAGTTCATACGGTACCATTCCTGGCTGTTAACACCTTTTGTCCAGATTAAGAATGAGTTGACACCGGGCACCTGGGTGGCTCAGTTAGTTGAGTGACTGCCTTCGGCTCAGGTCATGATCCCGGACTTCCAGGATCGAGTCCTGCATCAGGCTCCCAGCAACTTGGGGAGTCTGCTTCTCCCTCTGACCTTCTCCTCTCTCATGCTCTCTCTCACTCATGAAAAAAGAAAAAAAAAAAAAAAAAGAATGAGTTGACACCATAGCAAAGCAACTAGCCTTATTTATTTTTTTTAAAAAGCTTTATGGAAATATAATTGACATATCATATAGTTCATTCATTTAAAGTGTAAAACTGAGGTGTTGTTAGTATAGTCATAAAGTCATACCAATTATCACCACTGTCAACTTTAGAATATTTTCATCACCCTAGAAGGGAAATCTGTCCCTATTCGTAGTCACTCCCCATTTCCCCCCAAACTCCTAGGCCTTGGCAATGACTTAATCTACATTCTGTCACTATAGATCTGCCCTTTCTAGACATTTTGTATAAGGAATCATACACTATGTGGCCTTTTGTGGGTTTTTTTTTTTTTTTTTCAGTCAGCATGGCATTTCAGGGTTTGTGCTTGTAAGCATTCTGAGTCCTTCATTTCTCTTAAGTAGTGAATAACCTTCCATTTCATGTATATATCACATTGCATTTGTTCACTAGTTTATGGCCATTTGGGTTGTTTATAGTTCTTGGCTATTATGGACAGTGCTGCTATGAACATGTGTGTCCATGTATTCCTGTAGACCTGTGTTTTTACTTCCCTGGGGTAAAACTGACAGTGCTTGGATACTTGGTAACTCAGTGTTTGACCTTTGGAGGAACTGTCAGACTGTTTCACAGAGACTGCACTATTTTACCTTCCCACCAGTGATATATGGGGATTCCAATTTCTCCACCTCCTCACCAACACTTGTGTGTATTTTTAAAAATTTTGGTAAAATTCACATATCAAAATTTTCCATCATAGCCATTTTATTATTTATTTATTTATTTATTTTTTAAAAGATTTTATTTATTTATTTGACAGACAGAGATCACAAGTAGAGAGAGAGGAGGAAGCAGGCTCCCCGCTGAGCAGAGAGCCCGACGCAGGGCTCGATCCCAGGACCCTGAGATCACGACCCGAGCCCAAGGCAGAGGCCTTAACCCACTGAGCCACCCAGGCACCCCCATCATAGCCATTTTAAAGCGTACAGTTCAGTAGTAGTAAGTACGTTCACACTGATGTACAGCCATTACCGCCATCCATCCCCATCACCCTTTCCATCTTGTGGAGCTGAAACTGTATACCTATTAAACAGGAACTCCTCCCAGCCCCTGGCAGCCATTAGTACATTACACCACAAGTTCTTTATGATTTTGGCTATTATAAATATCTTGTGTCAGTTGAAGCATAAAGTATACGTATTTTTGTGACTGGCATATTCCACTTAGAGTGTCCTCAAGGTTCATCCATGCTGTATCATATGTCAAAATTTCCTTCCTTTTTAGGACGGAATAATATGCCATTGTATGTATATGCCACATTTTCTTTACCATTCTTCTACTGATGGGCATTTCAGTTACTTTCACTTTTTGGCTATGGGGAATAATGGTGCTGTGAGCAAGGGTGTACAAATGTCTCATTGAAATCTTGCTTTCAGTTCTTTTGGGTTTGTATAATTGGAATTGCTGAATAATTTCCTTCTTTTCTTCTCTCTCTCTTTTTTTTTTTAAATTTTATTTATTTATTTGACAGAGATCACAAGTAGGCAGAGAGGCAGGCAGAGAGAGAGAGGGGGAAGCAGGCTCCCCACTGAGCAGAGAGCCTGATGTAGGGCTCGATCCCAGGATCCTGGGATCACGACCTGAGCCGAAGGCAGAGGCTTTAACCCACTGAGCCACCCATGTGCCCCGGAATTGCTGAATAATTTCTAACTTTATCTGGCTGTGTTCAGAGATGATATTTTCTATGCTAGCTATCTTTTTAAGTCTTTTTTTTTTTAAAGATTTTATGTATTTGACAGAGAGAACACAAGTAGGCAGAGTGGCAGGCAGGGTGGGGAGGAGGAGAGCAGGCTCTCCACTGAGCAGGGAGCCCAATGTGGGGCTTGATCCCAGGACTCTGGGATCATGACCTGAGCCGAAGGCAGCCTCTTAACTGACTGAGCCATCCAAGGGCCCCTTTTTTTTAAGTCTTAAGACTTAATTTGTGACCTAACATTTGGTCTGCCTTGGAAAATGTCCTGTGTGCCCTTGAGAAGAATGTGTGTGCTGTGGTTGGAGGAAGCATTACGTGTCTGTCAGATCTAGTACTTTATTACGTTGTTCGAATTCTCTTGTTTCCTTACTGCCGGTTGTTCTCTGCGTTACTGTTGAGTGGGGTATCAGAGTCTCCCAAGTATCATTGTGGAACTGTATTTCTCCCTTCAACTCTGTCAGTTTTTCCTTCATGTATAAGTTTTTGTGATCTGAAATTACGAATGTTATTTTTTTAAGTCCAGTATAGTTAATATACAGTGCTCCCTTAACATAGTTTGAGGTGTATGATACAATTATTCAACAATTCTGTACATTACTCCGTGCTCATCATGATAAGTGTACTCTCAACCCCCTTCACCTATTTCACCCATCCCCTCATGCACCTCTTCTGATAACCATCTGTTTATTCTCTGTATTTAAGAGCCTATTTTTTTGTCTTTTTTTCTTTGTTTTGTTCCTTAAATTCCACATAACTGTAATCATACGGGGTTCATCTTTCTCTGACTTACTTCTCTTAGCATTATACTCTCTAGATCCATCTATGTTGTTGCTAATGGCAAGATTTCATTCTTTTCTATGGCTGAGTAATTGTCCATTGTGTATATGTATCACTTCTTCTTTATCCATTCATCTATATCCATTCATCTATATCCATAATTTGGCTATTGTAAATAATGCTGCAGTAAACATAGAGGTACACATATCTTTTTGAATTAGTGTTTTCATACTCTTTAGGTAGATATCCAGTAGTGGGATTACTGGATCATATGGTAATTCTGTTTTTAATTTTTGAGGAACCTCCATACTGTTTTCCACAGTGGCTGCACCAATTTGCATTCCCATCAGCAGTGCGCGATGGTTCCTTTTTCTCTGCATCCTTGCCAATGCTTGTTCTATCTTGTGTTTTGATTTTAGTCATTCTGACAGATGTCATTGTGTTTTTGATGTTCATTTCTCTGATGATGAGTGATGTTGAGCATCTTTTCATGTGTCTGTTGGCCATCTGTATGTCTTCTTTGAAGGAATGTCTGTTCATGTCTTCTGCCCATTTTTTAACTGGATTGTATGTGTTTGGGTTTTTTGGTGTTGGGTTGTATAAGTTCTTTATATATTTTGGATACTAACCCTTTATCAGACTGTCATTGGCAATTATTTCGCTCATTCAGTAGGTTGTCTTTTAGTTTTGTTGATAGTTTCCTTTGCTGTATAAAAAAAGCCTTTTATTTTGATGTAGCCTCAATAGTTTATTTTTGTTTCTTTCATATATTTTGATGGTCTGTCATTAAGTGTGTGAATGTTTATAACTGTTATATCTTCTTGCCATATTGAATGTTTTACTAATATATAATGTCCTTCTTTGTCACTTGTAAACTTTATATATTTAATGTCTATTATGTCTGATATTAGTATAGCCAACCCTATTCTCTTTTGGTTACTATTTGCATGGAATATCTTTTTCCATTCTTTCACTTTTAGGCTTTTTGTATCTTTGGGTATAAAGTGAGTCTTTTGTAGATAGCATATAGTTGATTGTGTGTTTTTATTCATTCTGCCAATCTCAGTCTTTTGGGGGGGATTTAACATATTTACATTTAAAGTAATTACTAAAGAGGGACTTAACTTCTGTCATTGAGCTATTTGTTTTCTATATGCCCTATAGCTTTTTTTTTGTCTTTCACTTCCTGGATTACTGTCTTCTTTTGTTTATAGTTGATGTTTTGTAGTGAAGTGTTTAAATTCTTTTCTCATTTCCTTTTGTGTATTCTATAGCTATTTTCTATTTTTTTAAAAGATATATTTATTTGAGAGAGAGAGCATGTGTGTGTGCATGGGAGTGGGAGAGAGGCAGAGGAAGAGAATCTCAAGCAGACTCTCCAATGAGTATAGAGCCTGAGGCAGGGCTCAATCTCACAACTCTGAGATCAAGACCTGAGCTGAAACCAAGTGTTGGACGCTCAACCAACTGAGCCACCCAGATGGTCCTCTATAGATATTTTCTTGTGGTTACCATGGGGATTACATTCAATGTCTTGAAGTTATAACACTCTAATCTGAATTTATACTGTCTTAATTTAATAACATATAAAATCTCTGCTCCTTCATAGATCCATCCCTACCCCTTTTGGTTATTGGTATCACAAAATTACAACATTATACACTGTGAATGCCATAACATAAACCAATAATTTTTAAAAAATGCATTGGCCTCTTAAATTATATAGACACAAGATTTGGAGTTACAAACCAAAGTTATAATAATATTAGCTTTTATAATTTCCCATGTATTTACCTTTATTGAGATTTTCATTTCTCCAAATGGTTTTGAATTACTGCCTAGTAACCCTTCTGTTTCACCTTGGAGGAAGTCCTTGAGCATTTCTTGCAGGGTGGGTGTAGTGGTCACAGATTCCCTCAGTTTATGTTCATCTGGGAATGTCTTAATTTCTCCCTTACTTTCAAAGGGCAGGTTTGCTCAATATGGGATTCTTGGTTGGCAGTTCTTTTAGCCCACTGATATATTGGTTCCTGTCTTCTGGCCTCCACAGTTTCTAAGGAGAGATCTGACAGTTTTGTTAAGGATTCATTTTATATGAGGATTTCCTTTTCTCTTGCCGTTTCATTATAATGTGTCTCAGTGCACATCCTTAAGTTCATCTTACTTGGAGTTTGCTGTGTTTTGTGAATGTTTATATTCATCAAATTTGAAAAATTTTGAGCCTTTTTTTTTCTTCAGATATTTTCTCTGCTTCTTTTTCTCTCTTCTGAGACTCCATGATGTGTATGTTGGTCCATTTGATGGTGTCCCACAGGTCTCTTAGGTTCTGTTTGCTTTTCCTCAATCTTTTTCCTTTCTGTTCCTTAGACTAGTTTCCATTGTCCTGCCTTCAAGTTTGCTATTATTTCTTCTGCTTGTTCATATATGACTTTAAATCCCTCTCATGAACTTTTCATTCCAGTTGTTTTAATTTTTAGCTGAATTTTTTTTTGTTTCTTTTTAGTTTTTTTTTTTTTAATCTCCTTACTGATATTTGGATTTTGTTCGTGTATTTACTTTTTCCACATCTTCCTTTAGTTTTTTGAGTATCTTTAAGAGTGTTATTTTAAAGTCTTTGCATAGTAGATCTGCCTTCGGTCTTTTTAAGGGACATTTTTCTTTCTTTTCTCTTTTTCCTTTGAATGAGCAATGCTTTACTGTTTCTTTGTATGCCTTGGGATTTTTTTTTCTTTTTAATGAACACTGGACATTTGAATGGAATAATGTGCTAACTCTGGAAATCAGATTCTCCCCCTTCCTCAGGGTTTGCTGCTTTTTGGTATTGTTTTTGGGGTTTTGATTTTTATAGACTATCTCTGTGCTGAGGACTGGCCTGAGGTGTAAAATTAATGACTTCTCATTTTCTAAGCCTTTCTGTGGGCATGCTTGGTCACTTTCTAATTTCCCCTGTGTATGCAGTTGTATTGAATGTCCCAGTCTTTAATGTCCGGCTCCCTAAAAGGAGAAAGACAAAAAATAAAGCTAGGGGAGAAAAGAATACAAGTTCCTTTAAATCTCCTGGAAGTCATTTCAGCCAGAGGGGCAGGAGCTTGCAACAATGTGGGGGAGGTGGAATAGTAATGGCTGCCTGCCTCCTTGTCTGCAGGTCTGTGATCAGACCCAGCAATCAGCAATCAGAGCACAGATTCCTGATATTTAGAGGGATCCCTTTTTGCCCACACTGGCTCTTAATAAACTATGTGCAAGCTGTTATAAGAACACAGGGAAAGAATCTTCAAGCAGACTCCCTGTGAATGTGGAGCCCAGCCTAGGGCTGGAGCTCAGGACCAACCAAATCAGGACCTGAGCCAAAACCCAGAGTTGGTCACTTAACTGACTGAGCCATCCAGATGCCCCTATTTTCCCATTTTGTAATTGGGTTCTTTGCTATTTTGTTGTTGAGTTAAAAGAGTTTTTAAAAATACATTCTAGATACTAGACCCTTATCACATACATGATTTAGAAATCCTTTTTTCCCATAGGTTGTGTTTTCACATATTTAGTAGCATCCTTTGTATAAAGTTTTTCATTTTGACGAAATCCAATTTACCTATATATTTTTTCCTGTTTGTGCTTTAAGTATCATACCTCAAAACCATTGCCTAATCCAAAGCCATGGAGATTTACTTATATGTCCTCATCTTAAAGTTTTATGGCTTTAGTTTTTAAATTTAGACCTATGCCTCATTTTTACTTAAATTTATATATGAGAGAAGGATCCAATTACATTTTTTGCATGTGGTTGTGCATTTATCCCAACACCATTTATTGAAGAGACCATTCTTTCCCATTCAGTGTTTTTAGAGCTCTTGTTGAAAATGAATTGACCATGAATATGAAAGTTTATTTCTGGACTCTAGTTCTGTTTCCATTGATTTGTACGTCTGCCCTTATGCAGTGATTAGTATGGTTTTATAGTAAGTTTTGAAACTGTAAAGTGTAAACTCCCTAACTTTGTTCTTTATCAAGATTATATTGACAATTCTGTGTCCCTTGTTTTTAATACAAATTTTGGGATCTGTTTGCTGATTATGCAAAGTAGTCAGCTGAGGGATTTTTTTTTTTTTTTAAAGATCATATTTATTTATTTGAGAGAGAGACAAAGAGTGAGAGGGAGCACAAGCAGGGTGAGGGGCAGAGGGAGAAGCAGAGTCCCTGCTGAGCAGGGAGCCCAATGTGGGGCTCCATCCATGGACTCCAAGATTATGACCTGGGCTGAAGGCACACACTTAACTGACTGAGCCACCCAGGTGCCCCGATTTTTTTTTTTTTTGAGAGAACCCATGTGTATGTGTGTACATGAGTGTGGGGGAGGGAGAGAGAAAGGGAGAGAATCTTAAGTAGGCTCCATGTCCTGCATGGAGCCCAATCTTACTATTCTAAAATCATGACATGAGTGGAAACCAGGAGTCAGATGCTTAACTGACTGAGCCACCCAGGTGTCCTGTCAACTGAATTTTGATAGCAACTGCATTAAGTCTATAAATTAATTTTGGAGACTATTGCTTCAAACTACGTTTCCATTCCATGAATCACTTACTGAGATCTTTAATTTCTTTTAATAATGTCTTGTAGTTTTTGGAATATAAATTGTATAACTCTTTTGTTAAATTAATTCCTAAGTATTTTATTCTTTTTGATGCTACTGCAAATAGAATTGCTTTTTTTTTTTTTTCGAGAGAGAGTGCTAGCATGGGTTGGGGGTTGAGGGGAAGAGAGAATCTTAAGTAGACTGTGCACTGAGCATGGAGCCCAACATGGGGCTTGATCTCACGACCCTAAGAGGAAGACCTGAGCCAAAATCAAGAATCAGATGTCCAACCGACTGAGCCACCCAGGTGCCCCTGGAATTGCTTTCTTAATTTCCTTTTGGATTTTTCATTGCAAATGTATGGGAATGCAATTGATCTTTTTACTATTTATCTTTTATCTTATAACCTTCCTGAAATTTTTATTAATCCAATAGTTTTTTAGTGTTATCCTTAGGATTTTGTACCTATAAGGTCATTTTTTTTTTCTTTTGCAAATAGAGATAGTTTTACCTTTTCCTTGCCAAATCTGGATGGCTTTTATTTCACTTTCTTGCCTAAATGCCTTGCAGAACAGTGTTAAGTAGAAATGGTGACAGCAGCAGCAATCTTGCCCAGTTGCTGGTCTTGAGGGGGAGGCATCCAGTCTGTCACCGTTAAGTATGATGGTTAGCTTGTGTGTTGTATGTTGATACACTTTATCAGGTTGCAGAAGTTCCCTTCTACTCATTTGCTGAGTACATTTATCATGAAGGGAAGTTTAATTTTTTTAAAAGATTTTATTTATTGATTGATTGATTGATCATGAGCGGTGGGAGAGGGAGGGACAGATGGAGAGGGAGGGAGAGAATCTCAAGCAGACTCTGCACCAATGTGGGGCTCACTCCCATGATCCTGAGATCATGACCTGAGCTGAAATCAAGAGTTAGGCACTTAACTGACTGAGCTACCCAGGTGCCCCAAATTTAATTTTTCAAATGCTTTTTCTGAATCATGTGATTTTTTTTTTTTGTCCTTTATTGATATGGTGTAGTACATTAACTGATTTTTTAATGTTAAGCCAAGCTTGAATTTCTATAAGTTTCACTTGGTCATGGTATATAATCATTTTTATATGTTGCTGGATTTGGTTTGCTGGTATTTTGTTTAGGATTTTTGCACATGTATTCATAAGAGATATTAGTTTGTGTTTTTCTACTCTTGTAATTTCTTTTCCTGTTTTTGTTATGAGAGTAAAGTTGGCTTCATAGAATCATTTTGGTAATGTTCTCTCTCTTCCTGTTTTGTTTTGTTGTTGTTGCTGTTGTTGTTGTTTGTTTTGGGAAGACTTTGTAAAGAAGTAATTCTCCTTAACTTACCTTTTCTTTTTTTTTTTAAGATTTTATTTATTTATTTGACAGACAGAGATCACAAGTAGGCAGAGAGGCAGGCAGAGAGAGAGGAGAAAGCAGGCTCTCCACGGAGCAGAGAGCCCGATGGGGGGCTCGATCCCAGGACCCTGGGATCATGACCTGAGCCGAAGGCAGAGGCTTTAACCCACTGAGCCACCCAGGCACCCCTACATTTTTTTTTAATTCCTTAAAGAAGGTACCCCCTTCACCCTGTCCTGTCCTTCCCCACCCCCCATCACTCTTTTTCATCTTTCATGGCCTGTGTAGTTGGATCCAAACTGCTCTGTGATGCATTCTGGGATTACTCTTGCCTGTGAAGCTGGTTTCATTGCTGGACTTCAGTCATTAATGCTTAAGGCCCTTTAGCATACGTAACTATGTACTAGGTTGTTATGGTCTCCTGTGTTTCATACCTGCTCCTTCGGTCTACCATACTGACTGTGAGCTTCTTGAGGGCTGTGACTGGGTTCCTGGGTTCCTGGGTTCTTAGCTTCACACATTGTCCTGGAGTACCCAGCACACTGCAGTGAGTAAAAGTGGAACATCCTATCCAATTACTTAGATATTTTTTATTTAAAAAAAATTTTTTTTTTGGTTGAAGATTCTATTTATTTATCTGAGAGAGAGCACAAACTGGGTAAAGGGTAGAGGGAGCAGGGAGCCTGATGCAGGAGTCAATCCCAGGACCCTGGCATCATGACCTGAGTCAAAGGCAGATGCTTAACTGACTGAGCCACTAAGGTGTCCCCAGTTACTTAGATTTAAAGTCTCTGAAAAATAATCTTTTTCAAGATTTCTTAGTATTTATAAGTGTGTGTGTGTGTATTATGTATTTGTATAAACGTTTTCACATGACTATGTGCATTATTTGAAACATAGACCTAAGTATAGTTAAAAGAGACTTTGGGAGGCAGCACTCCTGGACTCTGAGGTTTGCTGTTAGTCTGTTCTCTTATACATTATATGGAAATTGGTGTGAGGATTAGAATTATTATAAAATTAATTATTAACTCAGTACTTTGTGCTAGTAGGCACTTAGTATGTAATGACTATTATAACTAATAGCTTAAGCTCCTTTTAAAGAATGAATCTGATATGAACCATACTTTAATATTGGTACTTAATATTTATCTGATATTAATCATGTTCTGATTAATTGAAATACTAGATGATTTGGTTAAAACTCTTAAGTTTTGTTTAATAACTGATTAGCTGAGATTTTTCCTTAATACTTTGACATAAGAGTATTCCTTTTTCTATTATTATTATTATTTTTTAAAGATTTGATTTGTTTATTTAGGCAGAGCAGCAGGCAGTAGGAGAGGGAGAAGCAGGCTGGAGATCCCAGAACCCTGGGATCATGACCTGAACCAAGGGCAGACACTTAACCAATGAGCCACCCAGGCACCCCTCTTCTTTCTGTTATTTCTTTGGAAAATCTCTAGAAGCTGTTGCTATAAATTTTCTTTGACCTGTGTGCTTGAGGAAGCACGTAAAACCGTGGGCCCCAGAGCCCGAGAGCCTGGATTCAATTTCAGGCACTCACTAGTCAGGTTAGTCTCCCCACTTCCTTCTCTGTCTCACAGGAACGAGTATCCACTTCTCAGGGCCCTTTGGTGATTCAGAGAGATACTCAGTGAGAAACACTTAGCATAGGACCTGGCATTTGGTAAGTGCTGAATATTAAGTAATTGTGTTCTTTGTATTTATTGTATCATGAGCACCTTGTATAGTATCTAACATTCAGTAAATGTTTGAGTGGACAGTTTTGTTGAAATTATTAACCTACTCTGTGGAAAACTCTCTGGAGTTTTTGCTTCTCTGCGGGAAGAATCCTACACTGGGAAGGAGGCCTGGCTAGGTGAGATGCAAAGCTATTTCTATATAGGCTAAGAGTCTGAGTTAGGAAGGGTCCTTTCCATCACCTTGAATTTAAAGATGAGATTAACAAGGCTGTGATGCTAATGGTTAGGTCTTTATCCTGCTTTAGCTATATCTCTTATTTTTTTTTTTTTTAAACCTTCCTGTTTGGTAAATTTGTGTGTTTCTTTCTTATTTTTCTTTTTTCTTTCTTTTTTTTTTTTTTTAAGATTTTATTTATTTATTTGACAGACAGAGATCACAAGTAGGCAGAGAGAGAGGAGAAAGTAGGCTCTCCATGGAGCAGAGAGCCTGATGCAGGGCTCGATCCCAGGACCCTGGGATCATGACCTGAGCCGAAGGCAGAGGCTTTAACCCACTGAGCCACCCAGGTGCCCCAATTTGTGTGTTTCTAATAGGGTTAAATAGTTAGCTGTGTAGATTTGATCAGCATCAGAAAACTTACTGTGTTCTACTTCATTTTAATCAGGCCTGTTAAACAGAGCCTTGTTCATTAATGAAACCCAGAGGAACTGTGGTGACCATCTTGATCTTTGTCCCTGTGGTGGCTCTGGTACATACAGAGGGTTAGTAGCACGCAGCACCCACCACTATTTTTTTTACAATTTTAAACAATGTTTATTTGCTCAGAGAAAGAACACTGAAAGGAAGGGCTGTCTTCTTGATTTTTTTTTTAATTCAATTTTATGTTTTCAGTGTTCTAAGATTCATCGTTTATGCACCACACCCAGTGCTCCATGCAATATGTGCCCTCCTTAATACCCACCACCAGGCTCACCTAACCCTCCACACCCCCTGCCCTCCAGAACCCTCAGTTTGTTTCTCAGAGTCCACAGTCTCTCATGCTTCGTCTCCCCCTCTGTGATTTCCCCCAATTTACTTTCACTTTCCTTCTCCTAATGTCCTCCGTGTTATTCCTTATGTTCCACAAGTAAGTGAAACAGTATGATAATTGACTCTCTCTGCTTGACTTATTTCACTCAGCATAATCTCCTCCAATCCTGTCCATGCTGATATAAAAGTTGGGTATTCATCCTTTCTGATGGAGGCATAATACTCCATAGTATATATGGACCATATCTTCATCTGTTGAAGGGCACCTTGGCTCTTTCCACAGTTTGGTGATTGTGGCCATTGTTGCTATGAACATTGAAGTAGAGATGGCCCTTCTTTTCACTACATCTGTATCTTTGGGGTAAATACCCAGTAACACACCACTATTTTTATTGCCACATTTAGGATCAGAGTATCTGAAGCTTCTGAAGAAAGGCATCTACTTTGATATATTCCTATTTATGATAACTCGCCAGAAAAGATAGAAAAGATTGCTACGTATACTCATGATTTCAAAGTTGTAATGCCTTTTTTCCCCAAGTTATTATTTCTAGTATTCTCTCAGGTAGACTGACTGAGTCTAAATGCTTTCATCTAGTTTTCTTTTGTTTGCATGTGGAGGTTGTTTGAGTGGAGGTTGTTGTATCTAAATGTTTTAGATACAAAATCATATAAACTGAACATAAATTTGTCAAATATAATGAATACAAATTTCCTTCAGGATAGACCTAATTCTTCACTGTTTCCCTGTGGAAAACTGCCATGAAACCAAACCAAGATTAATGGTAGAACTAGAAACACTTGACCAAGTTGTCATCACTCCTTAAACTTAGTATCCAAAAAAACATAATGTTCAAAAGTTGAAACTCTTTATGTGTGGAAAGTTGTCAAAGAGCTCCAATGTGAGCCTTTTGTTATTTTATAATGTTCTCCACTGGCTAATAACAGTGGCTTTACCTGTGAGCAAGCCTGGACTGAGAGAGCATTCCTCTCTACAATGGGGGTGCAGTTTTGGAGAGTTCATTCTAATCCTGATTTTGCTCTGTGTGTGTGTGTGTGTTTTAAATCATGTAAGCTTTCTATGAAGCAGGCATTATTCCTTCCAGTGTACAAATGGGACTAAAGCTCAATGAGATAAGATGATTTGCTTAAAGTCACCCAGAAAAGCTAATTTTGGGGGGGGGTTGGCAAGAGCAAGCATAGGGGAGGGGCCAAGGAAGAGGAAGAGAGAATCTTAAGCAGGCTCCATGTCTAGTGTGGAGCCTGACGTGGGGCTCAGTCTCATGACCCTGAGATCATGACCTGAGCTGAAATCAAGAGTTAGATGCTTAACTGACTGAGCATAAATTAGCATTTTTATGCTAATTAGCTAAAAAGCTAATTTTTTCACAGGACTATTGTGAAAAGTAACATAGAATTGAGTGCTAGTTGGAAATTGTAGATCTCCACAGGCTAGAGCTCTGTGGATTTTTTTATTTGTGGAGGTGTTGGCTACCATGTTTGAATGATAGATTTTGAGTAGCTGTCTGGTATCAGTGCTTACTGAGAATGACTTATTTTGAGAAATCCACGTTAAACTCTTCTGGATATTGAAATTCGTACAGTATTCTCTGGGAAGAATTTTTTGGTCTACCTGAACCCAAGTGGTCAGATTGCTTATCTCTTGAAATGAAAACCACTCAGCTCCTAGACCCTATACCTGTTGAGTGGATCGGGGTGAGCCTAGCAATCATCAGTCAGAATCGTTTAGTCATGAGCAAATGTCTTCACATTTATGGGAAAGTGTGGGGAAAAAACATACACATAGGGCCAACCAAATTGCACAGATTATCACTTTCTTGTTGTTGCCAGTTTTGGTTTTCCTAGAGTGTATATTTAACTTGTTGAGTTTTTTTTCTCTCTGGTGTGTAATTGTTGTTATATATTAACTTAATGCCAGGCAACAGCACGAACTTACGAATCACACCGGTGGGTTTTTGTATTCTGTGTAGGACAAAGTTCAAAGCTCTGATAACTTCATGGTCTGAGCTCTCTTACAGAGCAACTAGACCTAAAATAAAATTGTGCCTACTGTGGTGTGACCTGTTTAGTGGCCTTTCGAAGACTTGGGAAGGTGGAATGGGTCCAGTCCATTGTTTTTAAATGAAATAGTTCTTTCTTTAGTTATCTTAATAAAGATCAGAGTTAAAGGAAAATCCGTTGTTTGGTTATTGTTTGAGTTTAAGGTCAAGTGCTGGCGTCTACAGAAAGTGACCAGTGCTTTACTATTACAGGATTTGAAAATGCGTTCGTTAGTTGTTACTTTAGGAAATAGCTAACGCCTTTCAGGGCAGGCCCTGGGAATCTGTCTTTTGCAAAGTACATTCATGTAGCATTATGTTTTGCTTCTCCAGGGGACCTACTCGATAATTGTATTTATTACCAATGTGGGCATTTACCCCCTTTATGTAACTTAATATAAGCCTTTCCTAATAACAGAGACCAATGTACCTCACTGTGACATGTGTTTGTGGCACTGAGCAGATGCTAGTTTGTGTTACAAAAGACTGTACAATAAATGCTTTTGTTTGCAGTAGTTCCCAACACATGTGATAGGCATTCAGTAAAATTCTGTTACTTTATCAAAGATTTTTTTTCCACAGGGATTTTATTTATTGGCAACATTTTGCCATGAGTATGATTTTTAGGGGCCTATAATTTAGATTTTACTGATTCAAGGCTATAATTTCTTCTGAAGCTATCTGGAGATCCATTCAGTAAGAAATAAGCCAATGTAGAGAATTAGAGACTGAGATTTGAAAGGGCCAAATTAAGTTATGACTTTTTGTTACCTCTGGAAATAATTGCTCCTTTAATTTAAAATCCATTATCAGCCTTGTATAATTTTTGGCTTCATGATGATAGGCAGTTCTGTACATCTAGTCTTTTAATCTAGTCTCATTTCAGAAACCTTAAGCAGATCCTTGGTTATAACATAATAGGCATGGTATTTAGAAGATCTTGCGATGAATTTTATTGAAGGTTTCTAATAACCTGGATTTATCAAACCTTGCCAGAGAAATAGAACCAATTTTGTATGTATGTATGTATGTATGTATGTATATGTGTGTGTGTGTATGTATATATAGAGAGAAAATGAATGAATGAATGCTTGGTTTTAAGGATTTAGTTAATGTAGTTGTGGGGACTGGTGGGTCCAAAATCTGTAGGGCAACTCAGAAGTTGGGAATTCCAGCAGGAGTTGATGTTGCAGTCTTGAGTCAGGTGCAGTCATGAGACTTAATTCCTTCCTTTGCAGGGACCTCTGTCTTTTAAGGTCATCTACTGATTGGATGAGGCCAACCCACATTTTGGAGGATAATCTGCTTTATTCAAAGTCTACTGATTTAACTGTTAATTACATCTAAAAAATACTTCATAGCAACATCTAGACTAGTGTTTGATCAAAAAACTGGACACCACGACCTAGCCAAGTTGACACATAAAATTAACTATCACCACCACCACATGGGGAAATGTTCATGTTACAGTTTACCTGTGGGCATGGGGAAGTCATCTTCCTTTATCTACCTGCTTCCACGATGTAGAATTAACTGCAAGGTAAGCGTGGACAGTTAGAAAGTTGGAGAGTAACCACAGGAAAATTGGATGCCACACCAGCAGTTAGAAATTAGTAGTGTAATTAAGGATGGAAATTCAAGGTATGACAAGGATTTGCTGAGCCCCATTTCCTGTGGTTGCAGGGGCTGAGAATAGTCTTTAAACAGAAACAGGTGTGGGAGAGGGAACAATGACAACAACTCAGCAAAACCAGTGACAGACGACCCCAACGTCCCAGAACTGAACACAAATAGAACTTCAGGGGTGCCCTCTGATAAAAGATTCCAGCAGAATTGATGTTAGGTTGTCCTCAAGTTCTAAATCATGCCACTGTGCTAGGCCCAACAGCTAGAGAGAGCTCACCTTCCAGAATTTCTCAACCTTAAATTTCAGAAAGCAAAAGGAAAGCACAGTCATTTAGCAGGCACATTAATTTTCTGCATGGAAAATCCAGGTTTTGGAGAGAAGTCCTCCACAAAGCAGCTTGTTTGACATGGGCACCAGAACCATTGGGGGAAAAAAAAATCAATCAAATTAAGAGAGAAAGAAAGCAGTATGCCAAGAACTAGGATAGGAAATAGCAAAACATTCGGCTTTTGTATATCCTCAGGAGATTCTAATTGGCAAATTTATCAAGAAAGTGATTTCGTTTCTGCAGAGTCACACTTAATATGTTGTTGAGTTAAAAGAGCCTTAGCATGGGTCAAATGTGTAGGTGTGGGTTTACGCAAATGAAGCAGAATCAACAAGGAGCCTTTTATGAATCCCTTTCCTTTAGGAGGCTGGTCCAGCAAACACCCAGTTCTGTATTCTAACACTTTAGCAGGGAACTCCTCTTTTCAAAGCAGTGGTACCTGCACTGTCACTGGTCAGGCACCTCCAGGCTTCCGGAGCCCATTCTTTTATTATCCACAGAAAGGGGCAAGTAATTGGCAAAACCAGACCTCTTTTTCTACTGCAGAATCATCCTTGACTCCATTGGGCAGGAGTCATTCCTAGGCATGGGTGAGATCGTTACAGCTCTCAAGTGACAGGTGACTGCTTTCTGAACAGCTCTTGCTAGCTCTGGCTCCCAGCCGGCTTTGTGAACGCACAGACCTTGCCCTGTGTCTCTCCACCCTCTTTTTCCAGAAGCTTGGCAGGAGCATGGTAGATACCTGCCCCTCTTCTTCACTGTGAGTTTATTTCTAAAGCCCTTGCACTTGATGTACTTCAAGTAATGGAAGTACTTTCCCAGTTAAACAGTGATTTCCTAATTTTCCAATGCATGGCCCTTTCGTGGTACCTCTTGGTTTCTCTGCAACCCTGACCCTTGTGAAGCTCTGCCTCCTTCTTGAAACTTTGCTTGGTGCCTGTGCTGCCTGCTCTCCTCATTCTGCTTCTTTCCCATAGGTCTCTGTGCCAGCCCTTCCTCCTCCTCGTACTGACTTGGAGGTGTTTTTTAGGATGCTGGCTTCCAGCACCCTCTTTCTTCTCAACTCCAGCCATTCTCGTGGCCCTCCCTCTGACCTCATCCCCACTTACTCCCCATGTCTCATTAACACTTGGGGCTTTTTGAGTCAAGACCCAAAGTTCTGGCATTACTATGTGTTTAATGTGGTGGACACTTGGATGTGAGTGACAGCACAGCTAGTGTTCTGGCCTAGGACCGAGTGGCCTAGCAATGGCATATGTACTACATACAGGCTCCAAGGGACAGAACTGGTCTGAGTTTTTCTCCCAGGGTGTGATTGTGTGAATGGGGTTAGGGTGGTGGCGAAGCAAAGGGAAGATTTAGTTGTAGGAGGAGGTGTCGTGTGAGACAAATTCTGAAGAGCTCATAGGATGTTGAGAGGCTAACGTGGGGAAGAAGGCCTTCTGTGCGGTAGGACAGTCTCAACAGGCAAGAGAGCAGAAGGCACTTGCAGAGACCAGCAGGTGGTCCGGGGTGACTGAGACCAAGAGCATCTTCGTATGGGGATAGCATGACATGAAACAAGTTTTTCTTCTTCTGCTGTTCTTAAAACACCATGCACTGAAGGAGCTCCTTCAAGTTTTTGAAAATAGTTGAAAGTGAGAGTGGGTATGAATGATGAAAGCCCTGAAGGCTGAACTGAGGAGATTACATTTTAATCCAGAGAGCCATTGAAGGTTGTTGAGCAGGATATTGAGTGCAACTGGGGATGCGCTTCAGGAAACTTCCATCTGGCATTTGGGCACTGAATGGACTGGAGAGTGGAAAAATGGAAAATTGATAACATCTTGGTGAGAGGTAAGAAAGCTCTGAGGTGGGAGACCCACGGAGGAAGTGACTCGAGGGAATGAATCCAAAGATGTGGGGAGTGGGGGTGGGCATAGGGAGATGGAGAAGGGCAGGGTTCTCGAGGCTGTGGATGTGGGCATCTGGGAGAAGGGAGGTTTAGTTGGCACTGGGGGACTGCTGAGAAGAGCACTTGAACTTGGTTGCGTTTGAACGTGAGAGGTGAATCCTGGTGAAGAGGCTCCCTGAGTGTTAGAGCAGGAGCGGTTCCAAGAGTGTAGGGAGGCAACAGGTGGATGAAAAACCTAGCTGTTTACCTGCACAGAAGTTGTGCTGAGTGATGTAGAAGGTGGAGGAGATCTCATGCCTCGTAGGGTTTCTAGGTCGGACACCGTCAGATAAGCATCAGAGAATTGTAGTACGTTGAGATGAGTCTAAAAGGGAGGACGTGCTGAGGGTTATAGAAGCATGAGAAGCAGAAATTCGAGAACAGTTTGTAGAGGAGACTTACACTGTCAGTGTTTAAGTTCCAGGCCCATGTTGCCATCTTTGCATCCGTGTTTCAGCAGCAGAGCCTTGATGTTGCCTCATTTTTTTTTTTTTCTTAAAGATTCCATTTAGTTATTTGAGAGAGAGACAGTGAGAGAGAGCATGAGAGGAGAGAAGGTCAGAGGGAGAAGCAGACTCCCCTTGGAGCTTGGAGCCCGATGTGGGACTCCATCCTGAGACTCCAGGATCATGACCTGAGCCAAAGACAGTTGCTTAACCAACTGAGCCACTCAGGCACCCTTGATGTTGCCTCATTAATCTTTGCCACCTACCACACGAGCTCCAGTGCCTTCACCACACACACTGAGGGTCCTTGTGGGACAGGGATTCTAAGATGGTGACACTGCAACTGGACAGGGTTGGGTTTGAGATGCCAATGATGGCAGATGAGTGCCAATCCAGGAAATGATTTAAATGTGCTGACAGTTGTCCTGAACTTAAGATCTTTCAAAACATATGGTTTTTTACAAAAAGAAAGAAAACTCTATGCAGCTAAGACCACCTTGGGACTTCTCTTTCTCTGATGGCCTGCAAGAGCAGGGCAGGAACTGGAAAGGAGAGTTCCCAGGCTCTCTTGAGGAGGAGGTACATGTTGTTGGAATAATGGAGAACTGCTGGCAGAACCGGTCAGTGAAATATGACGGATGTCAATGGGGAGGTAGACCAGGTGCTTTAGGTACTTGCTGTAGTTGGTTCCTGTGGACTTCTGAGTCATTCATGGACCATGGAAATGGATTATTAACTTCACCCTCTACTTCTCAGGTGACCTTCTTAAGGATGATTATTTTATTTTATTTTTTAAGATTTTATTTATTTAGAGAGAATAAGCAGTGGGGATGGCCAGAGGGAGAAGAGGGAGAGATAGAGAGAGGGAGAGAGAGAGAGAGAGAAAGAGAAGCAGACTCCCTGCTGAGCAGGGAGCGTGACGCAGGGCTCGATCCCAGGACTAGGAGATGATGACCTGAACCCAAGGCAGAGGCTTAACTGACTGAGCCGCCCAGGCCCCCCAAAGGATGATTATTTTATAGCTCAAGTATAGCATTGTTAGGACTGTGGTCCTAGGAATCACATAGTCAACATTTCACCACCAACTGATTTGGTCTGCTCTATTAGGTTGGAAGGACAAGGCTTTCTTCTTCCAACACTGCTGTTTCTTCTGTGGCCAAATCACTTGTGCACTCTCTGCTTAAAGGCAGATCAGAGATTTCATTTGTACCTATGCAAGGAGCTCACGATAGTTTTCTTATCTGAAGAACAGTTGCAAAATGTTTATTGGAACAGGAGGTAAAAATAATACATCCTGTAAGGGTGAATTAGGTCTAAATTCACAGGAAGTGGACAATACAGCTATTTATTTATTTATTCATTCATTTACTTTTTTATGATTTTATTTATTTATTTGAGAAAGAGAATAAGCAGGGGCAGGAGGAGAGGGAGAAGCAGACTCCCCCACTGAGCAGGGAGCCCGATGTGGGGCTCGAGCCCAGGACCCTGGGATCATGACCTGAGCCAAAGGCAGACATGTAACGGAGTGAGTCACTCAAGCTCCCCATAATACAGCTTTTAAAAACAGTTTTCCCATTTCTCCCCCTCTTAGCTGTTGCCATTCACTAGTCTGCTGGTCTCCATGGTTTGGCCGGTTTCCGAGATTTCATATAAATGGAATCATGTAACATGTGCCCTGTGTTGTGACTGGCTTGTTTCATTTAGGATAATATTTCCAGGGCTCATCCACGGGTAGCATGCATTAGTACGTCCTTTCTATGGCCAAATAATATTCAAATCTGTGGGTATGTCCTGTTTGGTTGCTCCCTGCCTCAGTTGATGGATAATTGGTTTATTTCCACATTTTAACCATTAAGTCTAATGGTTAAATGTTCATGTTTCTGTAAATGTTCATGTACAAGTTTTTGTGTGGACATGTGTTTTCAAGTCTCTTGGGAATACACCTCGGTGTGGAATCACTCGCTGGGTCATATGATAACTCTGTATTTAATATTTTGCAGAGCTGCCTGTTTTCTAAAGTAGCTGCATCAGGGCACCTGGGTGACTCAGTGGATTAAGTGTCTGCCTTTGGCTCAGGTCCTGATCCCGGGGTCCTGGGATCAAGTCCCCCATAAGGCTACTTGCTCAGCAGGGAGTCTGCTTCTCCCTCTCTCTCTACCCCTCCCTCCCACTCGTGCTGTCTCTCCCTCTCTCTCAAAAATAAATACATAAAAATCTTTAAGGTAGCTGCACCATTTACATCCTCACCAGCCACGTAAGAGCGATTCTGATTTCTTTACATCCTCATCAACACTTGTTGTCTGGAACAGTACAGTATTACAGCAAACTCCTAATCATTCAGGTGCTGCTTATCTAGAAGATGGGTTTTCTAAGATTTTGATTTCTCTGTGTCCCAAGGACCTGATTTGTCAGGTTCACTATAATAATACCCAGTTTCACTTTCCTGGGGCTAGGCGGGAGAGGAGAACACGGGAGAAGTTTCTCTGGTTAATGTAGGTACATATTAACCCCTGTTAACCAGTTGGCTAGAAAGGTTTAAGGGGGAAAAGGCTGAGTGTATCAACTTGAGTGAGGTTTTGGATTAGTGACAAGTGCTCCCCATAAGACTGGGGATGTATTCTTGGCTACTATGCTAATTTGTAAATCTGGGGTTTTCCTTTATGAAAATAGTGAAAACTAAGCATGTTCCTTATTATCTGGATGACTGCCATATAGGGAAAACTGAAACTTAATTTTAGTGCCTTTGTGTTTGAGTTTGTTTGGTGTCAAGAAATTCAACAGAAGCGATGGCATTTAATGCGGAGTTTTCAAAACCTCTCCGGGGGCCCGGGATAAATACTAAGGGTTTCCTATATCATGCAGAGGTGGTGAGGAGTGTCACAGGCAGTACTCCTCTGGTGTTTTCAAGCAAGCCCTTGTAATGACAGTGAGAATGAAGGCATACTCCCAAAGGGTTGAAGGCTTTGCACAAAGAAGCCTGTTGCAAGTGAACATTACTTTGAAGCTACAATCTTTAACCTTTACGTGAATTTATATTGTTTCCTAATATTTACATAAATGATAATATTTATTATAATATAAAATAAAGTCTTAAATTACATAACGTCAAATGAAAATAGCTGCATCTTTCTCCAGCACGCTAAAAGAAGTTCCAATTCATGTCAAACAGATTTTTTAATTGTCCTTTTCATGTAATCCATTCATTTCATGAATGTTGATTGGTCTCTGCACTAAGGCCATAAAAAGTATAAAAAAAGTATAAAAGATGTTACCCATTTGCTTTAAGATCCTGCAAGGCACTTGAGGAAACAGCACCAAGATGTTATAGTGCAAGTGCAAGTGTCAAGTGCAAGTCAACATCAAAGGAAAAAGGTAACATAAAATGAGAAAGAGGCAAGGATAGTGGAAACAGATTTTTGGGCAGGGTGCTTAAATATATGTGAATAAATTGTTGAAGATGATGGTTTACAGCTGGAAGGACCTGAGTTCACATCCCAGTGCTTAAAATTGCCTTACGACTTTGGTCAAGTGACTTACCCATTATAAGCATCACTTTGTTTCTACCAAGGTGTCATGCATAGTTAAGTTCTTGATGGAAATTTCTAGAACTAGATCAATTTTGAGAGGCAGTGGAGTGTGGTAGAGAAGAGGTCAGATTCTGTTACTGCATCAGGGTTCATCACCTCAGGCCTCCTACTGTGTGGCTTTGGACTTCTCTGTAAGTCTCTAGGACTCACCGTCCTCATATGTGAAATGAAGTAACTGGAATTACAGGTACAGCAGAGACAAGAGTAATGAGGCTGTTCAGATCTTTTTATATGTCTGGACATTTGATATAGAATCTGGAGAATGAGTAGAACAAAGAGAACATGACTAAGAACCATGGAAGCTAAGTAGGCCTATGTAATGTATTGTAATATAATATCTATACTAATAACCTATAGAAAAAGAAGAGAGGTAGAAAAGATAGAAAGCACTCAGATGATAGAAAAATAGAGAAGAGAAGATGAGACTTTTAAGAATCATCACTGTGGTTTATGATGTTCGTAGAAAGTCAAGTAAAGATTGCAGTTCATTTTAGAAATAATTCTGGTTTCTTCTTTGCCTGTTTGTTTATACACATGAATGATCTATTACAACGTATGATACTTAATATTCATTAAATACCACTTACTTTCTGAAGAAATTGGCGGGTTAGTAGGGAGTAGTATATTTCAATAGACGATAATAGGCATGCTTTCTAAATTAGACTAGAAGGTTAGATTGAGCGGAAGAAGGAGTTGAGTGTGAAATGGACATCAGCTGCCAGTCGTGGGTGAGTAGTGATCAGATATCTTGGGAAAGTAGGACTAAGTTATTTGGAAATCTTAACTCTGTGATAAAACTTTTTTGTTTTAATTTTTGTTAATTTTTTGGTCTTTAGAAAAGACTCCTGTTTCATGGAAGACAAGTCTTTCATTCTACTCTCTGGAACCCCCATAACAGCTACATTAACTAACATTCATTGATAAAGTAGTTAAATGTATGATAATAGTGACAAAAATTGTGACGTAGCCAATGTAGAATTGATAAAGATGGAAATAGTCAATGGCAAAGTGGTGATTAAATGTAGACCAAATATATCAAACAGTTTTCAAGAGGAGCAGAGATTTATATAGGCCGTCAGGAAAGCCCGGCTGAAATGTTTGCTAAGTTAGAGACAAAGCTAGCTCAAGTCCTCCGGGGCTGTAACATTTTCAGTATGTTCTCTGCAAGGCAGAAATTATTTGCATTGCTGCTGGACAGAAATAATCTACAAATTAACCTGTAACTTACCTAATCAGTGGTAAACAGCAAGTCAGAATAAGGTCTATTCTAGAGAATGGAAGAATCTTGGGTGGGCCTCTTACACCTGCTCTGGGGGGATACTAACAGGTGGCCATCCTTTACCTTATTTTCATTTCTGGGTAATTTTTAAAAATGTGTGTAAGAATTACAGAGGGTCATTAATATCACCCACATTACTAGGCTGTGTGGGACTGTCCATCGATCGAGTTCCCTGTGTCTCTCAATGTTCATAGGTCTTCTGGAGGCAGAGTTTTGTCCTGGGCTCATATCCTGCCATAACATGTTTGATTTCTTTTTCTTTTGGAAGATTTTATTTGAGAGAGCGTGAGTGAGCATGAGCTGGGGGAGGGGCAGAGGGAGAGAGAGAGAGAGAGAATCTCAAACAGATTCCCCACTGAGCGTGGAGCCTGACACCAGACTCAACCTCACGACCGTGAAATTATGACCTGAGCCGAAACCAAGAGTTGTATGCTCAGGTGACTGAGCCACCCAGGAGCCCCTCGATGTTTGGTTTCTCTAAAGTGGAGCCATTGCTCTTCCAACAACTAGCCTTCCCATTTTTCCTCTCTTGCTTTCTCATTTTGTTTCTAAACTGATGGTACTAAAATGTCAGGTCCTCATAGCCTCTTCCCCGCCCCCCAACTCCCATATAGACTCATGGAAAGTCACTCTGTAATAAAGCAGCAAGCCTATTTCAGATACAGATTGCTTTGCTGTATGTTTCAGAAACAAGAAAAAAAAGTAGAGGTCTCTGAAATGCTTTGCTACTAAATCCTTTAGATTCCAGTAATAAAACCCACAGGATTCTCTCACTGAGTTACTAAATTTGGTTTGGGATTACTGTAGGGCTACCACTCTTTCTCATTCTTGTGGCATTCTCTACATCCGTTTCCTAAACAACTGTTTGGACTTAAACCTGGACAGAGGCTTATGCAGGTAAATAGGTGGGTTTTGTTTTATAGTTTCTTCTTCTTCTTCTTCTTTTTTTAAAAAGATTTTATTTATTTATTTGACACAGAGAGAGAGAGATCACAAGTAGGCAGAGAGGCAGGCAGAGAGAGGGAGGGAAGCAGGCTCCCCGCTGAGCAGAGAGCCCGATGTGGGGCTCCATCCCAGGACCCTGAGATCATGACCTGAGCTGAAGGCAGAGGCTTAACCCACTGAGCCACCCAGGCGCCCCTATAGTTTCTTCTCTTTTTCCTTGTTTTACAAAGCCCAGATTTGTGTGAGCCTTTCTCACATACGATCTTTAGGACCTGGAAACTAGCTCAGCAAAGTTAGAAGAGTCCCAGCAACAGCGGGTTCCCAGGTGAGAACCAGAGGGCATCCAAGATCAGAGGTGTCTCTTCCTATATAAGATTTGTCTGCTGTTTATGTAAGGATTGGATTTTTAGGATATGTATTACATATTGCAGGATCAGAAAGCTGTAAAGGTGGAAACCTCAGAGATCATGAATCCAGCCCACACACCATTTGTGGTCTCTGACTCCAGCTACTGAGCCCACCTTTGGTGGAAAACATGAACCTCCCTAGATGGCATGTTCTGTTTCCTTGATCATCAAGTCTCTGTCTAAGAATGAAAGCAACCTCGTAGGTGCACTAAGTCTACCCAAGAGTGCACATCCAAATAAATCTCTATTTCCTCTTCCACAGGAAAATCACTGTGATATCTTCCCTAATAGTTGTCTTTCTAAAGCTGACTCGCAGAATCCTTCCACTCTTCATGGAAGGATATGGTGGCAGATGGCTGTCCAAACCAATTTGAAGTTTGTTTCTTTTAAGATGTGGTGCTTAGAACTGCATTTATTACTCCAAATTAACAGGCAAGTGTATGGGTTTAGGGGAAGGATGAAAAGACTGCTCAGATCAAAAGATCTATCATTTGTGTAGACCAAGAGTGTATTGGGATTTTTGATAGCTGTGTGACATTGTCCAATCATATCAGCTATCTGGTTCATTACATCTTTGGGTTCTTTTTGAAGTAAATTGCTTTTGTGTCAGGTAGTCCCTTTTTAGCCATGTGCAAGTAATTTTTAACCTAATTTAAAACCTTGGATGTGAATACTCATAATAAATAGCACCATTAGTAATGATATATAACTTTCATCAGAGTTAGTGGTGATTAAGAACCTAACTTTGGAATCAGAGTCCCTATAGGTTCAAATCCTATGTCTATTGCTTTTTGACCCTGAGTGATTCATTGTGATTGTGCCTGTAAGGTACTTCCCATGGCTCTGGGCAGATCAACAAATGAGACCTGTTTTTATCCACTTTGCCAGACTCCCACTGAGCTCAACAGACATTATCCTATTTAACCCAACTACAACGCGAAGAATACTCTTATTCCTTTTTCAGATGCAGGAACTGAAGCTCAAAATAGTTATATAACTTGTTCAGGGTTATATGGCTGCTGAGTAGTATGTTAGGAATTTGAATGTAGGCCTAGCTGATGCCAAATGATTGTCACACCTACTTAGCTTTATTATATGTAATTTGTATTAGTATTTTCTGACCCATTCTTTTAGCTCTTTTTTATTTTTTAAAAAACTCTTATTAAGTATTTAACTTATACAAAGAATATTTGTAACATATGTATGAATTCAAAAATTAACAAATAACATATATGCATTACCCAACCTGAAATATAAAATGCCACCAACACCTGTAAATATTTCCTCCTTGTCCCAGACCCTGCCATCCCCCTACCAATCAGTAACGATTATTCTTAATTTTGGGATTGCCACTTGTTAACTTTTTCTTAATTGGTTTTCCACATATAAATATATTCCTAAACAATATATTTTCATATAGCTGTCTAGTTGAATAAGCATAACATATGAGATGTGGCCATGAAGCAACTTTTTTGTTCCATGTTGTCCCCTTAAATTAGCTCTGTGATTAGTTCTTGCCATGCCCTCCATGAAGACTCAGGCAGTTCCCATGACTTTCCTGATCATTTTTGGCTCATAAGAATCTCATTTCAAGTTGGAAGAAAAAGCCTTCAATTGAAATGCTGAACTTCATGTAATAATCAAACTTGAATCTTACTTTAAAATCGAGGTTCCTGACATTGGCAGGGCATGGCTTACCTCCTTGTCCCCTGCCCCCAGCCCCCCAGGAGTATTATAGGCCATCCCAAGCCCTTGTTCTTCCATGTGGATTTTAAAGTCAGCTGGTCAAGGTTATGCACATACAAAGTCTGGATTTTGATTGGAGGTATTTTTGAATCATGATGTTGTAATAGTTGTGGTTCTCCCTTTACCTTAGTCAGGTTGGCATAATTATTAACATAAGGGGTGGTTTCTGGGCACTTCACTAGGTGAGCGAGGACCTTCTGTGGTGTTTACAAAACTCTCAAGTGTTAGAAGGTTTGTGTCACTGGCCTGACTCCCACTCCGTCAGCAGCTCTTTATTTATGTTTTGAATTAATATACTTTATTTTTTAGATCTTTATGTTTTAAGTTTACAGAAATATTGATTGGGAAGTACAGCATTTCCAGATGCCCCTATTCCTTGCGTGTAGTTTTCCTGTTATTAACATTTTATATGAGCCCATGTTATTAAAATCTGTTATTATTAACTAAAGTCCATAGTTTATGTTAGGGTTCACCTTGGTGTTGTGCAGCCTGTGGGTTTTGACTAATATATAATGATGTATATTCACCACTATAGTATCATAGAGTAGGTTCACTGCCCAAAACATTCTCTGTGCTCCTTCTAGTCATACGTACTTCCCCCTTAACCCCTGGCACCCACTGATCTTTTTACTGTCTCCATAGTTTTGCTTTTTGCAGAATGTCCTATAGTTGTAATTATACAGAATGTAGCCTTTTCAGATTGGCAGCTTTTAAGGCTTCCCTCTGTTTTTCATGGCCTAATAGCTCACTCCTTTTTATAGCGATAAAAACCACTGACTATAGTGATATCCTATTGTCTGGCTGTGGTACCATTATTTATCCTTTCACCTCTTGAAGGACGTCGTAGTTGTTTTCAAGTTTGGGCAATCATGAATAAAGCGCCCGTAAACACCTTAGCTATTTAGTTTTGGTCTTTCAGGTCCTCGTGTGTAAAATGAGACACTGAACAAAAGCCTTTATCATTTCTAACAGTCAAAAATCCCATCTGTGAAGAAACCTGACTACCAGCAACAGGAAAATTAATTTGGGTGACATTTTTAAGTCAGATGTAAGCAGTCCCATGAGGGGAAGACACACCCAAGGAGGAAAGAGAAGGGTGGCTGTGAGGTAAGAGAGAGGCTTCGAATGAGAAAGACTGGATAGAGCTGTGGGCCTATGTATTATTTTAATTAATTGATTAAAAATTGCAAGCAAAACCAAGAGCAACAAAAAGCATAGCTGTTGGTGGGCCGCCGTCAGGCTGAGAGAAAGGAGGAATTTTCCAGAGAGGCTGGTGGCAGGAGTCAGGGCACCTGCTGCTCAGTTTATGGGACTAGTTTGACAGGGTGTAACCAGTTTGCCTGTGGAGCTGTTAAGGAAGGACAGACAGCAGGCAAACATGCGCAAATGTATCTGCTGAGCTGGTGGGACAACAACATCTACTTGAAACAGTAGAAACAGCAGAAATCACCAACACGGCGCCTGTCATGGCCCTGGAGCTCTGTTGGTAGGTCACACCGGCCAGTTCCTCACACTGAGGTAACTCAGACTCTATTCTGAATCTGACCCAGGGGGTTATGCATGGCGAACTTGCCAGCCCTCAGAGTGTGGCTTCTTGATGAGAAACCTCTCTACCTTCTGGATCACAGCCGGGGTATATCCCAGAAGATAATTTTTTAGAGAGCTCCAGATTGTTCTGTTGTGCAAGCCTTCTTTCTGTGGCTCTAATGGAACCAGGTTTCCTCTCCTGTGTAATTGAGGGCTGTGCCCTGGAGAAAAGCTCAAGTCCCAATGGGCGACTACTAAGAAATCAAGATGTTTGTTTTGAAAGTCCCTTAAACAGAGTAACAGAAAAACATCAAGAAGGAAGTCTTTTTCTGAGGTTGTGAGTGAGGAGGATGGAAAAATAGACATGCTACCGACTTTTCTGAGGTAGAGATTTGAGAAATACATTGTGGTTCTTGACTGAGATTCATGACCTGGATGCTTACAGTAAATATGTGCTTTACCCTGAATTTTGTGACCTGTTGTCTAAATCCTCCTCAAATGTTTATTAGATTGATCATAAGGCAATATTTTTTATTTTATACGTTTAACAGCTTTATTGGTAGTTTTAGTTAACTCATTTTAATTGTATGATTCAGTAATTTTTAGTAAATTTACAGAGCTGTGAACAGCTATCGCAACAATCTAATTTCGAAATGTTGCCACCATCTCCAAAAGAAACCTCATGGCCATTTGTAGGTAACACTTGTTTCCTTCCCTGGCCCCTGGCAACCACTAATGTGCTTTCTGTCTCTATAGATTTGCTCTCTGGGCATCTCAGTATGTCGCTAGGAACCAAACAGTACGTGGGCTTCGTGTCTGTCTTCTTCTTAGCCCTGTAAGGTTTTACTTAGCTTTTGAGGTTTATCCACGTGCAGCAATATTTATTTTTATACAATTAAAATAAGTGACTGTGCAATACATGACTCATGTCTTCCATACATCTGAGTTTATTCTTGCTTTTAAAAGATAACGGGTAAGGATATCATTTTGTCGTGGGGTGGTGAGCTTGTTTTTTGATTCCTCTAGGATTAAATCAGTTGGGTATTAATAATCTCATTGTGCAGAAGAGTCTGATCTTCCTGTGACTGGGCTCCCAAGCCCTCTTTTGATTATAAAGCTGCACAGCTACACTAAATGGGCGGCTGTAAATATTTTGCCCATGACCATAAAGGGCATTTGGTCCCACAGAGAATAACACATTCTTGAGACTAGCCTGGGGACAAATGTCTGCTTGAGTGCTTTCTCATCTGCACCAGAGCAGGGTATCCTGCCAGCACAGTCCCTGGAACCTGGTACTGGCCCCGGTCAAAGACCTAAGTTCCTATTTCTTTACTTTACCTTTCTTTGAGGTACAGTGTTGGAACGTTCCTTTGACTTCTTCTGTGTGTGCAGATTGGAGAAGAAAATTAAAATTAGATTTAATACCTGAAGGGAGTAGGAAGAAGAATCTTGGAAAATAATAGCTAATAGGTGCAATATTCCTATTCAGAAGGTGTAGGTAGAAGACAGTGACAACTCTTTAATTATACAGGTTTTTTTTTTCCTTTTGTTCTTTTTTTTACATTTCCTATTTTCTAGGATAAGAAAATTTCAGCAAAGTTTGCAAGGCACTCATGAGAGACCAGAATAATGTTACAAACGACCACTTATTTTGTGAACTAAAGCATGGCATAATGCTGAAGCATACCACATGTTTGTCCAATGTGGTGGTAGTTGATAAGGAAATAGTGAACCCTAACTCAGGAAGCAATAAATAGCTCCAAGAATTATGCGGTGATTTTTATTATGTCAGGGTTTCTGGGGAACAGACATTTGGAGTTGCCACTTTCCCAAGCGCCGCCCTCCCTCCCAAAGAAGTGCGAAGAAACATTCCATGGAGGCTAAAAATTGGTGCCTGGGTAATCATCACTTAACAGGAAAGGAAAAAAATACTGGAAGTAAAAATACTGAGGAAATACTGGAGGAAAAAAATACTGAGGGTAAAAAAATACCTTCAGCTTTTTCCATGTCTCTTCTCTAAATTCCGCACAAAGAAGCCTTCATTTCATAAAGTATGTTTTGGTACCTGTCTAACGAGTCAGGTGTCAGCTCAAGAAAAGGGACGGAGCTCCTGTGGCCCATCACACATTTCCTGAAACATCACTACTGAGGATTTGATGCAGTACGCGGGTCTGTGGATGTTACGTGTAGATGGACAGTCACACGTGTGTGTTGGGAGGGCAGGGCCCCAGTCATGTAGGGCTGTCCCTTCATTTCATGGATGATTCCTGAAGGCAAGAATTGAGATAGGATAATTTCTGTGGCTTCAATTCAATGGGCCCTCCAATTCTCAGACTTCTTTCTCTTCCCCTTGGTTGATCTACAGGAAAAGAAGCTGGAAAACCTGCCCCCCCCCCTTTTGTTATTACAATGTCCAGGTAATTCATGGAAGAATTTGGTAGTCTTTCTCACAGATGGATACATTCACTTTGTGGGCATCCAGACTGAATGTTTATAAAGAGACTCTGCATGTTTCATCAGATATTTGTTGAGCTGCTATTAGGTGCCAAATACTGTGCTATGTACATGCTGCGGGTGACTCAGACAGGCCCTGTCTTCGGGGGGCTTGTGTCTGCTGGGGGTGCGTCAGTCACACACAAACTAATGGTGTGTTAGAGGTGGTCTGCTGCAACACTGGTTTACCACCAGACCTGTCACTTGCAGGAAGCCATCGGGGAAATTTCCCTTCTGAGCTGAATCTCATAGGTGACAACAGCGGAAGGCAGGTCACAGAGTGCCTTGTATGGGATAACAATAGCCAGGGGCTGACCGGAGCTCCAGCTGTATATCAGTGTTGCACGAATAATAATATTTAATCCTTGCCACGATCCTCCAAGGTCTCTGGTCCTGTTATCCCCACCGTATGGGTGAAAAGTCTGAGGAAGCTTTGTGTGCAGGGATATTTGAAACTATGGGCTCATTGTAAATTTTCCTGAATCAAATATATTTTGGAAATTTTTAATTCATTTAATGGGTAAATTTGAAACTTGTTTTTCATTTTTTGTTTTTATTTTTGTTTTTTTTTTAAAGCCAGGGCATTTTAAAAAATGTAGCAAAATGCATATTATTAAACTTAGCATTTTAACCATTTTTTGCTGTACAGTTCAGAGACACTAAGTGCACAATATTCACATTGTTGTGCAGTCGTCACCATCATCCATCTCCGGAACCTTTCCGTCTTCCCAAATTCAGACTCAACCCTGTAAACACCAACTCCCCATTCCTCCTCTACCCCCCAAGCTGCCTGGCAACCACCATTCTATTTTCTGTCTCTATGAACTGGCTACTCTTAGTACCTCAATGTGACTGGAATCATGAAGTATTTGACCTTTCCTGCCTGGCCCTTTTCACTTCTCATAGTGCCCTCAAGGTTCATCCATGTTGTAGCATAGCACAGAATCTCTGTCCTTTTAAAGGCTGAATGATATTCTGTTGTACGGATATACCACATTTTGTGTATCCATTCATCTGTAGGTGGTCAGTCTTGGGGCTGCTTCCACCTTTTGGCTGCTGAGGATAATGATACTAAGTATGTGGCTGTACGGATACCTCTTCAAGATCCTGCTTTCAGTTCTTCTGGGTATATCCCTTGGAGTAGAATTTTCTGGAATTTTCTGAGGAGCCTCCAGACTGTTTTCCATAGCAGCTGTACCGTTTTCCACTCCCACAACAGGAAACAGTGGTTCTAATTTCTCCATATCCTCACTAGTAATTGCTCTTTTTCTGTATTTTGGATAAAAACCATCCTTAATGGCTATAAGGTGGAACACATTGTTTTTAATAAAAATAAACTTTCTGAAAGCAATGAAAAATTTGTATGACTTGTAAAGATAAATCGTGGAACTTTAAATTTTCTGCATTCAATGACCTCCTTCCCTCAGCCTTCCTCAAGGTGTGAATTGGCTCTCCCTGGCCCCCAGCAAGAGGCAACTGCTGTGAGTTAAGGCTCAGGTGTGAGGAGCAGATTACCTGATAGAAATGCTGGCTCCTTCTCTTTCTCCTCTGTGATCATAGGGCCCAGCCTCACATTTGCATCAGTGAAATGGGTGGTTTAGTAAAAGGTGGTTATGAGCATTGAGAATACCTGGCATAAAGACTTTCTCTCTCACTGATTGATATTATCAGGAGTAATTTAGAGGAAAATTTGAGCAACATTGCCTGATGGGGAGTTGTGGAAAAGCTTTCAGCTGGGAAGTGGCAAGCCTCGTTCTTATTGTCTGCCAATAATTTTTGAGACTGGAATTCCTTTGTCAGCAAGCTGGAGGAAGGCGGTTAATGTCAAGGGAGGCTTTGAGTTGTTGATTGTGTTTAGAATCAAGGACCTGATGGCCTCTCAGAATGGGGAGGAAGCAACTGTATACCAGTGATTGCTTGTAATAGGCTCAGTTGCCAGTCAGGATGAATGACACATGCTCCATATTCCTGTTGGTTAGATGCATGGTGGGTCCAATTCCAGATCGTTCTATTGTGGAATAAGAGAAAATGTGCTGGAGGAAGACTGGAGGTCGAGCATAATTTCATAACCGCCCAGTATTACTAGAATTCCAGATGGGGAGTGTCAGAGTCTGAGTTTCCAGAGAGCCATTTCGCCTTCCCATCAGGATGGCGTTCGCACTGGCTTCTGAACGTGTGCTCCCAGTGACTCAGGCATGAAAGGCCCGGTGGCGGTGGAGCACTTTCCAGATCGATCTTTAGCTGCAAATAGGCTTCCCTCTCTGGTTCAGAAGGCCCCCCGACTTTCTCAGCCCATGAGCCCTGGTGTCTTAAGTCTCTTACAGAACCCAGAGGCTAAAAGAAATATCTAGCAACTCCATTTACCTAAATAGTTTTCATTAGCTGTCTGAAAAAGGATGTTTCCAAGTGTAGAAAGAAGAAAGCTAAGAAGAACTTCAGTTTCTTCAGAATTTAGTGTGCTTGGTGCAATTTGAAGTCACGTGGAAGTCTTAAGAGAGGAATCATCTCAACTCCATTGTTGAAGATTGGATATAGGTGCTCTGCTTTGTTTAACCGAAGGTTCACAAAATTCTTAGAAAATAGGACTCTAATAATGTTTGTATTGTTTCATGACAAGATTATAATTCTGCGGAGGAGGCCCATGTCGAATGTGGTTTCTTGGGCTTCACCCAGTATTGGTGAGATCCCAGTTCCCATGTGGGGTCCACTGTCACAGTGATGCAGGGAGAAATGTTGCTAATTCCCAGCTTAAGGGAACAAGAACTATGCTTAGGATCAAGCAGGTTTTAGGAATTCAACTTGGAAATGCACAGTGATTGCAGCCGTATCACCAGTAGGTATTTTAAAGGTTTTTCTCTTAAGCCACAATGATGCTTTCAATTGGACAGGTAGACAGCCAGACAGTCTCAGGTGGAGAGAGATCTGAGACCTTAACTTCACTCAATTTTTATTTTCAAAAGATCAGTGTTTTTATTGAAATTAGATTGTGGGGTGAGCAAATTGAAGGCAAAAAGACAGTTCTTGCCAAAAGGGCTGGTCAGTAAAATGAAGTGACAACCTTCATCCTGCATTGACAGTATTGGCATTCATGTTCCTGGAGCTCTAGATTCTGACCTTGAATCTCTAGACTTTATGCTGTTTCCTTTTCAGGTCCCTCTTCCAGGCCACTCATCTCTAGCTGTCACTCAGTGGTGCTTCTCCTACCCTCTCTCATGTTAGTCTTCCTCCAGAGTGATAGGATCATCTTGGATCTGCAACTCGGAGCCCAGCCCTCCTGCCCATTCCCAGCCCAGAGTGATCTTCAGCTACCGCCCGGGCGTGTCCACTTGCATGATGCAAGGGCAGCACATTTGGATCAGAAGTCTTCGTCTTCCCTCCAGATCTGCTCCCCTGTAGGTCTGGGTAGTTCAGTAAACGGCACTGCTGTTTGTGCCAGTCTGTCACCCGGAGTCACACTGACTCCCTCTCCCTCATGCCACACACCCAGCTGGTCACCAGGCCATGGCATAATGTCTCCATCACCATCCCCATCTCACAGTGCCCATGTGAGTCCAGGCCACTGCTGTCTCAGCCTGGTGGCTCTGGTGGCCATGTAATTGCCTCCTCCGTCTCTAGTCCTGCTGCCTCCGGATCCTTGTGGGTCACCTGCTGCTGATGGGTCCCCATTGCTCAGGATAAACTGTAGCCTCTCCCTGCTCACCGTCTTCCAGCCAGCTCAGTCCCCTCCACCTTCGATCATCTGTCAGGTCCTAGTACTATGTTACCTCGGGAAGGAGGCTAGTTCAGGTGTCAAAATAATGCAGAGTTCATCACAGTTGCTTACTGTACAGTTGACCTTTGAACAAAACGGGGTTTAGGGGCAACCGACCCCCAACATAGTCAGAAATCTGCATATAACCTTGGATCCCCCACCAACTTAACTTCTAATAGCCTACTCTTGACCAGAAGCCTTACTTACTGAGCACATAAACAGTTGACTCACATGTGGTATGTTAGATGTATTATATACTGTATTCTTACCATAAAGTAAGCTAGAGAAAAGAACATGTGATTAAGCAAATCACAAGAAGAAGATACATTTACCATATTTTACTGTATTTATTAAAAAAATCCGTGTGTCCATGGACCCATGCCATTTAGCTACGTGCTGTTTTAGGGGTCAACTGTGTGTCTTTTTCCTCAGCTGGAGAAAGGTCTGTGGTGGCCAAGATGATGTGTGCTGTTCACCACTCTACTCCTGGCATCTCCCCCAACACCAGCCAGACAGGAGGAACCTAGGAAGCATTTACTGAATGAATGAATGAGTGAACGAATGAACGAATGAGCGAACAACGAAGCCTCATAGGAGGTACTTTCTAGTTAGATGACAAAGATCCGAAACAGGCCACAGGAACTTCGTTTACATTGAGGCCATCAGTGTTTCTTTCTAATTTGCAGTCACTCTGGTGAGGACAGACTTAGTCGACTTTGCAGGTGTTCTTGCCTGCATGTGGCCCTGTGCTGCGTAAGTGACCACCCCAGAGGCTATGGAGGCTCTGACTCTTGCCAAATCGCCAGATTCTCGCATCAGAGCCCTTGGTCTAGGTAAGACTGCTGGGCTCTATAGAGTTGACTGCTCTATCATTACAGTGCTGAAATTAGAATTAGAAAAGAAGCGAACCAGCAGGCTTTGGCAGGTTGTTTTTTTGTGGAGGAGATGCGAAGCAGGGTTGTTTTGAAATGAAATTCAAATATAGTTAAATTGGTCACATTGAAGCACACACTTGCACAGCTACCTTGGCGGATCTTGAAAAAATGAAAGGCAGGCTTTGACTCATAAACCTTCTTCCTAAGAAGTAACTGCTGGGCTGTCCCACTCCTTGTCCCTGAGCCCTGAAAGCTCTGCCCCCAGGGAAGCAGCATTCAAACAAGACAAGCTCAGGAGCTCCAGATGCCATGGATTCAAGCGTTGTGAGCAGCAGGCTGCTGTAGGGCTGCTGGCTCCATAGCGGGCCTGACCTTGGTGGGGTAGCGGGTTACAGCCCAGGATATGACAGCGGGTTTTCTTCTGTGTGCTGGGCTACGTGGCTTTGCCCTCGTCTCCACGGCATCAAGGACATTCCTGGCCTGAGAAATCAGAGGAAGGTGGCCAAGAGGCAGAAGTAAGCTCTTACGTAATGGAACATGCCCTAGGTTGGGGGGTGGGGGTGGGTAGCTCACAGAGGATGGGTGTGAAGAGAGGGAGGTCAGAGGATGCCAAAGACAATCATTCCTATTTCCAAATATCACAAGGGCCTTTCTCGTATAGGGGACAAAAGTTTTCTTTCTCTCCTTTTTTCTACTTCTACCATCTGAGTCCCTAAGCCAAAGAAATTAGGTTCCTCTTTTTATTAATTGCTATTATTAAATTAGTTTAATATACTAATAATTCAGTTATTAATATAGCAGTCATATTACTATTGGAAACATTGTTTACATTATGAGTTAAGGGAGATTGGGCAGATGATAGGCAAATCTTACAGGAAAATATGTTTTAAATTCTGCACACTTGGCTCCTAAATTGACGTTGAGAATACTACTTGTCAAAATTTCAAGACATCTTGTTATTTATATCTCACTGTCAGGGTAAGGGAGAGTCCTAAAGCACATGTATGGAGAAAAGTTAGAGCTGATATTAAAATGAAATAATGGAATTTAATATATATTTTGGTTCTAGATCATCCTTTGGTAAATATCCACATATAGGTATTCCTTGGCTGGTCCTTACATGTCCATCTGGCAGTGACCTTTGAATTGGCAGGATGGCTATAGGGAGCAGAATGTGTTTCCATTTGTGGGTCACAAAGTAGTGACTTGCACATGTGCGTACCTTTTCTGCACCTCCATTGACTGCGTGGGACCCCTTACTTTGGCCTAAGTCTAGATATAATAGGCCTATATATATAGTAGACATAAGTCCTTTGAATTCCTAATGGAGTATTTCATTTTCTGATCTAGAAATTTTGAGCTGGAATTTCATTTCCTATTAGCCATTTTTATACTAACCTGTAACTATAAAATGTATGCTTTAAAAGAAAAGTGTCATGCTATGAACATAGTTAAATTTCAGCGGGAATATTCTGCTTATAATGCATTTGCTTCTCATAACAACCTCATGAAACACTCTGAAAAAAATGTTAAGATCACATCGGGAAATCTGAGGATGGGAGGGGAAGTCACCGGCCCAGATTCCCAAAGGTAGTGAAAGGCAAAGAGTCCAAACCCAGGAATTCCAGACCTCAGCTTGATACTCTTTCTCACCCAACCTGCCTTCAGCTGTAACCCTCTGAGATGGACTTACTGAGATGGCTGCTCCCTGGGTCTCGGCTGGTCAGCCCTGGGTTCTTTGCGATTCCTTTCAGAATCTGTTTCCTTTCCTAATTGCCTGGACTCAGAGGGTAAACTCTACTTCACTTTCCTCGTTTTAGTTTCCAGATACTTAAGTCTTTATTATTCTTTAGTGTTTTGTTTGTTGTTGTTGTTTTAGCATCTAACTAAACTGTTTTAAACTTTGCACAAAAGACAGACTACAGTATTCATTTGTTTCAGGCCCTGCCGAGCATCTGACAAATTTTACTTTTTTTATTTAATTTTTTAAAAAAAGATTTTATTTATTTATTTGTCATCTGTCAGAGAGAGAGAGAGAGAGAGAGCATAAGCAGGCATTGTGGCAGGCAGAGGCAGAGAGAGAAGCAGGCTCCCCGCTGAGCAAGGAGCCCAATGTGGGACTCGATCCCAGAACCCTGGGATCATGACCTGAGCCGAAGGCAGCAGCTTAACCGACTGAGCCACTCAGGTGTCCCGCATCTGACATATTTTAGAACATGATTAAGCTCTGTGTTGGAGGAGCTGTGTCCGTGGGATGTGAGGCCGGGGTGTTCCTGAGTTGGATACCTGTTCCTGTTATGTTCCATTAGGCATCCAGAAACATCAGGGTTGTGAGAGCTAGAACATCATGTCAGGTGAAGGAAGCTGAGGAAAGAGTGTGTGGCCATGGTGATGGCCACGTCTTCTCATGGGCACAGTGTCAGAGGCATAGGTCAAGTTGATGGGCTATGAGGCCTGGCAGGCTGACAGGACAGACCTGACTGGGAAGACAGAACTGCAAATGGAAGGGAAGGAAAATCCCTGGGTGTGGGGGGTGGGTGGTGCTTGAGGGGTCAAGATTCTAAGAGGTAAGGCTGTTTAGCATGGCCTTACCCCCTCAGGACACAGTGGATCAGTGGGGAGAATAGATGGTAAGCACCGTTGCCACTAGAGGCTGTGTGCATTTGCTGTCGGTGAGCACCCAGAACTGTGCCCTTTCCCACAGCAGGTACCCTAAACAGATAAATCAGGTGATGAGAGAGAAGTTCATGTGATTCTATGGAAGCTTCTGGCCACAAATCTGTGTGTGGGGAAAGAATGGCAAACTCAAAAGAAGCCACTAGGAGCCCCTGGAGTTGCCACTGAGTCCCTCTTTGGAGGACAGATATGTGTAGAGAAATTGGGAGCAGGAACGAAAGCCTTTGAGATGTGCACCCTTCTCTCCACCGTGAGTCTTCCTTGCCAGCGTTCTGCGTCTCCATCCCTCTGTCAGGCTTTCCTTGCAGTTGCGGCCAGTTTGCTTCTCTGAGCCACGGGAGAGTGTGAGAATAGGGTTCTACCAGTAGCAGCAGGGAGTTTTCTTTCTGTTCCAGCACAATGTCTGAAGTCCTTAGCATTATTTCTTCATGCCCCAGAGGTATGAAGAGGTCCCCTGAGGATGGGCTCACCAGAATAGCCTCCTTCTCAAACAAAGTGGCCACAGATCAGCCCTTGCCGGGCTGGGCCATGCTATCACCTGGTCACCACCGGCTTTGTTCATCGGTGGGGTCATTGCACATTGCTACCCAGAACAGAGCAAGGAGGATATCTGCCAAGAGGTGGGAAGGGCTGACAGGGAAACCATATCCAAATGTCAGTTCAATTAGAAGAAGATAATTTAAATTAGACAGTGTAAGACATTTTGGCAACTGCTTTAATGCAGAAAGCAAATATGAGAAGATGGGATAGGTGCTTGAACAGAGCAGGGAAAAAGTGTTTCCCAGACCTCTGTCCTTAATGATAGCAGAATGGGCTGCTATGGCAATCCCCAGTTGAAAACCTGTTTGGCGGCTGGATAGAAATGGAGTGGAAAGTTTTGTTTTGTTTCCCCAGCATGCGGTGTTACAAATTGTGGTTCTATGCCTAGAAACATATTTCATGCAAAACGCACAAACAAAAAACTTGAGCAGAAAAAAAAATGCAGGGAAAATACAATGCAAAGATACACTCTCATAAGCAGTTAATAAGTATGTTTTCCCAAACGCTGTATTTACAAGCTGCAACGAGCCTTGGAGAGGGTTTTCTCTGCAGCCTGCACCAAGTGTTGTAGATTGTGAGTCTGATGACGCATGGCTCCAAATTCTGCTCAACCTGCCTCAAGCAAGCAGAAACATTGTTTTTGCTCCAGTGACCTTCAAAGTGCCTTCAAGATTAGGGCCATCCATCTGGAAAACTTTCTTGCTCTGAAGAGTAAGTGCAAGGAAGTCCAGTTTCTGTGGTGACATCAGTTTTGGCATTGGTTGCAGACATAGGTAGTCCTAACCATGAACTTTGGTGGTTACTGCTCTAGTCTTATTCACCAGGAGAAAGACGGTGGACAGGGGACGAGGTGTAGGAAATCGGGGTAAGCTGTCTTCAGACCTTTAATTTAGCAGTGATTCTCCCAAAGTGTTTCAAAGCTGTTTCAGCTCTGAGGTTTAAAATGGGAGTGGAGGAAGGGAGGTTCAGAGGCTGGGACTCTGCTGAGTGTTGGGGCTACGGCAGGGCAGTATAGTGCAGGAAATCACATTCGCTGTTCCACAGATCCAGACCTACCCTGAGCATGTCTCACTAGACCTGACGGACCCCCAGTTTCAAAGATCAAAGGAAACTTTTCCTCTCTTTGGGGTAAGACCTGCCTTGGCAAATCCTCATTTTCTCCTCCCCTTCCGCCCCACGGAACTGACAGAGCAAACACCTGTCCCCATTGGGAAACCCCATCTCACCCACAGGAATGTGGTTTAGCCTAGTAACCCAGATAAGGCCAGCCAAGACAGTCCCACGCTTGTATGAAATGGACACTTTTCCCAAAGATACAGTGATTCAATCTCATCCAGGGTAACCTTTTTATATTCACTTCCCATTTTTAAACACTTAAGTGATTGGATATTTAAATGAAGCCAAAGCTCTAACTTTTTTGAGGTATCTTTCCCCAGTTCTTCAACAGAAGAGACCCAGGGATACCAGATGTGTGGACATGGGGCATTCATCCTTTGACAGACAGGAGTACATGGTGTTGCACAGGAGAGAGAGAGTGTCTTATATTAAGGACTGTGAGAGTTGGGGGGTGGGAAGCAGATTCCTCCCTGGATCTAGAACCCACAATTGAATCTTAGGTACATTTTCCTATGGAAATGTTAAAAATTATGGTTAAATTCAGTAGTGGCCATATTATTAGATAAATACAGTTTGATGAACAGAGTCTGTGAGGGAACCAGATTGTCTGTCGTAATTTTAGAGCACAACCTGTTCATAAAATGTGGGGTGCTAGAATTTCCAGCTTCTGCTCAGGGTCTTGATTTCAGTAAGGCTCTGGGAAAGCTATTGGAACGAATAATAGAAGGAAAAGGCCTGACAGGAAGAGAAAGAGGGAAAATCAAATGGGCAAGCTCAGCATATGAGAAAGACTCAGTATTTTCTTTTTATCAATCCCTAAACTGTAACAATAAAATCTATATAATTGTAATAAAGTTAAGCATGTATTATTGTCAAATATTTAAATTAATATTTATCAGAATGTCTTAGCTACACATCTGTGATTTTTTTTTCACACACCCATCTTGGTTTAAATTATAAAAGTTAAGAGTTTGGGTACTCAGGTTGCACAAAAAATATATATCTGATTTATGGTATGAAATAGAGAATGGTGTGAGATAGAGACTCTTACTCTCTACCCAAGTATGAATGCATTTAACTGTAATTTCCTGGGTAAAGAGATTTATAAAGAGTTGTACCAGCTTAATATTTATGTCAACTCCCTTTTGTTTTACATTTAATAAGTTGAAATAGTTTCTTTGAACTAAGAGTAGGGAAAATATTAAAGTATGGGTTGCATTAAATATTTCAAAGACATATTTTATAGAAGAAACATTTTATATTTTTAAACAGAAAATGTAATTTTACAGAAGAAAATCGCTTTCCTAATAATCACAGTTACTTTAGGACCCTCTTTGGACATTTTTATACAAATTTTGATGATTAACATTGAGACAGATAGATTGAAGTATATGTTACCCATATATACATTTCAACATTAATATTAGAAAACACGTTAAGTGTGTTATGAAATGTTTATAAAATTCTTCATTCTTCCTATTAACTCAGATATATAATTTATGTAATGTGAGCATTCGAATTCGTAAACTTCAGATAAATTTGATTACATATTAAAATGAAATATCTGTATTGATAGTTAAAAACTATATATAGCGATTAACATGTCAGGATTTACATTCCTATGATACTAAATTATCTTTTTCACTGAATGTATAAAGAACACCTACAAAATTAGATACCATTAAAGTAATGGAACATAGAGATTAAGTTGAGCATTTCTACCACAGGAAACTGTAGCTGCTAACCATACTATCATTTTAAAGATTTTTTTTATCAGTACCATCAAATAGTACATACATAGAACACTGTTTTATGATTGAAAATGATAAATTTCAGTAGTTTCTGAGAAACCATTCTGAAACTGACTGATAGCACTTCCTGGTTTTCAGAGCTTTCTTTCACATTCTATTTCTTTTTCCCAATAACATCATTTGGAGGCGGTGGCTGGGAATGTTGCTAGCTTTCTAGAATGCTTAGGACAGCCCTCCTCACGGCTAAGAATGACCCAGCCCAGCATATATATTTGACACACCATGCCAAAGAAGTGGTAGTCATTCATTCAATAACTGACTGAATGCTGAGAATACAGAGTTAAGTAAGACCTGGTTTGGGACTTAAAAGAACTTTTCAACCTTTTCAGAGTTTAGCAGAGAAAGGAGACCGTGAAACCAGCATTACAGAGCAGTATGGTAAATGCGAAGATGGAGCGATGTGTAAGAGAGCCCACAGAGAAGGGGCATTTGAACTGGGTAGGAAGCAAAGAGTTCCTCTTGGGGAAAAGTTGATGTGAATTAATGAAAGTTATTAGGCAAAGCACATATTTATCAGTCAGGAAACGAGAAACATCTCCAGGTATTTCAAACAAAGAGAATCTAAAATAGGGATTATGTTTATACAGCCTCGAAACAGAAGAGGAGAGAGTGAGGAACTCAGATGAACAACAACAGGAAGATGGTCCCACCATCGGCTGGAGGGAGAGGGGAAGATGCCCCTTCGGTAGTGCACACAGAAATACCCTGGTGTCCGCCTTCTCCCACACGCATCATCTCCCACCAGTGCTTCCCACTGACCAACTTAGCCAGAAGCCCTTTGTCAGAGGAGCCCCGGAATGTGTTTCCCTACAATACAGAGAGATAAAAATGGCTGGAGGAAGTCTCTGAGAGCAGACAAGGAAATAACCCAAAGCACAGCAGTATGAGAAAGCCTCCCTGTAAATAATTCCGTATGGCCTGAGTGAGAGGTATCATATGCTAGGCTGAGATCTGACATGCTCTTGAGGTTCAGAGATGGCAGCCAGTGACGCTAGGTGAAGTGGCAGAACTCCATTGGCAATGTTTGGGAAGGACACTGGCTGAACTTGGAGGTGAGAGGATGTTTTTCAGGAGGCTAAGGCAGGTGGAAGGCACTACAGATTGGAAATAAGGCCATGGCAGCCACACTGAGCATAGACTGGTGAGATCTGGAGGAGAATCTCTTCAACTTGGTGACCAATGAGATCTGGAAGGAAAGGTAGAGGCCTAGGGTGACCAACAGGTTTTGGCCAGTATGTGGCAGTGCTGGGGCCCAAACCTGGTTGGTCCCTCTGATTCCCAGCCCCACTGTGCTTTCACCAGTGGTGGCTTGACAGTGAGTATGTCTCTCAGACCCCCTGGGTTCCAGGGCCCCAATCTTTACAAACAGGGGTTAGATGTTCCCTAAGGCAATATTCTAAAGCACTGTGATTTGAAGACTTATACTTTCAGATTTCAGTATATTTTGCAGTGTATTTCAATATATTTTCCTCCAATGTCACATTTTCTATAATTTACATGAACAGATTATAACCCCCCCCTTATGTGTACATTTAACCTGATATGTATTTCTGAATTTCAAGTTCAAGTATTATAAATTCGTATTTAAAAATTATTGGTCATAGTTGTTTTCAAAGAATTCTCATTACAAGTGAAAAGAAATGTTCTATTCTAAAGTTCATACACCCCAGAATCCAGCTCGTAGACAATGGATTTCACAATATTCCCATCTAAAAATCTTCCTTGTTGTTCTGTTCATAAATCTCTCTGGCAGAGCTCCCACAATTTACAAGACTTGCTACAAAACCACTGATTGAATTGCAACCCTTGTTAGTTAATAGAGGTCAAAGTATTAGTTCTAAATAATGCTACTTGGTATGTTTCTCGGAAATTCCAGGAAAAGCCTTTTTCCGTGATTTTCAGTTTCATTCCAAGCAGCACACAACAATCACGTTGTTCAGCTGCATGAACCAAATAGTAAGTCACTGGACTTTTAAAAAACACATGTTGCCCCAATCAGAAATCAAGTCTGTGTATATTTTACTAGATCTGTATCTTAAAACTTAAGTTTTAGTAAACACTTAGACTTTTTAGTGTTATAAAATTTAAGCATCTTTAAACTGGATAAATATGGTGGTATTATTGATGAATTGTTATGTTGGGACAGACATTGACAAGGCAGGATAATTGATACAATTTTACATCAAGATAATGTAAGTGTTGCATAGCGTTCTTACTCTCAAAGAGTTCACAGTCTTATTCTGAAGGCAGCCATATAAACCTATCATTATAAATATGTCTTGGTCAAGCAATTTGGTGAGATGCCCGTAACCCACAGAGTAAGGGGTCTTAATTAATTTTAGGAGGATCAGGAAGGGATTCCCAAAGAAGATGACACCTGTGGGCAGTCTCAAAGTGTTAGACTAAAGAGATGTCCTCTTTTCTAAACCTGTTTTCATCTTAATTTCTACTACCGCATGACACTGGGCCATCCTTCGAACTATATCGTTCTACCTAACGTAGGGTGACCAGCCATCCCAGTCTGACAAGAGCTTCATCTCTGAGAGTCTCATGTCCTGTAAAATACCTAACCACTGGGCCAACTGGGACAGCTGGTCACCCAAGTTTATTGCCTCCTAATCAAATTAGGTTCCTGGATCTTCCTTTGCTCATGCCAAGTTCCCATCTAGAACAGTTTATCACCTTGTCACTCTCTTGAATTTATCATGGGGCCTACACAGATCTTTGTACCTAAGAGGTTCATAAATTAATTGATTGGTTGATATGCCATATACATAAATGTTGGTACCTAATCTTTTATAGGTGGCACACATTACTGAAATGACTTAACTCAAGATTCATGTGGACAGTACTGAGTTTAAAACCTAGGCCTGCCCCCATGCCTGTTATAGAACATTCTCAATCTACCCAGTATTAAAATCAAGTACTGCTAGGACCCCTTGAGACCTCAGGGCCCCTGACACACTTTTTCACCCTTGGTTATAAAAAGTCTCGTAGCGCCCTCTAGCCGTGGTATCTGTAAATTGTCTCCGTCCAGCCAGATGACAAGATAACTGTCATGTCTGCTCCTCTGTATCCAGTGTAAGTCATAACAAAGCTATTATTATTATGTAAAATGCCATCAGTCAGTGCCCGTGACTGGACCTGATATTTGTATAAACTGTCTGCTTCGTTTCAAGATTGTGAGAAGTTGAAACAATCACAGTCCCGTGTCCCTCCCAGACAGGGAGGGTGGACAGGTGGTACTCAGTGTTAGACTCATTTTGCAACTGGTTAGAGATTTACTTCCAGCCTCAATGCCGGGATGATTCAAGTTTTTGCTTCTATGGCTCATTCAAATGTAGCCCACAGCTCTTCGGGCTCCCTAATTTCTCCATGAGAACATTAAACTGCAGAGGGCATGTGGTAGCCTCATTAGGCTTCTGAGTAATGGAATTGGGTAAATGGACATCAGAAAGGCTCCAGGGGTCTAAATCTGTGTAGTTTCCCCGGTCCCAGATGGAATCAGCCCTTTGACTGTGACTCCCTGGGAATTCCTTAATTTGATATAGGAGTAAATAAAAATGAACCACCAGAGAATTTGAAGAGTAGAAGCAGATGAGACCTCTTTGCGTGAGGTCACATTTTCTCCAGCACTTGAGAGCACTGAGCTAAATTGGGACCTAACCTTAAGGGTTTTTTTTTTTAAGATTTTATTTATTTATTTGACAGACAGAGATCACACGTAGGCAGAGAGGCAGGCAGAGAGAGAGGAGGAAGCAGGCTCCCTGCTGAGCAGAGAGCCTGATGCGGGGCTCCGTCCCAGGACCCCGGGATCATGACCTGAGCTGAAGGCAGAAGCTTTAACCCACGGAGCCACCTGGGTGCCCCTAACCTTAAGGTTTTTATACAACTTTCTCCTTCTTTTCCTCTTTTGCCTTTAATACTGCCTTTGGAATAGTGGCCTTGATTGGCATAAGGGCATCTGGGATTTGACTTGAGTTGGGGTTATGTCATAAGGCACTGAACTTGGTGTCACACACTTGGGGTTCATATCCCAGCTCTGGCTCTCTTTGTTTATTAGTTTGAAGTAGTGGAGAGGAGCATAAGCTTTGGAAGGGAGAGCTGCAGGAACCCCCAGCACCTGCTGCCCAAGTGCCTATCTGATTATCTGTAAAATGAAAATTACTGATCTTGAAGGTTTGTATGAGTAGTCAGTGGCACGTCATTTTTAAAACCCTTAGTACAGGGTCCTGACATGTAGTAATAAGCACTTAGTGAGTGGTAGTCCTTTATGGTAATTATCACACTCCTTCCTACCTTCCTTCATTGACTAATCATTCGTTGAGAGCAGAGTGACTGACATTTAAGATGGCCCATGCATGCTGAGCAGGTCTTGGCCTGAAGGGCAAAGGGTAAAGAGAACTACATCTTCACTTGGGGGAGAGAGCATGGACCACAGGTATATGGTAGGCTTCAGGGCATGGAGGAGGAGAAAAGAAAGTGCAACTTTTGTTTAATTTTGAGTTTTTGTGTCTGAATTTCTAATACGTATAACCTTATCCCCGTCCATTCCCCAGTCAGTAAGAATCCTGCTGACAGAGAGCCCTCACTAATGCGGTTTCCTTCACAAAGCCAGACCTCACGCAACCTCAGTTTGTCCCTTCCACTCATGGGTCCCTGTATCACTTTGTCTTTCAGTAGAGTTTGGGTGTTTTGTAGGCAGTAAGCAATTGAGAGCATCTTGGTCTCTACTACAGCTCCTTGCACACACAAAGTACTCAATCTGCCTCTTAGCTATGTTAAATTCAATATGGTTTGATATTTCACTGTGACACATTTTGAAATAGTTGTTGGTGTCTGTCTTTATTTGATAATTAAAAATTTCTTCTACTTCAAATAAAGAGAAATCCAGTGTTGAACAATGCCTTGGCCTCATTCTAGCAATTTTTCATTCCAGCAATTTTTAAAAAAATATTTAACTTATTGATTTGAGAGAGAGAGAGAGTGTGTGTGTGTGTGTGTGTGTGTGTGAGACAGAGAGAGAGAGAGAGAGAGCGCACATAAGAAGGGGGAGGGTCAGAGGGAGAAGCAGACTCCCTGCCAAGCAGGGAGCCTGATGCGGGACTCGATCCTGGGACTCCAGGATCATGACCTGAGCCAAAGGCAGTCGCTTAACCAACTGAGCCACCAAGGCACCCTCATCCCAGCAATTTTTCCAAAAGTGTTAACTTTCAGGGGATTCGAGAATTTACCTTTACACTGAATGCACACCCCATAATTATCTTTTATTTAAGGCATGTATATTTGCATTCTTCCCTTTAATTCATTGTGAAATGAATTAGGAAAGGTAAATTTTTATTTTAAAATAGTTTTGAACTGATCAGCCCTGTCACGAGGCATGCTTCTTTTGTATTCGTAATTCTTAAACCAAATAAGCCGCTGTTCCTAGAGGTTCTGCTGTGGGGGAAAATAAGTAAATCCCTGTTTTTTATTTTCTGTTGCAGGCAGTGATCACAAGTGAGGAGCCTGATGTGCACAGCAGGTGTGAAAGCCAGGCTGGCAGCAGCCTGGGAGATGAAGGTCTGCATCTGGGGCCTGTGGACACGGATGTGCAGGTGGGTTTGAACCCTGCTGCCCTGTGGCCACGGGCTCACAGTCCCGAGAACATGACAACAACTCAGAATGGCCACGGGCGACTTGCTGCAATCCCATCTTCTGTCTCTGATCCCAAAGACCCCAAAATGGTGACTTACCCGGCATGTCAGAATGGAGGATGCAGCAGTAGCTACTGCGGGGAGGCGGAAGCCCAGGAGGCCAGACTCAGCCCCGCTAAGCTCATGCGCCTCTTCTCCGTGAGCAGGAAGAGGACTGGCACCAACCCGGAGAGGCCCCGCTCCATGGTCTTGATGGGAAATTCCTCTACCTGGAATGCCCTTGCCTCCTTTCGGAAAATGGGATCTTTCAAAAAATTGAAGTCCTCCGTCCTTCAAGGAATTCAGAACCGAGAGGGGTCAGATGTGGCAAAGGAAGACCCTCCAGAACGTGACCCGGGGAAACCCATCCCAAACGGTGCTGCAATCGGAACGCAAACCAGCAGGTGCCCCAACTCGGGACCAGCAAGTGACGCCCCGAAGGCAGGGCCAGGGGGCGTGTCGGACTGCTCCGACCCCGAGGAGGCCGACGATGCCTTCCAGAGGAGCACCCATCGGTCCCGAAGCATCCGCCGTGCCTATGGCCTGGGCCGCATCAGCCTCCTGGATGGCGACAAGCATCCAGGGTCCCAGAACCACGTCCGGCCGCTGGCCCCCGGCACCCAGGAGCCCACCGTGTGTGAGATCCTCGTGAAAGACTCCGAGAACAACAGCATCATCTACAGGAAAAGCAAGAGCACGGATAACTTGAACTTTCTGAAGAAGAGCTCCTTCAAGCGGAAGTCCACTTCAAATCTCATGGACCTCAAGGGGGCGCAGGAGAAGCCGGCGCCCCGACGGACGCTAAGCAGTTCATCGGCCGACTCGGAGAAGTTCGGTGGCTCCGAGAGGAGGACGAAGCGCTGGAAGAGCCCACTGCGGGCCAAGGACTTTGACCGCGTCCTGAGGTTTGTGAGCAGCGCCACGGACGCGGCCTGGAGGAGAGAGAGCCCCAGCAGGGGGGCGCCCTCGCCGGGCGAGGCGAGCCAGAGGCTGCAGGTGCACAGCCGGCTGCACGACGCTTACTCCCGCCGCGTGTCCACCAGCGCCGAGCGCGAGTGGAGGAGGTGCGCAGGCGCGCACGCCGGCTCCGGCTGCGGCTTGCCCGGGGCCCCGAGCCCCCGGGTGGACGTGGACACGGCCGTCTTTTCTCTGGAAGCCCCAGGCTCCTGGGCAGCAGAGAGTGCCGGTCCTTGCATCGGCAGCGCCTCGCCGAGTCCGGTTGCCCAGGACTCCAAGGAACGCCAAGCTGGTGGCCAGTTTACGTTCGAACCCGAGCAGCCGCTCATCCCTCCAAGGCCTACCACGCCCAAGCCCCCTAGCCCCCACAGCCCAGGCGCGGGAAATGCCGCGTGTCCCAACAGCCTCAGCGCGCTGTCCCTCAGTTCCGTGGACAGTGAAGAAAGGGCAGAGGGGCCTGTGACCTCCCGGGATTCTGTGCAAGCCGCATGTGACAAAGGCCATGAGGACAGTGCGGGCAGCCACCCTCAGCTGAGCCCACACCTGGCGTCGGGTGCAGAAGAAAGGAGAGAGGAGGTAAGACAGAGCAGGGACGTCCCGTAGGTAACCTGCTGCGGAGGGGTTGCCTGTCACAGCTCTAATCTTTCATCTCTCCTGGAGGTTGCCCTTACACTGGGGTGTGTGTGTGTGTGTGTGTGTGTGTGTGTGTTGTCTGTGTCCCCGTCCCCTGGCATTTATCCTCTTTCCTTCACCTGCTTGAGAGGCAGGCAGCCCCGTGCTAATTGGACTGCCCTCACGATTATTCCGGTCAAGTTTCTGTCATCTCTGTCTTTATCTCTTTTGAAATGAATTGCTAGTATACCAGATCCCTTGAGATGGCACTTGCCACACCATTCATTCAAAAGGTATTTATAGAGGACCCACCACGTGCTGGATTGGGGTGGGGGTGGAGTTGATAGAGACCTCTCTTCCACTCTATGCAGCTAATAGGGGCTCTCAAAAATTTTTTTTGAAACTTTTGTTTTTTAATTAAATTACCCATAGCTTTCTTCTCTGTATTTTAAATTGTTTCTGTATCCTTCCAACAGACTACATATAAATGAGATTCCTTGTGTTAAGAAACCATTATATGTTCTAAATCTTTTATTTTCTAGGAATGAATTTGAAACATGCAGTTTGATACTTGTCAACCTCTGAGTGACGATGGTTCAAAGAAATTTTTATGATGGTTATTGTACTTATTTTTAGAGTAGAACATAAGCATCTCATGAATCAGATCAACTAATAACTGTCAAGGCTCCAGGAGCAATGTTCTTTTCATATCCTGTCAAGCATCCAGACAACTTTACCTTACTGTGTAATTTTCACTTATTTCTAAATGCATTCAGTACATTACAGAGCTGAAAGATGAGGAAATGCATTCATGTGTATATATTGCAAATTATTCTTCATGTACATTTCTAGACTATTTTACAGGTATAAATTGGTACTTGCCATGGAAAATAATCCCCTAGCAACTCTTTCTTCCCACTGATCCCTGGAGAGGACCTCGGTTTTATTTTAATGCATGTAGATGAATGATTACACAGCAGCTTTTGCAAACATGGAAGCCAGGATAGCCTGTGTACTGTCTGCTTTGACCTTTGCTTTGCAGAGAGAATTTGAAAGTAGAAATCCTGTTGCAGATGACTCTCAGGAGATCTAAATTATCCTGATGTATCCCTGGGCAGCCAAAAGAGTAAGGCTGCCTCACTTTTTGTGGATGTAAGTTTGTACGAAGACCTCAGGGCCAGCATGTCTTCTAGAGGTCTTGTATATTGATGACCATTTGCTCACTTGCGTATTTCCAAAGAAGCCTTATCTAACAGTTGTAAGGACACTGGCCTCATTGTCAGCTTTGGGAAGGAGTTCCAATTCTGTTAGCTATGCTGTATGTAGTTGGCCAAAGCCTGAACCAGGCTGGGCTTCACTCCTTCCCTGGATGATAAGATGAAGCATTTCTTCTACCAAACACCCAGCCTGACCCACAGATGGTTTAGAACGACCCCCCACCCCAGCCCCCAGGTCCAAAATAAGAGTTTTGAATAGGTCTAGAGGGTCTTTATATGAAACATGGAGATTTTATTTTCTGCTTAATAAAATCAGTAAAAAATCATCATTAAAATATTTTCTTCCTGAGTACATATTAAATGAACATATGCAAGAGATAGTTTCTAACTTTTCAGAATTATTTTGATCATTACATAGTTTTACCCATATATTTGTAAAGTATAACTTAATTATATATAGTTATATATAATTTAATCATATATAATTTAATTTGTACCCACAGGGGATCACCAAAGATAGAAAACAGGGCACAGGTCATCAGGAGTGCACACGTGTATATAGATAATTTTACAAATTTGCTTCAAGATGTTTATCACTTTTTGAAGTTACGTTTATTTCTTCAAAATTCTTATCAAGCATATCAGGCTTCCTCTTGTGCTTTTAAAGTAAATGTAATAAAGAAAAATATAATGATGGTTTTGCCCAATTTGCATTTTACATATTGGTAATCTTCAGTGTTACTTGCAGAGAAGTAAAATATATATATGATACAGTAAAATAGAATATGAAACCTTCTCTGTTGACATTTAGAAACAAAATACAAGCATAATGAAACAAACAGAAAAACAAATTACAAAATGCAAGAACTCCAACCTTTATGATTTAAAAAGCAGTTTTTTGGGTGCCTGGGTGGCTCAGTTGTTAAGTGTCAGCCTTTCACTGATGTCATGATCCCCGGGGTCCTGGGATTGAGTCCTATGTCAGGCTCTTCACTCAGCAGGAAGCCTGCTTCTCCCTCTCCCACTTCCCCCTGCTTGTGTTCCCTCTCTCACTGTGTCTCTCTCTGTCAAATAAATAAATAAAATCTTTAAAAAAGATAAAATAAAAAACAGTTTTCGTCCATCTTACATAGCATAACACAAATTTAAATTTCAGTATCAATATATCTTAATGTACAGTGTATTATTTTTTACTTAATTCATTGATAGTATGGTTCTACTTCTATGTTTAAAGCTAGTTGAAGTTATGGTTAGTGTTGAATATAAAAAAGGTTGAAATCTATATATATAATCACATTTAAAATAAATATTATAATGCAGTTTGGGAGAATAATTTTAAAATTTAGAACCTATTTTATATTACTTTGGAAAAAGGGTGGGAAAATGCCTGGATACCCTTCCTTTATGAAACACTAGAAAAATCACCTTGTTAACTTTATACTTCTGCCACCTAGTGGTAAGTTTCTTTGTAAGAATAATGATCAGTTGAAGGATTCCACAATTGTTTAAGTTTAAAAATGCGATTTAGTATTTATACTGTGGACAGTGCTCCCTGATAAAGAGATAGGCACATGAATTTAGAGTATTCTTGGCTGGTTTTCCCACCAAGTCACAGAATAGCCCCATTGGCTGAATTAGGTCACTAGGAAAGGGACCCCGTCCCTAGTCATGCCATATAGGTTCAGAAATTTGTGGTAGTGTTGAAATAGGCCACAGATGAAGTTCTTTTATTTTATTTATGTTTTTATATTTATATTATATGTTTATATTATATTTATTTGTTTCATTATTTTTAAAGATTTTATTTGTTTACTTAAGAGAGAGAGCACAAGTAGCCGGAGTGGCAGAGACAGAGGGAGAAGCAGGCTCCCTACTGAGCAAGGAGCTCGATGTGGGACTCAATCCCAGGACCCTGGGATCATGACCTGAGCTGAAGGTAGACACTTAACCAACTGAGCCACCCAGGTGCCCCTGTTTATTTATTTTTAAAGATTGTATTTATTTTTTTAGACAACAAGAGCATGCAGGTGTGCACATCCACATACCAGTTGGTGGAGGAGCGGAGGGGGAGAGAGAATCTCAAGCAGACTCCAAGCTGAGCATGGAGCCCCACTTGGGGCTCAATCCTCTGACCCTGAGATCATGACCTGAGCTAGAATCCAGAGTCAGACACTTACTGAGACACCAGGTGCCCCAGAGCTCTTTTAAATGATGAAAACCCATTGTAACTGCTTGAGAAGGAGCTTTAGTCTTATAGTAGATTTTTATTTTATTTTATTTTTTTAGTTTCGTTGGAATCCTGGCTCTGTCATTCCAAAGATGCCTACCATTGAGTGAATTGCTGAGTTTCTTCTGGCCTCAGTCTTCTCAAGAGTAGAATGTGGGATAGCTTCATCTTGCCTTGGATGTTTGTAGGGACCAGGAGATTTAGGCCCATTAAGCACTTTGCCCAGTGTTTAACACTGGTTGTCACTGTGTGATGATTACTATCGATTTAGATGATTTTCCATCTTAGATTGACCTGACTTTTTGAAACATAGGCCAACTGAGATCAGATTTTTCCAAAAGTGTTTTTTTGACTCTGTTATAGTCTTAGGGAGGATTGTGAAGATCTTTAAACAGTTAGTTTGACTTTACATTAATTTTTTTTTTTTAAGCACGAGAGTTAGGTTCCAGCATGACCTAAAATTTAAGTGTTCATTTAGTGTTGCACCAAAGCCAATTTGTTGAGCGCCTACCACATATAAGGCACTCAAATTAGATGTAGCTCTATAAGGATGTCAAGGACATCATTAACGAGCTAAGATGTGTCTAAACCATATTAGAACTATGCAGAATAGATTAAATCCCACAAAAGAGGTAAAACCATATGCTGTGGGGTTTCAGAAGAGTTATAGTTTTTACCCATGTATCAAATCAAGGAAAGAATCTGATTAAAGAAGGGGAGATGTCTACATATAATTTTCAGTGGTCAGATATACAGAGATTTTATGTGATTTGAGAGAACAGGAAATAACATAGTTTGGTTTGGTGTAGGGGAATGAACCAAGTTAAGATGAAATCATTAAGGCCAGATCATGGACACTCTTGAATTTTCATTTTTTGTTAACATATATTTGTTTCAGGGGTACTGGTTTGTGATTCATCAGTCTTACACAATTCATAGCACTCACCATAGCATATACCCGCCCCCCCGCCCCCCCCGCAGTGTTCACCATCCAGCCACCCCATCCCTCCCACTCTCTTCCCCTCCAGCAACTCTCGGTTTATTTCCTGGGATTAAGAGTCTCTTATGGTTTGTCTCCCTCTCTGGTTTCATCTTGTTTCATTTTTCCTTCCCTTCCCATATGATCCTCTGTCTTGTTTATCAAATTCCTCAGATCAGTGAAAGCATATGATAATTGTCTTTCTCTGATTGACTTATTTTGTTTAGCATAATACCCTCTAATTAATCCTCTTGTTGCAAATGGCAACGTTTTGTTTTCCACTGTGTATATATACACCACATCTTCTTTATCCATTCTTCTGTTGATGGACATCTAGGCTCTTTCCATAGTTTGGCTGTTGTGGACATTGCTTCTATAAACATAGGGGTGCGTGTGCCCCTTCAGATCACTACATTTGTATTTTTAGGGTAAATACCCAGTAGAGTAATTGCTGGGTCGTAGGGTAGCTCTATTTTCAACTTTTTGAGGAACGTCCATACTGTTTTCCAGAGTGGCTGCAACAGCTTGCATTCCCGTCAACAGTGTAGGAGGGTTCCCCTTTCTCCACATCCTTACCAACATCTCCCATTTCCTGACTTGCTAATTTTAGCCATTCTGACTGGTGTCAGGTGGTATCTCACTGTGGTTTTGATTTGGATTTCCCTGATGCCGAGTGATGTTGAGTACATTTTCATGTGTCTCTTGGCCATTTGGATGTCTTTGGAGAAATGTTCATGTCTTCTCCCCATTTCTTGATTGGATTATTTGTTCTTTGGGTGTTGAGTTTGATAGGTTCTTTATAGATTTTGGATACTAACCCTTTATCTGATATGTCATTTGCAAATAAATCTTCTCCCATTTTGTCAGTTGCCTTTTGGTTTTGTTGACTGTTTCCTTTGCTTTGTAAAAGCTTTTGATCTAGATGAAGTCCCAATAGTTCATTTTTGCCCTTGCTTCCCTTGCCTTTGGTGATGTTTCTAGGAAGAAGTTACTGCAGCTGAGGTCGAAAAGGTTGCTGCCTGTGTTCTTCTCAAGGATTTTGATGGGTTCCTATCTCATCCATTTTGAGTCTATTTTTGTGTGTGGTGTAAGGAAATGGTCCAGTTTCATTCTTCTGCATTGGCTGCCCTATTTTCCCAATACCACTTGTTGAAGAGACGGTCTTTTTTCCATTGGACATTCATTCTTGCTTTGTTGAAGAGTAGTTGACCATAGAGCTGAGTGTCCATTTCTGGGCTCTATGTTCTCTTCTGTTGATCTATGTGTCTGTTCTTGTGCCAGTACCATGCCGTCTTGATGATTACAGCTTTGTAATACAGATTGAAGTCTGGAATGGTAATGCTGCCGGTTTGGTTTTCTTTTTCAACATTCCTCTGGCTATTCGGGATCTTTTCTGGTTCCATATAAATTTTAAGATTATTTGTTTCATTTCTTTGAAAAAGGTTAATGGCATTTTCATAGGGATTGAATTAAATGTGTAGATTGCTTTAGATAGCATAGACATTTCCACAATATTTGTTCTTCCAATCCATGAGCATGGAACATTTTTCCATTTCTTTGTGTCTTCCTCAGTTTCTTTCATGAATATTTTATAGTTTTCTGAGTACAGAGTCTTTGCTTGTTTGGTTAGATTTATTCCTAAATATCTTATGGTTTGGGGTACAATTGTAAATGAGATCGACTCCTTGATTTTTCTTTCTTCTGTCTTATTGGTGTATAGAAATGCAACTGATTTCTGTGCATTGGTTTTATATCCTGACACTTTACTGAATTCCTGTGTGAGTTCTAGCAGTTTTGGAGTGGAGTCTTTGGGTTTTCTGGACACACTTTGAATTTAGAGTAAAGAATCTATACATTACTTGGTAATTACCGTGGAGTCAGGGATATTTTTGAATAGGGAAGAACTAAGCTCAGAACTGTGTTTTAGGGAAGTTAATCCACCATTGGTAAAGAAAAAAATTGGAAAGAAAGGTGATAGCGGCAAAGCTATTAGGAATTTAATACCAGAGAGAGCTCAGGTAATAAGGCTGTAACATGTGGGGATGGGAATAGAATATATAAGGAAAGAAGGAAAAGGAGTGAATGAAACAACACATTATAAAGCCTAATGTATCTTATCATTCAGTATCTACCTACCTGATACAGATGCCAGATATAAGGAAAAGAAAGAATTGAAGAAAAAAAGCTGTTCTTGTTCCTACAGACTCACATTCTAACTGGTAGATTGGAATGTGTATAAATAATTATACTGTAGTGTGGTGTTTCCAGTGAGGATTGTACAAAGTACCATGAGAGCATCAAAGACCGAATTACTAACCCTGGGTAAAGAATTGCTTAATTGGGGAATGACGAGTGTGTGGGGACTTGAAGAAGATCAGGATGGGAGATGCAGAGGGCAGCGGTTGAGGAGGAGTGGCAGGGCCTTCCAGGCCAACTGGAAGAGCGTGGGGGGAGGAGGAGGGACTGTAGACATAGGGAGAGAGTCAACCAAAGGAGTTTCCAAGCCTTACTTTCCTCCCTGTAAACTGGGAGTAGCTAGAGTACCTACCTATCACATGGGGGTTGTTGTGAAGATAAAATGAGGCCGTGCGGGTGGAGAACTCAGCGCTGAGCTTTGCCTGTAGTAAGTGTCCACAAAGATGTTAATCTATGGCAGCTAAGGGAACTGCACGTTGCTCACCTAACTTTTGTGCAGGGTGGTTGGGTGGAGAAGTGGGAGATAAGATCCGAAAGATAGGTCTGTGCGTAGTTTAGAAGGGCCTTGCTTGGAGCTTGGACTTTACCCTGCAGGCAGGAGAAAGCCAGAGAGGTGTTCACTCAGGATGGCAGAAGGGGACCCACTACATAGAGAGGATTGGGATATCCTGGGAGAGAGCATTCCTCAATAGTCTAGTCCAGACGTGATGAGGTCTGTACTGAAACCATGAAGAGGAGAGTTATACTTCAAAATGATTTCGCGGTGTATATTTTTAATTAGCATTTGAATATTTTGGGGGAGAGAGAAGTCAAAGGTGATGGGGCAATTGGGAGGCTACTCGTGTGTTGGAATCAGTAATCAAACAAGCCATGAAATCAATGGACCAGAGCTGAATTCAGGTTATTATCCTAGCCCTTCCACTAACATGCTGGCTCCTGGTGGGAAATCCCTTTCCTTTTCTGAACCTCAGTTTATTTGTACACTCCAGTGTTTTTAGGATTTTATCATTTTCTTCCTCAGAAACTTGTAGCTTCAAAATTGTTGGAAGCCATTGTACAACCCAGTCTTAAAAGGTAAAGCGATTTGACTGCTTGACTGGGAGATGTTATAGAATACAAATTGTCATTACCACTTTGGTTTTCGCCTGGCCCTGAACCACCACTTATGGTGTCCTCTAGGCTCTGCCAGTGCTGATTTTAGCTTGCCCACCACTCACTGTGGTGACCCCCCACCCGAGAACCGCAACTTGTGTTTTTCTTCCCGACTCACAAAAAGGAGGATATTTTGTGGCATCAAAAGGTACAGTATCACAAAAATAAAACTTTCTCCAACTTCAGTACTGGAGCAATCCCATAGGGGCTAAAGTCAGGCCTGTTTTCAATGTGAGTTACAAATTGTAGAGTTTTATGAGGCTGATGGGTACTTAACACTTAATGATAGCTCCAAAATGCTGTTTTTGGTGTGATTTAATCAGAGATAGAGATACATTACATAATTTTGACTACAAATGAATCTTTGGGTTCCTCAAAAAGCTATTTGGGAGACTTCGACAATTCTGGAGGTTGGAAATGATTCACGGCTATTTCACAGAACCATCCCTGGAGCCAGAAATTTTGGACGTCGCATTTATAGGAGAAAATGTAGTGACCCTAGAAAGTCTGCCCAAAGCTTTTTACAACTTTTATTGAGGTATGATTTGCATAACATGAAACTCACCAATCGTGAGTATACATTTTGAGGATTTTAGGAAATTTATAGAGATGTGCAGCCCCTGCTATGGTCAAGTTATGGAATACTTCCATTATGCCAGAAAGTTCCCCCATGTCCCTGCTCCTGTAAAGACCTAGGCAACAACTGATCTGCATTCTGTCTCATTTTTTTTTAAGTGAGCAATTCAGTGATTTGTAGTAAATTTATGGAGTTGTGTAGCCATCCCCACTGTCTATCACTCCTGAAGGCGACCTCACATCCATTTGTGGTCACTCCCTGTTGCATCCCTGGCACCTGATCTATTTTGTGTCTGTAGGTTATACTTTTCTGGATATGTCATTGAAATAGAATCATATAATATGTGGTCCCTTGTGTTTGGCTTCTTTCACCTAGCATTTTGTTTTCAAAATTGATTCGTGTTGTAGGGTATATTAGCCCTTTCTTTCTTTCTTTCTTTCTTTCTTTCTTTCTTTCTTTAAGATTTTATTTATTTATCTGAAAGAGAGAGGGCCCACACCAGTAGGGGCAGGAGTAGAGTGAGAGGGAGGAGCAGACTCCCTGCTGAGCAGGGAGACTGACTTGGGGCTTGACCCCAGGAACCTGGGATCATGACATGAGTGGAAATCACATGCTTAACCAACTGAGCCACCCAGGCATTCCTCACTTAATTTCTTTTCTAAGGCTGAGTAATAATCAGTTGTATGGATATCCCACATTATGTTTATCCATTCATCAGTTGTTAGACATTTGAGTTGTTCCCACTCTGGGGCTGTTATGAATAATGCTGCTATGAATATTTATGTACAAGTCTTATGTGAACATATGTTTCCATTCTCTTGGGTAGATAACTAGGAGGTAAATTTCTGGGTCATATGTGATTCTGTGTCTCACCATTTGAGGAACTGCCACACTGTTGTTTTTGGTTTTTGGTTTTTTAAAAATTTATTTATTTGAGAGAGCAAGAAAGTGAGAGAGAGAGCATGAGAGGGGAGAAGGTCAGAGGGAGAATTAGACTCCCCACAGAGCTGGGAGCCCGATGTGGGACTTGATCCCAGGACTCCAGGATCATGACCTGAGCTGAAGGCAGTCAGTTAACCAACTGAGCCACCCAGGCGCCCCTGCCACACTGTTTTCTAAAACAGTTGTCCCATTATAGATTCCCACCAGCAGTATATTAGGCTGCCAGTTTCTCTGCGTCCTTGCCAGGACTTGGTATGGTCACTATTCTAGATTCTAGTCCTTCAAGTGGTGTGTAGTGGTATCTCACTTTGATTTTAATTAGCATTTCCCTAATGACTAATGCTGTTGATCATCTTGTTTATTAGCTATTCATTTATCTTATTTGGCAAACTCCTCATACTTGCACTGCATTTTTAGTTTTATTGAGCAGTAGGATTTCTTTATACATTCTAGTTACAAGTCCTCTACCAGTTATATGACTTGCAGTTGTTTTCTCACAATCTTTGGGTTGTCTTTTTATTTTCTTGATTGGGTCTTTTGAAGAGTAAAAATCTCTGTATTGACAAAAATCATCAAGATTTTCTCCTATCTTCTGGAAATGTTAGTTTTAGCTCTCATACTTAGGAATATGTTCCCTTTTTAATTGTGTTTTTTATTTTAATTCCAGTATAGTTAACCTACAGTGTTATATTAGTTTCAGGTGTGCAATATAATGATTCAGCAATTCTATACATTTCTTATCGCTCATCGTGGTAAGTCTCCTCTTAGTCCCTTTTACCTATTTCCCCCATCCACCTTCCCTCTGGTAACCATCAGTTTGTTCTCTATATTGAGATTGTGTTTTTTGATTTACCTCTCTCTATTTTTTTTTTCCTTTGCTCATTTGTTTTGTTTCTTAAATGGGAAATGCTCCATTCTTGGTTAATTTTTGTGTATAATGTGAGATAAAGGTCTAAGTTCTTTTTTTTTTTTTCTTTTTTGGCATATGGACATCCAATTATCCTACCTTCATTTGTTGAACGATCGACAATTTTTACATTACAGAGAATATACGTTTCCATACCCCACTGGGTTCTCAATTTTCTCTGACAGAGAATCTCTAGAAACTTGAGTCACAGAAATTGCAATTACAGTTGGAAAGATCATTTGAAAATATGATCCCATTTGTGCTTTAAAAAATATTTTTCTAACAAAGTTAACATTTTGTTAAAAGGACATCTGCTATACCATCGGTATATCCCTGAAGTATTAATAATCCTGGGGTGCGTATTTGCTCAGCAGCACCCCACAGGGGATGTTGTAAAGAGAGTTAATATGCTTTCTGTTAGTCATCCTTGTGCTAGCTTATGTTTAGTTTCTCCCAAGGTATTTTCTGTTTGTTTAGTTTTCCTTTTATAGGAGAACAACTAAAGAGAAAAAGATCTCTTGCAGAAATATTAAGTCAGGGGTGCCTGGGTGGCTCAGTCTGTTAAGGGTCTACTTTCTGCTCAGGTCATGATCTCAGGATCCTGGCACTGAGCCCCTGGCATTGAGAGGCTCCTTGCTCAGTGAGGGGTGTCTGATTCTTCCTTTCCTTCTGCTCTCCGTGCCTCCCCCAACCTCTAGCTCATGCATGCAATGCATGTGCTCTTAAGTAAATAAATACAAAAAATCTTAAAAAAAAAAAAAAAAGAAACATTATTAAGTCATAAAATTCAGGTCATGAGCCAAAATGTGAAAGCTTTCTCTAAAAAAGATTTTATTGTTCAGAGAGCAAGAACGTGAGCCAGGGGAGGGGCAGAGAGAGAGAGAATCTCAAGCAGACTCTGCACTGAGCTGGGACCCTGGTGTGAGGCTTGATCCCATGACCCTGGGATCATGACTGAGTGGAAATCAAGAATTGGGCACTTGGGGCGCCTGGTTGGCTCAGATGGTTAAACATCTGCCTTCAGCTCAGGTCATGATCCTGGGGTCCTGGGATTGTGCCCTGTGGTAGGCTCTCTGCTTGGAGGAGATCCTGCTTCTCCCTTTCCTTCTACTGTTCCTCCTAATTGTGCTCTCTCGTTCTTTCAAAAAATTAGGAAAATATTTAAAAAAAAAAAAGAGTTGGGCACCTAACCGACTACCGACTGAGCCACCCTGGCACCCCTACAGTAGCTTTTTATTTTAACAATCAAGTCAACGTTTTCTGTCTTTTAAAAGAAGTTTCCACTTGCCCTAAAAAAGATTCATGTTTGTCAGTACGTTAATAGGTATATCTTTTGCAGTGGTCGTTTCAAAGTATTTCTGAATGGGTTCTTAATATTTGACAGGCTACTCAACTTTATAAACTTAAAAGGCCACTTATAAATTATTTTCTAAAAATCTTAAATCTAAAAAGTAGTGTAATGTACATGTGATATGTCATCCTTGAACTTTAAAGTGGTTCATTTCTAGAACAGTTTTTTCTCTAGTGAAATATCATCAAATAGGATTTTCCCATTAAAAAAAGACAAGGGGAGGGGTAGCCTGGGTGGCTCAGTCAGTTAAGCAGCCGGCTCTTGATTTTGGCTCAGGTCATGATCTCAGGGTCCTGGAATTGAGCCCTGTCATGCTCTGTGCTCAGCGGGAATCTGCTTCTCCCTCTGCCTCTCCCTCTGCTCGTGGTCTCTTTCTCTCTCTCTCTCAAATAAATAAGTAAAAATCTTTTAAAAATTAAAAAAAAAAAGAGGGGGAAGAGAGGGACAGAATTACATACCTATATGTCTGAGCAGAAGCCTAGTTTTTATAGTGTTACCATAAGAACAATATGTAATCAGGTATAAATGATGTTAATATATCATAATTACAATATAATCAATTTGTTATGATCAGTAATTAATAATCATTAATAATACAAAGTATCATTAATGCTATGCATTTTAAGCTTGCTTTCTTTTTTTTTTTTTGCCAACAAAGTGGGTTTTGTTTGTTTGTTTTGGTTTTTTTTTCTTTTTAAGATTTTATTTATTTATTTGACAGACAGAGATCACAAGTAGGCAGAGAGGCAGGCAGAGAGAGAGGGGGAAACAGGCTCGCTGCTGAGCAGAGAGCCCGATGCGGGACTTGATCCCAGGACCCTGAGACCATGACCTGAGCCAAAGGCAGAGGCTTAACCCACTGAGCCACCCAGGCACCCCATTTTAAGCTTTCTAAAATACATGTAATACTTAAATGATATGAGCCAGTATTATAGTGTATCTGTCAGGGTTTTAATGTTTACTCTTATTTGGTGCTTTGTTTTAATTTGTGGATGACAAAGGCATAATAAGACCTTACAGCAGTCAGAAAATGCAGAAAAGTAGTGTTCGTATTTTTTTTAAGATTTTTTTATTCTTTTTAAGATTTTTTTATTCATTTATTTGACAGAGAGAGACACAGCGAGAGAGGGAACACAAGCAGGGGGAGTGGGAGAGGGAGAAGCAGGTTTCCTGCTGAGCAGGGAACCCTATACGGGGCTTGATCCCAGGATCCTGGGATCATACCCTGAGCTGAAGGCAGATGCTTAATGACTGAACCACCCAGGTTCCCCTAGTGTTCATATTTTTAGGGGGAAATTTTAGCTGGTTAAGATGTTTAAGATGCCAGTGTATCTTGTTTTTTTTCCTGGTTTTTCTCATTTTAAGCTTCCCTATAATAATTAAGATCAAAGAGCATCCAAGGTTGGAAATCACTTTTCACTTGGCTTGGTGACATGTTATTGTGATACATCATTGCCATGACAATCAGAAGGAATACTTCAGGTTTAACTGGCAGAAGGGCATAGCTACAAATTGCCACATGTTGCTGTATAAACTGAAAGTTATCTATGTTTCTGCCAGTCCAGGGACAAAATGGCAATTTGGCATGTTGCCTTCACTTAGAATGCTAGTAGTAAAGCTGGAGTTGGAGTGGGGAGGGGGCTCAGGTGGGTTGGAGAGGAAAGAACACTCACAGATGGTTCTTTCCTAGGAAACTGGCACTGATGTAGTTGCTAGCCACGAATGCCAACATTTCGGAGCGGTCGAGAAGCTCTGTGGTATAAAATAGGTGGGCTTTGTACTAGGGCCACCTGAGTTCAAACCCTAGTTTCCCTGCTAACCAGCTGTATGTCCTTGACCTACTTAAGCCTCAGTTTCTTTAAAAATGGAGATAATAGTATTTACTAGGATTAAATGAAATAATGCTTAGTAAAGTCAATAAATGTTGCCCTTATCATAGTCATAAACTTTGTTATCATTAAAATTACTGCCTTTGGTCAGATACTTCAGTGTAGACCAGTTAAACTTTGCAAATTACTTCTGATCTTCTAGCCAGAGTTTCCCAAAGTTTGGAGAGAAGTTCACACCCAGGATGCAAGGTAATGGTGTAGATTCTTGAGCTCCACCTGGAGCTATGGAATTGGAATCACTAGAGTCCAGATCCACTAATCTGGACTTTTGACATGCTACCCAGGAAATTATTTTTGCCACCCTGAAGTTGAGATCCGCTCTCCAGCCTGAGGCTCTACATATTAAGTATCTAGGTTCTTACAGGTGTTAAGAATCCTGTTTTTTAGGTTTGGGTGGTTCTCTTCCAGATCTACCCCAGTTAATTCTTGATTTGGGAAATAGAGTTATTTCTGAAAAAGTTAAAGGTAGCCTATAATCCTATTTTTCTCATGAACTCTATAATCAGTGGGGTATGAATTTTTACAGAATACAAACAAAAATCCTCTTCAGCAAAACAGTGAAATTAAAGTTTTTCAAGCAGGAAATGGTGGAATAAAGAATTTGGTCCAAAATATGTTGAGAAGGGGTGCCTGATTGGCTCAGTCAGTGGAGCATGTGACTCTTGATCTCAGGGTCATGAGTTTAAGTCCCATGTTGGGTGTAGAGATTACTAATTTTTTTTTTAATCTAAAAAAAAATAATGTTGAGTATCAGTATAGCAATTGCTCCCACCACTGCTGGAAACTGGAATTTTACCAACTCATTTGGAACTCTAAAAATAATTGTCTCTGAAAAAAATGTATCAGAGAAATAAAAATAAAATTAAAAAAAGTATAAGTATCAGTAGTAACTTCTTGCATTGATGTGACACTTTTGCAGCTAAAATAAGTCCTTCACATAACATTATTGGTTGATTCTCGCAGCCATCCTGTGAAGTAGGCCAGCATTGTTGTATTTGTTTTAAAAAAATGGGTAAACTGAGGCTTGGAAGGGTCACAGTACCTCCTCTCGGAGTCACACAGCCACTGAGTGGCAGGGGCCCAGAGCCAGGTCTCAGAATGTGGAGGAAGGCCCAGAAACACCACCAGCTTGGCAGCTGGCACGTAGACCTAAGTTCTGACCATTTGCTGGTTTCCTGATCTTTGGTGGAATCTCATAATCTTTCTTACCTGTAAAACAGAAGTTTAAGTAGCTGCTGCAGAGGGTGTTTTAATTCAATGAAATCGGTTCGGTAATTTCAGGTGTCTCAGGCCTTTGATGAATTTCCGTTCCGTTTTCTCTTTTGACTCCATAACTAGTGTTTTTTCCACTGAGCTTGGGCCACTTCCTGCCACAGCTGATCTTGCCCAAATCAGAGTCTTTCCTCCAGATTTTTTAGGTGGCTTTTTTTTTTTGGTGACTACGTAGGATGGGCTCAGCAGCTCAACAAAGGGGTTTTGGACCCTTTTCTGACAACTCCTTTGTAGTTTCCTTTCTGACACAGGACTGAAAAAAGCCACCTCGGACAGGAGGGTTGGCTGGTGTGAGTCTGGGCCCATAGTATGGCATTTCTTGTAGATCAGTGCCACAGGTGGGGAGATAGGAGGCATGGAGCCTTCAATACTGTTTGTGACTGAGGTCCATTATTACAGCCCCATTTCTCATGTATGGTGTAAGTTTTTACGTATTTACTTATAGCAAGGTTCTGTTGTACACTTCATTTTATGTTTTTATTCTTTTTGTGGTATAAATTATTCATCTGTAATTCTTTCACTGCCAAGTTTCAAATTAAACATTTTCAAGATATTTTGCACTAGTACACATTCTCATATCCCTCAACAGAAATAAAAAAGAAACACCACTGGTACTGTCTATAAGGCTTGCCTTATGTGACAGTCCCTATACAGAGAGGCTGAGCCATTCTTTTTTTTTTTTCTTCCTTTTTTTTAGATTTATTTATTTGCATTAGGGAGAGAGTACGCAGATGGGGAGAAAGGGGAGGGAGAGGGAAACCAGACTCCATGCATAGCACAGAGAGCAACGCTGGGCTCAGTCTCATGATCTCACAATTTCATGGTCTCACGATTCTGGGATCACAACCTGAGCTGAAACCAAGAATTGGACGCTCAGCTGGGTCAGTGTTTTCTTGACTAGATTCATTTGCTGGACTCTTGCAAGTTTAAAGGAAAGTGATACAATCTGTCATCAGTGAATGTTGCTGGAAGAACAAAGAATCCTCATGATGTCATTACTTTCTCTGACGGGTTCTTTTTTCCAATTGCCATCACTGGGCCCTCTTTGTTCTTTGCCTCTTCATCTTACGCATTTCTCCTACCAATGCAGTAATGCCTCAGGAAAGAGATGTTTTAAAAGTCCTAAATCAGGGGCGCCTGGGTGGCTCAGTGGGTTAAAGCCTCTGCCTTTGGCTCAGGTCATGATCTCGGGGTCTTGGGATTGGAGCCCTGCATCGAGTCCCGCATGGGGCTTTCTGCTCAGTGGGGAGCCTACTTCCTTTCCTCTCTCTCTCTCCCTGCCTCTCTGCCTGCTTGTGATCTCTGTCAAATAAATAAAATCTTTAAAAAAAAAAAAAGTCCTAAATCATTCTTTTTATATTCTGTTGCCAGCAGTGGACCCTTGTTTGTTGGAAAAGATTCCATTACCATGTACTTCACATCTCTGAAACAAAATAGGAGGCCGTCAAAACAAGGTTGTCAATAGTAAGGGAAGGAAAATTGTAGTCCTTTTGTTTTTAGGGTAGGACAATCCAAGTGGATTATGAAAGAGACAGGAATGGATGGTTGTGTCCTGACCTAAATTTTGAAGTACTTAGTTACAATAACTAAGCAAAAACTTAAATCAAGCTCATTTTTAAAAAATGATACATGAGTGTAGGGAGGAAATAGCTTCCTTGCCATCCAGAACAGTCCATTTATTTGCTCATTTATCTATCCACCAACTCAGCATTCATCCCTTCCCACCTGCACGAATCATCTATAATTCCCTGTCTCTCAGGCTCTCGTATGGACTCTGAGGACATTATGATAGTATTGGGGAGTTCGGAAAAAATAGGAGCAGTGCTTTTGTCAGCAGACACAGACAAATAAATAAATGCTATGAAACACTGCTGTGGTTTTAATGGAGGCCCAGAAAGGAGCAAAGAGCTCAGAGCCCAGGGGGAGTTTATGAAGTTTTCCTACAGCAAGTAATATTTCAACTGAGTTTTGCAGGGTAAATTTTACAGGTTGACAAAGGCAAAACGATAATCTCAGAGGGAGAGCAAGCAACATTTACCTCATTTACAGTTGCATAAAGTAAATATGTGGTAAGTGGTGAATCATTTGATACAGGTTGGAGAATAATTGTATCTAAAGGCAGAGCTGGAGAGACCTTGGACGAGATTTTGAATGGCCTCGGGTTTGTTCCAGGTAATGGTCAGCTAGGATCCGATGTGTTTCAGTAGCATAGAGTAGACTGGGGACAGGGAAGCCAGCTGGGCAGCTTTGGGGATAGTTCTGTGAGAAACAACGAACAGAGTCTTCCTAAGATTGAGTAATTGACAGAACATGGTGACTGGGGGGCTGGGGCTTGTGAAGATTGGGGAAGAATCAAAAATGCCTAGTATGGGGTACACTGGATGTCCTTCACTGATGTGAGAAAGCAATTGGGAAGAGAGATGACTCATGAAGGTGCCATTCTGCATTCTAATCCAGAAACCCTTAATTTTCTAAAGGCACTTGGGGCCATTGATTTGAATGTGTGCTGTCGACCATGACTTGAAGTGCAGGTTATGCCATGAACAGACACCTCTCTCCCTTTTTGTCCACTAGAGAAGCTGCTGGGACCTCCATCTGTGCTGTCCGTTCTTCTTTCCCTTCTCCTTCTGTTTCCTTCTATCCTTTCTGTACAACAAAAGTCAAAAGAGCATTAAGAAGAAACCTCTGATATTCAAGAGGGTGTAGAAAAACAATGGGTTTCTGATATATTCAAATCTAAAACATTTTTGATTTTGGAATATTTAGTTGTCCTCAATCAAAAAGCAATTGGAAAAGAAGAAAGTACTTTTTATAAAAGTAAATATTTTCTACTTTTTATAAAATTCTTTTTCCTTTTTATAAAATTATGCTTTTTATAAGTTAAAGAAAGGTTAAGTAGACCTCTGTATTCCTTAGTATGTGTTTCAAAGATCAAGTACATTTTTAAGGAATTTATTTATGTATATATGTATGTATGTATTTATTTATTTAATTTATTGACAGAATGTCCGTGAGCACATGAGAGAGCACAAGAGAGAGGGAGAAGCAGAATCCTCATTAAGTGGGGAGCCCAACTCGGGGCTTGATCCCAGGACCCTGAGATCATGACCTGAGCCAGCCAAAGGCAGATACTTAACCGACTGAGCCACCCAGGTGCCCCAGAGATAAAATACATTTTAAGATGTTAAGATGGAATTGTTATATACATTTATTTTATAATGTGATGGTTTTAAAATGTGTCTTTATTCTTTTTTTTTTTCCAAAGATTTTATTTATTTATTTGACAGACCGAGATCACAAGTAGGCAGAGAGGCAGGCACAGAGAGGGGGGAGGCAGGCTCCCTGCCGAACAGAGAGCCCGATGTGGGGCCCGATCCCAGGACCCCGGGATCATGACCTGAGCTGAAAGCAGAGGCTCTAACCCACTGAGCCACCCGGCGCCCCAAAAATGTGTCTTTATTTTTAATGAGTCTAGGCATAAATTGCAGCCTACAGTTCTATTGTTTCCTCTGCTTAGATGTCTAACCCAGCATTGGGTTGTTGTTGATTTTGGAGATGGTAGGATGGTCTGGGTTTTTGGATAAGTCCAGAAAATGGGATTCCCTTAAGTGACTATTACAAAGGCCGGGGGAAGCAAACTAATCACCGGCCCTGTGTTTTCTCAGGGTCAGTGGTAAGCACCCTCCCACCACAGAAGGGAGATGGGATCTGGGGACTCGGGGTGTGGTCAGAGGGTCCAGAATGGGGTTCATCACAGTCGGACAGACTTCATTTCTTTATTTTAAATAAAGTGAGGATGAGCTCAGCTATACTACTTTCTCAATATAGTATTCTAAGTCTTCGATGATATTTAATATGTTCATAGTTATTTAAGTGCCTTTTTATGCTTACAGAACTAGGCTAAGAATATTGTGTTCTCCATGAACCTCAGATATTTGCATTTTTAATAAATTACCTATTCTGTCTATAAAACAAGTGGTAGATTTACTGTGTTTTAAGGATATTTTATCATCAGTTTTACACATGCAAGGGCAATTGAAGTCCACTGTACTCCCCTTTTACTTCCAGGGCCTTAGGAAGCATTAATATATTTTTAAAAATATTTTTAATGCTGTGTCATATATACATATATATATATTTTTTTAAAGATTTTATTTATTTATTTGACACAGAGAGAGAAAGAGATCACAAGTAGGCAGAGAGGCAGGCAGAGAGAGAGGAGAAAGCAGGCACCGTGCTGAGCAGAAAGCCCGATGTGGGGCTCGATTCCAGGACCCTGAGATCATGACCTGGGCCAAAGGCAGAGGCTTAACCCACTGAACCACCCAGGTACCCCAATATATATATTTTTTTAAACAAATGGCCTATTCCCTGAACGCAAAGGACAAGGCCACAGGATTCCAGATTATAATAGTTCCTTTCTTTCTCTCTTTCTTTAATTTTAAGAGTTACTTCAAAATTCCCCAGTGTGTGTGTGATCTCATTTGGTAATAATCAGAACAGTTTTTGGTTAGTCACTCCCATTTCATTTGCTGTCAGAATTCCAACAGCCCCTAAGGTTCCTACAGCTTGAAACCCTGCATCTTAAAGATGCAGCATGTTGGTAAGAATGTCACCCAGCATTAATATATATTTCTGCCTTTAAGCCATGGACAGAAAAACTCAGTAAATGAATAGGTTTCTACTTTCTCTTCTGTTTCTTGCCCGGGGCCCATCCAGACCTGGGCTTAGTCCAAGTTGGGGGTCAGAGAAGGGGGAACAACACGTTTATGATGGTGCCTGTCCCTTCACAGGATAGTCCCTGAACTAGAGGAAACCTTGAGAGGTGGAATGGAGCCACGCTAAACATGCATGATTTTTACAGTGGTCCATAGTTCAGTGGTGAGTGTCTGGCCATTTACTTATGTCAGACCAAGTCAGAGGCTACCTCTCTCCTCTCCTTGCTTGGGCAATTTCAGAAGTACCCCCACCTTGCTGTTTATTCCTTAACTAGCCTAAGTGTGGTAGGAAAAGATGTGTGAACGCCTGGAATGTTAGGAGGAGGGAGAATTAGCACACCCGGGTGATAGGCAGTCCATTTCTGGTGGGCCCCCCCTTATGCTAGTACAGTGTCCATATGCACACGGGTGTGTGTACGCGCACACATGCACACACACACCATCAAGATCTATAAAAGAAAAGGCAGCTTTGGAGAAAGAAAGATTATTCCACCCACTTGTTCTAAAAATTAAAGATAAGAAACCAAACATGATTCAGTAAGTTCAACAAAACCAACTGTGTTTGCTTTCCATATGTGATCAGTTGAAGAGAGAAGTTCTGCTCTATGAGGAGAGAGAAGGGAATGGAGCCTAGAGCAGGGATGAAGGTGAGCTGTGCTGCTGGAGGGGGGAGGAAGCAGTAGAGAGGAGGAGTCCGGGGAAATGTATGTGTGCATACACTGATGAGTGAAGAGCCACAAACAGCCCAGAGAATTCATCAAAGGGGAAGCATAAACCGAAAGTGGAGAGATGTAAAAGGGATAAGCACACTGAGACTTTTTGTGGGGCAGCCTTACAAGGTCTAGTATTTGTGGAAGTTGTTGCTCAGGGTTTTTGCAATAAACCATATTGCATTTTTCTTATGTACATCTGCAAATGGGGAGGGTCATGTCTTGTGCTGGCCTTGCAAAGGTGACATTTAGTTAAGTGCCTGATCTCTCTCATGCACCCTATTTCGTTATGTCTGTTGCCTTCTCAGTGATTGGGTTCTCATCTCCAAAATGGGTATAATAATGCCTTCTTTACTTACCTGAAAATATGATTTTAGGTAGATTATAAATGCAAGTTGATGACAATTTAAGATTTCTAAGTAACTAAGAGTATCTTCCTGGTGTTAAAGTAACAAAGACAAAAATGTCATCACTCAAGCTTTCATCTTTCTAAATATGTGAAGATTTTCTTGTTCTCACTTTCAGCTTCTCAAAATGTAGTAGTTGATCTGGGATCTTATGAGTTCCCTCCCTCACTTAAAATCCTCAGACATATGTTTACAACCCATCTCATTCCAAGCACTCGATTATCCAGGTAACAAATCTGCACTAAAAGAAAAAAAAAAGCCTATGCATAGTCTTATGACACATTAATTTTCATTTAAGGGAAATTAGTGATGTATAGCTCTAAATAGTGAGATGCCGCTTCTTAAATTTTACAGTGTGTAAGTCCTAAAATTTCAGTTTTCAGGAGTCAGAGCACAGAGCTGGTACCATAATTAGGCTTACGTGAAATTAGGTCACCTGGGAGTTTTGAACCTTGGTTCATTCAGTGGTTTTGTCAACAGAAATTGAGGAGTGGGACTTTATTTTCACTATCTTGTAGGTAAAATGTAGCATTTCCTTCAGTTTGGGAGTGTAGACAGTAAGCCAGAGTAATTTATCAACACCTGTGATTTTGTCGCCCATAGAAATCAAAATCTTTTTCACATCATACAACACTTTTTGTGGATATCTTAAAATCTCTTCATCAGTACTTCCAAAGTATGGCCGTTTTTAGATTGATTGCTAGTCTTCTTATTATGTGTTTTACATTTATTATTATTTTAATTCTTTTAATATTTTGATAATTATAATTCAGAATAATCTGATTACTTTATAATTTTATCTCTTTTATGCATTTAAAATTTTACTTAATCTTTATACATTTTATAAAATTTTCTTTAAATTTTATTTTATGCATTTAAAGCAGTGATTTGGGGAAGGGGTCTCTAACTGTCCCCAGCTTGCAGGAGTACCTTCAGAGCCTCTCTTCCTGTCATTTCCCTCCCCACACCCCCACCCCCTTCCAAGCAGGGCTGCAGCTAAAGGCAGAAGACCTACCAAGTACTGTCTTGCTTCTATAAAAGTGTATGCTGAGGATGCAGGGCTGCATAGTGGAAAGGACAGTGATTTTGAAGTCGGACACTGCGTTGTAAATGGCCTCTCTACTTCGGCTCTGTTCACTGGAGTGAGTCATTGCCCTAGTGTCTAAATGATAAAATGTCATGAATAGTTACCTACATCACAGGGCAGTGGTAAGGGTTGGGTAAGGTGGCCTTGAGCCTGCTGTGGTTCTGCACACAGGCACATTCAGAAGCCACGGTGGTCATTGCTAGCATATGACTGGCCTTCTGCCATGTGAGCTGTCGAGATGCGTTCTTGTATCACCTCCGGTTCTGGGGCTGCACCTGGATTCCCTACGGTGCTCAGGGTGCTGAGGCAATGTGGGAGGCTTGCTTACTGGGTTAGTGCACATCTTGAGAATACCTTTGGCTCACACACTGGAAAAGCTCTGCTCTGGTTAATTTTTTTTCCGTCTTCCCAAAGCATCTTAATTTTCCCTGCTTGTAGTATTTCCTTCTGAATTACTTTGCTGTATGAGTTTCCTAGGGTTACTGGAACAAATTTCCACCAACTAGGGGGCTCAAAACAAGAGGACGTACCCTCATTATTGTATAGATCAGAAGTCTGGGGATCCATTCTGGCTTCTGCCTGGGATTTCTTGGCTTATAGATGGGACCACTGTGCTCTCTGCCTCTGTCCTCATAGGACTGTCTTTACTTTCATCTTTGTGTCTAAATTTCCCTCTATTTCTAAGGGTACTAGCCATTGGATTAGGGTTCCCCAAATCCTGCCTGACTTCATCTGAGCTCAATCTCATCTACAAAGACTGTTATTTCCACATAAGATCATATTCACAGGTCCTGGGGGTTAGGGTTTCAACGTACCTTCTGGGGGGCATAATTCCCTTTGACGAAGCTTCTGAATATGTGACATCAGGGCTTTGTGTGTAAGTCTTTTTCCCTCAGTGAATAACAACTCTTGCTGTGGTTTCGAAAGAAACGGGTTTTGCAGTGTCTCCCTGGATGTAAGATCTAGCTTGGCTTTTTACTTCTGTAAGGGAAAGAAAGGAATCTTGAAGAAGAAATTCAGGACTCCTGGGGTGCCTGGGTGACTCAGTGGGTTAAGCGTCTGCCTTTGGCTCAGGTCAGGATCCCAGGGTCCTGGGATCCAACCCGGCATCTGGCTCCCTGCTCAGCGGGGACCCTCCTTCTCTCTCTCCTTCTGTACCATCCCTGCTTGTGCTCTCTCTTTTTCTCTCTGTCAAATATATAAATAAATTCTTAAAAAAAAAAAAAAAGGAAAGAAATTCAGGACTCCCGATGAGGGAAATTACTTTAAAAGGATACAGAGAAGCAAGAGTTAAAAGGGCAGCTGCGCCCCGCCCGCAGAGTTTGTTTACAAAAGTTGATGACTTGGGTGAGAATTGGCCAGTCAAGCTTAGAGCGGGACTGATCTGAAGGCCAGGCTGCCTGGTTGTGAGGAGGAGCATCGGAAGACACAGGTCCGGCATGGCCACTTATGCCCTCATTGTCCTGTTGTGAAGGCGAGAAGGAAGCTCAGAGAGCATGGATGTGGTCAACTGCTTGTTCCTTCAGTGTGTCTGTGGGCCACCACTGCCCGTTGCAGCAGAGTCCAGGGTAGGTTAGAACTTGTGGAGCGTGGGGGCAGGGCGGAGGCGGGGGTTTGCAGTTGCAGGTATAATCCCAGTCAAACTCTGTTCCCTGGAATGAACCCCGTTGTATTCCAGAAGTACACAGACTTTGCCAAAAGAAGATTCAGTTTTAGAATACTCATCAAAGCTCAGATTTGTTTTACAAGGAATGTAAATCACTGTTTCTCCCTCCCTCTTTTGCTGGGAGTAAAGCGGACCTTTCAATTGTATATATTATTCTGTTAACTAATTTTTGCACTTCCTAAAACATTCAGTACCACTTGGAAAGGCTGTTTTCTCCTTTTGTAGGTTCAGTGGGACTGTGTAAATAGTTCTTGGAGGAGGATGACAGTTGGTTCTTATGAGTACCCCCCGGTGGGAACAGGAGTTGACCCTTGAGGCATGACATGTTAAAGAAATCCTGTGCCGGTCTCCTGCCCTCTCATTTCCTACTCTGAGCATACCTGCCTTTATCCAGCCTCCTCACTTCCTGGAGTATGTTTTGGTCTCAGAAGGATTTCTTACCTGAACAGCTAAGACCGCCTCCTGTCTTCTGACACCCATTTCCTTATTTTCCTATCTGCATCAGCAAGCCTTCAGGGAGGCGTGCTGCCTGTTGCGTAAGTGCAAAAAAAAAAAAAAACAAAACAAAAACAAAAAACAAAAAACAAACAAAAAAAACCACCAACAAAAACCAAAACAAAACCCCAAAGAACAACAACAAAAAAAAAACCTCAAAAAACTGCACGTAGATTTGTTACCAGTTAGACTACTCCTTGCCTGTAATTTTGTCTTGCTTCTGTTTTTCTAACACCTTGTCTCTGAACCTTTTTATCACAGGATGATAACATAAATGGCTTATTCTTGTGTGGTTAAATTGTGCCACTGAGTTTAATAATGTAATTAAACTCTCCATAATATCCTGTTTTTCATATGTAATGCAAAGAATATTAACTTTTTCATGATTTCTCATATTTTCCCGATGATGGTGTCAGAGAGGAAACCCCTTTTCTCTATCTTCTTCGGCTTACTAAGTTGGGGGGTGTGGAATTGAACTGACAAAAGACAGATGAGAAAAGACAGGTTTTCATTCATGTGGATAAGTGGGAGTTGACAGGAAAAAGTGACTCCAGGAAGTGGTTAGAATTGGGGGCATTTATACTTTTTTACTTGGGGAAGGGGAGGTGGAGAAGGGCACTTACGGGAAACCCAGTGATTTAGGAAAGATGAATGGGAGGTCTGATAGTTTTGTGGCCACTGGCTGCTGAGGCCAGGGATTCTCTTCTCAGCTGATAAGAGCTACATCTTCCCCGGTTGGAAGAACGAAAATCCTATCCCAAGATAGTGGATTTATGACAACGGAGTTCTTTGGGGAGGCTCTGCTTTCAGGCAGATAAGGGAGTTCAGGGGGGAAAAAGTTTATTCTTGAATACCTTGAGCTCAGAAGAGTTTCGATGGCACAGTGGTATATTCTAGACTCCTCAGGGGTGACTTGATTTTAATATGAAGGTCTTTGCAGTCAGAAAGCAACAGCAAGGTAAGTGGTGACTGCTAGAACTTACTAGCTTTTGAGCAGAGGTGACTTGGTACAGTGGGAACAGATATTTCAAGACCCACATTTCCATGTCATTCTATGTGTGGGCTGTGTGGCCCTGGGCAAATCACCTTACTTCCCTGGGTTTTCGTTTTCCTAATTTGAAAAATGATGGCAGTGTAGTAGAGTGTCTGTAAATTCCTTTCTGCTTTCTTTGCTCATCATTGATTTTTCATAGTACAGTGGGTCCTTGAACAACACAGGTTTGAACTGTGTGGGTCCACTTCCATGTGGGTTTTTTTTTTTTAATAAATACTATTTAATACTCTAAATGTCTTTTCTCTTCCATGTGATTTTCTTGATAACATCTTTTTTTCTTTAGCTTATGTTATTATAAAAACACAGTATATACTATGTATAGCATACCAAACACGTGTTCATTGACTGTTATCTGTAAGACTTCCATCCAACAGTAGACTATTAGTACTTAAGTTTGGGGGAAGCTAAAAGTTAATAAGCAGATTTTTGACTGCACCTGGAGTTGGCACTTCCAACCCCTGTGTTGCTCAGAAGTCACCTGTGTATGATCTGAGGCACATGGGATTGGAAATTACAGGAACTGTGTTTGAGCTCTTGGTTGCCACTGACTGGCAAGCAGCATGACCTGTTGGACCAGTCCTGGGGGAGGGCTGGGCTGCCTGGGGCAGTTCTGCTGCCAGCCTCCAGGCCTGGGTGGCCTGCTCTGCCTGTCCTGCCCTTGAGTACAACTCTCCTTGTTCTTTTTCTTTTCCCCAGGCCCTGGAGTGGTTTTAGTTTTTATTTTATTTTTGAATAATAACCAGGGGGGCTCCTGGGTGGCTCAGTAGGTTAAGCATCTGCCTTCAGCTCAGGTCATGATCCTGGCATTGAGCTCCCTGCTCAGCAGAGAGTCTGTTTATCCCTTTCTCTTTTTCTCTGCCTCTCCCCCTGCTTGTGCTTGCTCTGTCTTTCTCCCAAATCAATCAATAAATAAATAGAATCTTTAAAAAAAAAAAAGTATTTAAAAAAATAATAACCAGGAGTGGGAGAAACCTGTGGAACTAGGCAGCAGCCCTTCTCTGAACCCAGACTTTGAGGGGTGTGCTGACATAGAGGTTATCTGCAGGCAGGGCTGAACCTGGGCATGGTTATTCCACACACTGCTTTTTAAGAGCAATAATTAACTGTGGCTGATAAGGGCTATCTTACTTATCTTTGGTATAGCATTTCATCCACACAAGGACCCATTATTCCCCAGTGAACAGCTGCAGAACCAAATCCACAGACCTTAAGTAACTGGCCTAAGGTTACAAAGCTAGCTTGTGGCCCAGGCTGACTTACACAGCAGACTGTCCATTTCCAACCTCATGGTTTTTTGCTGGTACATTAGGTCGCCTCCGAAAAAAGTATTTGAACAATTTGAAAAGTGTTTAGGACCACAGACTACCCAGCTGTGGGATTGTCTAGTCCTGAATGGTTAGTTGTTAACTTGTCCTGGGTCACAGCTAGTTAGTAGCCTGATCTAGTTCTCTGAATCCTTGTTCAGTGCTCTTCTCATCAGACCTAACTCCTTGAGTGTCTGGCCCTAACAGCCCAAACTTCATCTTATTAAATCACCTTCTCTTTTTAAAGATTATATTGCAAGAAAACTACCTTAGAGCGGCTTTGTAAAGCATTACATATTCATTTCCCCTTCTAGAGTCCTGCATTTCCCCGTGCTATTGTGATGTATAGTTTATATTTTATTTTGGGTGAAACCATAGTTAAAGTACTTTCTAACAACTCACAATGGTACTGATTTTCTTAATATCTTTTATCATAGCTCATCCTTGCTCACCACACATCATTATTTAAATTACGGTTTTAATTCAGCTTCCAGTTAAAGATGAATTGCTTATTTTAATGCACATTTCAGTTATGTCTTCCTGTTACAGAAATAACTTTTAAAAACAAACAAGTGAATCAAGAAGGACTTAAGGCAGGGCTGAAGACGATGGGAGGGCGTGTATGGCTTGTTCTTTTTCAATACCTTCCTGGATTTGGGTGCTCACCTAACTTGTTCGCATTTGAAAAGGTTGTGACAGAGGAATCCTGGAGGCGGGACTCATCCCGGGATGAAGAAAGGACTGAGTCTCAGAGGATCACCCGGAGGAAATGGGGTTCTGGGAGAAGAGCAAGGCCCCGACCTCTCTCCGACTATGGCCAGCTGGCCAACCGGAGTCTGTCCATTCCTGAAGACTCAATTGCTACGGACCCCCAGAAAGACGACACTGTGGAGGGAGACCACCTGCCCAACACGGCCTCCACGGACACTGCAGACCAGAGCGACACTGCAGACCAGGGCGCTGCTGTGGGCTGCCCCAAAGGAAGCTGGAGAAGACGCCCCATCTCTGTGATAGGCGGGGTCAGCTTCTATGGGAACAGCCCAACAGAGGAAATCGAGAGTCTTCTAACCCAAGTAAGACCTGGCTGCTTCTACCAAAGCTAACAGAGCCCTCCAGCTTCCTGGCCTTTGTTCTCCCCTGTGAACTAAACAGACTGCTGCTTTTCTTTCTTCTCTCTGCTTCAAGGACAACAGACTCCCAGGCTTTCTTCCTGACTCTGAAAACACTCATGAATTAACTTACCATCTGACATGCGGATGCCTTTTACTAATCTTCTGTCTTTCCTGGAGTCTCAAACAATATGTGAAACTAGTGTGCTGTTTGTCCTAAATCACCTGAGATCTTAATAAGAAGAAGGTAACAGTGCATATTCAGTGAGCTTCTTGAAAGAAGTTCTTGAATGAGAAAGTGTCCTCCAATGTTAAAAAGTAAAGATAAGAAGAAAATAAGAAAGTGGTTTTTTAGGAGCTAAGGAAATCTCTTTCCTACCATTTTTTAACTCTTTACATTCAAGTTGCTGCTTTGCAACTACTTTATCGATAGACTAAAAATCCTTATTATTTTCCCCTTAGTATTTCAACAAGTATTTATCAGTTACCCAAAGAGCACTTTGAGGCTACAAAACATTTTAATAAAGGCCCTGTTCAGGAGGAGTGTATGTTATTTGGTGAGACCCAGGCATGGTCAGGGGTTCCCAGAACAGTATGAGTAAGCACCAAGTTTCAGTTTTTGAGCTTGCTAGCTGATGTCGTCAATAACTCCTAAAATTCTCTTAAAAGTGGGGGAGGAAATCTATGTTAGTATTGGATTTTATGTTTACATTCTCTGTGTAAAGCCCAGCCTAATGCCTTGTTTATAGTAAGCACTCAAATTCCTTTGTTAAATTGAGTTAAATTGAATTGCATTCTGAAGGTAAAAAAAATGAAGTAGAAGAATCCCAGGAACTTTCTGTGGTATTAACATGTGCAGTACACTAGGAAATAATTCTGAACCAAAGCAAACTGTAATCTGTTTTAACTTGAAACACGGTATGGGGAAATCGAAAGCACTTAGAAGTTATTTCCCTTCAGAGCGTTAAGAAGGAATGTGTTAAGGTCACTTTGTACCTTGAAGGCTCATTTAGGGAAATAGGTGGGAAAATACAAAGAAAAACTAAGGAAAGCACAAGCCAGCGTGGCCTTCAGTTTGTAGAGACGGTTCACGTGGAAACATCAACAGGGCACAAAGGTGATTCTGAAGAGATCTGGGTAGATTTGTGGAAAGTGGAAAACCAACTCTTCTTTTTAAAACAGCTCAGTTGTCATGATAGTTGAGGTAAGGAACATTTGTCTCCCATAAATACTTACGTAGTGCCTGCATGTGGCTGTGCCAGGCGGGAATGCCGGTCCAAGTCCGTCATCCAGGAACGGCTGCTTCCCCGGGAGGCTGCTGCTGGAAAACGTCTTCTTACCCTTCCGCCCTGCCCCTGTGAGAAAGCCACCACTTCCTAAATCTGCTTCTCCTCTTCTTGGACGCTTTGCCTTTACTGAGTGTTACCCCTGATATATATTGCTGACAAGTGACATGAAATGTGTTGCCGGGAGGTAAGAGCCCTTGAGTCGATAGTGGTGGTTTAAAATCTTGGAAGAAGTCATTGCAACTGTGTCTGGGTGCAGCCTGAAGCCCTTGCCACGATTTGGAGACAGCATCTCTCGTGTGTGAGTGGTTTGGAGGTGACAGGGCCAAGCTGCTCAGGGCTGTGCCTGTGAAGAGCTCTGCAGGAGGTGCCACTTCCTGGCATCCCCTTACAGCGTTTTGCTTTCCTTTTGTAGCCAGCAGCCAGGCCTCCTGTGCCAGCCCACCGGGTGCTGCCCTACAAGGCGGTTTCGGCCCGCTTCCGGCCCTTCACCTTCTCCCAGAGCACCCCCATTGGGCTGGACCGCGTGGGACGCCGGCGGCAGATGCGAGCTTCCAATGGTGAGTCTCCCAGGCCCACACTGTTCGGGGGTCCCTTTCCAGAAACTGGTGTAGAGTCCTCAGTTGGACTGTTTCCTGTGAAACCCATTTGATTGGGCCCCTCTCCGCTGCCTGGGCCAGGGCGTTTTTCCGCTGGGAGGGAGGAGGGCTCATCTCAGGGGCTGCTCATGTAGGCCTGGGGGCGTCGTCAGCCCTCTGGGGTGGGTGCTCTGTGTCATCACGACCCCGTTTGAGAAGTTGCTCCCCTTGTGTCTGTGTACCTAAGTTCCTATAGGTGGAGAGCTAAGAATGGAGTCGGCGCATTTGTCTGAACCTTTTTGAGGCTCTTTCTGGGTGTTTGAGACTCACTGATGCCTTTTTGAACACCAGAGAAAACTTTGCCTAATACAGTAGCTACTATGCTATCACAGTACTTACCTGGTAAACACTCATTGATTTGAATTAATACCACGTTTTTGGAATGATGTTTACATCCTTTTTTTTTTAAATAAATGGAATTGTTTTATTTTTTTCATTTTTAAAAAGATTTATTTATGTGAGAGAGAGAGTGAGCACAAGCAAGGGGGAGGGGAGGCGCAAGGGAGAGGGAGAAACAGACTCCCCACTGAGCAGGGAGCCCAACACGGGGCTTGATCCCAGGACCCCGAGATCATGACCTGAGCCAAAGGCAGATGCTTAACCAATTGAGCTACCCAGGCACCCCTGATGTTTACATTCTTAAAAAGGAAAATCTTCCCTTACACTAATATTCATGTTGGTGCCAGTCAGCTGGTCAGATAATGAGTGGTGTGGCCTGTTGTGCACTGGGCAAGAGTAACGAGTTAACGTTTATTGAATGTGTTCTGATGTATTAGCTCATTTGATCTTTGTAACTACCTGCCATGTTGGTATTATTGATATTATTGGTGTTATGGTATTGGTATTATTATCCTCGTTTTTACAGATGAAAAAGCCCAGGTATACAGGGATTGACTGCCCTAAGTCACTCACCCAGGAGGGGGACAGAAATGGGATTTGAATCTACAAATAGAACTTGTCATACCAAGTGGTTCATTTGTAACCACTGAACTATATTGACTCTTTAAAGAAGTACAGCAAACTCTAATTATTTTAGCTCCAATGGCAGGATTTCCTGTCTTACTTTTAGAAGTGAATACCGTGCTGTGAGCACAAGAGTAAGAGCTGGGCATTAGGGAGCATGGCTGCTGCCTCAGCCATGCCACCACTTCACTGTGTGGGTGCGGTGGCGTGCACTTGAGGGAGGCGACTGAATCTGTAAGAAGGGGTGAGGTTTCAACAGCCTTGATGAAGGTGGAGAGTGTCCCTTGAAGGACTGAAATTCCAGGGACAGGAGGAGGGGGAACAGGATGGGTCAAGGAAGGGAAAGAACAAGGAGGTATGGACTCCCTGGTCAAGGGAGGCATTTCTAAGGACGGGTAGAAGAGGATGATGGCTAGTGACCAGAAATGGTGACAAGAAGGTCACTGCTGGATTCTGACAGGAATCGTTGCGAACCGTGTCCCGGGAGGGTCACACTTGGTGGTGAAAATTCAGAGCATTGGTGAATGGTGAGGAAATGCTATCACTCCGTTATGTTGTGATAGTTACTAACTCATGTCATGTATACTGGGAGGACTTACGGTGGGACTTGCAGGTGGAGCTTGAAGAAATTTGTGAATATCTCATGCCTTTGTCAGGCCCTCAACTGAGGAGGCTGGACACCCAGGAGTCCTTGCTCACCTCCTAAGGGAGTCACTAAATCCCATCCTTTGGCTCTCAGGGTCACCTTGCTTGTCAGCTTCCTTAACCCTTCCCCTCACAGCCTCCCCATTACTTCCTCAGGCCAAGCTTTCATATACTCTCTAGTCAGAGTCCCTGTTCATGTTCAACTCTTCCCCACTGTTAGAATTAAGTCCCAATTCCTTAAATGAGTTTATAGGCTTTTGTGCAACCCGAGTCTCACTTTCCACCTGTTTCTCTCTTTTCTCCCTTCAGAGCTCGCTTTCCCATTACCTTATGTGAGTGTTCTTCGCATTCAGAATTCAAAATTCATTCCCTTGTGTGCCCTTGGAGACAGTGAGCAGTCATTGTCTTCCTCCTGCAAAGCCGCTCAGCGCGGGGCCTCATATTCATCCCCTCTGATCCTGTCATCCACCCCTGGTGGTGTGTTTTCAGAAAGTCATCCAAAAGGAGGAAGAAAGCTGCATGCACAAGATACTCTTCACAACACTGTGATGGCACGAAAGTCAAAGCAAAGTAAATGTTTAGTCATAGCAGATTAGTGAGTTGGGGAGCTGCGTGGGTCACTACCTCTCAACAGTTTACAACATAGATAGGAAGACCCTGCAACAGCAGGAAAAGGGACGGCTACAATTTTAAAGTGAGAAGAAAAATGGAAAATAAAATCACGTGTAGTGTATGAGTTTGCTAAGGCTGCTGTAACTCAGTAGCACAAACGAGGCGGCTTATGTAGGAGAAATTTGTGTCTCAGCACTGGAGGCTGGAAGTGAAAGGAAGGCATTGGCGGGGTGGTTCCTTTCGAGGGTAGGGTCACAGAGTCTCTGCCAGCCCCCATCCTAGCTTCCAGTTGTCTCGGGTGCCTTGCATCTTGGCAAGTAGATGTATTGCCTCCCCCTTCGTGTGGCTTTCTCCCTGTCCTTGAGTTAGGGCCCACCCTAATAATCTCCTGTTAACTTGATCATCTACTAAAACCTTATTTCCTAATAGGGTTACTTTGACGGTACTGGGGGTTAGGATTTCAGCATCCATACGGGGACGTAGTTCAACCTATAACGTATACCACAATTGCAGCAATACAGGACATGAACACAAATGTTCAAAGATTTAACAGGAATATGCAAAAATGAAAATGGTTTGGTTAGGATGGAAGGACTGCAGGTGATTTCTCCTCCAACAACCCTGTATACATACAAACAGCTGATTTCTGTGCTGTCTGTAATATTGTTTTGTTTTGGCTTTAATGTTCTTCTGTTGAGAAGGAATGGAAATGAACTCTGACCAGCTTAAGCAAAAAGGGAATTTATTGGAAGGGTGTCTGATGTCCCCAGAGTTGAAAGAATGGCTAGAGAACCAGTCTAGGAAATGGATGGCCTTCAGGGTTGTTCCTGGGAACCAAGGAACCACCTGGAAGAAGCCAAGGGACACATGTAACAGGAAGGCATAGGAATGAATGAAGGGCCAGCCATTCCTTCTGTTGCTCAAGAGTCAAAGTCCCAGGGTAGGGAAATCAACTCCTGAAGCTTAAGTGAGGTGTCTACCGCCTGGTGGCACTGGAACAGGGAGAAGGGCTGGTGGCCTCCAGAGACCCTTTGCCTTCATATGGGGAGGCAGGTACATGGTACCCTGTCACTGAGGCTGGACACAGTGGAAAGGAGGTCATTCTCCCTAGAGGAAATCGAAGGAGTATTAGAAATAGAAATAGATTCTGGACAGGTTCTTCATTCATTCGTTCATTCATTCATTCATTCATTCATATGTCCAGTAACTACCGAGTGCTTACCACGTGCCGGGTGACATCAGGGAACAGAACAAAGTCCTTAAATCACTTACGTTCCAGTGTGGGGATAATGAATTAACAAGTGACTCTCTAACAGGGCAGGTGGTTCCATAAAGGAAAATGAAGCAGGGTGGAGGGTGTTCATTTTTTTTTTCTTAAATGTCGTTCTGACATGATGCACCTATTCCATGTATAATTAAGAACACTCTCACTCCTTCCCTCGAGGGAGACAGCCCAGAGGCTCGTCAGTTACTGCAAACAGCGCCGAGTCAAGGCCCTCCCGAGTGGTAGCTGTTTCTTCTCCAGTTCTGTTGCAGTGCCTTTTCCACTGTATACCCAGAGGGAAATTTAAGCAGCACACCCTTACTGTCGTAGTGGAAGGAGGTGGGGGAGGAAAGGAAATAGAAGATAAATAAATATTATGCACATACACGTGACGCCACAAAAGGAAATGTCTCCCTCCTGCTTCTGGTTGCAAGGCCATATGTGCTGTTGCTGACTTTGCTCATCATGTGCCCGTCACACGCTCCCCCTGCGCCTGCCCAGTATCTTGCCTGGTAGTGTCCTTTGCCAGCTGAGGTGGCCAGACCTGTGGAGCTGTGAGTGGCCCTGCTTGCTTAGAGTTGTCGTCATCTTCTTTCTCTCCCTCCCTCTGTCAAAAATCAGTCAACCTATAAAAATGCGTGGGCATCAATGGGAGCCTGCCAGGCGCTGGTTTGACCATGTGACATACGGCAGAGGATAAAGCCTCGCCAAGTTCACATTCTAGCATTGCATCCGATTCAGTCAGTCAGTCAATACCTTCTCTTGGGCAGTAACAGTCACTCTAGGGAAATTGGACGTGGGTGACATGGTAGAGAGTGTCAGGAAGGGCATGGCAGAGGGTGACCCAGTAACCCTAAGGAGGTGAAACTGGACTGGACGCTTGAAAGATGAGCAGGAGCTGAAGATCTGAGGGAGGAGAGGTCCTGTGGCAGGCACATCAGGTGCCCAGAGTTAGGCTGGTACTCGATGTGTCTGAGGTTCAACGAGAGGGCTAGGGTGACCGGAGTTCAGGAAACAAGGGCAGGAGAAGAGGGCGTGGCAGTCTGGCGGGGAGGCTGCGGCCGGATACAAAGGGCATTGCAGGTCTTGGGTAGGACTTGGAGTTATTCTAAGTGAAAGGGGAAGCCATTGCCAGCAAGGGAGTGATAGGCACTGATTGAAGCTTTAGAGAGGAAGAACAGTTTGGGGGAGAAAAGGCAGAGGAAGGGAGACTGACTTGGAGGTTATTGCATAAGTCCAGTTGAGAAACCGTGGTGGCACTGACCACAAAAGACAACCATGTCTGTCTTGGGTGCTCATTTTCCCAGTGCATGGGGAGGCGAAAGTGGCCGGCCTTGGTTCTAATCCAGTGGGGCCCGGCCTGTGGATTCCCGTGGAAGTCCTTCTCTCCTGGGAGAATGACAGGGCAGAGTTACTGAATAGGAAGAAAATATTTTGCAGATGTATTATTAAGTCATCAGAGGAAGTGGCCCCTGTGCTTGCCCTTTGTATTCTGGCTGTGGGTGAACATCACCTTGTCAGACACTGGTTCAGTGTGCATACCCTATCGCAGATGGCATCATAATATCAAGGTGTGTCCCCAAGCCATCTCTGTTACTTTGTTTCCATTCGGCCATGACTGCATGCTTCTGGACCATAACAGGATAACACTTATGACCCTCACGGGCACTGGCCTATGACCGCGTTCCCCCTGGCATCCTTGGGTAGAAGCATGGTCCTGTGAGGTGCCGTGACAGTGTATCAGGCCTTCAGTGAGATTCCAGCAGAGGTCTGACAGGTAAGGAAAACAAATCCAGATCTAGAATAAATGTCTTTCCCACTAAGGACAGATCACCTACCCCTCTATTATGAAAAGGGTCCATTGTAATCAACTCTCCACAAGGAGCTGTCTGGTTCCTTCAAGGAACCATATCATTAACTTGGTTGAGAGGGACACCCTGTGGTTTAGCCCAGGCTTGGCATCCATTTCTGCCACCATGGCCTTTTTTTTTTCTCCCTGAACCTACTGAGTAAGCATCAAGATGACTAGGAACAAAGATTGGCGTTTACAGAGTGGAACACAGTGTTCACACAATTATTAAACAACCTCTTTTGCAATCAGATTCACGTGGGATACAACTAGGCATTCACATGGGACAGATGATTTCTCATGCTTTGAGTGTATTCTGGTATATCTAATCGTACTCCTTCCCCAAATCAGTCCGTTACCTATTTTGTTCTTTCCACATTCCTCCAAGCCATTCAGCCAAGCCATTGCCCTAGCCATCTATCCACACAAGCTAAATCCCTGCTGAGGCCCTCTCTCCTCTCAGTCAGAAAGGATTAGGAAGAATTATGGCTTAGATTTTACTATGAGGGTGGGTGGGAGGGGGCTCCCTTTGCCAGGGGCACAATTACCAGGTAAAGGTGGAAGAGCCCTTTCGGGACGCCTGGAAGGAAGAGTTGTGACTCTGGGATACCTACCCCAAGGTCACCTGGCTTCTGCCTCATGAAGAGGCTCTACGTGTGGAAACCAGCTGAGATCTGGGAGCTAGATTTGAGTCTCTGCCACCAGATTTGGAGATTTCCTACCATACGAATCAAGTAATAGGTTAGTGCAGTTACTCATCACTTTTGTTCCTGCAGACCCTGTGATAGGGTAAGCATAGCCAGAGATGATGTGGGTCAACCATTCCAGTGACTGAGCTGGCCCTGCTGCCTAGTGCAAGAGCTATGCCCGCTGTTCCTGTGATACGGATGTCTCACCTCCATCGAGGTCCTGGACTTCATTGCAATAGAAGCATGTCTCACTGACTTCCCCACTGACTTCCTTTGCCTGCTCCCTCGCCTGCACAGATGAGCAGTGCAGTGCTTGTAAAAGTCGCTAGCACTTCCATCATCTGATTTGGGAAACACAGCCCAGGGGATGGTGAGTCCATGACAGACTAGCTCTAGCATTTCTGTCTTCTGGTTTTTGCACTGCTTCCTTCCTGTGTGCCAAGAGCTGGCCCCTCCACTGCTTTAAGAGTGGGACAGTACTGGGTCCAGATCTACAGCCCATTGAAGTGCTGAGGTGACAGCCAGTTCGATGAGCCCATGTGTTGAATGCATGATCTCTGGTAGATGTCACCCAAATGGATAAATTTGGTTTAATCCAAATTATATTTGGTAAATGCAGTATATGCACCTTGTTTGGATTCTGATACCAAAATATAAAAAGATCCTTTTGAGACAATTGGGGAAATTTGCACATGGACTGAGAATTCAGTGAAGTAATTATTGCTCATTTTTTTAGTGGGGATAATGATTGTGTAGTTATTTTTAAGTCCTTATTTGTTATGGGTACATACTAAAATGTTTTTTGCATGAAACAATATATGTGAGTTTTGCTTTAAAATACTCAAAAGCTGCTGAGGAAGTTTGGGGAAAAATTGGTTTTGATAATTGTGGGTTCATCATTTGATTTCTCTACTTTTGTGTTTGTTTGAAATTTATCACAAAAGTTTTAAAAAATAATGAAAGTATGTTTCCTCCTTCCTGGTCAGGTGCTCCCCATATCTGCAAATCAAGAAATGCCCACAACTAAATTTTCCTCAAAATGTAGAAATTTGAATATTAGCAAACTGATTTTTGTTAAGAAATGAAGACGTACTCCTCTCAGGGGGAGGTGAGCTGCCCCTTCTCAGTACTCTTTCCTCAGCACCTTGATGTGCTCCTTTCCAGCACTTCCTTCTTGCTCGCCTTTCTTAGAGGACTGCCCTGTCTCCTTACTAGCCCCTTACGGTCTGAAGAAAGGTCACAAGGAGCAGTCCTCAATAATGTTTATTGACCAATGGGTGTGGTATTGAAATAATAGATTCGCATCAGGAATCACAATAGTCCTTGTACGTGTTCTTATAAAGCTCATGATTGGGAGGCTGCCATCCTATTAAAAACCTTATTGCTTTGCTGGTGATGGTGTTTGTGGCCTTTCATTCTCCCTGGGTCTTAGCAAAGCATGCCTGCCCTGTGATAACTTTCTCTTAGGGAATTATCTTTACTGCCTTTTGCTTTCTCTTATGAGAAGCTTATGTAGTAAGTTCCAGGGCAAGTTACTACATCACCGCCTACCCCTGCTCCTGATTTGCCCATATTTACTTTGGGTTCCAGCTTTACATCCTCCCTTACTAGTCTACTGATCAGAAGTCAAATTTGATCGCTTTCCAAAATTATCCTTCTTAAGTCTATTCATCCTTGTCTTTCTACTCATCTCACCCATCGAGTTCAGATTAGCTTGCTCATGTGACATAAACCCGATGATTATCTTAACCAGAAAGGAAACATTTTCCAGAAAGGAAAACATTCAGTTTCCTCAGCGATCACATTTCTGTGGAATCTTTATGCGTTACAAGCAAGGAGCTAAAGCATGACATTGAAGATCAGTAGATTTGGGGATGCCATTTTAAAAAATATCTGTTTGTTATATTTTTAAAAGCCTTCTCCTTAACCATTAAGTACCATATTAGAGTATTTTTAGTAATGCCACACAACAGAGGAGAGAGCACAGGATTAGCTACAGTAATAATTAAATATGAAAAATAAAATGGTTTTCTAAGGAGACATGAAGTTGACAAGTTGACTTGATTAATTTTTTTCAAGTAAACTCTGCAATACACATGGGATTTGAACTCATGACCCCAATATCAAGAGTCACATGCTCCTACTGAGCCAGCCAGGAACCCTGAATTGATTACACTTCTTATGGCTTTTAAAAATATTTCTAAATTACTCAAATTGTTGCTTGATTTGATTTTTAAATAGTTTTACATCTTAATTTCTTATGAATATAGTCACTTTTGGCAAGCTAGGAAAGAGAATCAAATTAAGCCAGTGTAGCCCTGTGATGACCTAGGCTAGAACTACACAGTCTTCAGCAGAATGATGTAATGCTTGAAGTTGTTAACAATGGCATTGTGAAACTCTAAATCATAACCCCCATCTACATTTTTCATTAGGAAAACACAAAAAATACAGCCCTTAAAGGCATGATGTATACAAAGAACATCTTCGTTTTATAAATTCCAGTTAACATATAGTGTTATATTAGTTTCAGGTGCACAATGTAGTGATTCAGCAATTCCATTCTTTACTCAGTGCTCATCATAAGTGTACATCTAATCCCCTTCACCTGTTTCACCCATCCCCTACCCACCATCTCTCTGCTATCAGTTTGTTCTCTACAGTTAAGAGTCATTTTTTGGTTTGTCTCTTTTTTCCTTTGTTCGTTTTATTTCTTAAATTCCACATATGAGTGGCATCATGTGTTATTTGTCTATCTCTGACTGACTTATTTCACTTAGCATTTCACCTTCTAGATCCATCCATGTTGTTACAAATGGCAAGATTTCATTCTTTTTCATGACTGATATTCCATTGTGTGTGTGTATGTATATATACGTATAATATATATATATACATACCACATCTTCTTTATCTGTTCATATACCAGTGGACACTTGTACTGCTTCTATAATTTGGCTTTTGTAAATAATGCTGCAGTAAACATAGGGGTGCACATATCCTTTCAAATTACTGTTTTCATACTCTTTGTATAAATACCCCGTAGTGCAATTACTGGATCATATGGTAGTTCTTTTAAGTTTCTGAGGAACCTCTATACTGTTTTCCACAGTGGCTACATCTCTTTCCATTCCTACCAACGGTGCATGAGTGTTCCTTTTTCTCCACATCCTCACCAATACATGTGTATAAAAAAATCTTGATTTTTTTTGACAGAATGACCCAAATTATACACTGGCCAACTTGTCTGAGCACGTTAGAGCTGGCTAATGATTGGTGGAGGGAGGAAGTACAGTTGACCCTTGAATAATGTGGGGGTTAGGGGCATGCTCCCCCAACACACACCCTAGACAATCCAAAATCTGTGTGTAACTTTTGGCTCCCCCAGACCTTTACTACTAATAGCTTACTGTTGACCAGAAGCCTTCTTGATAACATAAGCAGTTGATTAATACATATTTGGTATGTTATATGTATTATTATATATTATTTTATTATTATTATTAATTATTATCATATGTATTCGTATAATAAAGTAAGCTAGAGAAAAGAACATGTTACTTGGAAAACCATAAAGAGAAAATGGATTTACAATACTGCACTGTATTTATTGAAAAAAAATTTGTGTCTTAGTGGAGCTGCGCAGCTCAAATGCATGTTGCCAAAGAGTCAGACCTGTCTTGAAAACCTGCTCTGAGGGATTAGAAACTCCTGGTTCTGGTGTCAGTAGGAAAGCAAGTAAAAAATAGTACAGACCGAACTCAAATTGATCATGGGTCCTACGGGAAGCTACCGCTAGAATACAAAGATAAGTGAGGAATAAGATAAGGTAGAAATTTCCAAAATAAGTTACTTAGTGATAAGAAATCCAACTTAGTGCATTTTCGTTTTGCTACAGAATAAATTGAGGACTTTTTGAGAGAAACAGTCAACCCTGAAGAGGGTGATGGCAATGGTGTCTACCACTGAATAAGCCCCGGCTTGTTGCTATTCTTCCGGGACGCAGATCCATGTGGAGACGCTTGTGGAGACCTTGTCAGGCCAGGAGATGGAAAGGAGAGCATGTCCTAGTTAGCGCATTACAAGCTTAGTTACTATCTTTTGGGGTGGACCCCACTGGCCGTCCCAATGTGGTCAAACATCTGCTAACTGCCCATAGGCACTGGCTTCTGCCCAGGGACTTAAGGCTGGGTTCAGCCCCTCTGTGGCTTCTCCTCGCAGAGGTGGGTGCTGGTCCTCTGCGAGTAGCCCCAGGAGGCTTGGGTTGCCCAGTAGGCGATCTGGTGGGGTGAACCCCGTGGCAACACCGGAAGTTCTCCCTGCTGAATTGCTGATCATGTGAAAGGTTCAGACAGAAAGGTTGGGGTGTGGTTGCCTCTTGGGGGAGCCGAGTGGGGCCTCTTCTGAAGCTGAGGTCAGTGTGCAGCCGCGCCATCCCGCGACCCCGGGGGCTGGAGAGGCGTCCTCCGCCCCCCGCCCACCGCCCACGTGGTCTAGCCGTGCACGCAGGCGCTGCCCCCGCATCCCACCCCCACATCCCACCCGCCAACGGCCACCCCCAGGACGGCTCCCAGGCCTTGCTTGCTTGCGCCTGCAGCATGTTTCGTACACAGATTTAAGGTTGGTTTGTCTAAAGGAAAGAAAAAGTGTACTAAGGCATGGACGGCTGCCTTGACAGCCTGGTGGTTTTGAAGTACAGTTGGGGATTACTACTCAGGGGTGACACTGTCTCCATGTCTTCAACTTCTGTTTCTTCAATTTGATTTTGTACTGAAATATTTGCTCAGAAATGGGAAAGATTTCCTTAGGTGTGCTTAACTACTTTTCCCCATTGAGGAACTGGTATTGGTTGTAAAACAAGTTTATTCAGCCTTATACAGTTGATACGACTAATATTATTGGCAAGTGATAGAAGATGTCATTAGGACATAATCAAAAACTGATATTTCAGGAAATGCCCAAGGTGCTCTTGGTTTAGAAGATACCTCATTTGTTTTGACCCACTTAATAAATATATGTGATGTTGTATATCTCAATCTCTGCCCTATTATGAGTGAGACACTGTGCTAGAGGGTGGGTGGTTGTGAGGAACCCAGAGGCCATTCTCACAAACCTCCAGTGTAGTATAGGGACTTCAAAGCCGTTGCAAGGATAAAGGAGCTCAGGGTGAAGGGAGAGCATGCAAATCAGATCTGGGGAGTCCCAAGACTTCCCGGAGAAAATGACATCCAAGTTGAGAGTTGGTTACTGAACCAGTATGAGTCTTCTCCTTGGTGAGAAGCAGACCAACTACCAACAAGTAGAGTGGCCTTACAAGGTCATCTTTATTTATAGTAAATAAAGAGAATACAGGATAATTTCCAAAGCCATGCCTCCCCACACAGGTAAGCAGGCTCCTTCTCTTGGGGTTTGGAAGGAATATTCAAAGGGAGACCTCATCCTTGCCTGTAATGGACAGACCTAAAGTTGCACATGTGCACTCAGAAAACATGCCCATACATATATTGTATGTTATGCTAATGAAGCTTATGCCCCTCCCAGAGCAGGGATTTTAACATAAAGAAGCTGAGGTAACTCTGGGGCACTTTCACCTGGGCAGAGGTAGTCCTGCTTGGGGTCAGGGGAAGGTCATCCTCCAAATGTTTCTTTTCCTGTTCCAGCAATTAGCTAGTTTCTAAAAGACAAAATTGATAGGCACAGGCTTCTAGGAGTTTGCTGGGCTAAGGAAGTCTCTCCCGTGACAACATGAAGGGTGAATAGAAGTTAGATTAGGTTTGTTGTGAGGGAAAGGTATGTTCCAGGCAGAAGGAATAGCATATGCAAAGGGTGGAAGCCAGAGAAAGGAGAGCATATTTCTTACCCGATCCGCAGGCCTCTCAGATTCAAGGTGTCCTGCACGTGCTGACTGGAGCCTGCAGCGTCCTGAGGGCTTGCCTTAGTAGGCTACTCATTCGGCCCTGCTTGAGTTGTATCCTACCAGGAGTCAAGGGCATGCCTCCAAACCCATTTATGGCAGCTGTATCAGTTATTATAATTGTAGATCTTACTTAGATATACAAACAAATGAAATGTAAGACTATAGAGACTCAGCTCTGTGAAAACTAGGCTGAGTATTTTGTAGAGATTCAATAAAGGTGAATTGCCAAAAATTATTTTCTGTCCAATTAGATGAGAATTGATAGCTGTAAAAAAAAAAAAAAGAAAGAAAAGAAAAGAAAGATCAATCGATCCAGGAATGTTTACTCAGAATACTTCACAAGTGTCTCTGGTTATTACTGTAGTTGAAAGAAACCAGAGCTGAAAATCACAGTTGACACATTCTCGTGTGACCTAGGCAAGAAAGAATGCAGAATTCCAGTCAGATAATTATACATAAAGACCTCTGGTCCTTTGTGATAACAAAGATTAACGCATTGCTCTTTTATATGTTTTAAGTTAAGACATTTATGGCATAAATGCAGGTGTGATGTTTTTGACTTGGGGTTTTCAGGCAGTCCGACTGCACCAGTGGGAGGACCCCTTCATTGAGTCTCCTGGCTGTAGCAGGAGGAGGTGAGGGAAGGATTGGAGTGTTGAGAGATAAGTCTAGTCTAGAGATCAGAGGTAAGGAGCCTGCCCATTCCACGCTTCCAGGAGAGGGGATTAGACTAGCCTGGGGGCAACGAGGAGCCATATTAGAGTTTTAAGTGGAGCAGGGTGCTAAGATTTGCATTTTAGAGACATGGCTGGCTAGATTGTGCCCTTCCTGCAGACAGGAAGAGTCATTGCTAAATCAAGTGGACAGAGCCCTGATCTAAGAACAAGACCATAGTCGAGGCACCTGAGTGGTGGGGTCAGTTAAGCCTCTGACTCTTGGTTTCAGCTCAGGTCATGATTTCAGGGTCCTGAGATCAAGCCTTGGGTTGGGCTGTGCACTTAAGGCTCAAGACTCTCTCTCCCTCTGTCCCTCACCACCTGTATACTCATATTCTCTCTCTAAATAAATAATCTTAAAAGAGAGAGAGAGAGAAAGAGACCACATGGCCATAGTCCTGGAGAAATGAAAATTTGGAGGTCAGGCCAATTGGATGTTTTGGGTGCTGAATCGCAGGTGCTTGGTGTTGGAGAGTGTAAGAGAATAGCATATGAGTGGGGGGCTCCATTCTGTTCCAGGCATGTTGAATTGGAGACACAGGTGCAACAACTAAGTGAAGATGTTTGCACCGTGCCCTTCATCATAATAGTCTGATATTGAGGAGGAAGACCCCGGAAAGAAGTAAAGACCTGAAAGTCCTCAGCAAATGAGTGGTTGTTCTTAAAGCTATTGGAAGCAGTGTTATCATCCAGGGTGTATGTGAAAAATTAGAAGAGGATCAGCAACATTTGGGGACCAGTAAAGGAAAACAAAATCCACAAAGACGATAGGAAAGGAATGGCCAGACTGGTAAGTGGTGTCCTAGATGTCAGAGGAAGCCCGGTTTCAGGGACAGAGTGGTTAGCAGGCAGTGTTAGATGTATCCAGAGTGAAGTTGGGCACTCTGAAAGATACACATTGGATTTGTGGCAGGAAGGACAGTGTTGACCTTGATTGGCAAAGGCAGCTTGAGTTCACTGGGAGGGCAGAGCCAGAATGCAGTGGGAGGGCAGCTGCCAGGCCGTGGGGGAAGTCAGGACCTTAAGTTTTAGTACAGAAGTGTTTTATCAATTTTGTTTCTCATTTCCCATAAATGTTAGGGCTAGTTAAAAAACTTTTGTCTTACTACCTTATTAAAAAATTATTTTGGCTTTACAGTACCTGAAAGCTCATGGATACAGATGGGTCTGTGTTTATTTTTACTGAAATATTTTTGAAAGAAATAGTAATAGTAAGTATGCACCAGAAAGTTCCATTCCTTGATTTACGGTTATGAAATAATACCCAAAGATTAAGGAGGTGGAGGCCAGAAAAGTTTATGCCGTTTTAACTCTTGATTTTTTAATTAAATAAGTTGTAAGAAATTCCTAAAACAATTTTTTTGAAAAGTTGTGCGATGAAGTCAATAAATTTGTTAAAACACTTTAGATTTATTCTTTTACCTGGTCAAAACAAAGAAAATACATTTTTTTCCTTTGCCTTAGTTTGCTGTTGTTGATACTATTTCTAATTTGTTATTCTAATTTACTGTTATGAAAGTTAATTTTCTCATTGACAGATCTTTGGGTCAGAAAACAGAATTGAGGGGCACATGGGTGGCTCAGTGGGTTAAACCTCTGCCTTCGGCCCAGGTCATGGTCTCAGGGTCCTGGGGTCAAGCCCCACATCGGGCTTTCTTCTCAGCAGGGAGCCTGCTTCCCCCTTCTCTCTCTGCCTGCCTCTCTGCTCACTTGTGATCTCTCTCTCTGAGAAACAAATAAAATCTTAAAAAAAGGGAAAAAAAAAAAAGAAAGAAAACAGATTTGAATCCTAATCCTGTTGACTGGCTATGTGACCTTAACCTCAGTGTCTTAATGTCCTCCTTTGTTCCATACCACACCAATGTGTGAGGATGACATGGTGCACAGTAAATGTGTAGCAAATACAAGCTATCGTTCTTGCAAAGAATCAGAAGGATGTATTCCTTACACAGGGGACAAGTAGTGAGGACCAGTGGGCCATGTTTCCAGCCAGAGTTCTGAGTTACTTATTTAAGTGCACTAACCAGCAGTTTAATCTTAGACAAGTCACTTAATTGAATGAGTAAAGTCCTAGAGAACTAGGAATCTTTATGGAACAATATTCTGTTTCATTATTATCCAAATGTAGGTTAAGCAAATTTAAAATACATTTTAAGAGAAAGAATTTTTTTATGTTGAGTATCTTGACCCAAGATTTTAGGCATTATCTAAGCATGTTCCAAAGTATCACTTTAGAGACTCCACCAAGTTTTTTTGTTAAAGCAAAAGAGAAAAAGAAACACAATAGCCAGTATTAAGGCATATTTGATGACTTGAAGTAACTGTAAAACCTTTTTGTCTGATCTCTTATTGTTTGGATTATCTCTTTCTGCAGCTGCTTTTCAAAAGTTTTCTTTCAGTAATGAGTCAGAAAATACAAAATCAGATCTTGCTTACTTAGTACCTACTGACAGTAACTGTAAATGTAAATGTTACTGATGGTAACATTTCTTGGGAAAGCAGGTTGAAGGATTGGCGAGAGCGAGTTTTGGTTGCCCTATGTGGATGTCATGAGTCTGGTCTAGTTCTCTTCTCCCTTCCCTGTCTCGCTTTTATACTTTATTACCAAGAGGATACTTACTGGGCAGTGCTTGTATTTATTTGTGAAACAGGATGACTCAGTTCACTTGTCTTTAGGCACGTACTTGCAGGAAAAATGTTTTCCTGCCTGCTAACACTGAGCATGTTAAAATCAGTGCTGACCATGCTGTGAGACAGTGTGGATTCCACAGTCAGAGGAATTTAGAAATTATTCCGTATACAGGAACAAGTATTACAAACATGGACATCAGTGCCTTGAACCCTAGTGCCTGCGTTTTAGAGATGCTGTTAGCTCCAGTAGGAGTTTTATCTACGCTGGTATTTCATGCCTTAATCACTGCCTATAATCAGGATTTTTTTAAAAAGGAATATAATGTTTTAGTCTCTCTTAAAAAAAAAAAACAAAGTTTTTCACCTTTTCCCAGCAAACTCTTGAAATTGCATTTTTAACAGTTCAAGCATGCTCAGTTCTAAAACTTGGATTTCTTCAATCTTTCTAGATTAAAAAAAGTAAAAAGTCATCCAAATATCCTGTGTCCAATGCAAGTTTCAGAAACTGGATTTTAATAGTAGAGGAAAGACTATTACAAGTCCCTGAAGGAGAGCCAAGAGATCTAAACATGTAGCAAACAACCACACAGTGCTTGTACTCTGTCCATGTTGTTCTCAGAGATGAATTCAACAAGGCTTAAAACTACTCAGACCTTTTTCCTCACTCAGTTAGGCAAGATTTCAGTTATAAGTAGTGTAGCTGGCATTGAGACCAGATCAGGCTGACTTGGAATCCCAGACTGTTTCCATTCCACCGTCTGTCTTCCAGGTGGAAGGTGGAACAAAACACAAAATGATTTTTTTATGTGCACAGAAGTATACCTGTGTGTTGGCTTTTAAGACCATGCCCTAATAATTGCCTTTAATTAAAACAAAAGAAGAAAGGGAAATTCATCCAATACCTATTTTGCTCTTGTTATGTTTGAAACCCGCTCAGTCTTAAGGATGTAAAGACAAATACATAAATACAAAACAGATATGAAATACGTACTAGGTCCGGAAGGATGGGAAGAAAACAAACACATGGTGTTTACAGAAGATGGGAGAAACAGAGGTCGTAAAATGAAGACCTTACCTTTTCTTTTAAAGGGCAATTTTTATTTGTTTCTGAAGTCTAAACATTATGATAAACAGTACTCGGAAAGAGTGTCTTTTTGGGGGAGGTTGGGGCATGGAGTAAGGGCAAATGGGAGGGTTTATTTGCCACTGAGAAAATTTTCCATCATCTTGTATGTTCAAGTCTGCGTTACCACAGATTGAAAAGGAGTAGCTTTGAAAAGACAAAGAGAGGCACGTTTACATCCTCTGTATCTTTAAGTTCTGGTTCTCACCCAGCAGCTTCTTATAACTTGGGCTCCATTTCCTGTGTGCTCTGTGTGACAGGGTCCTCCCCTTCTGTGGTGAGGAGCCTGGCTGCTGAGGCACGTTTCAGGAAGGCCTAATTGAGCCTGCCTTAGCCATCCATACATGAGCAGGCAGCATATTGAAATAGTGTCTACAGCTAGATCATTATGTTCTAGAAATGTTACATTACGTATTATGTTGAATGAAGACATAATGTATACAAGTTTCAGAAATTGGTTATATTTTCGTATATTTCCCTGGAGAAGAGCATAACTGGTCTATAGATACATAATATGGCTTGTTTTTAATCCATTCAGAATAACCGGAATACTCTGGATACTTAGTTAAGTGCTAGTGGACAAGGGAGCATTGGTTTGAATAACTGATAGCAAATGTAGCAAATTAGTTCCTGTTAAAGAATCCCCCATTCCAGCTTTAGGAACTGTGGCCCCATATCAGTAATAGAGAAGAGTGAGAGAGTGTACACAGACCACATGCTGCAGGGGCGCCTGGGTGGGTTAGTCGGTGAAGCATCTGCCTTTGGCTCAGGTCATAATTCCAGGGTCTTGGGGTTGAGTCCCGCATCAACAGGGAGACTGTCCCTCCTACTGCGTGGGCTCTCTCTTTCTCTCTTACTCTTGATTCTGGTTAGTCGTTGCTCAAATGGGACATTGTACTGTAGCTCAGATGTAGGGATTTCTCTGTTCGTGGTGATGTGTTACTCAACCTTGAGCCCATTTTCTAAAGCTGACGATATTGTGCTGAAGAATAGTGTCACTCTATCCTCTGGGCGTTCTCCTGTCTTGTGCCTGTCTTGGTACTGGGGCTGTATCTAAACATAGTGGGGACATAAAGTTGCTAGGATATTCCTAGGCTAAGGACACCTTTCCACCATGCAGGAAAGGTTGCTGCTTTGGTGAAGAAGCTGCAGCAGCTGGGAAACTTTGAGCAGAAAACCAGGGCTGGTAATCTTTCTGCACAAAGCAGAAGGTGGTCATATAAGAAAATCTATGCCATATTGTATTTAAAATAAGAAGATCTCAAATTCAGAGCTAAATGGAACCTTAATGACCACCTAGTCAATCTCAAGAAACAGTCCTGGAGCAGTAGACATAACCACTGGTTTGAGTCTGAGGTACCACTTCTAACTTACCCCAATTGTTTTATGGCATTTCCTTTCCATATAGGTGTGTGTAAATATATATGGGTCTTAGGACCACTGTGCTGAAAAATCACTTTAATTTCTATATCTGTATAAGAAAAATCATCATAACATTCCATGTGTTTTCAACTTTTACTTTATTTTCACTGATTTCTAAATATTTGATATTAGGATATAATTTGAATTTCTCTCCTCCCCTGAGGGACTGATCCCTTACTTAATTCTTTCAGGGTTGCCAGTAATCAATGTTTGTAATTCCCAGTCCTGACCATATAATGTAGTGGTGTCTTATCCAAGGAGAATAGATTAATGTGTGTGTTGGGGCGGGGGTGGAGTTTAAGACTTTTTTCAACTATGCTTAAGGTCTTTGTTGTAGTATTCTTATTGATCTTGTAAATATAGGCTTTAATCACTAAAAAAAAAAATTAAGCTGTAAGTCAAACCTCTGTATTACTTCTTCCAAAAATATCTTAGAAGGGTTGTTGGGTCAGTATCATCAGTATCCTTTGATAAGATGCCTCATTTAAACACAGTCTTTGTTTGTTTACCTTTTTCCTCCTTTTTATCTTTGTTTCATTTTGGGTATGCAGTAAAGTAGGTTTACTTAGTAAATGCCTTTGATTTAAGATCCTAAACTCCCAGGGATCTCAGTGTAGTGCCTTGACTCTATCTCTGGATTTGGAAAACTCCTTGGGATATAAGAGCTATTCTGTGTACCAGCTGCCAGTGAAAGGCAAAAGTGAGCAAACAAACTCTTAGGACAATACCAAGGAAATGTGGCAAAGAGATCTTTTTCTTTTTGACAACTTGCAATTTTATCCAACCAACAAAGCAAACAGATGAACCCCAAATTTAAGAAAATGAAAGCACTCTGGATTTTATTTGCCTCCTGCTGGAATTTAAACTTAGAACGGATACCCATCAGAATTAATTCCAACTTCTCACTGCTCTTTATCTCAATGTTTAGGATTTCACCTCTTTCTTCTAACTAAAACCACATCTATCCGTTCACATTCCATGGTCTTCATTAGTTTCTGAATTGATTTTTAAAAGGCACACTAGCGTTCACAATATTGCCTCAGATGAACGAGTTTCTTGAATTGCCTAGGATAATACTTCCCAAACCCAAATGTGTATTTGAATGCCCCTGACCTTGTTAAAATGCATGTTCTGATTCCACATAATGTGGGTGGGGACCCAGAGTCTTCACTTCTAATCAGCTGCCAGGTTATGCCAGTGCTATGTGTCCATGGACCACACCCTGAGTAGCAAGGCCCTAACACACTTTCTTTGTGGGTAGTAATATGTGTTACTAGAATAAAAGAGTTTTGTGACCCAATAAAGTTGGGAAATTCTATGGTAAACAGTGTTGCACAGTGGTCATTTGGGTTTATGGGAACCTGTGGCTACTAATGTATATTTACATGTTTCATGAGGTAGACTTTTTGCACGGACCATACTGTGCAACTAGTATGCCCTGTGGCATATAGGAAACTTTACCTTACAGAGAGAGACTGTTCTGAAAAACAATTTCAAGGAAGCTTTTGAGTGCATAATTTAGTTTAGTCCCACCTTTTAAAAGAAGAGATAGGTCCATTTTGAATGAGCTATTTTATTAATCATTTAAAAACTTTGACTTTCTTAAACCATTAAAAAAAAATACTTGCAAAGGCAAAATTTGAAGCTGATGTGGTGTTGTGAGTGTGATATTGTGTGTGTGTGTGTGTGTGTTCACTCCATTTCACCTTTGTTGTGGGTTATTAAAGTTGTGAGTTCTCCAGAAAACTCTTCAGCTGGATTGAAGGGTGGGATACAGGAAGTCAGTAGAAATAGCTACAGGGCACCTGGGTGGCTCAGTGGGTTAAAGCCTCTGCCTTTGGCTTGGGTCACGGTCTCAGGGTCCTGGGATCGAGCCCCGCGTCGGGCTCTCTGCTCAGCGTGGAACCTGCTTCCCCCTCTCTCTCTCTGCCTACTTGTGATATCTGTCTGTCAAATAAATAAAGTCTTTATAAAAAAAAAATGAAATAGCTACAAACACTTAAGAACAGTCTACAATATAGCACATAGTCAACATGGGCAGTATAATTAATTAGGCAGTTTTGCCTAATAAGTGCATGGTGTGAATTTTGTGGGAACCAAGACTGTTTTACTGACCTTAGGTCTTTTGAAGTTGAGGCAGCATGATTGGTGATGTTATTAATCTCTAATGAAGTGCCAGTATTGTTCTAAATACTTTTTATTATGTTCTCAATAACCGTCACAGGGTTGTTGGTACCCCAGTCATATCCATTCTACAGACCAGAAACTGAGATTGCCTAGAGACTTAGAAACTTTTCCTAAGCAGTTGGGTAGAGCAGATATTGTACCAGGGTCACTGGGTCCCACTAGTGTAAAACATGCATTTGCTAACTGGTACTGTCACTGTTTTAACCGCTGTTTATTAAGGGATCACCGGGTGATCGTTACTTTGCATATGTTATATCTTGCTCATAAAGTCAAAAAGTAACGTCTTCCTATCATGAAGAAATTGAAGGAAGTGTAGTTTGTTAAAGATCATTGTCTCACAATGTAAAAGAAAGACTTGCTCATTGACATAACTTGGAAAATAGTGAAGAGTATGGGGGAAATAAATGACCTGTATGTCATCTAGAGAGAAACTTTAAAAAACAGCAATTCTCTTCATTATAGAGGATGCACACTTTATATAATGAAAGATAGACATATTACTTTCACATAGTAGAGTGAAAGTAACACACACACACACACACACACACACATAGATATATTTGAACAAAATCCTTGCTTTAAAGTGATTTCATAAATTTACAATTAACATAACTCAGATTTTTGTCATGAAATCCTAACTCCATTTTTGAACTCAGTGACCTCTCTGCTTTTTCCCCCGTGAAATAAATACCTTTTAAAAAGCTCTCTAAAAGTCTAACTCAGCCTTTGGTATTGTAATTAAAAGCAGCAAACGCATTTCTCCCACTTTTGTCGAAGGCTCTTGACCACACCTGATATGCTTGTGAGTGTGTTTGGGTTTGGTACGTGGAGGCTTTGCTTGAGTTTAGAATTTCCTCTCTGACATCCCTGGCATGTCTGGAGCCGCTAACCCTAGCGGCTGTGAGCAGTGAGTGAGTTGTCAGCCTCTAAGCACACTCTGGCCGGGAGTGCACACAGCGTCAAAGCAGTGAATAAGCGATTTCTGCAGTTTCCGTAGCTGAGAGCCTGTGTGATTCTCCGCGATGCTCAGTCACACCCCAGTCCTGCTCTGAACGTGGCTGTTTTTCAAAGAGAAGGATGGTAGCCAGAGGGGAGATAGCAAGATTCTGGAGTCTGGAAAGCCTTCACATGGGTATGTGTGCACAGAATGAATTACTATATTGTGGCAATATTGCTAATTCTACTCCGTTTCCTTCCAAGTTACGGTGCTTTCTCTTTGCTGCTGCTTGCCAGTTTAAGTGTGTCTGTGAAAGCTCATTCATCCTAGTGCAGCATTCTGAGGGTACTTTTAGTTGTGGAAGTAGTAAATCAAGGAAATTGGCTTTGATTATGGTATAGCTGTTAGTGTGAAATAGAAAATAAGAAGCAAGCATCCTGTGTGAGTTATGGATCTGGTTTTTACTGTGCTGGTGTTTACTTCTGTTATATGAAATTCTTGTATACAAGAGTTTATTGTTGGGCTGTATATAAACATGTTCCTTGCTAATCTGGGATATGGAAGGCTCTCAACTGGTTTCTGAAAAAGACTGTTTACTGTTTTCAAAAGTGGTATTGCCCCGTATTTGGTTACTGCACTGTCCCCCGCTCCCTTACTTTTCAGTATTTTTGTGAGTGGTGTCCACTAAGATAGTTCCTATTTAAATGTGAAGGAAATGTGATGCTCTCACCCTAAGAAGCTATATAGATTGTGATGCATGTATTCTTTAAAAAGAGTAAGAAGGAAAGTACTTCACAGGAAGAATTTTAGCCAACTGCTACAATGTGGATACAATAGGATGCTTTTTAAAAGTCTTGTCTCTGTTTTTGCTTTCAATCCAAGCCAGTAACTCAGACTGAAATGAATGAGAATTGCAGCTGACAGCTTGAAGGCTGCCTTGGGCCTCACTGGGGCAGTACAGGTTAGAGTTTGTGCCTTCTTTCTTGTCTTAGTTGGTGTTCTGTGCTGGCCGAGAGCAGACGGGGATGTGGTTATGGCTTCCGTGTCTGGCAGATTGAGAAAACAAGAGCAGCGTGTACTCCCGTTTCACTAAAAAGTTGCTCACTGATAAATGCATTCAGAGCACAGACCTGCCTCCCGAGTGGCTGTGAGGGTCCCCTTCAGTAACTGGGTACCATGAGCCTGTTGTCATTGCAGACCAGATGAGGCTGGGATGGAGACCAGAGGGGTGCTGGGTGCCCCACTCATCCTGAGTACCACTGGGTGGATCTGGGTGTTTATTACAGCTGAGCCAGCCATGCCAGCGCGTGGCAGAGCAGAGGCGGCCGGGAGGGCAGTGCTGGGAGCCCCCCACCGTCCTGCTGCTCCTCCTCTCAGCATTCCTCCACTCCCTGGGCAAGATTCCCAGTCTTTCTTCCCACACTCTGCAAAGGCCGAGGGAAGGCCTGACCCAGCCTCTGGCTGTGAGTGGAATGCCCTCGACGTAGGGAAAGAGACTCAGCATGGCAGAATCTTCTGTGCAAGGCTTTGCACTCGCCTCCCCTCCTGTGTTCCAGGAGGGTTCCCCTGCTCCTGCCCTGCCCCCACAGGTGGCTCTGTTCCTTTGATGAGTCTGGCTGGAAAGGAAAGGAAGGAACTCTCTTTAACTGGGAAGGCTGGTTCTGTAGGAATCTTCTCTTTTCCGGCTCTGAATGTTTTCTGGTTCATTGTGTTTCAAAGACTTTTTCATACACTGGCTATAGTCACTATATGTGTGTGTGTGTGTGTGTGTGTGTGTGTGTGTGTGTGTGTGTGTGTGTGTGTTTATAATGGAAATGACAGCAAACACAGTATTTAGTCAACTTTAAATGATATGCCAGCATAAGATAAAGTAATGAGTTTGCTAAATTGTGGGTTCTCTTTTATTTGAGCACCCTGATTGGGCGGGGAGCAGGGGAGGGGCTGGGGGAACCTGAGGCACAGCCTGATGGCCCTTCTGTCGAGAGGAAGCTCCAGCCAGGGACAGGCAAGAGGAGCGTGGGCCCCGGGGAGGATGGGCCCCATCAGGCTGTGGTCCTGTCCCTATGAGCTAAGTAGAGGGCAGGACTGAGGCAGGTGTGTAGCAGGCTTGTTTTGGAGCCAGATAGACCTGTGTTTGAATTCCAGCCCCACCACTTAGGAGCAGTTACTTAACCTCTTTGAGCCACAATTTCCTCTTCTATAAACAGACAGTAATAATTCCAAGATGCTTACGAGGCTTGACCGGGATGATTTATATTAAGAGTTTAGCGTAGTGCCTGGTACACACTAAGAGTTCATTCCGGGGATTTGGTGAAACCAGTTAGGTTCCTGCTCAGGATTTGTGCAGCGAGGGGTGGTGATATCCAGCCCAGAGAGCTGTGGAGGGTGTAACCAAGTGGTGAGGAGGAGCCCCGGACAAACCCACATGCGTCAGCATGGGGGACAGGGTCAAGGTCAGAACCAGAAACCCAAGGAAGAACAGCAGCTTGTTAAGAGGATGCCAAAGGGGACGCCTGGGTGGCTCAGTTGGTTGAGCGGCTGCCTTCAGCTCAGGTCATGATCCCAGCGTCCTGGGTTCGAGTCCCGCATCGGGCTCCTTGCTCCGCAGGGAGCCTGCTTCTCCCTCTGCCACTGTGTCTGCCTGTTCTCTTTCTCTCTCTCTCTCTCTCTCTCTCTGACAAATAAATAAATAAAATCTTAAAAAAAAAAAAAAAAAGAGGATGCCAAGGGACAAGCCCAAGGTAAAACCTGAGGGTTCGTGGCAGGACTCTAAGAAACCCAGAGCCTGAATCCCATGTCTGAATTGGACACAGGACAGAGGGCAAGCTTCCAGAGCAGGAGGAAGCTGAGGTCTCTCCAGCCGCTGTGCTTCCAGGAGAGAGTAGAGGGGAGACCTCAGGGGTATTGTTTTGGGGATACCAAATCCTGATATCTGAGGGCTCTGAATACCCATTCGACAGAAGAGCTCAAGCAGACTCTTTACTTAATGATACAGAGTATATATATGACCCAACTCTAGGGCAAGTTTTTGGCCTTAAATTGAGAGGGAAGATGATTCATAGGTAGTTTAAAACAAAATTCATTAAACCATTTGTAGAAACAAAATCCACTGTCCGGGGTTTTGTGTAAATGAAGCTCAGTTGTGATGTAACTTACTCCCATCACCAACCACTCTGGGCAGCAGAAGTCAGCAGTGGCCCTAAGTTGAATCCAGATAGGAAGCTGTATCCTGGGAGAATTATTTTTAAAAGATCCATAAACACTATAAAAAGTTATCAGTGAAGACTGGCATGTCCATATCTAGGACCCTTTTTGATCCTGCTGTTCCTATGTTTAAAAGGCTCAAAAATACTATTTCTGGGAAATGGTTTGCAAGCCTAGATTAGACATAATAGTGACTTATGTGATGGTAACATTTTAAATTCCAGATATGAAAGTTGTTCATTCAAGCCTTTCACCCAATCAAGTGACGCTGACTAGTAAGCATGTTTCTTTTCCCTAAGGAAGTCCTTTTCCCTGGGAGAGGGGTGGGGACAGATATAAAGAGATAGGTACATGAACAGCTAGCCAGAATATTGTAAACAGCTAAAATATAACAATATAAATGTAATGAGTATTTTAAGCACTACCATGCTTCTAGAACATCAGAGACCGAGATTGTTGCTGTAGGGGGCCAGGGAATAACAGGGAGGAGAGCCAAAAAGTCATGGAACCCATCACCAAGAAGTGGGAGTCAAGCTGCCTCAAAGTCAATGAAGCAGAATTTGATCTGCTCTTTGGATGAGAATGTTGCTCCGTGTGGAGAGGTTAACATGGACAGAGGGATTCTGCCCTTTTTGTTGATATACGGAACATTCAGTGGTACAAAGTAGCTAGAGCAGAGGTTTTCACCAATGAGATCAGGGTCCGTTGCTCTCCAAATTGTGACTTGCTGCATGGTCAGGCAACAGAACCCATCCATCCTGGAACAGATCCGTGCATGTGGCTTAAGTAAGTTTGGCCTTAAAGTCCCATGGTTCCCACGGTTAGCCAGGCATCAGAATCCCTTGGCGTGCTTTCGAAAATGGATTCTCAGCAAACATCCCCACTCTCCTTGAGCACTTGGTTCCATGGTCCAGCATAAGGCAGGTATCTTGATTCTGAACATTCCCCAAGCGATTGGGTGCCATCGGTGCTGGATGCGTGGGAACCACTGAAGAGGAAGTAGTGTCCCGAGTTTTGACACCAAAGTCAGCCCCCTGGAACTCGGTTTGTCCCCTCTGTGTGCATCTCCGTGGCTCAAGAGTGGCTGTGGGTGGTCAGGGTTTCAGCGCCTAAAGCAGTGGCTTTAGGAGAGCTGCTGAGGGTCCCGAGCCCAAGCTGCTGGCCTCCCTCTCTCCGCTGTGTTTGCTGTTTCCGTTCTTAAGATGGGAAGCGAGACGGGCTTATCTCAAACCTGAGGAAGTCTGAGTGACCAGCAGGAGGTTTTCTAAAATATGTGTTTTGAACAGATTATTCTAAGTGTAGGAATTCCCCTGCAATCAGCCAGGTTTTTGAGGGGAAGTCCCCTCAGAGGAGCTGCCCCAGCCGAGGGAAGAGGGCTGCTTGGTAGGTAGTCCGTGCTGGGGTGAGGTGCGTCATGACAACAGCTGACATCCGGATGACCTTCATGTCAAGTGGCTGACTGTGAAGCCCACTGTGTTTGTTCTTACCTTTCTTTTCTTTTTTCTTTTTTTTTAAGACTTTATTTATAATTTATGACTGAGAGAGGGAACACAAGCACAGGGGAGCTGGAGAGGGAGAAGCAGGCTCCCCACTGAGCAGGGAGCTCGATATTATGACCTGAGCTGAAGGCAGATGCTTAACGACTAAACCACCCAGGTGCCCTTTACCTTCCTTTTATTTAACAAAACACTTCCACATGCGTCCTGTGACCGGCCCTCCCCATAGATGCGTGAGACATGTGAGAGAGGCACCATTTCTCTTGGTTGCAGATGAGAAAGCGAAGACTCCATGAGCTCAGGATCTCTTTTCGCATGGCCTCGCTTGGACCCACACCGAGGTCTCTAGACTCCCAGGCTGGTGGTTTTGAAGTTCCATCACTCTGCTCAAAAGCCCTTCAACATACAGAAATAGCCAAACGGGAAAGAGATGTGTTGTGTGTCCTGAGAAAAACTCCCACCAGGACATGGACCTGTTTTCTGTGTGCATAAATCAGACTCCTGTAGGAAGTCTTTATCCTTTGGCACATGTTATAAAATAAGACTTTCCATTGTTGGTGATGTTTGATATTTCCTGTCATAAAAATTTACCTTTGGAGTCTGTGGGCAGGTTTCATCCCTTCACCAATGCAAAATATAAGTCCAGACAGAAGAATGTCTGTTGCTTCCCTGAGGAATGTTTCCCTTTGGAATGTGGAAGCTGTTTATTGTTGGCCTTTAAAAAAAAAAAAAAAAAAAACTTAGGTCATCTCTGGTTGTATTATGTCTAATTGTGTTTGCAGGGGTCCTGCTGACTTAAAAATAGTCTGTTCTCTATGGATGTGTGGCTCTCTCCACTTGTTCCTAAAGCTGCATCAGATCAGGCTGCGACTGGCCTGGGGAGTCATTCTTGGATGGCAGCTGTGGCCTGGGGAGGCAACCGGTTCATTCAGGAAGTAAGCAGGGATCAAGGGGGGAGAGGAGAATTCAGAGCTGAATCTGAAGGTATGACTGTAGACGGGACAGAGCTAGGTAGGGGGTGCCACAGGAAGAAAGTAGCCCAAGAGCAGCGCCCCGGTGGGGGGGTGTGCGAGGGAACAACAGCCTTTCCAGAAGGACGCAGTGACAATTCAACAAGCACCTTAAAAATTCATTGTATACAGATTTAGAGTATTTCTGTATATTTACTCTATGGAAAAAGGTGTGTTGTTTCATAATTGGTCCGAGCTAGAGGTATGTGCTAAAAATCAGTGTACAGGGCTTTTAGATGGTAAAGGTCGTCTCGCTGGGCTTGAGTGCAGCTTTAAGAAGTTCTGTGGAAAGAGAACACACTGTATCTGCTTCCATTTTATTGTATATATAGGGCTTTGGGGGATTTTAAAAATGATTTTAACCCAGAACAACCTTTGCTCCATGTTTCCAAGATTGTTTTAAAAAATGGCTCCCTCCCCCCGCCCCAAAATGGCTTTTCCACGCCTGTGTGTTCAACAGAAGAAATACATTTGGCGAGGATGTGGGGAAATCGGAACCCTGTGCATTGTTGGTGAGCTTATATAGTGGGGCGGCCGGTGGAAAACAGTATGGAAGTTCCTTAAAAAGTTAAAATAGAATTACCATGTAATCCAGCAGTCCCAATTCTGGGTATACATCCCAAAGAATTGAAAGCAGGATCTCAGAGAGATCCTGCACAGCCGTGTTCCCTGCAGCAGTACTCACAATGGCCAAGAGCGGGGAGCAACCAGGCACATACACAGATGAATGGATCTAGAAAACAGTGTGTACGTACAATGGACTATTATTCCACCCCTAAAAGGAAGGAAATTCCAACAACATGCTACACAGATGAACCCCGAGGACATGATAACTGAAATAAGCCAGTCACAAAAGGACGAATGCTGTACGATCCCACTTAAAGTATCTCAAGTAGTTAAAATCACAGGAACAGAAAGTAGGAAGGTGGCTGCCAAGGAAGGGGGTAGGAAGGAGGGAAAATTAGTATAAGGTTTCTCTTTTGCAAGATGAAAAATTTTTGGAGATCTGATCTGTTCACGACCATGTGAATACACAACACTATTGAAGTGTACACTTAAATATGGCTAAGATCGTTAATTAATTCTGTGTTTTTGGTTTTTTTAAGCCACAATACAAAGGGAAGGAAGGAAGACATTAAATTTATTCTTTTTTTTTTTTTTAAAGGTTTTACTTATTTATTTGACTGAGAGAAAGAAAGCACAAGTAGGCAGAGCGGCAGACATAGCGAGAGGGAGAGGCAGGCTCCCCACTGAGCAGGGAGCCTGATGTGGGGCTCGATCCTAGGAACCTGGGATCCGACCTAAGCTGAAGGCAGACGCTTAACCCACTGAGCCACCCAGGTGCCCCAAATGTATTCTTTTTATTATTAGGATATATTCATTTCTCCTAATTTTGCTAAAGTACATTTTGAGAATTTATCGTAGCTCCACATCATGTAAAATTCTCCCAGAGAAAAAGTCACATTGACTGACCTTGATCTGTAGTTGAAGATTTTGAGGCCATTAAGTTAAATGAGATCACACTTACTTAGTGAGGGAGTGATGAGGTCGCGTGAAGAAGCCTGTGGTCCACATGGCCAGTGGCATAGACCTGCTCTTTGTGCAGAGGCCTGCCCAGCAGAGGTGACTGTGGGCTTTGGCACACGGTGGGAAGGAAGGTCTGCTAGGTGGAGTAGGGTCAGATTGCAGAGGGCCTTGAACTGCTGCAGGAGAATTGTCAGAATGCAGTGGATAGCTACTATATAGTTTGTAGTGAAAATGATGAAGCTGTTGTTTTAAGAAGTTCACCTTGGATAAGTCTCAGGAACAAAAGACACAGCACATGGAAAATAATCCATGACATTATAATAATGTCCTATGGGAACAGACGGGAACTCCACTTGCGAACAAAGCACAGTGTTGTCAAATTACTGTGTGGTGCACCTCCAACTTAAGTAACGTCGTCTATCAACTGTACTTAAAAAGAGGAAGAAAAAAAAGGTACAGACAGAAAACCAGTTTACCGTAGAAGTGAGCTATAGGATGGCTGGCAGAGAGCCAGGTGGGGACGGCAAGCAGGAAGACCACTATGACATCGGCCTCAGACCCAGCATTGTATAGCCCCATTAAATAGTTCAAGTTCTCGGAACCTTAGTTTACTCATCAGCAATTTGCAGTTCAGTTAAAAAACAAGGTTTTTTTGTTTTTGTTTTTGTTTTTTAAGATTTTATTTATTTATCTGACAGATCACAAGTAGGCAGAGAGGCAGGCAGAGAGAGAGAGGAGGAAGGAGGCTCCCCACTGAGCAAGCAGAGAGCTTGATCCCAGGACCCTGGAATCATGGCCCGAGCTGAAGGCAGAGGCTTTAGCCCACTGAGCCACCCAGGCGCCCCAAAAACGAGGTTTTGAGTGCCTTCTCTCTGCCGGGTATTATGCGTGGTGCCAGGGATACTTCCCTAAAGAAGTTCTGGGCTCAGAAGGGAAACACACGTGTAAGGACAGTGTCTTTGCCCAGAGGCAGCCTCAGACTGCAGTATTAAAATCCCTCCCATCCAGACAGCAGACCTGAAAACCCCAACTCTATAAAATGTGTGTAAACTATAGGACAGAAACACAAGGAGTTGTCAACTGAACACAGGCTTCAAAATCGTGAAGGGAAAAGGATAATATGCAAGATCAGATCATTGCAGATGTAGCTGAGAGCTGGGATCAGGAGTAGGAAGAAAAGGGAGGCAAGAGGAGCAGGGGACGGGTGGCACTGCTTCACTCCAGAATGCTGTGGAAGTACTAAGATTGGGGCGTCCAGTCATTTTTGTCTTATCACTGATTACAAGGGTAGACCTGGTAGAGGCAGCCATGCCAGTGAGGAGGAGCTGATGACGCGGGCTTGACCCCTGCCGCCCATGCCGTGCCCTCGAGGGGTGTTAGTTTACTCATCCGGAAGTTGGAGAAACCATCAGTCTCTACCACATAGTACTGCCCTGAGGGATATATGAGCCGAGTTACGCAAAACAGCAGCTCTGGGCCTGGTGCATTGGGATGCTGAGGGGGAGATCATCTTGCCTTTCTGTAATGTTTTCCAGTTTATTCAGAGTGCTTTTATGTATTGTTTCACTGGAAGTTCACAGTCATGTAACAATAAATTACTTGTTGAAGATTTACAAATGACTGCTACTCTGTATTTGACAGTTTGGCAGGTGAAAGATTGAGAAACTTGACCAAGGACTCAAACTACTAACAAAACACCAAAAACCATTTTTATGCAGCACTGTTATTTGGAGCCAAGTCTGTCTGACCCAGAGCCCTGCTCTTCTTGGACTGTGTGTTGGTTGTATTTCCATCCATCCATCCAGCCAGCCAGCCAGCAAATACTTAGTGCCTGTGTGTGCCAGGCGGTGGTCCAGGGGCTAGAAATGCCGTTAAGAACAAAGCAGACAAAATCACTGCCTTTATGTAGTTTGCATTTTAGTTGGAGAAACAGATAGTACACAAATTATATTAGATGATCAGAGATGCTATGGAGAAAAATGAATGAAGAAAAAAGAGCAGGAGTGGAGAGAGGGCTGGTTTTGAATGGGCCAGTCAGGGAAGGACTTGGCCTGAGCCTCGTTTGCCCGTGGGACGGTATTAGGCACAGGGAACAGCGCACCCCCCTCCCCCAGGGAGAGCCCTGCCTAGGGATTGAGCAGCCATCAGAAACAGGGCTGGGAAGTACCGAGTGTGTTTGTGGTGGGTGGGGCGGGGAGAATCACATGGAGAGGGGTTGCTGGAGTGACCTGCCCAGAGAGGTGGGAGAGCAGTGAGAGCAGGCCAGATTCTGGACTCATTCTCAAGGGAAAGTCAGGATTTGCTGATGAGCTGGGTGTGGCATGTGTGCAGTAGAAGAAAAAGAATGACCTCTGAATAGAGAAAACGTGTACACTTACTCCCATTTTACAGACTGGAAAACTGAGGTTGGGAGATAAGGGTGCCAAGGTCATTTAGCTAGACAGTCTGTAAAGCTAGGGTATTTGCCCAAGTGTTTGTGCTCCACGCTGCTTAGGCTTTCACTGCAGGCCTCCTGCCCTACCTTACTCACCCACTGAAAGACTAAGTCAGCTGACCCCACCTGGCCCCTAGAACTGTCTTGTTTCTGCAGTGATTAGTGAACATTAATCTGTACTGTGGAAACCGTCACTGTGGAAACTTTCTCAGGGTGCAGCTCAGAGATAGTGTTCTAAGTGTTTATGAAAACTCAGATCATTTGGTAGATGAAGGTCCTGATTTCCAGACAATTTGATCCTGCTACTTCCTGTGGAGGTGTAGCATTTTTTCAATGGAGTCCCTTTCTCATTAGACTCCTGTAAATTGTGAGTTAGTGCGTTATCACCACTGGCTTCCCCGAACCCCCCTCCTTACTGATTTCCATGGCAACAGCCAGATGAAATGGTAAAGACTTCTCCCTGGAAAACGATGTTCAGTGGGTTTTTGAGGGAAAAGTGTAATTTTCAGGGCTTTGCTGTGGACAGGAGGCCCAGGTGCCTTTCATTTCCTGCATTTCCCTCCTTTTGGCTCCGTAGCCATGGCTGAAAAATGATGGGAGGAATGCCATTGGTGCCAGGCTGTGCCAGATCAGTGTTGGCGGACATGTGCAGATTCCTGCCGCTTCGGGCCTCCTTAAAGACCAAGCATTTGCATGCATCTTACTTACGCAGGAGCAGTCGAACTTTTCAGCTATTAGCCGAGGTAGCTGTTGGGCATGGTAGCTGAGCGGCTGCTCCAGGGTCTTTGTTTAGAGAAGGCTTGGAGCTTTAGTGGTATTCATTTGTTTGTTGTTTTTGTTTTTGTTTTTGTTTTGGGTTTTGTTTTTTGTAGGCAAATAAGAAAGACTCATGCATGTACAAAAAGCTTGTATTTGCTTCCTCAAGAGTTTCTCCCTCCACTCCCTCTCCCCCAAATATACACACCAGGACAGTGCCCTAGGCTGGGTGACCTCATATTCTCTGCCTGCAACCACTCTGACCTCAGCATAGGGGGCCCAGGTACCACACGGTATCCAGGCTCTTACAGAACTCACGCACACTTCTCAGACAAGGTGGCCTTTCTCCAGGGCCTCACTCAAAGCCACCAGCATTAGGCAACAGACACACCTCCAGCATCACACTCCAGAGGGAAGCCGTGTGAGATGGAAGCCCTGCTGTGTGGCCATTGCCTCCCACTGAGGACAGATGCACACTCATGTGCACACGCACACCCGCAGCTGACTGCCCGCTGCCCACCTCTCCGCATGGCATTGACATGAGCCAGGCACTGCCTCTCTTCCATGGTGAATCAGCCAGCAAGCTCAAGGTCTGCCAGGCAGTGCCAGGGTCTGGAGAGTTTCCATCTGCTTCTAGACTTTGTGCTCAGCTCCAGGGACATTCCGCCCCTGCATTGTTCGCTCACTTGTACGTTCCTCTCTCAGATACAGGCCCTGATCTTCCCTGAATGAGACTGAGCATGGCAACAGCGAGGGGATGTGACATGAGAGAGGGTAGTTGGAGCCCAGGAACTCTGTTCTCACTGCAGAGGTGTCCTCTGATTCCAAGCTCACTACCAGCGCACTGTCCCACGCATGGGGAGACAGTCTACCACCTGGTATCCTAACTGGGACAGAGATACTCAGACCAATGGCTGTGACTCACCACATACCTAGGGTCATGAAAGTAAGCTGGAGGAAGGCCTGTGGAGCAGCTGGCCCCACCTGGGCTCACAGGAGGGGGGCTTTGAAGAAGAGGCTACAGCTGGGTTGTAGGGGCTTCCCGAGTATAGACGGGCACCCAAGCCATAGGAAAGCATGGGTAAAGCCTGCGCCCTTTTGGAGACCTGGTATGTTGGGCATCATTGAGAGGGGCTCTGTCTGGCACTCAGGCACACAGGATGGGTATCAAGGAGTGGGGGGCACCTTGTGAAAGAGGCGCTCATCCTCTGTCTCCCTGCATCTCCCTGGTTTCCTTTATTTGGCTTGAATTCATCATTTTAATCATAGTCCTGTCTGTGCATGGTAAGGAAAACTTGAGAATCTGACGCACGTAATCTGATCTTAGAACTAATTTTCATGGTGTTGATCATCACCCATTGTCTCAAATCTTTTTCAGTAGTTATCATTATTTTAGTGTAAGAATTCTAGGCTCAGTTTACACAGTGTGTTGCTTTTATTTTATTTTTTTATTTTTAATTGTTTTTAGAGAGCGTGTGTGCAAGTGGAGTGGGAGGAGGGGCAGAGGGCGAGGGAGGCAGAGACTCCCAAGCAGGCTCCACGCCCAGCACAGAGCCTGAAGTGGGGCTCGATCTCATGATCCTGAGATCATGACCTGAGCCAAAATCCAGAGTCAGACACTTAACAACTGAGCCACCCAGGTGCTCCCAGAGAACTTTTTAAAAAGTTGTTCACAACAGCAGCCTGGCTGAAATGACAGGAGGGAAGCCATGGGGCCCTGTATGCCAGGTCGGGGCCATGGTCTGGGGCTGGATGGCTCTGTGGAGTACCTGCAGCGCAGCTTGTCCCCATGGGATGGGCTGCAAATGTGAAAGGCATGCCAGGGTTGAAGACTTAGTACAAAATGAGGAATAGAAGTATTTCATTTAAAAAAAAAAAAGTTGCTTAGTTGAGAAAGAAAACCTGTCCCCTGATGACAGTTACTAAAAATCCAGATTTGCAAGCCCTTGCAAAAGGCAAGAGCAGGCAGCACTCTCCCCACTGCGATCTCACACTGGCCGCCTTCCTTCCCACCACACTGGCTTCTTTGACTTTGCTTTGGGATTTTCCAAGTCATCATTGACTTCACCGTCTCTATTGCTCTGTCGCCAGCTCGACCTGCACAAACAGCCTTCTTGACTTTCAGTTCCCTTCACCATTCCCCTGATGTGGCACCTGGGTACCACTCTCCAGCTACCCCACTGTTTCCCCAGCGGGTTTCTGGGGCCTGGTGTCCGTCCCCAGCCCCTCCCTCAACGCTGCTGTGGTGGAGTCCTCCTCCTCCAGCCGGGCTCCCACCACATGTGCTGCCATCATCACCAAACCCTCTTTTAGTGAGTCCGAACTGTGAATCAAGGATGCTAGGAACTTGCCACACATCACCTCACCTCATCTCATTCTCCAAAGAGAAAGAAAATAGTTTGTACAACAGAAGGCAGAAACTCCGAGAGAGGACGTTGCTGGGTCCCATGCCTGTAGAGGGGCAGGGCTAGAATTCAGACCAGGCTCTGGGACTCTAAAACCCATCCTGTAGTGTCAGTGTCTTCAAAACCTGTTTCTTCCTACTCAGAATGCTGAAGGAGCCACCCACTGCTTACTGTGGACCCTTGAGGTACCCTCATCCCCCACCTTGCTTTTCAAGTCTCATCTTGTACTGGATGGATGGGTGTCCATACACCACGTGCTTTGGATCCAACCACATTTTGTTCTCGATCAAGAGCCATCTCGGTATCTTAACAAGCCAGCTGCTATCCCGTAGGCTCTCCCTGTCTTCTTCACAAGGAGTGTTCTTCCCTTTATAATTCCCTCTGCTGGATGACAAATTAGCCTTAGTGAGAGTAGCCCACTGTCCCCAGAAGGAGACATCTGAATGCCAAGGTGGGCAGTCCAGAATGCTGCAGCCACCCTTTAAAGATCTTTCTCCCTTCTTTGGCAAAGGTCCTGTGTCATGCCTGACCCCAGTATTATAAATTCCAGCCTTTTCACGTTATGGACACCTGGAGAGAATGACTGCATATTTCTACTTGGGACGCTACCATCGCCGGACTTAGAAATATGATCTGCATTTATATATTCTATGTCCACTGTGGAGCACACATTGCCAGCCACATCACACCTAGTTTACTCAGTATCCTAAGTGACAGAATAATGCTGTGGGTTAACATCGGCAGTATTCTCTGAGATGCTCTCCTTCCCGCTCACTGTTCCTTGCACAACTGCTACCTTTGGATCGATAGAGCTGCGGGAATTTTCTAATGATTTCTTATTCTGGGTAAGACAAAAGTGATTGCTTCCCCTTAGGGGTATGTTCTCAAAGGTCATTTATTTTGTCACTAAATTTTTTTGTTGTTGTTGTTAGCTGTGTCCTTTTAACCATAAACCTTGCTGTTTCTTTTTTAGTCTCTTCAGATGGAGGTACTGAGTCCGCAGCCTTAGTGGATGACAACGGCAGTGAGGAGGACTATAGCTATGAAGACCTGTGTCAGGCCAACCCCAGATATCTACAGCCAGGCGGGGAGCAGCTGGCCATCAACGAGGTACTCGAGTCACACTCAACAGGGGCAAATCTTGGATACCCAGTTTTCAGGGTGCTGAAACGCTTCAGACTTTGCCCTCTCGCTTCTTTCTTTTTCTTTCTCTCTCTCTCTTTTTTAAAAAGATTTATTAGAGCGAGTGAGCACGCGTGGGGAGAGGGGCAGAGGGAGAGAATCTCAAGCAGACTCCCCACCACTGAGTGTGGAGCCCAGCATGGGGCTCTGTTCCATAACCCTGAGATCATGACCTGAGCCGGACGCCTAGCTGACTGAGCAACCCACGCACCCCCTCTTGATTATTTTTTCCAAACATTCTAACACCTTGAACTCTGACATTCAAGCATTTTTTAGGACAGTTTATGTGGCTGAGTTTTCCAGATGACTATGCTCATCAGCACTCTAAGTAAAAGAGCAGCAACTGCTGCTTGGTGTTTGGGTAGTGCTTTCCAGCTTACAAAATGCTCTTCGTGATGTTATCTCGGAAAGATCTCACAGCCAGTCTAAGAGGTAGATGTTATAATTATTACCCATATTTTAACAAACATGAAGCTAAGAGGCCACGTCATTTGCTCATAAATGGCAGAGCTGAAATTAACCACGTGTTTCTCACTACAGATCTGGTGTTCTTTCCACCTCTGTGCGTCTTCACCCCTTTTTATGGAAATCTTTCGAGAAGGCACTTACCAGCTTTTGGCGTTCTTGATTAGAGCCTGTGGAGTGTCCGTTCTCAGTGAGCTAGCATCTCCATTAGTAATACCTGCTGTTGCTGTAGAGTGTGACAATGTCCCCGGGGGCTGAGGGGACCTGCAGCCCCCCACCCATGGCTGACTGACAGACGAGCTGTGTCTGTGCTTTCCTTTTTAAAGGAATCTGCTAAGAATCTGAAGATCAAGCTGGTTCTCTTTAATGGTCGTGGACTATAAAGTTAGACTAACAGTTTATTCAGACTGTGAATAAAGTCTGACAGGCAGAGATCACAAGTAGGCAGAGAGGCAGACAGAGGAGGTGGGGGAAGAAGGCTCCCTGCTGAGCAGAGAGCCCAGTGTGGGGCTCGATCCCATGACCCTGAGATCATGACCTGAGCCGAAGGCAGAAGCTTAACCCACTGAGCCACCTGGGAGCCCCAGACTGTGAGTGAAGTCTGAGGAATAAGTTCTAGGTGAAGTCCTGAGGGTCTTGCAGTCAAGTACACGCACAACTGTTAGAGGCCTGGCTCCGTGTTGTTTGCTCAGAAGCCATTTTGGTGGTGAATATTCCAGATACTCACATTCATTAAATAACTGACATATGACTGAGTTAGCCATTTTTTATACTTTCTTTAAAAAAAAGTAGATTTGGGGTTTCCTTTAAGAGCATATGAGACATGCCTACCTGATTTTGTTTTCCCTAATATGGAGACTCATTTTGTGTAACAATCAAATGCTAAGTATTGACTGCAAGCCAATGGCATGTACGAGGTAGGAGACATCCTTGTCCCCCTAGGAGAGCTCACAGCGTACCCCTTGTTCTTCTTCCACCTGGTTTTGCACTAAGCACGTGTCCCCATTGCAGCTGATCAGCGATGGCAGTGTGGTCTGTGCAGAAGCCTTATGGGACCACGTGACCATGGATGACCAGGAACTGGGCTTCAAGGCAGGAGATGTCATCCAGGTCCTGGAAGCTTCTAACAAGGACTGGTGGTGGGGCCGGAATGAGGACAAGGAGGCCTGGTTCCCCGCAAGCTTTGTCAGAGTAAGTGTGTGGTGCTTACAAATCCTTCTCACGACGATCTGTAGGGGAGTGGTAGAGTTGTCATGTCAGGCTCGAGCCCCCTCAATCCAGGTTCAGTTCTTTGTAATCAGTTTAATGAAAGCTTTCAGTAATTAGACTGGATTGAAGGAAACATTTCAACCATGGTCAACTAGTTTAACATTGCTGCTGTGGTTGGAGCCACTGGCCCCACTGTGATTCTGTGAGTACGTGAAGACTTAGCCTCAGGCCAGGCTGCCTTCCTCACAGCCGCAGAGAAGCGGAAACCCTGGGGGGCCTTCCGCCTGCTTCTGTTACCGCCTTCCCCCAAGTCACTTGTCACCTGTGTGTGGCCCGCAGTTGCGTGTCAATCAGGAGGAGCTATCGGAGAATTCCAGCAGCATCCAGGGTGAGGAGCAGGAGGAAGATGCCGGCAAGAACCGCCACAAACACTCGGAGAGCAAGCACCAGATGAGGACCAATGTCATCCAGGAGATCATGAACACTGAGCGCGTGTACATCAAGCACCTCAAGGACATCTGTGAGGTAAGACCCCAGACCCTGTGGACTCCCCAAGGTGGTCCTCAGTCAAACCCTCATTTTATACACTTTTCCGTAGCCCTCCCTTCTCCTCACGCCTTTTGGTCCATGTGGTCCCTGCATAGACTCCGCCCTCATTCAGTGCTTGTCTGCTCCCCCCACCCCCCACCGTGAGCATCAGTGGCTCTCTGTTGTAGTCAGTTTTCTGGGCGCTATGCAACTAGTGCTCTGAGGACTGACCTCCCGAGATGATTCAGAGTGAATGACTTTCAGAGGAGGCAACATCCTTTCAGTGAAACCCACGTGATGTTACAAAGGTCTGTCACTGTTTACAATCACAGACTCACAGATGAGGTTCTGAGCCATTTAGATGCGGACCAAAAAAAAAGAAAAATGTTTTACCTAGTGATATCCAAGGCCATGTTCTACAGTGTCATGGTATTCTATTAGGCAATAAATTTTACTTGTCCAGTGACAGTCTTTGTCTCTGTGGGTTCTGTACGAGCCTGACACGGCACTGGTATTGGCTCCATCTCCTCATTCCACTCTCCTGGCTGTGAATGTTGAGTTCTGCCCTCTCAGCTCGGCTGCGGACATTCAGCACTGAAGACTAGCTAAAGTGAGACAAGTGCCTATTTTGGAATCAGATTAACTGGCCGCATAAAGATAGAGCGATGTTTAGCTAATTTTTTTTCTTTTTTATTTACTTGACAGAGAGATAGAGAGCACAAGTAGGCAGAGCAGCAGGCAGAGGGAGAGGGAGAAGCAGGCTTCCCAGGGAGCAGGGAGCCCGATGTGGGGCTTGATCCCAGGACCCTGGGATCATGACCTGAACCGAAGGCAGCCACTTAACTGACTGAGCCACCCAGGCGCCCCATGTTTAGCTTATTAATGCTAACTGTCTTGTTCCCTGTAAGTGTCTAGTTAAGGGAGTTTCTTTAATTCACCATTTTAGGAAAAGAAGTCATGGCTAACGATTGTTGGGCTTTGACTTTGTGCCGTCCCTTGACCTGGATTAACTCCTACAAACACTCTCATCAGCTTGTCCTATCACCACGCCCCCTGCTCCTCCTTACAGATGAGGGAACTGAGGCACATTGTAGGTACTGTGGTGGGGCTAGGATTTAGATCAGTCTGCCTTAAAGCCTGTGTTTTGAACCTTTATATTGTCTTTCTGTTACAGTTCATACCAAATAGTCAGTGGTATGTATTTTATCGGCCAGTCTGCTTAGGCTGTGTAATTACATGATGCTGATTTGGGGATACTTATTATACATATCTATGGCCTTTCCTTCCCACCGCACTAACTCCTACCCCAGCCATAGTACAACTAGGGTGTTGTACGTCGAGAATGAATAGGCTCTAATCCATGCAGGCCTTGGATTAAAGAGCTGCAACTTTATGTTCTCTATAGAAAGTAGGTGATGGTGGAATCCTTGGGTAAGATGTTCTTGGCTCTTTGCCGTGACACTGAGCCGGCTGCATGAGCTCTTCATCAAGCTGTGGCATGCTGTATTTGACAGGTCTTCTCGGCTGTGAAATGAAATTAGGGATGGGAGAATGATTATCTTAAGAGTTTAGAAAAAGTGTGACAGTCCCAGTGTTTGCACTTTAAAATATTTGAAACCAATCAACTTTGTTTCAGGAACATAATCTGAAAACTTTATATAGTTTCTTGCTGTACACATCCTGCCACACGCACCTGTTCTCTTTCTTTTTGTTTTTTAAAATATTCATAGCACCCCGGGGTCTCTGGGGTATGATTATCCCAACAGGGACCCATAGGGTTAAGATAATTTTCTCTAATTAAAATCCCTTCTACAATAATGGCTTTGGGTCCCCAGAGCTATATTATTCAAATAAATAATTGCTGTAATCTCCAGATTAATTTTTAAAAGTTTACTTTGCTGTTTGCAGGGCTATATTCGACAGTGTCGCAAGCACACGGGAATGTTCACTGTTGCACAACTAGCCACCATTTTTGGAAACATTGAAGATATTTACAAATTCCAAAGAAAGTTCCTGAAAGACCTTGAGAAACAGTACAATAAAGAGGAACCTCATTTAAGTGAAATAGGATCCTGCTTTCTTCAACATGTATGTCACCTGTTACTTCTTCTTTCTAACATCTGGTTAAATAATTTTGGAATGTTTTCCACTCTAGAAAGGAGTCCTTTTTGTTCTGTTTCTTGCTTTGTTTGCTGGATTAATCTCTTAGGGACTGGAGATGTCAGCTGTAAATTAAGTTGCTTCGCTTATATGGCTACTCTTTACATAAATACCTCAAGATTTCAAAATCTTCCCACTTATATGCAGTTTTGAGGGTTTTAGGAGGTTGTATTTGGAATAATTTCTCATAATACCTATTAAGTGACTATTGTATGTTAAGCATGATTTCCAGGGTTTGCTTATATTAGCTCCTGTACTGCTACGGAGAAGGTATGATTATTTTACCCATTTTCCACATGCAGAAACGATAGCCCAGAGAGTAACTGACCCAAGGTCATACCTGAGTAAGGGGCAGGTATGGATTCAGACTGAGGATACCAGAAACTGCCTCAGAACAGTCTTATGATGATAGCGGGCTTATAACTGGGGATTGACTGCCCACGTTTAATACTAACAGATTTCACAGGAAGGAGACGTTATTCCCAGCCCAAATGGGTGTAATCATAGTGACAGCAGTGACAACAGCTGTCTCACGTGGCGCTTGCTGGGTGCTCGCACTGACTACACAGAGGCAGGGTGGGTTAATGTTAAACAGCCAAAAATAATGCTGTGGTGGCCCCACGCGTGGGAAGATTAGCCCCACGAATGCACCGGGCCTGTTTGGCCAGAGCAGAAGGTTCTGAGAGGCTTCAGAGGTCAGCGAAGGTCAGGTGACAGGGGGGCAAGACCTGGGGAAGGTGGAGCCTCTGGGTTGTGTGGGCCTTCCCGGGGTCCTGGACCACCGGAGAGTCTAGCTGAGGGACAAGGTGTGCTGCTTCTGGGCAGAAGGGGCTGGGGGCTCGGGTAGGCTGGGCTGCAGTAGGAATGTGGAAAGACAGCGACGTTGGCAGGGGATTTTTGAGAACCAGCTGACAAAACTGTTCTTGGGGAACATGGACAAGCAGCTGTTTGAACCGATTACAGGCTGTTGGGGCTCAAAGAATTGACGGGTGGGTTGGGAAAACCTGTCTTGTAGGGAAATAGTCTGGTGGGCAACATGTTGTGCTGAGCAGGGACAAGGATAAACTGTGAGGCAGGGCGCAGGCTGAAAGACACACGGCTGCGGGCTGGTGGAGTAGGCGACTAGGAGCCGGCAGCCCCGCCTCAGAGGAAACTGGGGGAAGCCCACCACGCCTGCAAAGGTTGGCCAGCAGGGCGGCAGCAGCCTGGAAGTGAGAGGCGGAGGAGAAAGGAAGTGATCCAGGGGCTTTCGATCAGACATCAGAGGGGACACGCGTGTGGAAGCCAGGTGGCAGGATGTTAAGGAGAGGACTTGCAGTGAGGGGAGCAGGTGGTGGCTTTGAATCCTGCCTTCATGGTCATGATCACCACCATATTTATCAGTGAAAGTAAAGAGGAGGAGAGGGGGAGAGTTGGATTTGTGAATAGTGCCTGCCTTTTCCTTAGAGCAGAGCTAGGGCAGACACAGTGGTGGCAGAGGGTTCCTTTTTCCCACGGAAGCCCCATGCAACTTTTGGGGTACACGGAATGGGGCTTCGAGTGGGACCAGGGCGCCAAGTCCTAGAGCTGCCACCCCACAAAGATAGCCCCTTCCCCCACCCTCCTCCTTCCAGCCACACCCACACCTGGTCTGTACGTGCCCCCTACCCCCACCTCAGAGAAGAGGTCGTGGCCCGAAGCTAGCCCCTGGTCTGATGCAGCTGTGCTTCTGCTTCTCAGCAAGAGGGCTTCGCCATCTATTCCGAGTACTGTAACAACCACCCGGGTGCCTGCGCGGAGCTGTCCAACCTGATGAAGCAGGGCAGGTACCGACATTTCTTCGAAGCTTGCCGCCTGCTCCAGCAGATGATCGACATCGCCATCGACGGCTTCCTCCTCACGCCAGTGCAGAAGATCTGCAAGTACCCCCTGCAGCTGGCCGAGCTGCTCAAGTACACCACGCAGGAGCACAGGTGGGAGTGACATGTCTGCTGGTAGATGCACACCCAGTGCCCACCCTTCGCTGTTAGCCCCGCACCCCAGGTCCCCGGGGTAGCACTCAGGGCTTCACAGAGTAGTGGCGGCCTACAGGTTTAGGGGTCCTCTTGACGCTCTTGGTTAGAGGTTAGCATCATGGAAGAAATTGTCACTTTGCTTAGAATATTTGAGATTATGAGGTCTTGAAACTGGGGTTGTTGGAAGAGGCTCCAGAATTTCCATTCCTAGAAACACTAAAAAAGTAAGAATAATTCTTAAACTGTGTCAGGAGCATACAGGGATTTGTATTGTACTGTTGGTCCTTAAAACTGATGTCTGTTTTATAAATCCTCTTTTGTAGCTACTCAGTAGTTAATAAGAACAGTTTTTTTTTTTTTAAAGATTTTATTTATTTATTTGACAGAGATCACAAGTAGGCAGAGAGAGAGAGAGAGGAGGAAGCAGGCTCCCTGCTGAGCAGAGAGCCTGACACGGGGCTCGATCCCAGGACCCTGGGATCACGATCCAAGCAGAAGGCAGAGGCTTAACCCACTGAGCCACCCAGGCGCCCCAAGAGCAATTTTTAAAAGACACCATTGTGAATACAGTTTCAGAAATATTTTGCTCCCCATCCTACAGTAGCTCCCCCTCAGAGCAGTATCATGTACTGCAACAAAACACTACTTTAGAGAAGGGTGAGGACTACCGAAGTTTAAACTTCTGGAAGACTGGGGAAATCTCAAGGATACAGCGTAATGTGTAGGGTTAGCTTGAAGAGGCATCCCGTTGAGGTCCTGTCCAGCTCTAAGCCCTTTCTTTTTTTAAAGATTTATTTAAGGAAAGAGACCAAGCGGAACGGGGGGCGGGGAGGGGTAGAGGCAGAGAGAGGGAGAATCTCCAAGCCGGCTCTGTGCTGAGCTTAGAGCTGGACACAAGGCTTGATCTCACAACCCTGAGATCATGATCTGAGCCAAAACCAGGCACTCCTAAGACCTTTCAGGCTCAGCCTGGGTGCTTGCCTATCTCCGTGATCCATTCCACCCCATCCCCTTGTGCTTGGAGCACGGGGCTTTTCATCACAATTACCCCAAAGCTCAATTTCCTTGTGCAACTTGCTTTGTCCTTAACTGAGTTCTTCTAGGGGAGCCAAAAAGTTATCCATTGCTTACTTAATAACAACTCCTGTTTTCTTGCATGTGCAGAATAAAGCGTAACCATGCTGTGATTTTTTGTAAGATCTCACCCCTTCTGTGTTGGGATGGGCAGGTCATTCTGTGCCATTCCCTGAGATGCGCAGGTCCCAACTGTGTGGCATCTTTAGGTGGCACTGGTTGGGCATTGCTGTGTTCTCACCATGCCAGAGCTGGAATGCCAGTGGGCAAGGTTTTAGGATGAAGCTTACTGTTTTAGGTAAGAATCAAACCTCACCGTGACTCCCATGTCACTGGTACAAAGCTTTCAGTGCGCCTACAGCCCTTGAACGGACGGTCTTGGAAGGTTCTAGTATGAGAGAGGGGGGACAGGATTGTAGCCAGAGGAAATGTGCTGTGCCAAACCACAACAGTTGTGGGTTCTACCAGCTAAGTGTGGCCCTAAGAGCAGTCAGATTATCTGTGGCAGCGCCTGGCCCTGTGGGGTATGCTTAATGGAGCATTCTTTTGCCCTGTCTGCTGCCTGCTGGACTCCTGTGGAGACACAGGGCTTGTAAAAGGAATCTTTTTGCAATTAGATTGGAAACTGGAAGGAGAAAAAGAGCTAGGTTACCAAACAGTAGAAGCTAGATGTGGATGCTAGTATAAAGAATTAAGATTAAAGGAATAAGAGAAAGGAGTTCATTGAAATAGATAAAAGGGAAGAGAGCTATATACATTTTTCTTTTTCTGATGGAAAAATAAGAAAACTTGAGTGCAGGGAAAATAGCCAAGTCAAGAGAGCCACAAATTTGCAGAAAATGTTAAAAAAAAAATACACCATGATGGGGAACTATAGAAAATATATAAGACAATAAGAGGCAGAGACATCTTGACAGACGTGGACAAGCAGATTGGTACATTCCAATATGGGCAAGGTATGGCCAGGGGACTATACATTATCCTTTAGTAGTTAATTTTTCTTTTTTAAGGGCATTTTTCAGTATGAGGCCTTTGCCTATTTTGGCTATCCACCCCCCCTCCCCACAAATCCTTTTAAAGGAAATGACAGAAAACCCATTTCCTTATCTTCAGGAAAACAAAAAAAATTTTTTTTTTTAAAAACGATTATACTCTGCCTCTTCTCTAGAATTGACAGAACATCTTGTAGGAAAAAATGTACAATTATTTTGTACACTTTCTTCATTGCTGGAGGGCTGGGGTGGGTGGTTGCTCCATTATTTTGGCAGTCCCCTGTGTCTCTTTTGTTCTTCCTTTGTACTCCACTGCTGAGTATAAATAGGCCTGTCTAGAGGCAGCAGGGTCTGCCTTGTGGGGGAATGCCCAGGGACTTCCCAGGGGCTGAGTTGTGTTTGGTAAATAGACAATAGAATCTGCTCCCAGGGCTTGCTTTCCTTGCTGTGCAGAAGGATATAATTCGGTGCTACTGAGATCCAAAAGCTCTATCTATCTCATAAGACACAGGAAAGTGCTGGAAAGCAAAGAATTCAGATCATTAGCTGGATGATTGGTTTACATGTCCCCAGATTATTAACTCTGAGCAAAACCTGAATGTCATACTTCCCAGTACGAGCCAGGTTCTGTTCTAGTCTGTGTGGCAAGTAGACCGGTAGTTTGTTTCCCTGATACCTGCAGTTTTAGAGGCTGAGGAACAAGAGCCTCCTCCAGAGGACGTTGCGGTTTGCTCTGACTGTAGCATAAGGAAGCACCAGAAACAAAGGTCTGTCAACCAGCTGTGTATGGTGTCAGCATTTACGTAACTCCCCATGTCGAGCCTCTGTGGCTTGTGTCCTCTTTGTGTCCTTTCTTGAACATGGTAGAAGATGAGACTCAGAGCGAATAATTTCTCTTGAGAATGGTTAGTTATTTTTAAAGTACTTTATATAGCAAAATTGGCTCTCTGAGAACCAAATCAGTCATAAAGACTATCCTTTCTTTATTAATGAAAATAATCCATTGTCACTGTGACTAAAACTTTATTTCTTGTGGCATTTACTTTCATTCATTGTGATTTCTGGGAAATGAATGAAAAGATTCTTATTCTGAAGAATGCCGGATTGCATTCGGTCATTTCCCTTAACCTATGGAGACTGTGGTCTATTCATGGAGGAAAAGAAAAAGGAAACAATGGCCGTTATTTAAATGCTACTCTGTCTAGACTATTAGCATACAAATCCAGGATGGAGTGTATTACTTTGTCAGTCCTGTTTCATGGGTTTCAGGTTCTATGGTTAAAACGAGCCTCCTACTTTACAGTGATTACAACAACATAAAGGCAGCCTATGAAGCCATGAAGAACGTGGCCTGTCTGATCAATGAGCGCAAGCGCAGGCTGGAAAGCATAGACAAGATAGCGCGGTGGCAGGTGTCCATCGTAGGCTGGGAGGTAAGTGCGCACCCCTTCCTGCACCTGCCCCGCGGCCCAGCGCTGCTCACGCCCTCCCTCACTCTAGACTCATTTGATGATGTTCTGTGACATCCTGTCACCGATACATTATAACATTATATTCTTGGCTCTAATGGCATATATATTTTGAGGCAGGTGGTTGAACTTAACAGTCAGCTACTTTACCAGAAACTCACTTCCACCAAAAAAATCAACTCTGAAGAATGTCTGTAATTAATTTATTATTTACGCTCTGTCTTTCCTGCTGGAAAGTATGTTCCATGAGACCAACAGGAGAACATTTTTTTAAAAATATTTATTGATTTGAGAGCGAGAGGGTGTGGGGGTAGGGAAAGGTAGAGGGAGAGTCTTACACAGACTGAGCTGAGTGCAGAGTGGGACACGGGGCTCTATCTTGCGACCCTGAGATCACTACCAGAGCCGAAACCAAGGGTTGGGTGCTTAACCGACTGTGCCACCCAGGCGCCCCTGGAGAACATTTAGAATACAAGTAGTATGGTGGGTGTATGGACTCTGGACTCACACTGCCTGTGGTTGAATTGGGTATGATCTGGGCAGGATTAAGATTTTCATCCTTAAGATGGGTTTGAAAAAATTAGCTACCTCATAGAGCTCTCGCGAGGATTCTGGAAGACGGTGGCAGATGCAGTGCTTGGCCCAAGCTGGTCACACTGGTCCAGCGTGCGTATGTGCACGTGCATGTATGCACATTTATTTATAAAAACAACGGCAGTTGTGTTTCCTGCGTGCCTGGCACTAGTCTAAGCCATTTCTATATGTGAACTCATTTAATGCTCTCAATAATCCTGTGGGGTAGGAGCTGCTGTTACCCCCATTAACAGATAGGGGAATGGAAACATGGCAGGGTTAAGTGGCTTTGCTCGAGCAACGAATGCTGTTCTGATTGTTTTCAGACCAAGCAAAATTCATCGTACATTAAACTGACTGGGCAGAACTCACTGTCCTTAAGAATTAAGAGAGTTTGGGTTGGGAAGTTAGGTTTTTAACTAAAGTAGGTTACAGCAGTGAACGTTGGAAAGAAACACTTCTATTTCAGGGGCCATAGAGCCTTCCGGAGCTTGGCTGGGCCTTCAGACATCACTGCATTAAACTCTCTTACTTTGTAAGTGAAGAATCTGGGGCACAGAATTGCTCTAGGCAAGCCAGTAGAACTATTTTGGAGTCAAAGTAGTTTTTTGCCTCCACAAAATACTGTGTATGACTGGGATTAAAGGAGGATAAAATCTTATAAATCAGACGCCAGTGTTGTACTGAATACCACAGAGTTCCATTGGGTTAGACCCAACCTAATACTGTAAAGATGTGTTTTTTCCTCGTGTTCTTGGACTGTGACATTTAGGGGATAATTCGTTGTCAGAAGTTTTACCGATACCTTGCTGGCTATTTGCTGTCTGGTCTTTTGTTTCCAATATCCTAAGCTAGTTTTTCTGGGAGCCATGCTACATACCAGACTGAAAAGCCAGAGCCCCAGAGTCTAGAGCAGGAAGTCCCCCCCACATAGAAAGCCTCCTTGGTGTCCTTATTCTCCGAGGAGCAGCCATTTCAGACTGACGGGAGTCCATTCATCCTTGTAGGGAAGACCCTTCAGATAGCACAGAGGCACTGTAACATTTTCCCACTGGGTAGGAAATAAAAGTAGTTTCACACACAAGGAGATGAACCACCCGTGTCTGGAAGTGGCCTTTTTTAGCCCTGCTGACCTGTGAATGGATCTCCTTTAACTGGAAAGTAGGAAAAAGAGTGTCAGGACTTGTCCCTGTATCATGACACATTCTCACGCAATCCGAACGGGAAGGTCTTAAGATGCGTGTTCATCCTCGCAGGGGCTGGATATCCTAGACCGCAGCTCCGAGCTGATCCATTCCGGGGAGCTGACCAAGGTCACCCGGCATGGCAAGAGCCAGCAGCGGACATTCTTCCTGTTCGACCATCAGCTGGTGTCCTGCAAGAAGGACCTGCTGCGCAGGGACGTGCTCTACTACAGAGGCCGCACAGACATGGATGACGTGGAGCTCGTGGACCTGGAGGACGGCCGGGACAAGGACTGGAACCTCAGCGTGAAGAACGCCTTCAAGCTCGTCAGCAAAACCACGGACGAGGTTCATCTGTTCTGTGCCAGAAAGCAAGAGGACAAGGTGCGGTGGCTGCAGGCCTGCGAGGACGAGAGGCGGCGCGTGTGGGAGGACCGCGAGATGGGTGAGCAGCGCCTCTGCCGCCTGGCCTCAGGCGCCGGCCCCACAGGCCGGCTCTTCCCAGTCCTCTCCCAGGGGGTGCACATCCTTAATACAGCTGACCCTTGAACAATGCAGGGGTTGGGGCACCGACCCCCGCCCCAGTCACAAATCCATGTGTAATGCTTGACTCCCCTAAAACTTCACTAGTCCCAGCCCACTATTGGCCAGAAGCCTTACCGATAACGTAGTGGATTAACACATATCTGCTATGTTATATGTATTATATGCTGTATTGTTACAATAAAGTAAGCTGGGGGAAATGTTATTAAGAAAATCATAAGGAAGACAAAATACATTCACAGCACTGCCCTGTATTTATCGAGAAAACCCCTCATATAAGTGGACCCACGCTGTTCAACCCCATGTTGCTCAGGGGTCAGCTGTGATTCTGAACTTGCTGCGGGACAGCCCATGACAGACAGAGTTCCTACAAGGCGGCATTTAGTCAGTCGTCTGTGTGTTGATACTCACAGTACCCCACTGCACCCAGAAGCGGGTCCTGCTTGGGAGGATGTCGTCCTAGTGTCCGTCCTGGTGACAGTCCTTGCTGCTTCTCCATTTGTAATCTTGTCAACCTCTTACAGTTCCTCAGGGAATAAGGTTCTTTGCTGCGGGTTCTGTTGAACACCTCAAGGTTAATATGGGTCATGTTTTAGTTTTACTCTCTAATGGTGTCACTTTTTAAAAATTTTATTTAAATGCAATTAATGAACATATAGTGTATTATTAGGTTCAGAAGTAGAGGTCAGTGACTCATCAGTTGTATATCACACCCAGTGCTCATTGTATCAGGTGCCCTCCTTAATGTCTATCGCCCAGTTACCCCATCCCCCTGCCTGCCACCCCTCCAGAAGCCCTCAGTTTGTTTCCTATGGTTAGGAGTCTCTTATGGTTTATCTCCCTCTCTGATTTTGTCTTTTTTTATTTTTTGCTCCCTTCCCCTATCCTCCTAGGGAAATCATATGATAATTGTCTTTCTCTGATTGACTTATTTCACCTGTTTTGAATGTTTGTCATGTCTGTTCCTAAATCCAGGAATGGAAATTTCAGAAAATCAAAAGAAACTTGCCATGTTAAATGCTCAAAAGGCAGGACATGGAAAGTCAAAAGGTAAGTTTTGAAGAAAGCTTCGTCTTCTTATCTCCTTCGTGCGTATCAGTATGGGAATTAAAATCAGGGAGAATGAAGTCATTAGGATGCTGATGATCAGCTCCTGACAAAGGAGAGACGTACAGGTGAAACTCAGAATGATAGGGAACAAATCCCCCCACCCCTCCAGTAGGTGGTTTAGACTAGTCTGCATTTGGGTTTCAGTGTGAGTATGCTTCAGTATATGCCGACATTTGAACATGAGCCTGTAAGATGTGTTTTGAATTGGTGCCGAAGAGCTTCTGCACCTCCCCACCCTGAGGTCGTGCTGGTGTTCTTCCTCGGGCCAGCCAGCTCACCAGTCCAAGGCAACCCAGCAGCTCTTGCGTGTTTCGGGCATGCATGGAGGAAATCTCCAGCCCCAAACTGCTTATCAGTGCAGGCTGCATTCTAGCATAGGTAAGAAAAAAGGGTCCAAAATTCCAGTAGATCAAGAAATAAGCTGGAAAGAAAACACACTAGCTTATTTAGAGCAACGAATCCTACTCTTCATGCATATTAATTAGATTGCCTGATGGCTACTGAAGATGACCAGTGCTCAGGTCACACCTCATTCATTGTTCTGATGAGCAAAAAAGATTATATTTTATTCATTTATTTCTTTATAGTACTGATAATAAGACATGAGCTCACCGAACGGAAATAAAATAATAAGGATTTTTATTCCAAGAATATTTGTTATATTCTTAGAACCTTTTCTTCAGATTGACTTCCTACTCTTAAGAACAGTTTATCCTCTGAAGTGTGTCCCACTCAGGATTTTTGTAACCGAAAGTGCAAAAATAAGACCAATTAAGCCCAGGATGGTGATGTGCCATCAGCTGAGGGCCAAGAAGAATTCATGACCAAAACAACCCTCAGTGTTCCATTCCCCTGTTCAAAGGCAGAATCCCTCCCCCCCTCCCCGCCCAACTAAGTGATAAATACCTTTGAGAAGAAAAAAACCCAACTCTCGTTCTTTTTTTGGATCTCCACGTCAGTGGCAGGTGACCAGTAAATATCTATTTGTTGGAGTGTATCAGTTTGTGTCGGCATCTGCCAGCAGTCACTGGCTCAGCAGCTAGACACCTGAATGGAGGGAACGTGTGTGGTGGTGGTCGCCCGCTGGGCACCTCTCAGCAGGGAAGGCCGGGAGAGCCTTGTGGCAGGTCAGGGCCAGGATGCCCTCTGGACTGAGTCCTGGCTCCCTCTAGGACCCACGTTCTTTCCTCCTGTCACTCTGACTTTCACAGTTAGCTTGCAATCCTGGTGCTCAGTGTCCCAGGTCTTCTCATTACCTTGGTGCAGATTTGAAAACCTATTCCAGTGAAACTGTTTCGATTATGCAGTTCGGTTCGGGGACCCTGTTCTCAACACGTTACTTATATGAGCTCTTAATTCTCACAGCAGCTCGTAGGTGCTGTTATGTTGGCTCTTAGGTGTACTTTGGGTTCATATGAATTAAGAATCAGCTAAGAACTCAAGTCTTGGCGCTGTTTTTCCCTTTCGGCTAACGAGTGACGCTGGGTCCATGTTCCACCCTTCTCCCCTCTCGAGTTAGGCTACAGCGGATGCCCCGTGGCCCCGCCGCACCAGAACCTGCACCCCCTTCACCAGCGCCACGTCACCGTGCCCACCAGCATCCCCCAGCAGCAGGTGTTTGCCCTGGCAGAGCCCAAGAGGAAGCCGTCGCTCTTCTGGCACACGTTCAACAAACTCACCCCTTTCAAGAAATGAAAACAGGAGGCCACACGTTGGTTGGCTCAGATGTCGTAAAGCGGAGAACCATTTCTGTTTCTCTGTGCCCAACCCAGTGCTGAGAATTTCTTTCGGGGACCAGTGAAGAATAGAAGTCTTGGACGTGACCGAGGTGCCTCTGAAGACCCAGCTCCTCCTTGGAAGGGAGACGAAGGTCATGACGCACGGCCTCGATGTCCATGAGACCGCTCTGGGCCCTGTGCCAAGATGGCTGGGCCGCAAGAACCAGTGACCTGCTCTGCGGTGATGCTGAGCAGTGACCCCAGTGGGCATCACTGATGATGGGCGCACGCCCTGTTGCCGTTCCTGAGGAGGCACTCGATGACGATTCCACTTTGGCACATGGATTCGAAGGGGACAGTCGTGATGGGGTTGGTACAGTAGCGTCTCACCAGCACGGACAAGCTGTTCCTGTCTTCCACAGTATTAGGCGACTTAGTGCCTCAGTGCAGATGGCCGTGGTGTCCCCTGGTGTCCTCTGAATTGTTACCAAGTGGTAGTGCCAGCTTCCCCTGGCAAGGTGCGTCCCCTACAGGCTAGAGGGAGAAGCGTGATGAATCCCTTCTGGGGAACACGGTCCAGGGTACTTCAGCATCCTGAAGATGTGGCTCCTTTCCAGGGAGAAAGTGTGAAATCCTGCCACAGGGTGGACTGTCCTCAAGGCAGGTCCCTTCCTGCCGGTGTGTACAGCATGGGACTCCACGGGCAGAAATCACACCTATGTGCACGTTGTGGCCTAAGGAATTAATCAGACCTATCCATTTGCAATATAGAAACCCATTTACTTTAATTATCTGATACAAACGAAACATGCACATGCACCCGTGGAAGGACATCTCAGAGTGCGCTTTCCCACCAGTAGTTTCTGGAGTCCCCACCAGAATAAGTAATTAAGTTACAGTGACCTGAACATTCCACCAAGGAAACACATGGTTCAGAGTAGCCCACCTTCCTCAGGATTCAAAGCTGACTTTGTTGCATAAGCCCCAAACAGTAGTGCTAACCCCGCCCTTATTACTCTGTCAGGAGGGTTCTGAAGATTCATTCTTTATTAAGAGACCTTAACAACAATACATCTAGACTGAGACATAGCGGTCTGTCCTAACGAAGGCCACATGGGCTGATATCTGGCGATAGTAATCTCCTTGTTGTCTATATTGTAAGTGTTGATGAAAATAACTTTTAAATATGTCTGGAGACAACAAATTCTGCAAGGGAGAGGCCATTTAAATGTACTTAGTGCACTGGACGGGGATATTGTCATCCACACTTTGATTTTCTATGTGAGAATCCCCTTTTTGTACACTACTCAGAGTCCTGTTTTCCAGTAGGCCTGTGCTGGAGAATAAACAAACCTGTAACATCCTAGACAGAGGTGGAAACTGTACCTACAAGCGTCTGGTCCCTCCTCCCTCCACCCCCACAATCCCCCCTACCCAGGGCCGGTCCCGAAGGAGGTGACAATCCCACATCAAGAAGACCTAATTCTGGACATCTGGGTGGACCTTAGAGCATTACCTGGAAATGTTTTCAGGTCTGCCCCCATGATGTGCTCACTTGGACGTAGGACAGCTACAAGGTGGTGCTGCCCTGGGCTCCCTGATACCCAGTGTCCCAGGATAGAGGCTGCTTCTGTGAGGAAACTTCCAGGAGGTGCTGTGGCTCCGAGTGTAAGAGCATGCACATGCGTGCATGTGTGTGTATACATGCACTTGTTTCTTTTGTGGATAGACCTCTCGATTTTAGTTGCATTTATATAACTGACCTAAAATTTTTACCAAGAACATATAATGACCTATTTTGAAAATTACACTTAAAATGCTTTTTGTGGACCCCTCAGCAATAACTAGGAGTCTCTGTGCTAAACAGAGTTGTTTGTATATGCAACAATTTTGAATATTTTTTTAATACAAGAAAATTAGGAAAGAAAAGAGAACCACTTGCTTAATTTTCAGTGAGAAGTCAATTCAAGTAAAGAACCACTTAATGGGCTTCCATTTACTAATGTTTCCTAAGGTGCAGTGAAGTGATTTAAGTTCTGTGACCAGTCCCACTGTATTTCCTGTCAGAGCCCTGACTTCTGGTTGCCACCTGTCCCTCCAGGGACTCTCCAGAAATAGCAGGAAGTTCGGGCACCAGCGCCTGGACAGTGCCCCGCGCTGTCCCTGTGAGCTCCATGCAGGGTCGGGGGGTGGTGTCAGTTAATCCCAACCCACCCTGAGTAGGTTCTGCTTGGCCTTTTCTGGTGATTTTGAAAAATGAGAAATTTTTCTAAGCAGGTAGAATGCCTTTTACTTCTTTTAAATCTGTTTATCTAGTTTGAGTTTTATTACCAGACGCATGACTTTGATAAAGAATAGATGGCTCAGTATTCTAATTTTAGGTTTGCCCACTTTCCTTCTTGATGTAAGTCCTGTGCTCCACTTGCAAAGAACACGAGAGAAATAAACCAAGAGCCCCCAAATGGATTTTGTATGGATTTCTTGGGAATCTTGGTTTCTCCCTTTTTCTTCATTTTAACCTCGTATTGCATAATATGGATGCCCCCACAACACACATGCACGCACTCTCTCACACACACACACAAAGATAGCAAAACACTTTGACAAATCTCAATTTATTATTTATGTTTCAGAACCTGTTGGAAGACAGTTGAAATGGCCTTGGCCTTGGGTCAAAAGCAACCTTCTCGATTTTCATCGTACCTAAAGTGCACAACCACCTTGCAGTAAATCGTAAACAGTCATAAAATGGAATGTTTGTAAAATCTTAGAGAAATCGCATTCTTCGTCTTTGGCCTGCAAGTAAGCAAAAGGCTGGCAGCAATGTGCCAGAGCTTTCCTGGGGGACCCTTCTTGCTAGGTTGGGGTTTTTTTTTGTTTTTTTGGTTTTTTTTTTTTCCAGTAGATCTCCTCTTTTCCCCTCGTAGATCTGATTTTGTCATTGAAAACATTTCACCCGTCTGCACGCTGTTTCTGAATACGTTGTGCCTCTTTATACCTAATCCAGACAAAGACCAACTCCATGCCTGTTCAGAAAATGCCCTCAATCCTACACCACTGTTGTCTGGACACAAAGCAGAAGTGCATTTAATTCACACTTTGTATCACAATAGAAGTCTTCTGTAAAAGCCATGACTCAGTATTTATCTGCTGGAAAACTCTCCATGCCCAAACTGCCGGTATTTCTCAGTACACATCAAGTTAGTTACCTAGCCAGAATAGAAGAGCCTGATTACCTGGAGTTAAGGAGAAAATTGCTGTCTTGTTATTTTATGGAAGACGGGAGAAACCGATGTGTCCCTCACAGGACAGCACTAACAAGTGTGGGTACACATCCTTCCTATGGCTGACAGGCCAGGGATGCTGGGCACAAATCAGCTGGGTCCAACTTCTCAAAAACGTTGGTCCCTATAAGCTTAACTGACACATGTCCTTATTCAAATTTCACTTGACTAATGCTCTTATTCTCAGGAGGCTTGCAGTGGAAGTAGAGCTCAGATGGTTTTGAGAAGAATAAGTAGCAACTCTCTGAACTTAAAAGGAAAAACCCAGAAACGTACATATTTGATGCAAATGTTTTTAGCTAGAACGCACTTGACGTTACTGTCCTTACTTAACTCCTAGACATCGACATTTGTATTTAGAAAATACTCTAACAGATTCTGTAATTTAATAATTGGTCTTTTTGTAAATATTAGCATCAGCTGTGTTTAACTTACCTATTTTGCAGCTTTTAGTAACCTTTTCCTTGAATTTAACTCAACATCAAGACAGTGTTGTTAAGTCATGTGCCAGCTTCCAAACTGATGAATTTGCTGTTGACAGCTGAAGTATGTTGTACAAGACTGCTATAACTTGACATGTATTTCTGTTGAATGAAGTTTTTGTAAAAAAAAAAAAATTATTTACAATGTTATTTGAATGATTTCTTGTAAATGCTGTGAATCTATATTTGTTGTTTTGTATCTGTATATTAAAGTTAATTTGCCAAACTGGTTCCAGTAATGTATCTGAGTAGTAAAATAAGACTATGTATATTTATTTATTTTTATTTTTATTTTTTCTAAGTAGAGAGGGAGTGCTAGGTGGGTTTCTGGCATTTCAAGCTCATTTCCTTTCTGGACATTGATATACTTCCTTTAAGTAAAAATTCATCCATGGACGAGCAGGCTTAAGCCCCGTAGACAGGTATGGGAGAAAGGGCTCCCAGAGGAACAGGGAGGAGCCATTTGACTGAAAAAAGTTACCATGGCTTGGAGAAAGCCAAACCCAAAGTGCTAAGGCCCCCCTCTGCTCTCTAGATGGGGACGGTAGATGAACCGCACGTGCCTTTGTATATACTTTTCATTTCAGAGCTGCTGCCCTGGTGGAGATGAGGCCACTTCACCAGGCGGTCGGCTGCTTACCCTTTGGGGGCAGGGAACATAGAATTTCCGTCTCTAATTAACAGCTCAGAGAAGTTGAGTAAATAGCCCATTGTTTGCTGTGACTGTAATCAGGAAGGTATTCCTATGAAGGTTGCCAAGCAGCAGTCCCCATGTGTGTTTACTCTAAACGTCTACCTACTTCCCAAACCGATCTGCTCCCCCTCCTTGGGCTGCCCTGGTTGAGGGGTTGGCTTAGAAGTGAGGAGGGGAAGAGGGAGCACTGGGAACCTGAAATCTTGATGCTCAAGGATGGCTTCCAGGGACCAAGCCGGTGCCCTATGTAGGAAGGGGTGCAAAGAGGACAGTGGGAACTTTCTAGAAGAGCCGAGGGGAGATGACCTCTCATGACAGCCACCTGCTCTGTGCACTGGGGAAGCAAGCTCAAATGAGTAATCCTCCATAGGAGCATGTGGTCAGAGGGAGACAGGAGCATAAAGGTGCTGTTAAAATTTTCAGTGTGAATTATGCAACACTAGGGGTATGTGCAAATTACATGGGCTTCAGTGTTCTGGGAGCCAAGTTCTCTCATCTGGTGTCAGGGAAGGAAGGTGGCCCAGGAGGCGAGGCCCAAGCAGCATGGCAGGGCCCCTGGGTGTGTTGCTTGAATCAACGTGCTACAGTTGTGTGAGAAGCCTCAGTGGTGGAAGTTGGATCCCGAAGACTCTGCCAACCAGGATGAGATGCTGGGGTTTCATTCTGTAGGGAAGGAATTGAAGGCAAGGAAAGCTGTGCCCAAATTTGCCCCAGAGCTCATGCCAGTGGCAGAAGAAAGCGTGGATTTAAAACCAGAGGCAGGAGATGACTGGGGAGATGGTGTCCAGCAGAGATAGTGGGAAGGGAGGGGAGATTGGATGTGAAGGCTGCTCAGCCACGGCCACAGCCCTTGGGAGGAGATGTGGTTCCCAAGTTGTGCCTTGGGGGTGATGCTGGGGTTGATGGCCGGCTGCTGGCACCATCCACGGATCCAGAAAAGAGCAGCTGGGATGGCGGGCCCTATATGACTGTCTGTTCCCACCTTCGGGGAATGCAATGCCACGTGTAGCCCCAGAGAGAGGTGGGAGTGGGAGAGGGGGTGGAAAGGAAGCAGAGAGCAGACAGGAACAACCCCAGAGAGCAGCGAGGCAGAGGAAGGCAGCAGGGAAGAAGCTGGGGATGGAGAAGGAGGAAGATAAGGATGACATGGGGCAGGGGAGGACAGCAAAAGCAGAAAGGAGGAACTGTCAGCTGCTGTTCCCTCCCGCTGAGGAAGGACTGAAGGTGTCTGGGTGCTTCAGGGATCAAGAGTCGAGCCTGTTAACGGGCTGGTGGAAGAGAAACCGGCTCTGCTAAGGTCACTGAATTAAATCCTGCCACTTCCCTATGACGCTGGGACTGCTTCGCCTGTGGGCCAGATGAGGACATGGAGGCATGGCTAGTGGAGATGTGTCTCCTCTGTTCAGTGGGACTTGCCCTACACCTGCATACCCCATTCTCTGTGTGCCCTCTGCAACCCGACTAGGTTCTCTGAGTTGGTTCTCAACACAGTGTTGAGTACATTTGTCCTCTGAATGCTATTTTTAAGATCCATGTTCATAGACTCTGACCGGGAAAAATTAAAAATTGTTACAAGGCATCAAAAAAAAAAATTGCACCATATTCCCCTCAATGGCAGATGGGGTGTGTGTGTGTGTGTGTGTGTGTGTGTGTGTAGAGACGAGCATGAAATTCTAATGTTACACAAGTGTCTCAAATCAAAGGACCTCCACAGAAATGTGAGAGAGACAGTTAAATGATGTCCGTTCCAGTGGTCTAGAATTCAGATAACCTGTTTGTCTTCGGTTTTGTCCTGTTGGCCCATGATGGGCCCAAGGTCAGCAGGAAAGCTGCTCAAGGAAAGGCACAAACATCACTTTCCGAGAAGACACCTGCTGTGTGGATTCCTTCTTCCAGAATACTCGAAAGTGTACCCTGCTTTCTCCCTTTTTTGAAAAAGACGGGAGGGGGAAGGAGCTAAGTTTTCTGAACTGGTACCGGTAGAAGATGCTACCAGACTCCAGTGTGGCTGCAATTTTTGAAGTTCTTCCAAGACATCTTGTGCCTTACTCTGTTCCCTCCCCTTCCTGCTGTTTTGCAGATAGACCCACTAGGGAATTCTGTGGCAGGAAGGCGTGATTTTATTTAGTTAGCCCTTGATTCCTGGTCTGTGCCGCACCTGGGTGCAGCCTGCAGCCCCGGGGGTCAGGTAAGTGCACTAGGAAACAATTTATTTAAATTCAGTTTCAGGCATCAGAATCGGAAAATGGCTCTTACATTTCTGGTGTGCGATGATCCTGCTTAATTATTTGCAAAATAGGCAGATTCTACAGAGCTATGGGTAGGAAACGAGCAAGCTGGTCTCAAAATTCATTCTTGAGGAAGAGAGTGGACAGGAGATAAAAGCAGATTTTGAAGTTCTTCTTCGGGAACACTGCAAACTGGCTGGGAGGAGGGATGACGCTGTCGAAGAAATGGTAAGAGTAGCAGACTTCGAGGGAGCTTTCTAGAGGAGCTGGCAGATTCTTTGGCACAAATGGCAGTGTGTACATTTTTATATTTATGACTATACTAATTTACAAGGTGTAGCTTAAAAACGAGCCCCTCCACATATGTTGAAGAAGAAATACATCTAATGTACGATGGGTAGGGTGTGTGGAAGAAAACGTACTCAATGGGGAAACATCTTGTGATGTTTAGATCCTTAAACTGTCGAATCTGGGAGGGATGTTAGGGCTTGTTCCAGCCCTTGAATTTGAGGCACAGATGCAGAGGCTCAGAGGCTGGGAGACCCACTACAGCTCAGCTGGCCTCTGGCAGGTTTTTTAGTGAATGAAGTAACCTTTTATCAAGAAATTCAGTAGTGAGGGAGCAATCTAGGTCAAGCATAGGAGAAACAACCAGAAATCAGAAGTTAACTAAATAAGGACCTATGGGGGGAAGGCGGGGTGGAGGTTGTCTAACTCCAAAGCCCTTGGGTCTGTGCGCCTCTGCCCCGAACACTGTCGGGCGTGTCAGGTTTATGAGATCACAGCAGAAAGCCAGGGTCTTTTGTCCCATGAACTTGACGTTCAGCAGAAGGATTGCCTCTATTCTCTATGATTCACAGGCTTATATGGATCTGTCTGAGACAGGGACTGTTTTCAGTTTTAATCTGTTGCCTGAAGGGCTGTATATGGGGGGGAGTGCTGGCTAGTCTGACAACTGGGCTGACTGCCCATGTCCACAAACCTCCCTCCCTTTGGATGAGTGCTCAAACCTTTGACAGCAGGAGCCTTGTGTTAGTCAAGATGTGGGCTTAGCAGCAGGGAAAAGAGACCCCAAATCACAATGGCTCAAGTAAGTTTGTACTATACTTCTCTTTTTACTTTTTTTAAAAAAGATTTTATTTATTTATTTGAAAGAGAGAGCACAAGCAGGGAGAGTGGCAGAGGTAGAGGGAGAAGCAGGCTCCCCGCTGAGCAGGAAGTCTGACACGGGGCTCCATCCCAGGACCCCAGGATCATGACTGAGCCAAAGCAGATGCTTAACTGAATGAGCCAGCCAGGTGCCCCTCGACTTCTCTCTCATGTCAGGGATGGGCTGGTAGGTGAGCTCTGGTCTGTGCTATCATCAGACACCAGAACTTTTCTATCCCTAAAGTGTTGGCCTCCTTCAAGGAGTCCAAGATATCTCAGCTATGCCCACTCCAGCCATGGGAAGGGGAAAGGCACCGGGGGTGGGGTGGGGGGGGGGCGGAGAGAGCCCTTCCCTTTAAGGCTGTGGTCCTTACACAGATGCCTTTTTTTAAGTTCCCACTGGCCCAAATCTACTTTCTATTTTTTTTTTAAAGATTTCATTTATTTATTTGAGAGAGAGAGAGAGAGCACAAGCAGGGGGAGCAGCAGAGGTAGAAGGAGAAGCAGACTTCCTGCTGAATAAGGAGCCCGATGTGGGGCTCGATCCCAGGACTCTGGGATCATGACCTGAGCGGAAGGCAGACGCTTAACCGACTAAGCCACCCAGGTGCCCCACATCTAGTTTCACTGTATTATCTGGGCTGCCGCAAGGGAGGCTGGGAAATGTCCACTGTGGGCAGCACCATGCCACCTGAAATTTCTATTACCAGGAGCAAGGAGAGGAGAGCTGTTGGAAAAACTAGCAATCTCCACCAAAGGCACTGACAGGGATTAGAATTAACACCCAGTCACATCCCCAAGTGATGCTTTGTACCCAGCTGGAGCCAGGATATTTCTTTCGAAAGCTCTTTTTCTCTCTTTCTTTTTAAATCATTCCACAAATATTTGCCTGTGATGTACTGAAAATAAGCAAGTGAAAAGATGCTGTTGCTATCTTCAAAATGCTAATAACATAGCATGGCACCAAATAAGTGATCCCAGTGTAGTGTAGCGTGGAGAACAGATGGGGGTGATCCAACTAAGAGAAGAGGGAGGGGAAGGGAGAGAGGGAGGTGGGGCTTCCTAGCTCCAGTGCATTCTGGGGCAACACCAGACCTAGCAAATAAAGGCTGATTCTATCAACTGTACTTGAACTAATGAAACTGAGGATCCAATTCATGGCTTTGTGAGACCACAAATGTACCTTTTTATTTTATTTTATTAATTAATTAATTTATTTTTAAAATTTTTATTTATTTATTTGCCAGACAGAGATCACAGGCAAAGAGAGAGGGGATGGGGAAGCAGGCTCCCCGCTGAGCAGAGAGCCCGATGCGGGGCTCCATCCCAGGACCCTGAGATCATGACCCGAGCTGAAGGCAGAGGCTTTAACCCACTGAGCCACCCAGGCACACTGTACCTTTTTATTTTTATGGGTAACGTATTAATACAATGTTTACTATACAACTTCCTGGTGCAAGCTCTGATGTCCCTCTTCTCAGTTTTCGTATTAGAGACAGTGCCATCACTCATCTCACTACATATTTGGGAGCAAAGCATATTCAGTTATTCAAAATCATTTATTGAAGTTTGCCTTCATGCTGGGCACACCGTATAAGCAAGTATACAAAACTAGAGAAAGAAATTACGGAAGGATAAATGCTCGCTTTTTTCTTAGTTCTTCTCAGCTGGAGTACAAAATGGAGTTTTATCTTAATTTGACACCTTTATGATCTTGTGATCTTTGTGTTATTGGAATAATCGTAGCACACATTATTTTAAAAATTAAGAAGGAAAGATTTAGACCCCTGAGCAGAGGTTGGTCTGTGGCATTTCGATTTGACTACTACCGGTCACTTCTGAGTTAAACAGAAGAGGATGGTGGAGATTATTTATGGAATTTGGCTCTAAGAAAACAACTCAATTTCCTGAGATGGCGTAAGTTTGTGACTTCAAAGGGAAACATCTGTATTTCCTTTTCCAAAAGTACTTTAATTGCATCAAAATGGACCCTGTGATATTTCGGTGCTTCCATAAGATGGCGACATAATCCTTCAGATGACAAGTCTTGCTGGTTTTAAAAATAAAGATCTAGAAATATTTTAATAGACATGGTAAAAAAGCATTTTTTTAAAAAAGAAAAATTCTCATAACCCCACCATTCTAAAACAACCATGTTCACTTGGGTATCTTTGCTTCTAGTTTTTGTCACTATGAATACATAATTACATAGGTACACTCATCATGTGCATCGCATTTTTTTTTTTTTTTAGGATTTTATTCATATGTCAGAGAGAGCGTGCGCACAAATAGGGGAGCGGCAGGCAGAGGGAGAAGCAGGCTCCCCCCTAAGCAAGGAGCCTGAGGCAGGACTTGATCCCAGAACCCTGGGATTATGACCTGAGCAGAAGATAGACAACCAAAACTGAGCCACCCAGGCGCCCCGTGCATGGCATTTTAGTCTCCTTTTTGAAAATTCAGCACAACGTAGATTTTTTACCTGTTTCTACATGAACACATAATTAGGGTCACACGTTAAGTGGTATACATTTTTTCACTATTACAGATAACGCTGTGGTTAATATCTTTGGCACACAAATTTTGGATTATTAAGAATTTTCGGGATGAGATCACCGTGTTTAAGATGTCTTTTCTCTTTAGCTTTCTGAAGGACTGGGCAGAGGTCCTTTGCCTTCAGCACTGTATGAGAGTCCGGATTCTGACCTGCTGCCCTAGCCTCAGGTCATTGTTTTTCTATGTCCTAATTTATACCTGCCACCACACATTCATTTCATTCGACACATATGTATCAACACACGGATCCATGCTTAATACCGAGTACTGGGAATACAGTAAGGAGGAAAGTACAGTCAGATGGAGAGCCAGATTTTTAGTCCATGAACAGATGTAAGCCCCACTACGGTTCCACGAAAGGGATGCGGTGCCCCTTCCTGGGGAGATTTGATGTCATCGAGAGGGTCCCCTGAGTCCCTGTGCACACTAGCCTGGGACCTTGCTGCGTGCTCCCTTTGCCTAGGACACTTGGTCTAGTGAGCTGCTCCGCTCCTTCAGGTCTCACTGCAAACCTCACAACCAGATTTGCCTCTGCTCCTGACAGGGCTGGAAAGCAAATCGAGAACTCTCGAGAGGACGTGGGAGTGCTTCACGAACGGGCTGTCCTGCACTGCGTGGGCCCTTCTCAGTGGTCTGACGCAGAAACAAAACCTTAACTCGGAGAATACGTCTGATCATAGTAGGACCACTCGGAACGCTTTACTATTTTTCATTCCATTTTATGTTTTTTGTGCTAAAATAGACGTGACATACAATTTACCACTTTAGCCACTTTTAAGTGTCAGAAATTCGCATTGTTCAGCTGTACCCACCCTCCACTTTTGGAACTTTTCCATCTTCCCAAACTTAAACTGTCCCCACTGAACACTAGTTCCCACTCCCCCTCCCGCAGCTGCTGGCCACCAGCATTCTACGTTCTGTCTCCGTGAATGTGACGGCTCTGGGGGCCTCATATAGTGGAATCTTACAGCACAGTCCTTTTGTGTCTGGCTGATTTCAGTTAGCCTAAAGTCTTTAAGGTTCATCCATGTTGTAGGATGTTTCAGAATTTCCCTCCTTTTTAAGGCTGAGTAATATTCTGCCGTCTGTGTACATCACATTTGTTCAACCAGTCATGTGACAGTAGACATGGGGGTTGTTTCCACCTTCTGGCTAAGGCTAAGGCGGCTGTGAACACGGATGTACACGTATCTGCTGGAGTCTCTCCTTTCTTTTTCTTTTTTTTTTTTTTCTTAAAAGATTTTATTTATTTATTTGACAGACAGAAATCACAAGTAGGCAGAGAGGCAGGCAGAGAGAGAGAGAGGGTGGAGGCAGGCTCCCTGCTGAGCAGAGAGCCCGATGCGGGGCTCTATCCCAGGATCTTGGGATCATGACCTGAGCCGAAGGCAGAGGCTTTAAACCACTGAGCCACCCAGGCGTCCCCCTGGAGTCTCTCCTTTCAATTATTTTGCACATCTACCTAGAAGTGGGATCAAACGTTAATTGTTTGCTTTCCTATTGAAAATGTGCTTTTGGGGCGCCTGGATGGCTCAGTCGGTTAAGTGTCTGCCTTCAGTTCAGGTCATGACCCTGGGGTCCTGGGATGAAGCCCTGCATCGGGCTCTCTGCACAGCGGGAAGCCTGTCTCTCTCTCTCCCACTCCCCCTGCTTGTGTTCCCTCTTTCACTGTCTCTCTCTGTCAAACAAATAAATTAAATCTTTAAGAAAAGGGGCACCTGGGTGGCTCAGTGGGTTAAGCCACTGCCTTCAGCTCAGGTCATGATCCCAGGGTCCTGGGATCGAGCCCCACATCAGGCTTTCTGCTCAGCAGGGAGCCTGCTTTCCTTCCTCTCTCTGCCTGCCTCTCTGCCTACTTGTGATCTCTGTCTGTCAAGTAAATAAATAAAATCTTAAAAAAAAATATTTAAGAAAAGAAAATGTCCTTTCATGCACATTGTGATCAAATTTGATTTTATAGCAGCCTTCTGAGACAAGTGTTAATCTCTGGCTCTGAAAAATGGTTTACCCAAAGTGGAGTGATACATGGAAGTATCTGACCTGGAACTTGGCTTTCTCCTTGATCATCACCATTAAAAGTGGTCCAGGTCACCTGGGTTCCTTCCAAGAACAATGGCCTTCTTCTTCCTTTTTTTTTTTTTAAGATTTTATTTATTTATTAGAGAGCACAAGCAGGGGGGAGAGGCAAAGGGAGAAGCAGACTCCCTGCTGAGCGGGAAGCCTGACATGGGGCTTGATCCCCGGACCCTGGGACCATGTCCTGAGCTAAAGGCAGATGCTGAACAGGCTCAGCTACCCAGGTGCCCCGAGCAGTGGCCTTCTGATTGCAAGCAGCTTTGTCTGCTACCAGCTCCTGCCCTTATCTGCCCTGACCATTCTGTCCAAGGTTGACCGGCTGGGTCCGGGTCCCACGGCAAGGAAGAGGGGCTGTGTCTGTGGCCCCACAACAAAGGCTTCTCCTTTTGGTCTGTGTTTCTCTCTTGCAGTTCAGCTCCAACATCTGAACCATGAGGATCTGGTGGCTCCTGCTTGTCGCTGGAATCTGCACAAGAAACATGAACTCGCAGGACGCATGCAGGCAAGGGCACCCTGGCATCCCTGGGAATCCTGGTCACAATGGTTTGCCTGGGAGAGACGGACGAGATGGAGCAAAGGGCGACAAGGGCGAGGCAGGTACTCAGCATCTGGTACTTCAGCTGCCCTTCCATTTACCCTTCTGTTTCTCTTAGATATTTGTTCATTCATCATGAGCATAGCCATCACCTGCCCGATCCCCCCTCCTTCATTTGTGCACCCCTTGCCCAGAAAGCAGGGGCTGGGAGCCTGCTCCAGGTCAGATTCTGGGCAACAGTGCAGGACCAGACCAACTGGGCTTTCCCTCCATGGATGTTCTCGTCTAGAGGGGAAAACTGTTAGCCATCACCTCTGATAGTACAGGCCATGCTCAGAAGTATATGATGTTGTAGATCTTTCTGCCTCAGATGGCAGTTATGGTGGGTCTTTGGCACACGGGGTCTATAGAGAAATCTGATTGCTAAACATTTAGCAGAGAGTGCCCGGCTGCAGAGCAGGGGAGAGTTATTGCCTTGCCACGCAGTGAGGCAGGTGACATGGAGTGACAGAGAATACAAAAAGATGGTAACTGAAACCACACAGCGGTACTCAGTTGTGTATGTCCTCTGTTGGAGCCCATCCCAGGGTTTGGGGATTTGGGGACAGGATCCAGCCTCTAGGGAGGAGATCTGCAAAAGCCAGGCTATGTGAGCAGTTTCCATAACACCAACTAATAGGCTTGGTTCTTGAATGGGGTTCTTGAGCCTAGGTCTGACCATAGGGTCACCTAGTTGAGACATAAGCAGACAGATCTACCTGGGTGCAGGGAGAAAACATCAAAACTATTGACACTTTTTTATTTTTAAAAAAGTTTATTTATTTGAGAGAGAGAGAGAGAGCATGAGTCGGTGGGGGAGGGCTAGAGGAAGGGGACAGAGAATCTCAAGTAGACTCCCCACTGAATGCGGAAGGCTGACATAGGGTTCAATCCCAGGACCCTGAGATCATGACCTGAGCCAAAATCAAGAGTCAGACACTTAACTGATTGAGGTACCCAGGTGCCCCTACTATTGACATTTAAAAGATAAATTAACATGAAGAAAAAAAAGAGAGCTTTAAAAATATTGGGGTGCCTGTGTTAAGCATCTGCCTTTGGATCACGTCATGATTCCAGGGTCCTGGGGTGGAGCCTGCATCAGGCTCCCTGGTCAGCAGGAAGCCTGCTTCGCCCTCTCCCATTCTCCCTGTTTGTGTTCCCTCTCTCGCTGTGTCTTTCTCTGTCAAATAAATAAATAAATAAAATCTTTAAAAAAAAAAATTTAAGATGTGAATTGACTTGGGTGGCTTCACTTGGTCCCTTTGCAGATGGACCTCTACCATTTAAGGCCTGAAATGTGTCCTGTAGGAGGAGGGGGAGCCCTCACACACTCATTATCCAACAGAGTACTGTGGTGTATTGTGGTTATGACCCAGCCCAAGGGATTTTCAAATTGTCCTATCAAACTATCACAAACAGATGGGTGCCTAAAATACTTCTGCAGAAAGATCAAAGATTGAAGATTGACTTGATAATGCAAACATGAAAGAATCCCACGAAAATAGGAGAGCAGTCATCTGTCTTCTTAGTGTGAACTCTTCAACTGTAAGTGAGTAGGAGAAAACAGTGATGACCTAATCAGATCTGACAAGAAGTCTGACGAAAACCTAGAAATTTTTAGGACTTTGGACATATGAATTTATATTTACATTCATTAAAATGAACCTTATCCTCACTGTAAACTTTAACATGAGATGTCAGTTATTAATAGAAGCACCCCCAATTAATTAGACATTTCAGGATTCTGTGTGGAATGTGACCACAAACCACTGTCATTTTTCCTCGGCAATACATTATAGTGTGAAAACTTCACATACTTAATGATGAACATTTAGAAGCCTTTTTGATATTTCATAATCATATCAGAAGATTAGATATTCCTCTGGCTATATTAACGGTAGTTGAAATAATACACAAAAAGCAACTTCAGGATGGACTAAAATTAATGCTTTGCCAGCAAATACTGTTGGCATATGGATTTTTAAAAAGTCTTTGTTAAGATCTGGAGAAATGAGTCTTAGAACAAATTACTTACGGGAAGTCCTCTCTATAGGTGAATGAAAGGCTAGGTGTTTCTAAGTGTTTCCCAGTTTTTGGCATCTGGTGCTCCAAGGAGCTTGTTGGGGGGCTAGATGAAGCAAGTGATCACCAACTATCTCTCTAACCACTGCCCTTCAGTCTGCTCTGTGGGGTCTCCAGTGGGGAATATGTCCAGTGAGTCCATGCCACTTTTTAGAGTGGTGATAGTCCAGTCCCATTTCTGGGTAGTAACAAGCCCAGTCCAAGTTAATGGCAAAACCTCAATGTCAATGAAATCCATTCTTTCACCCTCCCACTGGGACCACAGTGTGCATGTATGTGTGATGTGGGAACACACGTGTGATGTGGGTGCACACGTATGGGTATAATGTATGTGAACACACAGGATACACCTCTGACTTCATGACTCCTTCATCTTTTGCCTCCAGTCTCCTTCCTTACAGCAAGGACTGCCTTTGACTCTAGAGATGTTGACCTATAACATGGGATGTCAGACCTCAGCCTGCTCTGAGCTCAAAACTCATGTATGGTAGGCAAAACCTCACTCACCGGAGGTTCCCAATAGCATCTGCCATGCCAACTTGACGTTTACCACAATTCTAAGGTGCTGGAGAGATCCTTCCAGAATCCTCCCTTTCATCCCAAATAGTGCCAGGTAACTGTAGTCATCCGTGTTTTCATAGGAGGCTAGTGAATCTTCCATTCCATTCTATTCAAGAGAGATAAAAAAGGAGAAGTGAGAAGGCCACTCGGTGCCTCCAATAGTCAGTCACTATCTGAGTTCCCCTCACAAAAGAAAGACGTAATTGTGATCCTCTGTGCACATACTCCCTTCCTGTCCTGCCTTCCCAGAGCTGGGTGCTTGGGAGGTCCACCCGCCGCATTTCATAGTTTACTTCTTGTACACAACTCCGCACCCCTGGTGCTCACTCACGTCTGCCTCTCTCCATCTGCACTTCTGAGAGGGGCAGTGTGTGTGTTAGGGCTGGGCACACACCCAGAATTCTCCAGTCTATACCCACGATGGAGACCACTGTCTAGGAAGTGTGGAATTAGAACTTGAACTCTTGTTTGTTTTCTTCTCTTCCACCTAGGAGAACCAGGCCATCCTGGTGGTCCGGGGAAGGATGGAATGACTGGAGAGAAAGGAGAACGAGGTCAGAAATTGTGTTCATCTTACCACGCTCTAATTCTGAGCCACTGGTGACTTAATAACCATTTGGTGCTCACCAAGGACACGTCCTTTCCTAGGCTCTGGGGACGATCCAACAATAAGGGCAAGATCACTCTTGCTCTCTAGAATCTCGATTCTTTTTCTGTAAAGCGCCAGATCATAAGTAATCTCAGCTTTGCTGGACATAGGGTCTTGGTCACAACTGCTGTGAAAAGTAGCCATGGATACTACATAAGTAAGTGGTGCTGTGTTCCAGTGAAACTCTATGAAAACCGAAATCTGAATTTTATGTAATTTTCATGTATTGCCAAATATTATTTGTGACCATTTTTTTTAAAAGATTTTACTTATTTATTTGTCAGAGAGAGAAAGAGAGAGCGAGCACAGGCAGAGTGACAGGCAGAGGCAGAGGGAGAAGCAGGCTCCCCGTTGAGCAAGGAGCCCAATGTGGGAATTGATCCCAGGACGCTGGGATCATGACCTGAGCCGAAGGCAGCCGCTTAACCAACTGAGCCACCCAGGCGTCCCTATTTGTGACCACTTAAAAATGCAAACCATTCTTAGCTTGTGGGCCATATAAACAAGTGGGAGGCTGGATTTGACTCAAGGGCCATTGTTTGCTAAAGCCCAGTTTAGTGGATGAACATTGAGGAGTGACATTAAATTCTGACTCAGTGCTTCTGGCAATACTGCATGGAGAAGGTGGTGCTGGAACTGGGCCCCGGGGGGTAAGGAGGGCTCTGATGGTTTTGACTGATGGGCAGAGAGAAGTCACAACAGCAAACACAAATAATGTTCACTCTGTGCTAGGTTGTTCTAAGTGCTTTTCACATATTGACTCAATAAGACAGCCTGTACGTGAGGTAGTATCATTATCCCAGTTTTACAGAGGAGGAAACAGAGGGCTAGGTGGCTAATCAGCTTGCCTAATATTCCATTGTGCCTACGTGGAGGAGACAGGATTGAACCCTGGCTTTTAACTCCAGACTCCGTGCTCATAACCACTGCTCTCCAGTCGGGGAGGAGGAGACAAGGAAGCACTGAGAATGTATGCATAGTGGGGACCAGGGTCATACAGTCAGTACAGTGGACAGGCTGGCCTGGCCAGCAGAGAGCAGTGACTCCCACACTTGAGGAAGACATTATTCTGTGCTCACTCCCATGAGGAGTTTTGTAAAGGAAAAAGAAGTAGGGGTGAATTTAGTTAACCAAAAGCAGCCTGAGTTCATCTGCCTTTGGATGTTCTTCCCCCTTCCAAAGACAACATTCTCAAGGATCTACATCGTTTAGTAGTCTGAGTAGTAGACTGGGATGGTAGAGAGCTGTGATTTCTAATATGAACCCCAACACTAACACAGTAGACAGGAGTCAGGAGGTGTTTTGCATACGTGCGTGTGTGTGTGTGTGTACATGAATGTGTGTGTGTGTGTGCTGTGCACTCACTTTAGGAGTAAATTAATGTTCAGACCTTGAGCACTACTGAACCCGGGCACTGCTTTATTTCATTCATATGCTCAATAATGGCAAAGCCAAAGTTGGTTTTATAAGTTGATGTTTCGCAAATCATCTTTTCCTTTTTTGTCTCTTTTTCCATCTAGGAGCAGATGGAAAAGTTGAAGCCAAAGGTGTCAAAGGCGATCAAGGCTCACGAGGACCCCCAGGGAAACATGGGCCAAAGGGATTTGTTGGTCCCATGGGAGAGAAAGGTCTCAGGGGAGAGATTGGCCCTCAAGGGCAAAAGGGGGATAAAGGCAATGTGGGGCCCACTGGTCCAGAAGGGCTAAAGGGCAGCACTGGGCCTTCGGGCCCAATGGGTCTACCTGGCCCCGTGGGCCCCACTGGGAAGCCTGGCCCCAAGGGAGATGCTGGGCCCTTGGGACCCCAGGGAGATCCAGGAGTCCGGGGAATGAGAGGCTGGAAAGGGGACCGAGGCGAGAAAGGGAAAATTGGTGAGACTCCAGTCTTGCCCAAGAGTGCTTTCACGGTGGGGCTCACGGTACTAAGTAAATTTCCTAGTTCAGATGTGCCCATTAAATTTGATAAGATCCTGTATAATGAGTTCAATCATTACGACGTAGCCACGGGGAAGTTCATTTGCCACATTGCAGGCGTCTATTACTTCACCTACCACATCACCGTCTTCTCCAGGAACGTTCAAGTATCTTTGGTCAAAAATGGGGTGAAGATACTGAACACCAAGGATGGCTACATGAGCTCTGAGGACCAGGCGTCGGGCGGCCTGGTGCTGCCGCTGAAGCTGGGGGACGAGGTGTGGCTGCAGGCTGTGGGAGGGGAGAGGTTCAACGGCTTGTTTGCAGATGAGGACGACGACACGACCTTCACAGGCTTCCTTCTGTTCGCCAGCCAGTGACGGGGAGGCGTGTAGGATCTGCCACCCCTTCCCCCCTTGGAGCTGGCTTGGTGAACAGGTTCTCAGATGGCTCTGCTCTGAGACTCACTCTGATTACTGTAATCGTCATAGACAACAATAGGAAAGTTATCCCTAAAGCTGATTTTATGTGACTTACATTGCTGTTTCCAAGAGTAAATTTAAAAATGCTTGCACTGGGGTGCCTGGCAGGCTCAGTTGGGGGAGCCTGTGGAACTCAGGGTTGGGGGTTCCAGCCCCACGGTGGGTATAGAGATTAATTAAAAATAAAATCTGGGGGCGCCTGGCTGGCTCAATCAGTAGAGCGTGCCACTCTTTATTTTGGGGTCATGATCTGGAGCCCTACATTGGGTGTGGAGATTACTTAAAAAAAAATCATATAAATAAATAAATGAAATCTTAAAGAATGCTTGCCTTATCTATTATAAGTTATTTATGATTTTCCATCGTTTCCCTTACTGGAAGAGTGCTTTGCATATACATTTCTTTTTTTTTTTTTTAAGATTTTATTTATTTATTTGACAGACAGAGATCACAAGCAGGCAGAGAGGCAGGCAGAGAGAGAGGAGGAAGCAGGCTCCCTGTTGAGCAGAGAGCCTGATGTGGGGCTCGATCCCAGGACTCTGGGATCATGACCTGAGCTGAAGGCAGAGGCTTTAACCCACTGAGCCACCCAGGTGCCCTGCATATACATTTCTTATAGGACTCATGTTCTGATGTCATTTTAGTGCTTGGAGGAACCATATCAGGACTTAGCCCTCATCTGAATTTCTGAGGACACTGGGAGAAAGAAGAGGGAAGTGTTCAAATGTTCATTCCATTTCATAACTAGTAAGAGTTGTAAGCAGGTGACAAGGAGACATCCCAGAGAGCCGTGAAACACTGTGCTTGTTTTATAATCTAGGTTTTTACCACCATTCAGTTCAACAAATAGTTGTTTATGAGACCATTTGCCAGACTTGAACCTGTGCTTGGTTCCTCGGACGGCTGTAACGAAGTACCACAAACTGGGGAGTTTTAAACAACAGCAAGTGATTGTCTCACAGGGCTGGAGGCTAGAAGTCTAAAATCAAGGTGTCAGCAGCACAGCCTCCCTCTGAAGGCTTCGAGGAGGGTTCTACCTTGCTGCTTCCAGCTTCGGGTGGACCCACGCATGCCCTGGCTTGTGGAAGCCTCCAGCTCTCCCCCCATCCTCACATAGCCATCTTCCCTCCATGTCTGCTTGTGTGCAAACATCCCTCTCTGATAAGGACACCCGTCATTTGGAATAGGGGCCACCCTAATCTACTGTGACCTTATCTTTTTTTTTTTTAAATTTTATTTATTTATTTGACAGACAGAAATCACAAGTAGGCAGAGAGGCAGGCAGAGAGAGAGAGGGGGAAGCAGGCTCCCTGCCGGGCAGAGAGCCCGATGTGGGGCTCGATCCCAGGACCCTGGGACCATGACCCGAGCCGAAGGCAGAGGCTCCAACCCACTGAGCCACCCAGGCGCCCCATCTACTGTGACCTTATCTTAACCTGATTACACCTATAAAGACCCTGAGTCCAAATAAAGTCACATTCATAGATGCCCAGGGTTAGGACTTCAACATACCTATTTGGGAGACAAGTTCAACCTGTAATAGACTGCTCTGGTTCCCCCCAAATTCTCGATATTCCCCAGTGCCAAATACACTCTCCTTAACCCACATCCATCAGCATGAATGCTAAGTCCAAGGATGTCATCTAAAAATCACCAACTTAAAGTCCTCAGTCTCATCATCTAAATCCTCAATGTCAGTTGTAAGGAAGATCTATTGTGTGACCCATCCTGGGGTAAAATCCCTCTCCCTCTGTGAACCTGCAAAACCAGACACATTATTTGCTTCCAAAATACAAGGGGGAGTTGGGGGGAAAGGGCACAGAATAGACTTTTCTCCCCAAAAGGGAAAAAAAGAAGGAAAAAAGGGATCACAGTTCCCAAAGGAAACCAAAACCCAGCAAGGCGAATTCCATTAGCTGTTTTTCACTGTTCACCTTATAAACAATTCTTTAAAGATTTTATTTATTTATTTGACAGAGAGAGAGAGAGAGACAGTGAGAGAGGGAACACAAGCAGGGGGAGTAGGAGAGGGAGAGCAGGCTTCCCGTTGAGCAGGGAGCCCGATGCCGATGCCAATGCCGGCTCGATCCCATACACTGGGATCATGACCTGATCCAAAGGCAGACACTTAAAGACTGAGCCACCCAGGTGGCTCATTTAAATTTTAAATTTTTTAAAGGAGCTACGCAAAAGGAAGTGGTTACTGGACAGAGGTTACTGGATAGAGACACCAAACAGTAACAGAGGAAAGTGGAGGGGGGAGATGGATTTACTAAGAAAGTGGGGTGGAAAGAAACTTGCCTTTTAGGCCACAGCAGATGGTTCTTGTTCAAACACGTTCCATCCACTTCCCTCTCGTCTGGTCAAAGCATCCTGGTGTGCACTCTCAGACAAGTTTTTTTTTTTTCAATTAAAATTTTTTAATAAACGTATAATGTATTATTAGTCCCAGTGGTACAGGTCTGTGAATCGCCAGGTTTACACACTTCACAGCACTCACCGTAGCATATACCCTCCCCAGTGTCAGACAAGTCTTTCAAACGGTGTAGACTCCACACTCTGCGGTGGACACGAGATTCAGGCCTGGCTAATAAGAACAGCACCTTCTTCTGGCCACAGTGACTGTTTCCAAAAATGGAGCCCGATCCAATCAGAGCCAATAAGATTCCATCTGCCACTTTGGAAGGCCGTCTGGGGTGAGGGAGTCAAGATCTTCAGATGAAGCTAGAATTTCAGCTGGCTGCATTTAGCTCATCTGTAGCGCCCCCACACAAAATCAAACAGGGCTGGAGACAGCCCAGGTCTGATGACAGTGTTGAGACCCCTCTGCCCAGCTGTCCCTGAAGGCAGAGATACCTCTGGACTATTGTGTTGCATGAGCCAGTCTGATGCAGGGCTTTTGTCTAAAAGAGTATTAAGTAGTCTATGGCCCAAGGAGAGGGGCAGCATGATTATAGTGGAAAAAGCCCAAGACTAAGAGTTGAGGTGTATGGTTTGTTGGTCCAGCCACGACAAAGGAATTTGAAGTGGGTACATTATTCAACTTTTCTGTGCCCCAGTCTCCTAGGGCACAGCGGTGCTGGAATGGAAGAATTTCATATGGCCCCAGGCCTCTAAAATGCTGGAAGGATTACATCAGTTAATATACTTTCTATTAATTAAGAGCAATTAATCAAGAAGCAAAATGATGCAAGCTCAGTGCGTATTCAAGCTACACTATTTTCTAAATCACAGCCTGGGGCCAGTTTGTCTGACAGGGTGTGCCTCTAGAAATTGGGACTTAAAGCCATTCTATCTGTACTCCAACTGAATCAACATAGTTGTGATGATATCTACATTCCCTGGGAAAAATGGGACTTTTGTGCAGGCAGCACTGCTGTAAATGAAATACTGAAAAACTACTTGGTGGTTATGGAAAATCTTGGAATTATATAGAATGAATCTGTTTATAGGTATTTTATTGGCCTTCCTTGTTTCTTCTAGAACAGAGCCATGACTGGGGGGAACCAAGTGAGGCACCCAGAGTGCGACACTATAGGAGGCACCTGCTTCAGGTGCTGACACAGCCTGGTCATGACCCTGACAGTGAGTCTCTCCTTCAATTTTGCAGCCCAGCCCCCGCATCCTCCTTGCTGCCCTCCTTAACGCTCAGCGGTAGCATGACTGATCACTTCATTTATTGAGCCAGAGAGTCCTTATCCTTTGGCTTCTGCAGCTTTCTTGAATTGTAATAATCTAAGCTATTTCTCCCCAGGGTAAAGCCTGGTTTTGTTATGGACTGAACAGGGAGGCTACCTGTGCTAACTCCTTTCTATTTAGGAACACAACTTTATAGGTTGAAGTAAATGTGAAAAGAAAAAATACGTTTATGATCGTACACAGGATATCAGCTTTTATAAAATTCTTTTTTTTTTTTTTGAGGTCAAATATAGAAGATGAGATGTAAAACATGTTTTAAAGGATTTCAAAAAGATGAAGTTGACTGGCAGGGGTGTGGGTGTGTTTAACCTGTCATATGGGATGATTTTTCATTGGTTGTCTATGAATCTGGACTGCAGTTTTTAAAAGTCTAATTATGCAGGCTCTCTGAGACACCAAATACCTTGTTAATTTAGGACAAGTCATCATCCCCTGAGGACACTTTTGGGTTTAAGGACTGCATTACAATGGTTAGGTATCCTTGGAGGACAATCATTCTGGGCTAAAGGAAGGCTCTCAGATTTGAAACACCTTTGAAAAAAATGTGATGAAATAAGCATTTTTGTAAATATATTGATGAATTTTCTTTTTTTACACGACACACCTGGCATCTTTTTTTTTTTTTTTAAAGATTTTATTTATTTATTTGACAGACAGAGATCACAAGTAGGCAGAGAGGCAGGCAGAGAGAGAGGAAGGGAAGCAGGCTCCCTGCTGAGCAGAGAGCCCGATGCAGGGCTTGATCCCAGGATCTTGGGATCATGACCTGAGCCGAAGGCAGAAGCTTTAACCCACTGAGCCACCCAGGCGCCCCCACATCTGACATCTTTGTAAGGGTCTGCTACACAGGCAGGGTCTGTCATGTGGGATTGCTGCCCTAAGAACCAACCAGTCAGCAATACTGTGATATTAATGTGATATTAATCACCATGGACTTGGAGATTTTAAATCATTAAATGATTAAATGATTTAAGTGATTTTTAGATCATTTTAAATCTTTGATTAAAAAAATCAGTAGAAAAGGAAATCACAGCTTACCATACAATCAATTGGGCTTTTTTCCTTGCCATGCTGAATTGAAAACAAACTCCGTTTGAAACTTTTTTTTTCTTTTTTTGGTGGAGGGAGGTAGGGAGGGAGATTAGAAGCTATCTTTAGGAAGCTTGTGCCACTCCCAGACTTAACTTCTGGCTCTCTAGAACTTTGCAGACGGTTCTTAGGACTGCTTAAACTCAACGGCAATGTTAAAATGAACACAGCTTTACCCTAAGCCTAAACATTCAGCTGAGATAAGGGTCTGGAAAGACTTCAAATAAAGCAGTTTAAGGAAACGTGGCTGTGGATTGCCTGGGAATAACAATGTTCCCTTGGGTTCTTGGTCCTCTGCGCAATTCACACCTCTGACACCCAAGGCAAAGGAATGAAGGTTCTGTGGTCTTAGAAGACCACAGCCATCAATGCCTTCTGCACTCAGACACTGATTGAACAGATTCATTTGGTATCTAATTCCTGCATAAAACCTCGATGGAGAGGGGCACCTGGGTAGCTCAGTGGGTCAAGCATTGGATTCTTGATCTCAGCTCAGGTCTTGATCTCCGGGTTGTGAGTTTGGACCTGCTGTGGGATCCAGGATAGGTGTAGAGTCTACTTAAAAAAACAAAACAACACAGGGGCACCTGGGTGGCTCAGCGGGTTAAGCCTCTGCCTTCAGCTCAGGTCATGATCCCAGGGTCCTGGGATAGAGCCCCGCATTGGGCTCTCTGCTCAGCGGGGAGCCTGCTTCCTCTCTCTCTCTGCCTGCCTCTCTGCCTACTTGTGATCTCTCTCTCTCAAATAAATAAATAAAATCGTTAAAAACAAAACCAAAAAAACCCCAAACAAAAAATGAGGTGGAAAGCAGTATTTTGAGGAGCTGGCCAAAGGCTGCAGTACCCAGCCCTCCCTCTTGTTTACTTTCCGAGGGGTCTTCTCACACCCACACACCTGGCTTCACTTCTGCAGAAGGGGTCGTTCTCAAGGGGATCATCCCATGTGGATTCGCCATTCAACAGCACTCCCATCAGCCCTGAAAGTGAGAGCCCCAGAAGTGGCAGGTGCGTGGACGGAGACAGCCAGGCCAATGTCAGGGCTGCTTTGGCGGCCTCACTCACCCTCAGTCCCTTCTCCGACTACTGATTGCCCTGCCCCTCCACCTGCAGAAGTCTCTCAAAAGAAAAACTGAATCCTTTTACTTAATCCGCATGCCCTTCAGGAAGGTGGAGGACGCAGTCACCTCGCAGGACTCGCTCTCTGCAGATGAGCACGCTGAAGGTGAGCAAGGTTAATCCTCCCACCCTGGACGTGAACCTGGCCCCGACTCCAACCAAGGCGTGATTTCCACTCATTTACAGGAGGCTAAGGCTCTGCAGGGGGCACGCCCTTATACACGGGCCATCCGAAGCCCCAAATCACGATTCCCTCTCCGCGCCTGCCCCCAGATCTTCTCATTGCCCTATGGCTGAGTGAAGTTTGGCGAAACCCTCCCCCTACAAATTTATGTTGTAGATTATTATAACAAAATTCACAAGTCAAAATAAATGAAGATTCACGGATAGGTAGACAGACGCTGCAGCCACACCGTCTATTTAATTCTGACCATTGTTTACAATGCAGGCCCATAGAGTCGACGAGTGTCACCAGCCCTGTCACGCCGGGTAAGGCACTCAGGCGGCGTTCACTCTGCGTTCACTCCTTGCCAGGAAGAACAGGCGCTGCACGCCGACTTTGTCCGCGCAGCTCGAGTCACGTGATAGGGAAGACTTAAACCTTGGCGGTTCCTTACTCCAGGCACACGGGGGCGCAAGACCGCGGCGTCTGCCATGAAGGCGGCGGGGCGACGCTTTTGCCCTCTGGACGCCGACGTGCTCACGTCCTGAGGGTCCTCAAAGCCCGACCCGGAAGCGCTGGCGTCACGTGGCGCGGCGTGGGCCGCTGCCTTGGAAACGCGGCGCGCGTGCTCGCGGCGGGAGCTGCGGTGCAGGGGCGGGACCTCGCGGCGGGGGACGGGGCTGCTCTGGGAACAAGATGCTGTGCGCCTGGAGGCTGGGAGGGCTCGGATCCCGGGCAGCGGTTCTATGGCCGGGGCGAGCGGGCCTGCGCGGGCTCGGAGCCGGGATCCGGGCCCGAGAGGTCAGCACCAGCTGGTCCCCGGTGGGCGCCGCCTTCAATGTCAAGCCCCAGAGCCGCCGTCTGGACCTGTTCGGCGAGCGCCGGGTGAGCGGCGCAGGAGGGGGCTCCCCTTGTCGGCGCGAGATAAGCCGGTCCCTTCTCCGCGTGGCCAGCAGGGATCTAGGAGGGGTCCTTTGGGTCTGGGAGGAGCCGGGCAGCGAACCCACTTTGTAAGCTAGGGTGTCGTTTGCGCTCTTGATGACCTTGCCGGTCACCTCCTCTTTGAGGGACTGGTTTAAGGGAGCGGGGCGACCTTTGTTGGTCCTGTCCCCAGAGTGTGGGTCCCAGTACGTGCCTCTTCGTGAGCCCCTGCTCCCCGTGAACTCAAAATAGTTCATCTTAGCAGGTGGCGGTGAATTCCGCTTGGAGGGTCCCGCCCTCGCGTCACACTCAGACCAATCCCGGCTTAAAGTTCACTTTTGCTCCAACTCTACACTTGTGCATTGGAGGCCCCGCCCTGCTGTTCATAGAGGGCATCAGGTAGTCGTGTGGTTACTATTCCACTGATGCTCGAAATTCCGTTCTTAATTTTTCCCAGTGTTTGTACTCTTCTTGTTTTAAAGCACAAAACTATTGAGAAGAGGCTCATTGCCTATAATGCGATGACATTGATCACGTTGATTTCTTCCCCGAGGAAGTCACTGACTGAATTCTTTGGTTTCTGTTTATTTCCTATCTCCACATACCCAGTATGGTATCTGGCATTCTCTAGGCACTCAGAGTTTATTGCATGACTGAAAGGTGAAAGGAAGGCGAACTTGAAAGGGGCTTACCTAAAGCCTATGCTACTTCACAGTTGTGGGTTTAACCACTTCGGGTTGTTACTTTTATTTTTGCCTTTTTAATTTCTTCATTATTTCTAACATTGTCTTTCTTATAGAGAGTCTAGGACATGGTTACACTGAGCCTAATGATGTGTTTTCTTATTTGATTTCTGTCATTAGCTTTGTTTTAAAAATATTTTTGTATGAAATTGGCTACACCAACTTCCATGTGGGTAAATAACATAATACGGCTTTAACATAATTAGGGTGAAGAGGAGAACAACTACCTATAGGTACTGAGTAGAAAGATGGAAAGAGTAAGTTTGGTTTTGGGTGGATGAAATAAAACTAATTTTAGGTTTATTTTTCTTATGTGTATCATGATTATAGAACTGGTAACAGATTTTCATATATGTGAATCAGTTTTTGATTAAACAAGAACAACAAAAAGCCCCAAAGGTTTATGTAGTTCTTTTGTCATTACCGTAACTGGTAGTCTGAGGTTTAGAATTTCCATCCTCCAGTATGGGGAGGTGTGCTGGAAAATGAAAAATAGTCTGTACTTGAATCAAATTAAATCAGTGTAAAGAATCTAATTTGGTTTTGGTCCTGATTTTGCTCTGCCTGGAACTGTCTTCTTCAACTTCTTTCATTTTGAAAAGAGGTTAATTTCATGGATCCCTTCTTGCAGAAACAATAGGCCTTATCAGTCCTGGAAGTTTTACCTCTTGCTGTTTTCAAAAATCTACATCTACAGAGCAGCTAACCTTTATCATTCTATTTTTGTTTTTTATGAAATATTTAAAAATTAAAGCAAAGTTCATTCTTAAAATATTCATAGCTTAATTTATGTGGAATGATGTGGGGAATGTGAACATGGTATCTGTGATGACAGGTATTATAATGATAGGATACACCCAACGAAAACCAAGATTCCTTTATGAAAAGGACTTAATACCAAAAAAGTCATATTTTTAGTTTCACATAGGAAATATTCTCTGGATTGCAGGGTCTTTTTGGAGTTCCTGAGCTCAGCGCCCCAGAAGGATTTCGGATCGCACAAGAAAACGCCCTGAGAAAGGCAGACTTGCTTGTGGAGCGTGTGTGTTCCATGCCACCTGGACCCCAGACCGTGATCATTTTCGACGAGCTTTCTGATTCCTTGTGCAGGGTGGCCGACTTGGTAAGATGCTTACTGTAAGCCTTGAAGCTACCTCTCTGTCAAGATGTTAAAATTTAAGCTAAGTTTATTAGGTTTAATGTCAGAGACTCCAGGGTTCAAAGCATCAGGTGCTTGGTTTGGCAGCACCTAGACTAACAGCATATAAGCTATTTGAGAGCTGTTGGGTGTAATTTGTTATAGTGGGAGTAGGTTTTTAGGAATGGGGAAAAAACGTATAGGAAAAGGTGGTATGTAGAACTTGTACTTTAATATGTATAGTTAAGAAAATGCACATGTGATGTATAATAAAAGCATGGTTACTCATATGGCAAAGAGTCTTCATTTGACAAAGATTCTTCATTCGTGAAAACTTTTTTTTTTTTTAAAGATTTTATTTGTTTATTTGACAGACAGATCACAAGTAGGCAGAGAGGCAGGCAGAGAGAGAGAGAGAGGAGGAAGCAGGCTCCCTGCTGAGCAGAGAGCCCGATGTGAGGCTCAATCCCAGGACCCTGGGATCATGACCTGAGCCGAAGGCAGAGGCTTTAACCCGCTAAGCCACCCAGGTGCCCCATTCACAAAAACTTCTATCAGAATTTTAATAGGACCTTTACCTGTACATTTATAATAAAATTAATCTTATGAAAAGCCAGTTTTTTTTAAACCTTTTCGGGAATGTCTTTTCCAGTGAAAACTAAGGTTTGGATATGAAACTGATTATATTAAGGACTTCCTTTTTTCATATTTTGAAGTGGATATAGACATGTACCTAGGTCTCTTCACTAAGAATCCCACTGCTGAGGTAGAAGACATGATATTTTATCAGTCCCAAAGACCACCTCCTCATTAGTCTTGTCAGTGAAGGAGATTGCAGTAGTGCACATAATTCCACATTGTGGACCCTCGAGATCTTGTTGACTTGGTATTGGACTGTATATACCTTTCTCTTCACATTCATTCAATACTGAGTCACCACCATGTGCCAGGCACTGTTCTAGGCACTGGGAAGTCATGAATTGTGACAGACACAGTCTCTGACCTCATGGAGTTTATATTCTGAAGTTAACTTTTTTTTTTTTTTAGATTTTTTTTTTTTTTAGATCTTATAAGGCACCAGATCCTGGTAAGAGGTTTGCCTGGATTAACCGAATTAACTTTCTCAGCATATCTCCCATTTGCTGATGAGGAAAGAAAGGCAGTAAGAGGTGAACTGATACACCCAGGGTCATCTAGCTAGGAAGTGATGGAACTGGGCTCAGAGGCCAGGCATCCTGGCCACAGAACTCATGCCCTCACCTGCTCTTCTGTACCTTCTACGTGTGGTCTGGCTGCTTAGGGTCCAATGAATAGGTCTTCCTTACACTGGGGAGGTTGGAAAGTCAGTTAGCCTCCCTGTTTTGTTTTGTTTTTTTAAGTTGTTATTTATTTTTAAGATTATCATACGGTAAAATTGACTTCTTTTTGGGGATGGTACAATTCTATGAATTTTAATTCATGTGTTCATGTAGCCACCATCACAATTAGGGTATATAACTATTCCATCACCCCAAAAAAGCCCCTGAATTATAGTCACACCCAGCTCTCCCCACTTACCTCTGGCAACTACCTGTCTGTTCTCCATTCCTGTAGATTTTCTCTTCTAAAATGTCAGATGAATGGAATCATTTGTCCTCTGAGAATGACCTCTCTCACCTCACATAACACTTCCCCATCTTTGCTGTTCCCTGACTGGAACCTTTTCCCCCTCCTGCACACCGGAATTGAGGAGTAACACCCTTCAGATTGTCATACGGTCACTGTGAGTTTCCCCATTTTAAGGAAATTGATAAAGTATCTGAAAGAGTTTTTCCCAAGAGTGAAGTGAGGTGTGCTGCAGGCTTATTGTAGTCACTTCTTGGTTTTGTAGGGTCTTGATCTTGTTCTGAAGTGTGTGCATAGCAAGCGCTTTGAATGATGGAGGATCCGGGAGATGCCCGAAGACGCCTCACAGTGACCTTCTCCACGGAATTGTGTCACTGAAAGCTGAAAAGGAAAATATTTGTCAGGGAATTTCACTTAAGTGCCATCAAGTATTGACTTTATTTGTTGGTGGCTTATTTATTGTCTTAGCCTCATTTTAATTAAGTGGTGTTCTAGGATGATTTTTTTTTTTTCCCATTGGTGCTTCTGCTCGGTAAGAGATTTTTAACTCTTTGCCTCATAGCTTGTCCTAGTTTTGAAGATTTTTGTACTTATGAGGGATGGTAATATCTCATTTAAAAAATTGTAAATGTGACTTACATGTGGAAGTCTTTGGGTAAAAAAATTCAAGGAACCGTTTTCCTTCTGAATTTTTAAGACTTTACCTGCCAGTAAGATCAATACTGTAATAAGGCAAGGGTTTTATAAACTGTTGTTTCCCACCAAATGGTCATTTGGTTTTGCTTTCTTTTTCTTTTATGTAACAGTGTTGTTTTCCTCATCACTATTACAAATGAATTTTTAAAAAGATTTTATTTATTCATTTGAGAGAGAGAGTGAGAGCACGGTGGGGAGAAGGGGCAGAGGGAGAGGGAGAAGCAGGCTCCCTGCAGGGCTCCATCCAAGGACCCCAGGATCATGACCTGAGCTGAAGGCAGACGCTTAACTGACTGAGCCACCCAGGTGCCCCACAAATGAAATTTAAAATGTATGCCAGTATTTTGAAATAAATATTGATTGTAAATTCTGCAACATGTAGATAAGTAATTTATACAAATTGTAAATTTTACATAGCTCATTTTTCAGGTGCTCTAGTATTAATGTTATCTTGCTGTTACATCAAATGTATAAAACTATGGATTTAAATGTTTTTACATTGAAAACTAATAATAAAATTAGGAAATTTTACCTTGTGGTGATTTTATTTCATATTATAGTCACTTATGTTTTCTTGGAGAATGAAGAAGGCACGTGGTATTTTGTATTTCTCTTGCATTTTTTTGCAACATACTACAATTAACATGAAAATTAAAGTCTGGTTTTATGTGATTTCATTAAAAAAGTAAAAATAATTCTATCTCAGTTTAATGCTAAACTCAGTATTGAAGCCACTTTAGCACTCGTAGTTGGGAGTCATTTCAGCTGAGACAGGGAATTCATATTTAGTAAAAGGCCTATAAAGAGAGAATATGCCTTTGTTTTCTGCACAAAGGCAAGAAAGTAGTTAAATCAGTCTTGAAACTATGTTGTCTGTCAGTTAAAAAAAAAAAAAAACTGCCTCTGTAGTTCTTCCCCGGAGCCTGGCAAACGTGTGAGCACCATACTGCAAACAATGTTCGTTAGGAAGTTTTAGAATATTTGAGAGAAGATTCTGCTTTTTTGAACTGTAGAATTAGGAAGAATTCACTTGGTGTTTATATTTGAAGGAGAAAGGCCTTTCTGAAATAATGTTAGTGAATGTATTTTCTTTGGAATGAAACCCCTTTGATTGGAATAAGAGTTAATATTATGTTCAGCAAGAAGCCGCTTAGCCCTACTGGTTTAGGAAAATGTCAGTAATGGAAATGCAGTAGGGCTAGCCAAATGGCATACTTGAAAGCTCAGGTTTTCATTTTTACCCTCAGATCTTGGAAGAAAGCTTCCATCAAATTCCCTCTTGGTTTTGTCTTTCTTCATTAGGCCGATTTTGTGAAAATTGCTCACCCTGAGCGCGCATTCAGAGAAGCGGCGGAAGAAGCTTGTAGAAGTATTGGCACCATGGTAGAAAAGTATGTTCTGCTCCCCTTCATTACAACCTTGGGTGACGTGGTCTTGTGGATTTGTGCTTGAGGAACTTGGTCTCCAGCGCTTGTCCCCGCAGGGCGGTGGGGAAGAGGGAGGGCCCTGGGGACAGGCCCTTGCGAACTCCTCTCGGGCTCCTGCAGCTCGAGGAGTTGTTTATCTCTGCTCATCTGTTCTGTCACTTAGCTTCCTTGTCTGTAAGTGAAGTAATAACATGATTTCCTTCTTAGAGTCACTGTGAGGAAAATGAGACAATTGCTTCTGGAGTGCTTCTAGAGACATCAGGCACATAGCTAACACCCAGGTTCCTTATTGTTGTTTACATTGAGAGTTTTTTAGTACCTCAGTGGCAAGTTGGAGTTTCTTTCTTTCTTTCTTTTTTTTTTTTTTTAAAGATTTTATTTATTTCTTTGACAGACAGAGATCTCAAGTAGGCAGAGAAGCAGGCAGAGAGAGAGGAGGAAGCAGGCTCCCTGCTGAGCAGAGAGCCCGATGCAGGGCTCGATCCCAGGACCTAGGGATCATGACCTGAGCCGAAGGCAGAGGCTTTAACCCACTGAGCCACCCAGGTGCCCCTGCAAGTTGGAGTTTCTTGATGATTCTGTGATTAAATTGCTATCTCACTAATTGCTGTGGGCCAGAGACAGGTAGCCTTGTGGTCCCTGGGATCTGGGGTGGGGAGAGCTAGTCAGGGGGTTCATTAAACTCTCAAGGAGGGCTGAGGTGGGCTGGGGCCTTGATGAAGTGAGTTATTTTCAAGCAATCTTGAGGTAAATTGAAATATTTTAAGCCACTTATGAGAGCTCATAAGTGCTCGTGAAAATGACTTCGAGGTGGACAGTGTCATGTTCAAAAGCACTTAGGTGCGAGACACCACGCCAGAAAGGGTTGAAAGCCAGCGGGAGCGCCAGGGCTCACCTGGCAGAAATTTACAACTGGAAACCATCGGAACACTTTCTGACAAAGCAGAAGCTGGAGGAGGAGCGTGGTGGCCGAGCGTGGTGGCTTCTCTGATTTGACAAGGCTCTCTGAGGACCCAGCCCTTCAGCAGATGCTGCTCCTGCTTCTGCCCCACCGAGCAGCATTTGCTGCCTTTGGGACAGTGCATGTGATTCTCTTACAGCCATTGAAAACCGACTCATTGACTGAGATAAATCTGGTCCCTGTGGACTCCAGACACGGGGCATGAGGAAGGGACTGGAATTGGGGGCTCCTTGGAAGAAAGAGCATCACCCAGGGAAAAGCCCTAGGAAATGAGTCAGAGCTGCCTGGGTGCCTGCCTGGGGCACCTTGAACACTGTATCGGGCCTGATTTTAGGTACAGCTCTGGAATAATGGATGTGGGTTCTTAATTTTGTGGGAGGACAACAAGGGAGCCATAATTGGTAGCGAAGTGTGGTTAAGAGGATCTGTGCAAGGTCTTCACTTCATCCTGGAGAGCGTTTCAGTCTTTCCTTCTTGGCCACACTCCGGCGGCTGGCCCAAGGCCCTCCGAGGGCCGGGGATTGCTCTCAGTCCTCGAGGAGCACCAGGACTCCTTTTCTCCTTGGGTCTAACTGAACTGTATTGTTACGGCTTCCGTTGATCTTCGAGAAACAGGAGGATTTCAGGTGCATGTGTAGAATTGATTGATTTTCTGGTAGAGGAAATAAAAGCCTAAAATTAGGTGTGTTTGTATAGAGTTGACGCCAGCTTTAGACTAAAATGGAGGCTTTATCTTAAGATCTCATGACATAAAACGTAATGTGGGAGATTTGTTGAAACTTTTGAAGAGGCTACAGTGCAGGCTCTCGAATGCCTGTCCTTTTGACATGTAGTAGCTTGTAGGGGGAGCAAGCCTGGAGGAGGTAGGTGCCCACACTGATCTTCTCCCGGTTTTCTGGGATTGCTGCCTGGGAGCAGGAGAGGTGGTATGCCTGCCTGCCCTTCTTGTTGACCATTTTCCCACTGAAGTGACTGCCTCAGTTCCCTTGGGCTTGGGGGGTGGCCCATGAGAACCACAGCAACAGAAGCTCCTGGATTTCTACAAAGCCGCAGGTGTTTGATTGTGCACTGACTAGGGAACGTGACCATCCTTGAGTTCCTGCATAGGAATGGACAGATGGTTCTTACAGCCTTGCCCTTCCCCGAGTGTCCACGGGGCAGGGAGCTGATTGTATCTAAAACCAGTTCACTCTTCAGCCCCAAGAGTGCCAGGACTTTCTCGCATCCAGGGAAGAAGAAAGAACTCAGGACCTAGTAAAAATGGGACTGTGGCTTGGGTTGAGGACAGAACTCAGGTTGGGGGACCAAGGACAGGATGGCAAGGCCACCTCATGATAACTACTATTTGTTCCTTCATAGGCGGACCATCTTATTTAACCCTTGGGATGACCTGAAGTCTAACAAGCTGGGGGAATTCAAATACTTGCCCAAAGTCACAGAGTGGTAGTAGGGCTGGTGTCATAACTCTAGTGTGGGGCCCTGAAGCCTGTGTCCTTGAGCTCTCGACATGTGGGCCTGCCACTCGGGCCCCGATGGGCAAAGGTTACCTGGGTTCTAGGCTCTTCACTTTGGAACTGTAGAATCTGTGTTTAACCTTCCTCCCATCATCACTCCTTTTTTAAATTAAAGAAACAAATGGCCACGGGCATATTGCTAACAATGAATTCTCAATGGCAGTGGGCTTGGATCACTTAGATCACCAGCTACTTCATTCCTCCCACTCCCCTCTCTCCTGTCTGCTCTTCTGGTTCCAGCTGCTGCCTGTGGCTTTAAGTGTATCCATTTACTTTTCAGAACACTTGGTCTTTCGATGCTTTGCTTAAGGACTGCCTGTTCCTGTACTAACTGTGGTTATGCTATTTCTTTTCCAAATGAAGAAACAAAACAAAACCCCAAACCTTTGGCCTCTGGGCATACGTATGCTAGGATGCGACACCGTTCTCTTAATGTAACATTAAAAATAAGGTATTAGAAAATCATTTAATTTTTTTTTTCATTTGTAATTTTTCTAGGTTGAACACAAATGTGGAATTATATCAAAGTTTGCAAAAATTGCTAGCTGATAAAAATCTTGTGGATTCCCTTGATCCAGAAACCAGGTACTCATTCCTTTGCGTTCATTATGGTTGTGATTATAGAGGCAAGATGGGAAGACCATCCCTTCCCCCGCCACGTCTCTGTACTCACAGCCCCTGTTTGTTGGCAGTGTTTCTCCCCAGGTGTCTACATGACTCTGGCACTTTCTTTAGGACTTCATTCAAATGGTGACGCCTCCTCTTTGGTATCAGGTCATGCTCCATCCTCTTACCCTGCTTGCGTTTTCAGTCCTAATCATTTCCAGCATGATCTGTTTGCTGACTTGTTTACATCCCTCTGCCTGGCTAGACTGGAAGCTCCGGGAGGGTAGGGACTGGTCTGTTTTGTTCAGAGCAGCGTCCCAGCACTGGCAGCAGTTCTTGGCCTTCAGTAGGTGCTTAACAAAGGAATGACTTCCTGTGAGCAGTTGGCAGTTACACTTAGCTCCCTGCTTGAAGTTCTATAGCCAGTGCCACCGGAAGAGAGAAGCAAATTGATTTTATTGACTGGTTGGATGTCATGAGCCTTGACATAATTTCTTTGGGTTCATTTGATTACTTTTATTATTCTGAATTGAAAAAGCTGAATTTCTAAGTGCATAAAGACATTTGATAGAGGATTTTGGATACCATATTTCTTTGCTCAAATGTATTTATTTATGATGATTTTAGAAGTGTATCATTCACCCATCTATATATTACTTGTAGCACAGAGGTTAATATTTTTTCTTACCTGTTGATAACTTACATTTTTTTTTATATATAGATGGGTCTTTTTTTTTTAAGATTTTATTTATTTATTGGACAGACAGATCACAAGTAGACAGAGAGGCAGGCAGAGAGAGAGGAGGAAGCAGGTTCCCTGCTGAGCAGAGAGCCCGATGCGGGGCTCGATCCCAGGACCCTGAGATCATGAGATCATGACCTGAGCCGAAGGCAGAGGCTTTAACCCACTGAGCCACCCAGGTGCCCCTATAACTTACATACTTTTTTAAAAAAGATTTTATTTAATCATTTGAGAGATAGAGTGTACAAGCAGGAGGGAGCTGGAGAGGGAGAAGCAGGCTCCCCGCTGAGCAGGGAGCCCGATGTGGGGCTTGATTCAGGACCCTGAGATCATGATCTGAGCTGAAGGCAGTTGCTAGAACCCTGGGTTCTAGGCTCTTCACTCAGGAGATTTACTGAGCCACCCAGGTGTCCCACTTATCTACTTTTAATTTATGGGGCACTTCTTTTCACCCTTGATTCTCCCTCCCTTTGCTTCCTTCCTTCCTTTCTGTCTCCATATGTGGCTTATGACCGCCACATGAAGCCCTGTTCTGTAGGGATGTTAGTACTGGGGTCTTGTTAATCTGATATATAATTACCATGCTGTATGGACCATACGATGAGGCTGTCTTTGGACGGTTATTTTCACCTGACTTCTAATATGCAGGTAGTGGTTTGATCTTACTTCGCTTCATTGATCCTGGGTCTCAGGATACTAGTAAAGCTAGCTGTACCATCAGAATAGTTTGTCTTTGCTATACTTTTAGGCTTGAGCATGATATTGGCTTCATTAGCAAAACAATTAAAAGTTGAATGCCTGCTCATAGGTATTTATACTCAATGGTACGACTTTGAGTAGAGACAGCAGGTTATTCATAATTTGACTTTGCTAAAGATTGACTTTTCTACATTTAATGTAGGGAAATTGCAGTGGGCTAGCAGACTATTTTAGGTGCAAAGGACTTGTTTTAACAGGATACATACCTCATTTCTAGGTGTCACTAAAAATGCCAAGAGGATTTTTAAAGTAACAAAATGGTAACTACATTGGGAAAAATTAGCTGGGTAGAATATCAGTATTCTAGAAAGCAAAGGTAACTTGAAGTGGGAGGAAGAAGAATTTGAAGTACTAAAACAAATATCATGGAACTGGTGCGTCATCAGGAGAGCTGGCTAGCCCCCAGAGAGAACCTTGTGTGTGGTAAATACGTGCAAGATGACAAATTATAAAGTGCCAGTATGAAACAGAAAATTGTGGTTTTAACCAATTATCTTGGCATAATAAGCTACGAAAGAAATGAATTAAATTGAGTAGATCATCCTCTTATTCTTTGATACATTCTATGAAATCCTTGTTCTATGAGATGTTCAAAAAGTATTCCCAGAAGGGTCCCATTAGTTAAGTTAATGTACTGTCCGCTCTTAAACAGTTTTAGCTGATTGCAGTCTTCGTGAAGCCCAGCTATAAAGAAACCTGTTTCACTTGGGTTTTTCCAAAACCATTAAGAGCTTTCTTGTATGCAAAGAATATAACAAACACATCATCTTCAGAAAATATAATGGAGGGAAAGTCCCAGTCACAAGAGCAAAAAAAAAAGCTGTAATACACCTTGAAATAAACTCAGGACCACAAAGCTTGTAGAACCTCAACACACACACACACGCACACAGGCATGTACACAGACTGGGAAGCATGAAAGATGATATTTAAGTAGTGAAACGTACCATAGTCTGAGATAAGAAAGAAGAAAGCTTCAGGGGTGGTCTCTACTGGTCTGCAAGTTTAGTGCTACCCAGTCTATAAAGGAAGATTTTTCTGTTGTAACTTAAAATGATTTTGAAGTCATAGACAATAAATGTGCCAGAATAGGCAGGAAAAATCTGGTAAGAAAAGTACTAAAAAAGGATTTGTACCAGATAGTAACACATTATAAAACTGCTATATTTTAAAGAGCATTATAGGGGCACCTGGGTGGTTCAGTGGGTTAAGCCTCTGCCTTTGGCTCAGGTCATGATCTTGGAGTACCGGGATGGAGCCCCACATCGGGCTCTCTGCTTGGCAGGGAGCCTGCTTCCCCCTCTCTCTCTGCCTGCCTCTCTGCCTACTTGTGATCTCTGTCAAGTGAATAAATAAAATCTTTAAAAAAATTTAAAAAAAGCATTATACTTACACTGCCAGCACAGTCAATGAAAGAAAAGAAAAATTCAGACAGTCACGAATATATGCAAGACTGTATTTAGTATATGATAGAAGTGTTATTTCCTATCAGTAGGGAAAGACTTGGTTTTCAGTAAATGATGTTAGGCCAGGAGATAACTATTTGGGGGAAAAAGTAGATTACTTAAAGATATGAATTGACAGTCTTGGAAGGTGAGACATCTGTCTTCTCATGACACCAAAGTCAGACCACCAATGATTGATTTGATGATATAAAGACTACAAACTTTGGTATGGTAAAACTTTTCCACATTCAAAGTCAGAATACACAATGGGACAAATGTTACATGCTAAAGGGTTAATATCTTTACTGTGTTAGGAGGCCTTACAGATTACTAAAAAACAAAATAAAACAAAAAAATGGATCTTCTGGGGCGCCTGGGTGGCTCAGTGGGTTAAAGCCTCTGCCTTTGGCTCAGGTCATGATCTCAGGGTCCTGGGATCGAGCCCCACATTGGATTCTCTGCTCCGCGGGGAGCCTGCTTCCTCCTCTCTCTCTGCCTACCTCTCTGCCTACTTGTGATCTCTGTCTGTCAAATAAATAAATAAAATCTTAAAAAAAAAAAAGTGGATCTCCTGATAGAAAACAAGGTAAAGGATTTTTTCCGTGAAACTCTCCTTTCACAAAATAAGGAATAGTGGGCAGATGGCCGTTAAACTTGGAACCGTGTAGCAAGTGTAACACTGGGAATCCTGTGAAGTGGGGGTAGCACACGTGGCCTCTACTGTTGGAGTGCTTTGGGTGTATATTGGCTCCTTGACTCTCTAGGTCTTATTTTCTTCTCTGTAAGAGAATAAAAAAAAGTACTTCATAAGATTATTATGAAGTTTGAATGAAGTAATGAAAGTAAAATGTCTGGCACATGGTAGTCATTCAAAGAATGGGATCCTACCGTCCTTCAAGAAAGATCGGACAAAGAGCCCTTCACTTAACAAAGCTGAAACAGAGCAGTAGTGTTCTAATGGCTTGGGATGATGGGTCCTCTCTGGTTAAGTGTAAACTGATAAATATTTATGGAGGACACCTTTTTGGTCAATTTAATTCTTGGAATGTATCCTAAGGAATAAATAAGGATAAAGAGATGTATGTAACAGGGATATTTGTCATAGCATGGATTACAGGAGTGGGAAAAATGAAAATATCTTTAATCCATACGACCAAACATTACAAACATTAAAAACCATGTTTTTGAAGAGTATTTGAAGAGATAGTGCAGTGTTCAATGTTTGTGGTATAATTTTAAAAGAAAAACCAAGATACAAAAATCTATTTTAGTTGGCTCCCAATTATTTTAAATAAGTAGTATAATATATTCAAAGGAGATTGGATAGAAGCCAAGGGAAGGTCTTTTTTGTTGTCGGTGTTAGCCACAAGTTCATTGCCACTGAGACAGTATCTTTATGAGCCAAAGATGCTGCCTCTGCCTCTGCTTCTCAGGACGGGGTCCTGTTGCATGTCTCCCACCAGTCCACCTGGCCCAACAGCCAGATTAGTTGATGTTTCAGTGTGAGGGAATTAAATGCTCCATACATATGTCCATTCAGAAACTCAGTGAACATTTTTCAAGTATCCACTATGTGCTGGGCACTGTGCTTATTTCTTTAACCTTATCTTATTTAATTTCACATGTTCTTCATGTGAATTTTAATAGTAGTGGTTATCTTTGGCGAGATTAGTGATTTTCATTTTTCTCTACATTTCTACATAAAGCTGTTACACAATAAACTTATATAATAAACTTACCATATACAGTACATTTCCATCCCCATTTATTAACCCCTGTTATCTTTACCCCCCTCTTATTAAAATAAACAGAAAATGCCTTTGCTAGAAAAGAGAGAGGAGATTGTGTTTTAGGTTGACTATTCAGGAAGGGAGATCACCATGCGGCAGAGATAATGGGGATATTTTAGGGACTTAAGTGAAGCACTTTACATTATTTAAGAAAGAAGGTAAGTGACTAAATTATTAATGTGGTCTATTGAATTTTCAGAATTTTAGAACAACTTCGATTCACAATAATTGGGAAGATAAATATACCCTTTATGAAAAGTCTAAGAAAACCAGGAGAGTAGATCAAATATTTAGATAACTTAATTCCAGAAAACTAGTAGTTTAAAAAAAATTGTTATTGACAGAAAGAGGTGTTACACCTGAGATTGGTTCCAAGCATGCAGCAGGATTAAAGAGAAAGAAAACAATTCTCATTAACCAAGAAACTCAGCTTCCGGCACAGCATCAAAGAATTTAATATTCTAAGTAGCTGCTACTAGTTGGAAGAAAAACTGAAAATCTCATATAGTAGGCCTTTGAAAAATTGTCCAAGTGTTCACTGTTTTATGTTTTTAATTATTGGGATTTGGATGGAGTTGAAATAAATAAGCAATTATCATGGCGGCGTCCTCAGGTTTGTACTCTCTGAATAAGGGAATAAGCTCTTACATGTAAAGCAAATCGTAATTATTTTTCATGTTCTGCAATACATGTATTGACTTTTTTAAAACATTGGTTGAAGCTATCTTTTGTTTCCTCTTTGCTTATTCTACTTAAACATCCTTATAAACCATTTACAACCCAGTTCATCACTTTCCATCGTATGGCTCCAGTACAACCTTTTAAAAAAATTCTGTATTCTCCTAACAATTTTTTAAACTGTTTTTAATTAATTAATTTTTATTATGTTCTGTTAGCCAGCATATAGTACATCAGTAGTTTTGTTCAACGATGCGTTAGTTGCGTATAACACCCAGTGCTCATCCCAACGTGTGCCCTCCTTATTGGCCATCACCCGGTTACCCCATCCCTCCTGCCCCGTCCTTTCTGTAACCCCCAGTTTGTTTCCAAATCCAGAGTCTCTCATGGTTTGTCTTCCCTCTGATTTCTCCCCATTCAGTTTTCCCTCCCTTCCCCTGTGGTCCTCCGTGCTGTTCCTTATGTTCCACATATGAGTGAAACTATATGATAATTGTCCTTCTTTGCTTGACTTATTTCACTCAGCAGAATCCCCTCCAGTCCCATCCATGCCAATGCAAATGGTGGGTATTTATCCTTTCTGATGGCTGAGTAATATTCCATTGTATATGTGTACCACATCTTTTTTATCCATTCATCTGTTGAAGGGCACCTTGTTTCCTTCCATAGTTTGGCTGTTGTGGACATTGCTGCTATGAGTTTGTTAAATGGAAATCATAAATGCTATTGGAGCCCAAAGCAGTGGCCCCTAATTTGGCTGGTAGTGGAGGAAAGCCTTCAGAGAGACCTCACAGTGGAGAAGAGGGTATTTCATGAGGTGCTAAGTTCATCACAGCAAGGACTTCTGACATTGAGAAAGGTCATCCTGTAGAGATGGAGGACTAGAGGCAAGGTGACCCAGTAGGGCTAACTATAGTATATCAGGGCAGGTGGGGACAGCAGCCTGGACTAGGAGAGCAGTAGTAGGGAAGGAGATAAGGGGTTAATTTGGTTGATTGTCCTATTTCTTTCTAATTGTCTTCCCCCACACCACCAGATAAATAGCTGCCATTTACTGTGTAATTTTCATATTGCCAATAAAGAAGTGATGTGCAATTATTTCTTTCTTACATGTTAGTAATACTAGCATAAGCTCTGTGAGATACAGTCTTGTTTCCTGATCCCCTGATATGTATTTATCAGATTTACTTAAGAATGATATTAGACTCTTCTGGACATCAGGGACCATGTGTTTTACTCTAATGTGTTTGAAGAGCTGTGTGTACCAGTCCAAGCTTTTGTGGCACAGCATGGTAACGTCTTGTTTCCAGCACAGACACAATTTTCTTCCATTTACCATATGTTATGGATTCAGTATTTTAATTCCTCTGGTGTCTAATGGGAAGTAAACAATATCAAATGGACTTTTAGCTAAAAAGGGAGAGGTGTCTTTCTAAGTATAAAATATTACAGGAGAAAATTAATGAAAAGTTGCCCCTTACTTTAGATATTATCAAGATACCTTCTATTCCACTGTTTTTTTTTTTTTTTAAATTGTTCTGATAGAATTGTTAACAGCAGGGAAAGGGAAAATCAGGCCTTGCTCTTAAGTTTGCAGATGCATTTGATGATTATTAAAAATGATGCTCTCTGCAATGCAAGCTAATATTAATTCTGGAAATGGTGAGGAACCTTCCCTCACAATTCTTAAGCAAATTCAGCATAAGGTGGATGGAAGCTGGTAAGTAAGGAACCTGCTTGATGATCTCTCTTTGAACTCCCCACATACTTTATTCATATCCCTGTTAGGAAATTACTACATCTTTAACTTGTGTTCATTCGTTCAAAAAGTATTTGTCCCCTTAGGAGACCATGCCTTATGAAACATACATACCTTTACCCACAAGCCCCTTAGAGTATACTTCTGTTAAATATACATGCTAGATAAAGCTGTGTTATAGTTATCTGTATACAGGCTTACCTGTTTGCAATTGGGCAGCATGTGTGTGTCCCACAAGTATTTATTTGGTGGGTTGTGTAATGTATGTGGCAAATATTTTTTGAAGGAAATATGGTGGACAGTTGAAAAGATGTCCATCTCTTCTAGAATAAAAGCAGCAGATAAATTTGACCTCTTTGGAGTAGTCGTCATTCCTTTGGTTCAATTTAAGGCTTATTGTACGGTTAGCATGATATATATGATTCCAGATCATCTATAGGAGAGCTTAAAAGCCCAGTCAGTAAGCTGGATGTTTTGCCTGACTTCTAAGATGTTAGATTCCTGGTTTCAAATATATTATCTGTGTGTGTGTGTTTGTGTGTATGTGTGTATATGTGTGTGTGTATGTATGTGTGTATGCATACGTTTGGCTTTTGGGGAGTATTATTAAAAAAGTCCAGTTTATTTAACAAGAAAGTGATTTTGCTAATAATTTTTATTACCTGTTATAACCTGGGTTCATTTTGTTTATAGGCGAGTGGCTGAACTGTTTATGTTTGATTTTGAAATCAGCGGAATCCATCTAGACAAAGAAAAGGTGACTCTTTCTTCTCTGTTTTTTTCGCTCATTTTACTAATTTTTTTTGAAAGATTTCATTTATTTATTTGCTAGAGAGATCACAAGTAGGTAGAGAGGCAGGCAGAGAGAAACGGGGAAGCAGGCTCCCTGCTGAGCAGAGAGCCCGATGCGGGCCTCAATCCCAGAACCTTGGAACCATGACCTGAGCTGAAGGCAGAGGCTTAACCCACTGAGCCAGCCAGGCGCCCCTTGTTTTACTAATATTTAGTTAGTACATTTATTGCTACAGTCCTTGTACGTTGCTTAAATTTGCATATCATACAAACTTTAGGTTATTTGTGTTATGAATTTTTTCTATTATATTTGAATATGATGCTCTCTGGAAATTTGTCTATTATCCATGATAACTCAGAATTAAGAAATTACTTGAGACCATTGGGGTGTTTTAGATGTCGTGTATCCTTGATGAATGACCAGGAAAGAGAGGCAAGTGAACAGGAAAGCTGAGAATTTTGAAGATTGAGGTCTGGGAGTGGAGGTACAGGGACTATCACCGAGACCTTTACATAAGTGTACTTATTCATATTCTGCATGTCTTCGAAAGATCCACACGGTTTTGTTCTGGAAGCAGGAGGCAGGGCTTATGCAGCGTCTGCCCTGGAATATGAGGGACCATAGACATTGTTCAGACCTCTCCTTTCACAGATAGGAAATAGGACAAAGTGATTGGTTCAGGATTCCCTCCTTAAGTTCAGAGTGTCTGACCCCAGCCACTTCTCTTTCTAGAATACAACATCCTAATAAGCCGAATGCCCTCGTTTCTATAGTACACTCAGGGCTGGGAGAATGAGGGTGACTTGACCGCCATCAGCAGATCCGCCTGCTCTGTGTTATCTCCCCTCCTTGCTTGGTGTCTATTATGGTTATGCCTATTTTTTTTTTTTTTGTAGTTATGTTTCTCCTACTAAATAGGACATAATATTACCTATTAATAGAGATCAGTTTATCAGAGTATGTTGGGAAGTAGAGGTCAGGGGCTTGGGGGTATATAGCACCTGCATTAAGTAATATCATTTTGCTTGTTGTTGTGTTTGAATAATGTTGGAGCCACTGGCGCACTGCTGTGTTTATGTGGCTTTAAGGGCTCAGCACGAGACTCCTTCCCTAACCTGAGCCTACACAGGCCGCCCAGCAGTCCCCAGGGCTGATAGGCTCTGCAGTACATTTATGTTGTTAAAAATGGACACATTGGCCCCTCTTCAAGCCAGTTCTTTGTTACTACTTCTCTGTATAGTGAATCCACTAGTCTCTGAGTCACTCAAATACAAATTTGGGGTCAGTTCAAATTTTTTTTATTCCCCATACTTCCATGTCTTAATTAATTACAAAGTCCTCAGATCATTTCTGTAGAACTTCTGCATCTGTCTGCCTCCCTCAAACAACTCACCTTGAACTTTATCACCATATACCTGGGCTGTCTGAAAGGTCTTTGTCTTCCTGATACTCATTATAGTTACTAGTGATTAAGTATTTGCTATTTGAAGTATGTATTTTTTATCAGATCTTCATAACAGCTTTGGGGCTGTTTGAGTATTACTATCATTACTGTTTCATAGATGAGGAACTGAGGCACCTAGAATTATGTGATCTACCCGAGGTTAGAGAGCTAGTAGGTGGAGGAGGCTCAGACTCCGGAGCCTGTTCAGATGTCCCTGCCCAGGTTTCCTGCTGATCAGTCTGACCTGTCTGTGAACATTGGTGTGATTTTCTTAAAGTATTGATTTGATTACTGTCCTGCCCAGAACCTCTCAGTCACTTTCCATTGTCAATAGCAGCTAATATGTAACAAAGAACATCCGTGGCGATGTTCTCCCAGCCCTCCCTGTGCTCCCCTGTAACTCATTACACTGTGCTTTCGTGTGTGGCCCAGTCCTCCTCCTCCTCCTCTGTCTACTCACCAGAGCCTGCCTGCCTCAAACCCCCGCTAAGGGGTCATGCTCAGACCACTGTGTCTGTGAAGCTTTTATCCCCCAGGTGGAATTTTTTATTCACCTGAATTCCCAGTTGACTCCTTTCATGCACATGGCATTTATCTTTAAGTGCCTGTTATTGAAGCTGTTCCTCTTGCATTACTTACTTAAATTAGGGGCTTCTCAAGCACCAAGAATGCTGGTCATGCTTTTTCCAGATTTGGCCTTGGCAAATACTGAATGATTGTGTGACGAATCATAATAATGCTAGCTAATACTAATCAAGTTTGATATTCAGAAGGAAGATAGCACAGAGTAGTAGAGCTCCTAGGAGAGATAGGTGAATAGTCTTGTTATTTTATGCAATCCTCAGGAAAGATATTTTTGAAACTTTACTCAAAAGTATTATGTGTCAAGTCAAGGTCTGTTTCAACAACATTGAACCTGCTGCTTTTACTTCTTAAGTATTCTTACAAGGATAGCTGCCCTTCCTGGCAAGTAACTCCCTGGAACCCACAAATGTTAAAGATGCAAGTAAAGTAAACTTAATGAACTCCTCTCTCGTAACTTCTGTGTCTGTTCTCCAAGGGGCTCCACTAGGACAGGATAAAGGAGACATCACACTTCTGAAAAGGGATTTTGAAGGAGACCCACCTACATAATGTGTACAAATTGTAAAGGCCTATGTATTCTTTCTTTTTTATTATTTCTTAATTTTTAATTAAATTAAAATGAAATAAATAATTTCTTAATTTTTAAGGTCTCATATAAATATAACTTAAAAATTTAAAATGAATGGAAGTATATGTTTTTTAGGAATCATTTGCTAAATAACACAACAATTTCATAGAATTCTTTGAGTTCAGAGTACTGCATCTTTATCGCAGAATGATGAAAGTATATGTTTTTTAGGAATCATTTGCTAAATAACACAACAATTTCATAGAATTCTTTGAGTTCAGAGTACTGCATCTTTATCTCAGGATGATGAAATGCTATTGGAAATTGGTGAAGGCAGGAAGTAAACCCAGTTTTTAATTTTCTGGGGATTTTAACAGGTGATAAATTCTTTGAAATAATTGTATCAGTCCCCACTCCCTCCCACCCCACCGCAGAGTAAAAGGCTTTGGGGAATATTTTTGGAATTACAGTGTAATTTCCTGATCTTTTACCTTTTTGGTTATTCCACTGGTTACCATTAGGTGGCGGTAAATGGCCATCATAGAGACAAAATAGGTAAGGAGAAATCTGGACTATAAAGACATTGAAGTATCTGAAAACTAATTTTTCCCATTAAGTTTGAATTCTCGATATTTTAATTTTTTTCTAAATGGGCTCCATACCCAGCATGGAACCCAACATGGGGCCCAGTATGGGACTTGAACTCACAACCCTGAGATCAAGATCTGAGCTGAAATCAAGAGTCCGATGCTTAGCCCATTGAGCCACCCAGGTGCCCCTATATTGTAAAATTTTGGTTGTTAATATATACTTGATTTTTCCCCAGCATCTTATCAAGTGTACATCGGCATTTTAAATACCTTTTAAAAAGTATTAGTGCTGCTTAACTTTTTTTAGGGTCATAGTACAGTTTAGAATGTTGACAGCTAGTGACCCCCATCCCAGAAAGTTCTGCATCTGATTTCACTTGAAGTCATTATAAGCTCAGGTCCAGATGCCCACCTAGTTTTCTAATAACAATAACTACAACTTTACCCTTGTCCTGCAGTAGACCGGACAGATGATGTGGACTACTTTATGTTTCCTCCAAAACATCTGTGCTGCCCCCTTTGATAATATACATTTTCTCAGGCGATTGTATGTCCTAAAGGTGTGACTGCCAGAAAAAACCCCGTAGGTGTGCCAGCCACATCACTGTCAGTGAGTCGGCAGGCTGACGGGTGCCGGGTGTGGAGTTGGAGGATGCGTCCCTGCCCTGCGGGCTCCGTCTGGCTCTGGTCCCCGCTCCACTGCTGTCCTTCTGTCTCTGCTCAAGTGTGTGCAGCCTCAGAACTGCTACAGGGTGGCCCCTTTGGATGTTCACTTTACTCTTGCAAAGACCTGCAGAGATTCCTTTGCTTTCCTTTTGGTCTCATCTTTTACGACCCAGTATATTTTCATATTTGCCCTTCAACTTGCTCTCTTTAATCTACAAATACTTACAAGTATCATATTGACTAGATTCAACCACCTGCTATTCTCCAATTCACTTAACTAAGAGGTTATTTTGGGGGATTGGAAAGAATCCTCTATTTCCCAATGTTGTTAATTTCAGAGATTAGCTATATAACCGAGGTATAAAATAGAACTCTATAATTTATATAAATCTTAAGATATAGAAACACTATACAAACTGTTGGACATTAAATATCTATCGAAAGGAGAGTTAACACACTACTTAAAGTAAATTATTATGTATTTACGGCATAAACGATATATTCAATGTTCATTTTATTTAACATATTGAGTATCTTCTTCAATTAATTTAGCCATATATGTTGCTTTAGCATCCTTATAGATGGTCTACTGAATCAGTTGTGAACTTTTACTTTCAGTGCCTTTAAATAACTTTTACTCCATCTGCATCTAGCGTAAAAGAGCAGTGGACCTGAATGTGAAAATCCTGGACTTGAGTAATACATTTCTTATGGGAACTAACTTTCCCAACAAGATTGAGAAGCATCTCTTACCAGAGCACATTCATCGTAACTTTGCAGTCACTGGAAATCATGTCATAATTGACGGTCTACATGCGGAAGCCCCAGATGACTTGGTATGTGCACTCTGCTCTCTTCATAGTTCAGCTCCCATCTGAGTGTTGCTACTGTTTTAACTCAAAATTCAGTGACAATATAATTATACCTTTAAGAATACTTGAGTGTTACTAAGCCCTAAAATTCAGCTATTGGCTTATTAATTCCATAAATGCTTTGAATGATGAAAATGGTTTAATCATTCATCTTTCATAAAGAACTCTGCATTTTTAAAGTATGATCAATAACAATTGATATTTGAGACTACTCAGATTCTTAATGCTTGTAGTCTTTACCTGGTTAAAGGTGCTTGATGGCACATGCATTGGGTAATGGTTTTTTCCAGCATACCCCATAACAGAGAACTCTAGTCAAGAATGTGTATCTCCTACTAATGTATGATTCTAAAAACTTTATCACCCTGTATAAACCCTTATTTTATTTTTAAAGCAATGATCACCTGTACAATAGAGAAGTGAAAGTTAGCCTACATTGTCATTGCATGGGCCTTTATGTCCTGGTACTTATTATACCTTCTACCATTTCTATTTTAAATACAGGTTCGAGAAGCTGCTTATAAAATTTTTCTTTATCCCAATGCGAGTCAGTTGAAATGTTTGGAAGAACTGCTCAGCAACAGAGACCTTCTGGCAAAGTTAGTGGGGTACTCCACATACTCCCACAGAGCCCTCCAAGGCACAATAGCCAAAAATCCAGGTAAGCTTGTTCACCCAACTTTTCAGGACAAAATAGGGTTTTTGTGAAACTGAACTTCTGATTTTAAATACCTATAAATCAGTGTTCTCTTTTTAATATACTCAGAGACCCACTTATTAAGTTTTTCTACATTTTTATATAGAGCTGACTTTTAACTAGAGCTAATAATTTGAAATATATTCTCTCCAATCAAGGAAATTTATTTCTTGTGCATATTGAGAGTAAGTCGTACTTAAATTTTCATTGATGCTAATTTCAAGTATTTTCATTTTAACTCAGATAGTTTCTGTGGTCAACCTAACCAAATTGGCTAGAATTAGTGTGAAAGAGGAGGAAAGATCAAAATGTCTGCTGAACACAAGGTTGAATATAGGCTGGGGCTATACAAACACGTATTATACAAACTTTTAAGACAGAAGAGTGCTAGATGGGAGGGTTTGCATTCGGTGGGGAAGAAGCATCCTGGGGTGTGTGAGAGTCTTGTCTCGTGCTCTATTGAATTTTTTTAAATTTAGAATGTATAAAAGAAAGTGTTATATAATAGTAATAATGTAAGTGTATATAGTAAGTTTTTTCAAAGGCATGTTAAATTGCAGTCATAGTTCAGACTCTGAGTCAGGAGTAGTGTAGTTGGCGATGGTGGAACTGTTCAGATTCAAGATATCTTCTAGAGTTCAAATCTGCGAGACTTGGTGATCGGTTGAGAGGGGGTAGGAGATGGCATGTTGGGTACCCTTGGTTTCTGGTTGTGCATCTGGGTGGACGTGCCATTCACAAATAGATTTAGCAGTAAAAACGAGCTCTGTAGGAGGAAGACCAGATCGTGAATTTTGTTCTGTCTTTATTCCTCCCATGCATATCCCTTCTCTCTAGTATGTTCCTATCTTCTCCAAAGTGTTCTTAAAAAAATGGCCATTTCTTCTGTAAATGGCCGTTCCCTTGACCTGTCAAGGCTCTCCGCAAAACCATAGGCACAGCAAACTCCGTTCTTTGTTCATGTTGTTCCCTGCATAGGGCCCAGCTCCCCTTCTCCAGTCTGTTAAAATCCTATACAGTTTTTCAGTGCTCAGCTCAAAACCTACCTCTTTCACAAAGCCTCTTCACTTTTCACTTCCCTTAAATGCCCATCTCTGAACCCCTTAAGTGTGTACAATTTGTTTCGTCCCATTTAACTCCTAAGTAGATCTTATGCCATTTTGTATGTTTTTCTGTGGTCATTGTTGTCACCAGGTTGCTACAATATAATTTCTTCTAATTATTAGATGTACAGTTGATCCTTGAATGATGCGGGGGTGCTGACACCACCAAACTGGCACAATCGAAAATTCACATGTAACTTGATTCCCCCAAAGCTAAACTACTAATAGCCCACTGTTTGCAGCAGACCTTACTGATAACAAATGGTCGATTAGCCCATATTTTGTTATGTTGTATGTATTATATACTGGATTCCTACAATAAAGTAAGCTAGAGAAAAAACGTTATTAAGAAAAACATTAGGAGAAAACACATGTACAGTACCGTACCATATTTGTTGAAAGATATCCTTATATGAGTGGACTGCCTAGTTCAAACCCATGTTGTTAAAGGGTCAAGTATAATAATAATAAGATACTTACCCTGGGCCATTATTTCACTTAGTTTCTGCGCAGCTTTGTGAGGTAGATGTTTGTATCCACCTCATAGGAGAGAAACCCAAGGTGTTCGTTACAGTGCTAAAAAGTGGCAGTGTTGAAACCTAAACCCGTGCTCTAAATTTGTGGTCTTAATAAGCTGTTTGAGATCAAACAGATGATATAAAAGACATCTTCATTCTCTGTTTTCATCCACTGATTCAACAATTACTTTCTGAGCGCCCACTACATGTGAAATATGAGTCTAGGACTTAGAAATAAATCAGTGTGTAAATCAGATGGGAATTCCTGCTCTTGTGCAGTTTATATTTCTTTAAGGCACATAACAACAAAATACATAGGTAAGGAACCCAGTAGGCTAATAGTTAATACAAGTTGTGGAGAAAACTCAGTGGGGAAGGGGATAAGGAACGTGAGCATGTGATGGTGGTGTTGGATTTTAAACTGAGTTGCCAGGCAGGGGCTCGCTGAGGACGGGGGGCATGTGAGTGTAGATTTGAAGAAGGTGCAGTAATAAGCGTATGGCTCCCTAGGGGAAGAAAATTCCAGATGGACGCACAGCAGGCTCGGAGGTCCCTAGGGTAGCTTGAAACGTTTGAGGAAAGCAAAAAGGGCAAAACAGTGAGTGGAATGAGAGACGGGTGGTAAGATGTGGAGGCAGATGAAGGTGGGGCTGTGTTCAGTAGGGCTTTTCCTGCAGTGAGATGGGAAGTCGTTGAGGGGTTTTGAGCAGAGCAGGTAAGGGGATCTGACTTAAATTTTGCTGGCGGGTCATGTGCTGCTGACACTGAGCTAGACTGCAGAGAGGTAGGAGTGTAAGAGGGGCCATGTAGAAGCTGTTTTGCAGTCATCACGATGAGAAGGATGGCAGCTTGACCAAAATGGTGGCTGTGAAGGGTTTTGCAGTGTGTCCAATTCTGGATATATAGCCTTTTGAAGGGGAACCAACGTTTTTAACCTGCCTAACCGAAAGGATACATTGAGTTACTGTTAACCAAGATGGGGAGGACTGGAGGGTTGGTTTGGTTCAAGTCAAGTTGAGATGCCAGTTGTGTCCACATGGTGATGTTGACTAGGCAGTTAGATGTGTATCTGTGGAATTGAGGAGAAAGTGCTGAGCCAGAGATATGAATCTGGGTCTTTATTTATGTATGCAAAGATTTATTTATTTTAGAGAGAGAGAGCGCATGAATGGGGGAAACTCGGGGAGAGGGAGAACATGTCCCATTGAGCACAGAGCCTAACACGAGACTCCATCTCATGACCCTGAGATCATGACCTGAGCCAAAATCAAGAGTCAGACACTTAATCAGTTGAGCCACCCAGTTGCCCTTGGGTCTTTATTTAAATTCTTGAGATTGTATGAGATCTCCAAGGGAGTGAGTACATCTAAAGAACAGAAGTCCAGAAAGTGAGCTCTGGGGCCCTCCAAGTTTAAGAGGTCAGAGATATGAGGGAAAACCAGTAATGGCCACCAAGAAGGAGCATGAGTGAGAGAGGAGAAAAATAAGCAGAGTGGGTGGTCCTGGAAGACACCCTGAAATGTCTTAAGGAGAGAGTGATCAGTTGACTCAAATGCTAAGGGCAAGTGCAGTCTGAAGAAGGTCGAAGATTGACCTCTGAGGTGAGCAGTGTGAGCTGGAGGTCCCTGGTGCTGTAGCGCCTAATGTCAGATGTCATCACCAGTGAATCCATTGCTCACTAGGTGGCTAGTGTGGTTATAGTTTAGAGTTAGGCTGTTGTGCACAGTCACACAGGAATAAATTCACAGGAATTTAAATTCCTTAAGGAATTTAAAATTTAGTTGGGGAGATCAGTTATATAAACAGAAAGATAAATAATTATAGAGGTCAGTGTCTTCTCAGTGCCAAATGAGTGGTGTGTGTAGGCAACAAAGTATTGTAGGATTTTAGGAGTTCGGGAAGTTTGTCCAATGGGTCTGTGCTTGTTGAGGGTTTCATGAGGGAAGTGAAACTGGAAATCAGAGGTGAGGGAATGGTGAGCTTTCAGCAGAGATGGGGAGGAAGGCAGGATGTAAATAAGGGTTAAGGTGGGCGTTCATGTGACAGGTGAATTAGGAAAAAATTTTCCAGGGAGGAATTATTGAATTATAATCAGGGGGTCTCATACTCATTCTTTGTAATATGACAGTTTTTCAGGTAGATTAATTGGGGTAGATTTTTCACATGTAAGATAGCTAGAAAAACAAAAATGGGTGAAAGTGAATAAAAAATGTTCAGAAGTAAAAAGCATGCACAGACTTATTTGAAAATACTTCCCTATGACAGCTAGTATGAAACCCTGAAATAAGATTTCATTTTTAATGAAATAATCGTTTTTCTCAAAGGCCTAATACCATTTAATATGGTGCATGAGGCAGTGTTTTCAGAATTACTATATCCAAGGCTTGTTAAAGATCGACAGTGGCAGGAAACCCCATGGCTTCTTGGTTTAGGTTAACCTCCATTCTTTTCTCAGGCTTTTATTTTACTCAGAAAGAAGATAACTTACATTGGAGATGGCAGGAAACTTAAAATCATCTGGAAAATATAAAAACAGTGTTTGTGGCAAACTCTAAAATACATGTGAAAGCTCTCTATACATAAATCAGTGGCAAAAAGTGGTAAATTAGAAAATACACATGAAAAATTCCCTATCATGGGAAATAATGATAGTTGTACTATGTTGCCCTTTATGAGTTTGTAATAAATATATGACAACTATGGCTGAAGTATTTAGGTACTTAAAAAATTCTTAGCAGAGGTTAAATTTCTAACATTCTAATTTTGGCATATTTTCTTTTGGTATTGATCCTGAAAAGATGATTCTTGGCTGAATATAAAAAACAAAAATAGTTGTCCAGAAAACATTGATTTTTTAAAATCAAATTTTCAGTGAATCATGCATATGTGTATGCACACACACACACACACACACACACATTTTATTTGTTTATTTGAGGGAGAGAATGAGAGAGGGAGTATGAGAGGGGAGAGGGTCAGAGGGAGAAGCAGACTCACCACTGAGCAGGGAGCCCAATGTGGGACTCGATCCTGGGACTCCAGAATCGTGACCTGAGCTGAAGATAGTCGCCCAACCGACTGAGCCACCCAGGCGCCCTTTTAAAAAAATTTTTATTGTTTTAGATTTTATTTATTTATTTGAGAGAGAGAGAATGAGAGAGAGAGGGTGAATCATGCTTCTAAATTGTACAGATTTTTATGAATAAATCAGAGTCTAGCTATCTTTTTAAAACTTGGGAAAAATTGGAATGGTCTAAAAACTTATTTTTTTTTCCTTACAAATATGAGTAGATAGAAACACATTGAAATTTTGATTTTTTTTTTAGCTCCCCATTCACTCCTCATTCTGGGGGGTAATTGAAGGCTTTGGATTATTACTATGTTTGTTTAATATGTTTTCTGATAAGTTGATCATCATCATCTAGAAATATATTATCAACCCTGACACCCTTTGAAAATGATCACTTTAATGGCATTGTAGTGCATAAATTATGACCATTACATTCTAATTTTAACAGGTATGTTCATTTTATTTTATGTAATTAAAGACATTCTCTTTTTCATTTCCTTTCTAGAGACTGTCATGGAGTTCCTTGAGAAACTATCAGACAAACTTTCTGAAAGGTTAGTTTTTATTCTACTCTTTAGAGTGTGTATCATGTAGTTTTTTAAAAAAGACTCGATTTATAAAAGATTAGGAGGTGACCTATTAAGAATGTAAGTATGGGAATATCGGGTCAGATCTGTGAACTAGTCAGCAGGAGATTGGATTAACTGTGAAGAATACTTAGAAAGCACATAGCTGTCTTCCTAAGGTGACAATCTTGAAAACATAGGCTGTCCCCTCTGATGAACTAGTTCATTGTTTTAGGAACCCATCATTGATGTGTAATTAGAAAATTTTTTCCAAGCCTTTTTGAAGCTATACGTTTTCAGCTTGTACCACCAATTTTATAACAAGTTCATAAAAAGTGTTTCTCTTCTTTTGGCCTAAATATTGGTGGCTGCTGGATGTGGCGAATTGATCTGTGGATCTTTGGATCTTTAGAACCATATGTCTCCACTTTCGTAGTTCTCTGTAGTGAGGCCCTTTGTGGTCTTCCTGCCTTTCCGTCTTTGATAGAGTCACTTGTCCTTTGCTGAGAGGCCACACTCCAGCAGTGTTCAGACACCTAGGATTCCAGGAAGGGGCGTGTCATGGTTGTCTCATAATGCTATTGAACATTTCCTTTGCCTTCTTGGCTATACCAACCTGTTAATTTTTAGCTCAGATCTCCATTTTCTGTTACTATAAACTCATGCCTTAGAACCCAGTCCTCTCTAATTTGGATTATAATTATAAATTCTAAACTTTTCTTTTAATCTAGGGAACCATTGTGGCTTTGATTTAATGAAGGCAGTGTTAAGTATGCAGTTGAGAATTTTCTCTGCTTTATTTTTTAAGTGGTAGTATTCTTTCTTCCCTTGTATGTAACTATAGATTATATTTTGAGCAAACATATCTTCAGGTTTTTACAGTTATATATATGAGTTAATTCTTACAGAAACTTCATATTCTGTAGATATTAAGCACAACCCAACTAGAGTTTTTCAGTAGGGAAGAAAGTATTAATAGTAACCTTAAATATAATCTCTGTTCATATTTTTGAATAAAAGGTAATTTGTTGGTCTCTTACCTTTTTAATGTATAGAAAAGAGCAGTGACTTAAAGTTTTCTAACCTTTGCATGTATCTGTAACATTACTAATTTTTCCAAGCTTTAGTACTTTCAAGTCCTATGTCTATCTACTAGGATATTTTCTAAGGTAGAAATTGTGGTAATTTACTGATGATATATTGCTGATCCTTCTAACACAGATAAAATTTGGTTACATTTGGTTATAAAACTGGTTACATTTGCTCTACAAATTACTTCCAGTTTTATCATGAATACTAGAAATTTACATAAGAAAGCTAGTTTTTAAAAACAATTATTTAAATTCAATTAATTAACATACAGTGTATTAGGAATTTCAGAGGTGAGTTTAGTGATTCATCAGTTGCATATAAACCCAGTGCTCATTATATCAAGTGCCCTCCTTAATGCCCATCATCTAGTTACCCCATCCCCCCAGAAAACTAGTTCTTTAACAATGTAAATATTAAAATTTTGTCCTAACAGTTAATGATAAACCTGTTTTACAGAACTATAAAAGACTTTGAGATGATACGAGGGATGAAAATGAAACTAAATCCGCACAATTCTGTAAGTGATGATTTTGGAACATTTTTGATGTAATATAAATGGTCTATCAGCTGAAGTTCTTATCTTTTGACTCTAAGAAAGTTTCTTGTGATATGTTAAAAGTATGTATAATCTTGTTTCTGATCCCTGGTCTTCGTTCTGATCCTTGGGTTTGGGGAACAAAGTATTGAAATACTTGATCCATATGTCTGAGTTTGACATTTCCAGGAAATGCAGTATTTTTTTGTTGGTTATTTGACATAATACTTATGCATGCTCATACATATATGCACACTTATAAATGTATATTAACAACATATATTGATATATACTCATGCAAAGTCTATTTCCATTATACTGCAAGTGGGCTTCTTTGTTTGAAGCAGGCTCAGTGGAGGATTGATCTGGCAGGTGGCAATTTAAGCATCACTGTTAATAACGCAGTTTGCTTTCTTATTTGCTAATTTATGGAGCTCAGTTTAATCCATGTTGACTTCAAAGTATACCCCATCTTAACACACGAGCCCTCCATGAGACCCGCTACATCTCTAGCCCCATAATCCTTGTTTCAGCAAGCCGCTCAGGTTATTTATTACCCCCCCCCACCTTAAGTTACTAAATCCTATAGATTCTACCTCCAATTCTTGCCTCTCCATGCCCATTGCCATAGCCCTGGTTGAGGTCATTGTTACTTCTCACCCAAATTATAGTTGTAGTTACCAGACTGGTTTTCCAGCCTTCTGTTCTGGCTCTGGTTTGGACTGCTTAGCAACACACCTAGTTCTGTGTTAGACATAGAGTAGGTACTCAGCACTTATTTGAAATATGAGTGAACGAACAAACGAATGAATAAATGAATGACTTGCCACCAGAGGGATTTTGCCAAAAAAGCAGATCTGATCTTGTCACTCTGTTTAAGATTTTTCAGTGGCTTGCTGTAATTCTCAGATTCACCTTCCTATTTCTTAGCTTTCCCACCAAGCCTTTCCTAATTTTGCTTCTACCTGCTTCTCTAGCCTTATCTTCTGCTGCCCCTTTAAGCCAAGTTAGTGTCCCTAGTTCCCTACTAATAATACCCATGTGATGCTCTTGTGCTTTTTTTAACTTACTGCTTTGCTTGCCCTTGCTTTCCTTTCTTTTGTTTTTCAATTCTGACAATCTCCTTTCTTCTGTTTTTCAATTTTCTATTCACAGTATTTATGTACCAGCAACTATGGTAGGTAGCTTGCTGTCATTCACAAACACCGTACACAGGAACGGCTTTCCCCCTCCCTCATCTGGTTGCGGTGTGCCCGGTCTTCCAAATTCAGCTCTAGCTTTGCCTCCTCCCAACATTTCCTGACCTTCTGCTGTGATTTAAATACCCTTCTCATGGGCTCTGTTTCACACAGTGCAATGTCACGCACGTGACTACTGTACTCTGGATGTGGAGTCACTTGTCTCTCTACTGCCTAGACCATTGTCAGCTCCTTGGTACAGGGATCCAGTCTTCCTGGGTTTTGTTTCCCTAGAGCCTGCATTCTCTGGTATGTAGCAGGTAGTAAGTGGTCATCTGTTGGAGGAAATGTGTCCCAGGAGCTGACCACTTGGGGGCTAGAGTTTTGGGGATGCTGGGAGAAGGAAAGTCAGCCTGTACATGTCTTTTGTTGGCTGCATTCCTTGGTAACGGCATGATTGTGGAACATGAGAAAGAACAACTTGTTATTGAAGGAGATAATGTCTGAGCTGAAAATTTAAAGGATAAGTCAAAGGATAGAAGGCAGCGTTCCTGGAGCTCTTACCCAGTGCCTGGTCTTCTGTTAATAGTCGAAGTGCATCAAGAAATGCCCTTAGTGAGGCACTACTTTGTGCCCGACAGTGTTCAGGCTGCCAGGATGTAATAGGAAAAATGCGAGCAAGGTCCCTCTCCTCAAAAAGCTTACATTCTAGGGGAGGCAGATGGATAGTAAATACATGAAAGAAAGAAATATGTGCCATGTTGTATGGTGATAAGGGTAACAGGGGAAAATAATGCAGAAAGAAGGGAATGGCCATTGCTGTTCTCTAGGGATCGGTCAGGAAAGACTCGTTACGTGAGGAGACCCTTGAGCAGAGACTGGAAGAGACGACGCAGTGCCCCGCAGCAGTGATGCAGGGCACAGCCTTCTCCACAGAGACAGCAGCTGCCTGGTGCGGTCAAGCCGCCGTGAGGAGACCAGTGTGGCCACAGTGGAGCCAGGGAGGGCAGGAGTGGCAGGAGCTGGGCTCAGGGTATGGAGGGGAGAGATCAGGTCATGTAGATAGAAAACGGGAAAGCATTGGTGAGCAGAAGGAACTTGTCCACACCGTACGGTAGTGTGGATTGCACACTTGAACCCAGGCATTCTGACTTCACAGCTTGTGCTGTTAGTCACTCCTGTCACCTGGACAGTTTGTGGGAAGGAAGATCATGCACGGATTCAAGCTTTTCTTCCCTTCAGTATTCTGTACCAGTTGTCAAAACCAACTGTTGTGACAGTGCTTCTTTATGACATATTTTCTTTGCCAGATTAGAGGTAATTCTCCCTCTGTTACACTTGAAATTGTTGCTTTCATTCTGGGATCCACCCTAAGCTTCCTGCTTAGATTTAGGAAGAGCTCTAATCTTACCGTTAGGACCCTAATCTTACCTGCAGTATGTATTATGGATTGATACATGGGTTGCATTTTGGGAAAAATTTCAGTGTGGCTGTTTCAATCTATTTTTTTTTTAACTTTATAGAATCATTTACCATCTTGGACTTATGATGTTATTAAAATGCTGATCATATTTTCTCAATGCTCTTGTTCACTTCAGATCTGGATTTTTCTAAAGTTATTACATGTCCATCATCTTGTAAAACTTCATCTTCATTCAACAGACCCGGGGTTTTTAGGCCCTCGTACTGCACAAATGATATGGTGCTTTTATTTGAAGTGTCCATCATCTCAAACATAGATACAATGTTAGAGTGATCCATAAAGAAAGGAAAAGCCATGCCTGTTATTTTGGCAGTTCTCAGTCGTTCCAATATAGATGTTAAATACTGTCTTGGTTTTTCTGGCCGGAAAAAGAGCAGGGTGCTGGTGAGATAGTTCAGCAACTCCATAATCTGATATTTTTCCAAATAATTCCTGGCCTACATCTCCCTGCTGCCGCTCACCTGCATTGCTCCTGATTTAATCTATTAATGTTGACTTTTATGTTTACGTTTTACATTATTTACCTTTTTCCCAAATTCCCCAAATTTATTTGTACCTCTGTGCCCATTGATTACAGGAGAGTCAAAATAAAGAGTTGGGTATTTCATGAAGTTTCAGGGTTTTTATAAAACTCTTCTGATATTATAACAGGTTTACATTTATGAGCTGGCTAAATTTTTGATAAAAATTGTGAAGTAGTCAATAACTTTCATCGCAATGAATTTTTCCATTGTAGGAATTAATGCCTTGGGATCCCCCCTACTACAGTGGTGTGATTCGTGCAGAAAGGTAAGTTTTTTTTTTTTTGGATAAATCCTCATCTATGAGAAGGAGGAGAAAAACTAATATTTACTGAACACCTTGCACATTAATTATGCAACTACTGTCCTCACTCAGTCGCCCTCATCATAAGCGTATATGCTCTCAAGTCCAGGCCTGGTGCTGGCTTGGTCCACATTTGCTCACATATTTTTGATCTGGATTAAACCTGTACCTCAGTCATAGGATCATGCTGTTCCCCTCCCCCAGAACCTTTTCTTCTATGACCCATGCCATTTAAAACTTTTCAGTATCTCCCTGTGGGGTCTGGAATCTGGCTTCTCCTCTGTGTAGCTTCCAGGTTTCCTTACTAGACTGAGCGTTTTGGGGGCTGGGACTTTGCTAGAGCCCTGGTTGTCCCTTGTTTCCGGTCCAGGGTGGGTGCTCAGCAAATATATGTTGAATCAATGAAGGAATAAAGTAGTCCTTGGCATGGGGCTATGTCATTTTCTTGCTTCCCCATTTTTATTTGAACATACTGTGGACACTTTCTTGGCACATCTGGAAGGATTATGTGAAATAAAGATTTAGGACCGTTAGCTTGATGTGAATACTCCTTTAGCTTCATATTCTCTTGTGTTTATTCTGTAATGGCTAACTAATAGGTATGCTTTTCCCCCTAAATGTGCCCTATTTCTATCATTTTTATATTTGCATGTGAACCCAAGAAATACGAACACCTGTTCAAAGTGAACACATGTAGAAATATTGATGCCCCAAGTAATTTTACATACACAAAAGGATTAAAAAATAAATCTCTGAATCCTTCCCTTCAACAGATTTTTTTTTCTTGTTTCAACAGATTTTTAACATTTTTCTCTTACGCTTCCTTTTTGAGCTCCTCAGCTTTAATCCAGAGAGTTAAGATTGATTTAGGTAATGGAAGAAAATAAAAGCTTTGTGCCTTTTCCTCATTAAAGCATGTTGGCACATATCGTAATAATAATATGGTTATTTGATTGGTATTTAACTTTCAAGTCTTACTGTTACTATGCATTTTTCAGGCATCAGCATAGTGAAGGGTAGCAAATACCTCACTAAAATTAAACTTTTTATTTATTTTAATGATTTTTAAAAAATATTTGTTATAAAAGCAGAAAACAGTAACTTTTGGTGTTCTTTTCTGCATCACTGGGAGGATGTGCCCTGAGATCAGTGTGTTGAAGAGCTTACCCACTTAGTATTCATTCATTTTCTTCTCTTTGGCTTCTCTGTGACTTCTATGTTCCTTAGACTAATCTTACTCACAAAACATATTGTCTCATGATACTTTGTCAGCTACTGTTTTCATACGTATAGCACAAATTCGGCGTGAGCCACCTTCTCTGTTACTCAAAATCTGTAATCACTTGATTATGATAAACAGTGAGTTTTTAGAATATATTAGAGCTTAATATAATTATTTCACAAATGTGTTTTTATGGCTGTAGAACTTCAGGCTTTGCTCCCTGTCTTTGCATAAAACATACAATTTCTCTTTTCAGATTTTTTCCAAGACAGATTTGGCTTGGTTGCTTGGCCAACCAAGATATAGCATAAAGGAACACTATTTTTTTTTTTTTATCAATGCCTTCCATATCAAAAAAGTTTTAAAAAACTTTTGACATTGGAAAGTAATGTAAAATAAATGTATTTGTCTCTTTCTGACTTTTGCTACTGTGATTTTTTTATGTGGTATTCCTGTTTCATGTCATCCCCCCCTCCCCCGATGATTTTAGTGAATACCTTGGCCTTATATTTAAGTGATATCTTTATCATTTAGCTTTATTCTTTAAGTGTAGGATGTCCAAATGGTGGCTCTGTGGAAATGACATAGTATCTGAGGACTTGTAGAGCTATGCTCAATTGTAAAGTATAAGCATTAATTAGGAGTATGAGATCCCTGAGAAGTCTGATAGTAAACTTAAATAAGACACTGAGTAAGGATAGTGATGTTCTCATCTTCATTTCTACCAAAAGTACAGTACTGCAAAGTCAGTGTTGCTGACTGACTCTGGAATCAGTACTTAGAGATCACTGTGCCCCCAGGTAGGTTGGGAGTTCTGTCTCCTGTTAGCCACAGGGACAGGGTATCACTGCCCACATGGGCCATTGGAGAGAGTGGAAACACCTGAGGTGTCATGGCTGTGTGGTCTGGAACACATTCCCTGACACCTGGCGGGGGGCGGGGGGGGGCCGCTGGATGCGTCCCTGCTCCACCACTAATGAGCTACACATGACCTTTGGAAAGTTACTTGTCCTCTCAAACCTCAGCAAAGATTTCTATTAAAATGGGAGTTGTGGGCACCTGGGTGGCTCAGGGGGCTAAGCCTCTGCCTTTGGCTCAGGTCATGATCTCAGGGTCCCGGGATCGAGTGCCACATCAGGCTCTCTGCTCAGCAGGGAGCCTGCTTCCCCCTCTCTCTCTGCCTTCCTCTCTGCCTACTTGTGATCTTTTTCTGTGTGTCAAATAAATAAATAAAATCTTTAAAAAAATAAAATAAAATAAAATGGGAGTTGTAATAGTCCCTGCTTCATAGGTCAGGACTAAATGAGTTAATGTTGGTATTATTAGTACTTAAGTAATACTATTATATGGAATTGGTCTTTTCTTGACACTGTTCTAAAGGATGAACTACTCTAAGAGATGCTTTTTAAGTGTTCTCAAAAATCTTTTGAAGGAGTGATCACTTGTCCCTGAAGGCTTCTCTAAGAAAACACTCATCTAAAGTGTAATGAACATATCGAATTAGTTGTTGAATGCTTGTCAGAGGAGCTTTTAGTGGTGGAGCAAGAACACGAGGACAGGGAGGTCCACCTCGCCTGCGCTTCCCAGAGCATCACTGTGTCTTGGGGGAGGAAGCTGTGTCCGGCTGGCAGGACAGCTCTCTTTTGGTCCGTCTCCTCTTAAAGGTCATGGAATAGTTACTGCCTTCAAAATAGAATTGGAGCCGTCTTTCATGGCTTCTAGGATCTGGTCACAGCCCACTTGGCTTTACCAATGTGTACATGCACCCCCCGTTATTCGTGGGGTCTGGTCTGTCCTTTTGGTCTTTCCTACCATGCCTCTTCCTTTGCAGTTTTCCTCAGCCAGACTAAACTGTCTGTCCCAATCAGATCCCTTTCTGTCTCATGTGGAGCCCGTGTCTGGTGGCTGCTAGCGTTGCACTTGCCTTTCTTTGCTATCTTACCTGTGAAGTTTTGCCAGGAGGCCATGAAACGCCCAGGTCTGCCACAGCCACTATAGATCCTGCCAACACCTTGCTTACAGCCTACAAAGTGGCACACTGGATCTTCTAACTATGTTCTTTTGGTGTCCTATCTTAAACGTGTCTTGTCAACCATAGCTTAAAGCTCTTGAGAATAATGTGTGTCTTATTTCTTCTGTTTGCAGTAAAATGTGGCATATACACTCTGGACCTCAGTAAATATGTATTAGTTGATAGCCATTGTTCAAGACTGTCTAAACCAGTAATTGGAAGTCCTTATGAAAAGCAATCCAGTGTTACATTTTTTTTGTAAAGAAGAATATATTTTTGCGAATGGCCCTTTTCATCTCTCAGATTTATTGAAAGCAGTGTGAACCTCAGGAGGCCCTCAGAATGCTCATTTGTTGACAGAGGTTCCTACCAGGCTCATTGGTTCTTAGAGTTAAGAAATCACCAGCTATTCCGGGAACATAACATAACCTGCCTGGTATCCACCAGGGACTTTAATCAATTTGCTTCAGGTTCCAATACTAGGTCATTTGTTTGGCTATTAACTCAGTAAAAGAACCAAGAAAAGGGATACTGAAATGCTTCAGATAGGATTCTGCAAATTGGGGGTTTTAAACATCTGTTTTAAGTAGCTTAAAAGGAAAATGATTGAGTTTTGGTTTGAGGTTTCAATAATCTTGATTGACAAGAGTTGGCCACGAAGCACAGGTAATGGATGAGAAAAGGAAGAAAAATATAATAATTTGAGTTTGAGGTTAGAAGAAGGGAATAAACTGAAGACTGCTAAATCCTTGTTAAATTCCTCTGCTTTCAAGTAAAGACTTAAATGTGTGGTTTGACACGAAACAAAAAATAGAAGGGGCTTTCCTTGATTTGAGTTTTTCTTCAAGTTCACCCCAGGGACTCTTTTTCTGCTTTTATGTTCAGATTCATTTTAAGTTTCTTATATGTTTGCCTAAAGAAAGGAAAGAACCTATTAGAAGTAAGATAAGAGATTAATGTGTTTTAAAACCATCAGTGATTGATCCTGGGATATAGTGGCTTGAGTGACCTACAGACATCTTAAAGAGCACAGAAAAATCTTTGTTTTTTTTTTTTTTCTTTCAAGTTTTAGTGTTTGAGTCCTCATGGGAGAGGAAAAGTAATTCTTTAAATTATGACAAATATATATGCAGTTATTTTATTTAAAATTAAATGTGATTTTTGAATAGCCAGTCCATTTGTGTGGCTCAAAAAGTCAAAACAACATTAAAAAGGACTCATCGAGAAATTTTGATGTCACCCCTGTCTCTGCTCACAGCATTCCCCCTTACCCTGTCCCTTAGAGGTAATCATTTTTAAAGTTGTTTAATGTGTCCTGGCGGTATTTGATTTTGATTTTTTAAAAAGATTTTATTTATTTATTTGACAGAGAGAGAGAAAGAGAGATCACAATTAGGCAGAGAGGCAGGCAGAGAGAGAGGGGGAAGAAGGCTCCCTGCTGAGCAGAGGGCCCCATGCGAGTCTTGATCCTAGGACCCTGAGATCATGACCTGAGCCAAAGGCAAAGGCTTAACCCACTGAGGCACGCAGGTGCCTCATTGATTGTGATTTTTAATGCTCGACGACTTTATCTCTTTTCTGCCAATAGTGAGTATCAGTGAATCATACTTCATTAATTTTGGTGCTATTTTATACAAGGACATTATTGGGAAGGGGAATTCAGTATGTTTATTCCTTGCTAAGGTATATTCTCAAAAGTTCAAGAACATTCACATAATGAGATAGGACTGTTTTATGTTTTAAACTCTTCAGTAAACCCTGGATTTTCAAGGACAGATGACATGGGGGTGTTTCAAGATAATAAAGACTTACCTGATGTGTGAAATTGTATAGTTTATTGGCTAGTGGATGTGCAGTGAGCTGGGTGCTTTCAGTGTTTAAAACAAGAACCTTTATTATGAAAACTTTCAAAATAAGCAAAATATAAGGAATAACATCGGTAACCCCCATATATTCATCTTCCAGACTTAGTAACTATCAAAACTGTGCTGGATTTGCTTTATTTATATCTGTTTTCTCTTTTCCTTCTTCTTTTTCTTCCTTCTTTTTACTAAAGTAAAGCCTAGACCTCATGGCCTTTCACTGGGACATTTTGTTATGGATCTCTAAGGAATGTGGATATTGTCTTACATCATCGCAGCCCAGCATGACGCAAGAAGTTTCACGGCAATCCATTGGCATCCTATAGTACTCAGTCCCTATTTACATGTCCTTGATGGTATCAGGTCCATTTTTCTCCCAGGCAGCTTGTTGGAACCAGCATGGGCTGCACATCTCATTTGGTTTTTCTGTCTCCTGAGTCTCTAACTCCAGAGCAGGTCTGCACACATGCACAGGTCATACCCTCACCCCACCTTCTTCATGTACCTGTCTGGTTGCAGACAGCAGGTCACTGGTTCTACAGATTTCTCCAAACTTCTGGATTGATGTGATTGCTTTCTTGTGGTGTCATTTTGCTGCTTCCCCCAATCTGGATGCTATGCCACACCCCCTGTTATTTTTGGTTGTTTTGTCTTACTGTTGCACTTCAGGTATGACTAACTTTGCACGTTGATATACTTTAGGAAGCTGAATGAGAGCCCTGTTACAAGTAGAGTTCTCGCTGCTGTCCTAAGATTTGGTGCCAATCTCTGTGGTGGGTTCTGTCATGTGGGGTCATCCTTTCTCCCTTATATCAGGTATACTGGGTAACCGGCCCATGTCTCTAGGGTGATGATAGAATCGTACCGTATTTGTGAATTTCAGTTTTGGTTCATCCTAACTGCAGCTGCCGGTGAACTAGGTGGCTAATCTGCACCATTAAGGAACATGGTTCTCTGATTACCAGGAAGTTTGGCTGGAGCAGCTTTCTTGCCGTTAGCCTCAGAAGGCAAGGTAGAAACAACCAAACTGGCATTTTTTTTCTGATTCTTTATAAAACAGAGAGAGCAAAAGATCTTCTTTATTGTCAGCGCAATCTAATTACCTGAAAGGTAAACGGGTTTTAGTATCATTCACTTCCTTTACACCTCACCTTGGTTTAGCCGGACGAAACTGTGGCTCTCCCTATGGCTTTTGAGACTAAACATTTAAAAATACCATCCAACTCTCACAGTAAAGTCATGCTTAGTCAGTCACTCCTGATACCAAAAACATTCTATTTTATTTTCTCCTGGTACAGTTAGAAATGGTTCCCCCGGCAGCATTTTTCCCTACTCTGTCCTGTGCAGCGCACAGTCTCCCTAGCCCGCGCATGCCCTCTGGCCAGCAGGCTGGTTCCCGCTGCCTTTGCCATTTGGTGCAAATGTTCTCTCATACCCACTTTCATGTAACCTCCTGAGTAGCACAGGCAAAGACAGAAGCCTCTGGTTACCTGCAGTTTCAGCCCGGATTCACTAACTATACTTGTATTTTTATGTTTTCAGTAAGTTCAATGCTAAGATGTGTTTAGAAATAGTGTCCAAGTTCTTTCTTTAATCCCAGGTGCATCAGTGGTTGAAATATAAGTCTGACTCATAGATTGTGCTTCGTAAGTACAGTGACACATTGACTTTTTTTTTAAGACCTCAAATTACAACAAAGAATTCTTCAGTTGAAAATCTCTGACTAATATTTCTCTGCTTGTTTCAGTGATAATTAGTGTTCCTGATGGGGGTTTTGAGATGTTGCTAGATTCTGTGGCTCCTGATCAGAAAACCTAATTTTTTTTTTTTTTTTTTTTTTTACCATTTTACCATGCTATTATAATGTGTTGTAGTTCTTGGAAAACCGAGAATTGGTCAACGCATAGGTAAGCATGTTTCTGAATGGAAGGAATAACAGACCATCCGTTGAGCTTTGTTTAGCAGCCTTGGTGAATAACAGTCATTTTCTTCCTATTTCTTTCTGAGGAAGAAGAATAAAAGGGTTCCAGACCTGTCTTATTTCTGGATTCAAATCAGTGAAACATCTTTACAATACATAGTAGTAAAAGTCTCTTGTAAAACTATAAGCGTTTGTGGTGATGAAAGGGATGGCAGGGAACAAAATCCTCCAAGTACACTTGAGTTTTACTCTTTCTATTGGGCTGTGGTTCTGATGGGCCGTAAGGTTTTCTGTGCCCCTTGTAGCACTTTTCTATCGTTCTGGGGGTCTGGAGATGATAGAGGAGGGATTTCTTACGTGTAGTGTCTATGCCGATAAAATAATTGTGACTGGAGATGCCATGAGCTGGTATTCACAGGCCAACGGGTGGCGCTGGTGCTGTGGCTGCCGGCCCTGGCTTGGATGGCCTCTGGCATGGGTCCTCGAGGGCCATCCTTGGTGTGATCTCACACTGTTTTGCAGGTGTCAGCTGCGAGCATGAAGGGCAGGGGCCTTCAGGGTCAGCCTGCTGCCCCGTGATTGCTGTGTCGTAGGCACCTCAGGGTGTCTCAGATTGGGGTGGTAGCTGCTGGAAGGCTTGGGGCTTTTCACGTCTCTTGCAGACTTGCTGGACTGTTTCCCATTCTGGCTGTCCTTCAAGAAGGAATTGCTTCTCACTTGTGGGAGTCACGGAGGGCGTGGAGCAGCGTGCAGGTGCTATGATCTCTTTCTTGCTGTCTGAGGCGGCTGAGTCAGCTCTAAGGCCATCTTGCTTGATCGAGCTTGCGTGCCCTATTTGCTTGAATGCCTGTGAGCCTTTGTTGGTGCTCTTTCTCCTCTGTTTGGAACTTCTCCCCGATCCTTACATTGTCAACCTCTCCCCTTTGGCAGACACAGTTAGCCACAGCCTCATCTTTGCTCCCAAGCCCTTTGTGTGCTGATGCCCCTTGTCACTTACAGTGATGCTTTATGGTTACAGTGCCTGACTCTATTTTGAGGAGTTACTGGGAACATAATAGGTGATTAATGAATATTCACTGCACTAACCCAGCCTTCTTGGCAGAGTGTTGCCGTAGCCTATGCACGCCCTACTTTTCTGCAGGCTCCATGCCAGCATTTTTGCATGCATTATCTGATCATCAGGGGAGCCTGGGAAGTGTTATCCCCATTTTCCTGCTTAGGAAATCAAGGCCTCCCAAAGGCAAGTAACTTTCCTGAAGCATTGAACTGGTAAGAGAGAGAGTCAGGATTTTAACTTCAGGACTCTTTCTCCTAGACTGCCTTGGACTCTTACAAACCTGTCTGGGCCTCAGTTTCCTCAAATAAAATTAAGTGATCATTCGTGCTCTGCCTGGCTCACAGAATTATGTAGGAGACTCATGATGTGAAAGTGCTCTGCAAATTGGAAGGCGCTATGCAAATGTAAAATAACAGTATCCAAACCATCACAGGGAGTGCTTCATCAGTAATTCTAACTTTGTCATGTATCATTAATCTCTTCCTTTCTATTAACTTTTTACCCTGTGCGTGCCAAGGTGCTAAGATACCTCCCATCTATTTATTTATTTATTTACTTATTAGAGAGAGAGAGAGAGAGAGAGAGAATCTTCAAGTAGACTCTGTGGCTGAGCACAGAGCCCGATGTAGGGCTCGATCTCTCGTGACCCATGAGATCATGACCTGAGCTGAAATCAAGAGTCAGTTGCTTAACCAACCAAGCACCCAGGAGCCCCTCCTGCATCTTAAAATACAAATAATCACACCCTTGAAGAGGCTGTAGTCCTTTTTTCTGCCAGACCTCCCCCAGCAGTGGTCCACACTGGAAGCTTCCTCTTTCTAATGGCCGTGGTCTGAGTCACAGCCCTGTCAGTCTGTCAGGCTGGTCTTTCCAAGTTATCCAGCTGCCTGCTGCCAGTCATACTGCTCAGTAACTTGTTTTAGCCCTTAACACCCCTAACCTTTGAGTCTGTGACATCGCTGACTCTTCCCTGTTTCCCAAAATTCTTTCTTTTGTACATCCCCTGACTCCCTCTTCTTCTCTTTCTCATCACCCTCTTGTTTGTTTCTCTTTTCTCTTCTCTAAATTGGCAGCCTTAGGAGTGCACTCAGGGTTCTGATGCCCTGAGTATGCTCAGGAACTCCTTTCCTCTCATAGCAGTTTTGGAAGTGTGAGCAAAAGTGAAAGATACAAGTGTCTTCCTTTAGTTTTTGAACTTGTATCAAGTCCTTAGGGAAAGGACTTCCATACTAAGGTACAAAACAGAATCATGCCCTCAGTTCTCTTGTATGGGATCATTTTTTCTCAACTCCCAAACCATTATGATCCTGTTACAAAGAAAACCTCTGCCCTTTTACTTACTACTTATTATAACTTTGGGGAGATTACCTTTCTTCCTGTAAATCTTCATGTAAATCATATAACGTGGAGCTAACAATATTACCTTGCAGGTTTGTTTTTGCTCTTAAATGAAATACATATACTATAAAGGGCTTAGCCCAGTGTCTTAGTGAGTGTTGCTGGCGCCATCATCATCATCATCATCATCATCATCATCATGACTTAGGGATAACTTTTTATTTTATAGATTAAATTGAGGGGAAACGTACATATTCGCAATATTGAATTTCCTCTAATCTTTCTTAATAATGAATCTTTGTATTCTAGGTTCTGCCCTGTTTACCACTGCCAGAACAGTCTTTCCATAGCACGCCACTGCTTGATTTCTCTCTTCTTCCTCATTGCTAATCATGGCCGCTCCCACATTGTGTACATTCTCAGAGATATCCAGTAAATGGTGCAAAGTAAAGGCTTTGGCTCTATTCCCCTTCCTGGCACCCAGTAAAATGAGCAAAAAGACCATCAATATAGCTATACCTACATCTATATGCAACAGGAGGACAGAACGGCAGTGAAATAGGAAATGGGATGATGTGATAGTGAGAATCACAGATAATAATAGCTATTATTTAAAGTTGATAAACCAACAGATAGATGGTAAAGTATTTGAAAAAATGATAACCACCAGAGGGGGAAAAACAGGCTATTAACACACTGAAGTACCAGAAGGAAAAAAAATCCTGCCCACAGAGCCAAAGAAAGAAAGAAAGGAAGTATTAAAAAGCACGTAACAGAATTACATTGGCAAGAGTCACGACATGTACAATTTTTATACACAGTTGACAGGAATATAAATTAATACAAAGTTTATTTTGGAGGATGATTTGGAATACCTAGTCAAACATTTAAAATCTCAAAATAAAATAAAAATTAAATTAAATTTCTAAAAAATTTTTTCTAAATCTCATACTCTTTTTTAAGATTTTATTTATTTAGAGAGAGAGTACGCATGAGTTGTGGGGGAAGGGCAGAGGGAGAGGGAGAGAGAATGTCAAGCAGACTCTGCCCTGAGCGCGGAACCTGATGAGGGGCTCAATTCCACAACCCCAAGATCACCACCTGAGCCAAACTCAAGACCCAGATTCCCAAGCAACTGAGCCACACAGGCGCCCTCTGAATCTCATATGCTTTGCAACAGGGTCATTTCTGCAATCTGTCCTACAGATGGGCTTGCCTGGTGTGATGAGGGTGTTCATGGAAACATCATCTGTGGCAGAGATAAACTAACAGCAGGCTTTCTCAGTAGGAGGAGAGGCAGAGTAGTGTGGGGAGGGTAGCTGTGGGTGTGTTTTCCACAGAGAAGTTAAAATCAGGAAAAACATGATTACAAGTCTTACTTCTTTTATCTTCACCATGTATGAGCAATTCCAAACAATGTCAGTGATAGGATACTCCCATTAAAAGGTGCGGCACTTACTGGCTTTGCCTCCCCTACTCTGTCCGTACCCATCAGGGTAGGAGATGCGCTACAGAAGTTATAACAGATGTGTGGTCATAGATGACTCCACACCTGAGAGAAAGTGTGATAGAGCTCTGTGTACCGAAATGGGCAATATTTAAAGTTACACTTTTTTAAAAAAGGAAACTGTAGATTAGTATGAATGGTATGATCCTATTTGTATTATAAATATATGTGTGTGTGTATATATATGTGTGTGTGTGTGTGTGTGTGTACATATATTTATTTGTACATGTATGCACACATATATACATAAACCTTTTTATACAAATAGAATCAGGATACCCAAGTAAAATGGTTAGTAATGGTTACCTGTGGATGTTGGGCATAGTGAGCCAGGGGATATTATTTGAGATTTTTCTTTTCAAACAGGGAATTTATGTTACTTTATAGCACATTTTTTTCTTACTCATTTCAAATTAATACCATTTGCTTTTTAGCATTCATAATAATTTAAACAGAGTTGAAGTCGTCTGTAGAGTATTATATAAACATATTCTGTACTTAAATTTTCTTCTCCAAACTAAATTGTCTTCTTGAATTTTACCTGAATACACTTGTGGGTAAGTCAGTAAATATTTTTAGGTTATGGATAGGCTATGTTGTTGTTAGCTTTACTCTGTTTCTTTTCTATAAACATAATTGAAAAATTTACATGTTTATTATAACCTAAGAAGGTTTGATTTTAAGAACTAGATTCTTTTTATTCTCTTTTATTTATTTTTTCCCTTTTTCCTTTTTTTATGGAGTTAAAATGCACATAATACAAAATTTACTATTTTAGCCATTTTTAAGTATACAGTTCAGAGGTATTTTCATTCACATTGGCATGCAACCTTCCCCTCTGTTCATCCCCTCTTTTCATCTTGTAACTTTGAAACCCTGTACCTCTTAAACACTCACTGCACATTCTCACCTGCCCTGAGCCCCAGGGCACCACCATTCTCCGTTCTGTCACTATGATTTTGACTAAGTACCTTATGTAACTAAAATCATACAATGTTTGTCTTTTTGTGACTGGCTTATTTCATGTAGCAAAATGTCCTCCAGGTTCATCCCATCTTATAGAACATTGCAGAAGCTCTTTCCTTTTTAAAGCTGAATAATAAATAATCCTCTGTGTGTGTGTGTACACCACATTTTACGTATCTGTTCAGTGGTAGATGGGCACTTAGGTTGCTTCCATATTTTAGTTTTTATGAATAATACTGTGAACATGGGTGTATAAATATCTCGTAGAGAACCTGCGCTCAGTTCTTTTGGGTGTATACCAGGAAGTGGAATTACTGGACCATAGGGTAATTCTATTTTTAAATTTTGAGGAACCTTCATACTGTTCCACAGTGGTGACACCATTTTACATTCTCCTCAAGAATGCCCAGGCATTCTAGTTTCTCCACATTCTTGCCAACATTATTGTTTTCTGTTTTGTTTTTTTGTTTTTTTGTTTTTTCCCTGATAGTGGCTACTGTAATGAGTCACTCATGCCAGGTGGTATCTCATTGCAAATATTGATGCAAATGTTGGTGTTCAGCATCTTTTCATGTGCTTATTAGCTATTTGTATGTCTTCTTTGGAGAAATGTCAATTCAAGTCCTTTGTCTATTTTTGAATTGGGTTGTTTGAGTTTTAGTTCTCTTTATATTCTGGATATTAATCCTTTATTAGCCATATGATTTGCAAGTATTTTCTCACATTCTGTAGGTTGTTTCTTGCTGTAAAGATTTTTAAAATTTTTATGAAGCCCAGTTTGTCTATTTTTTGTTGTTGTTGTCACCTTTACCTTTGGTGTTATATCCAAGAAACCATTGCCAAATCCAGCATCATGAAGCTTTTATCCTATATTTTCTTCTGAGAGTTTTGTTTGTTTTAGGTCTTTAGGTCCTTGATCCATTTTGAGTTAATTTTTGTATATGGTGTTAGGTTAGAGTCCAACTTCATTCTTTTAAATGTGGATATCCCATTTTCCCAGCATCATTTGTTGAAAAGAGTGCTTACTGAATGGTCGTGGCACCCTTATCGAAAATCATGTGACTATATATGCAAGATTTTATTTCTGTGCTATTGTATTCTGTTGGTCTATGTGTCTGCCTTTATAGCAGTACTACACTGTGTTGATTATGGTATCTTTGTAATAGGTTTTAAAATCAGGAAGTGTGAGTTCTCCAGTTTTTTCTTTTTTGAGATTGTTTTGGCTGTTTGGGATCTCTTGAGATTTCATGTGAATTTCAGGATGAGGTTTCCATTTCTGCAAAAAAAAAAGTCATTGGGATTTTGATAGGGATTGCGCTCAATCTGTAGATTGCTTTGGGTAATATTAACATTTTCACAATATTAGGTCTTACAATCCATGTGCGTGGGGTGTATTTCCATTTATTTATGTCTCCCTTAACTTTTTTCAGCAATGTTTTATAGTTTTTATTGTACAAGTCTTTCACTTCCTTGACTGAGTCCTAAGCATTTTATTTTTTGATGCTATGGTAAATGGAGTTGTTTTATAATTTCCTCTTAACATTGTTCATTGTGTATAGAAATGTACCTGTTTCTTGTATGTTGATTTTGTTATCTTGCTGTTTTGTTGAATTTATTAGTTCTAGTATATATAATTTAATTATATAATTATATAATAATTTAATTATATAATTATATAATTTTATATACAGGAGTGTGTCATCTGTAGACAGATAATTTTACTTCTTCCTTTCCAATTTAGATGTCTTCTGTCTTTCTTTCTTTTTTTTTTTCTTGCCTAATTACTCTGGAATTTCCAGTACTGTGTCGAAGTGGTGAAAGCAGGCAGCCTTGCCTTGTTTCTGATTTTAGAGGAAAACCTTTCAGTTTTTTGCCATTGAGTATGATGTTTGCTGTGGGTTTTTAATATTTGGCTTTTATTATATGAAGGTAGTTTCCTTTATTCCCATTATTTTTAGTGTTTTTTATCATGAGAGGGTATTACATTTTGTCAGATGCTTTTTCTGCATCAGTTGGGATCATCATGTGGGATTTTTTCCTTCATTTTGCTGATGTGGCATATTGCATTGTTTGATGTTCAGATGTTGAGCTATACGTGCATTCCAGAAATAAATTCTACTTGGTTGTGGTATGTGATCCCTTTAGTGTACTGTTGAGTTTGGTTTGCTCATATTTTGTTGAGGATTTTTACATCAATATTCATCAAGGATATTGGCCTTTTCTTTGGTGATTTTCTTTTCTTGTCATGTCTTTGGCTTTGGTATCAGGGCTATGCTCACCTCATAGAATGTGTTAGGTACTATTCCCTCTTTACTTTTTGGGAAAAGTTTAAGAGGATTGGTATTATTCTTTAAATATTTGGTAAAACTCATCAGTGAAGCCATCAGGTCCAGGGCTCTTCTTTGTTGGAAAATTTTTGATTCCTGATTCAATCTCCTTACTATTTATAGGTCTGTTCAGCTTGTCTGTTTCTTCATGATTTAGTCTTGGTAGTTTTAGTGTTTCTAGGAATTTGTCCATTTCTTATAGGTCTTCCAATTTTTTGATGTATAGTACCCTCATAATTTTCTTTTGTTTCTGTAGAATTGGTCATAATGCCCCCACTTTCATGTCTGATTTTGGCAATTTGAGTCTTATCTCTTTTTTTCTTAGTCCATCCAGCTAATGGTTTTCAAATTTTTATATTTTTGAAGAACCAACTTTTGGTTTCATTGATTTTTTTAAAATTTATTTTTCTGTTCTCTATTTCATCTATCTGTACTCTGATCTTTTTTTCTTTCCTTCCTTTAGCTTTGGGATTAGTTTGTTTTCTTTTGTCTAGTTCCTTAATTTGTAAAATTAGGTTGTTGGTCTGAGCTCTTTCTCTCTTTTTAAATGTAAGCATTTATAGCTATAAATTTTCCCCTTAGCATCATTTTTGCTGCATTTCGTAAATTTTGGTATGTTGTGTTTTTATTGTCATTCACCTCTAAGTATTTTCTAATTTCCTTTACTATTTCTTCTTTGATCCATTGTTTGTTTAAAAGTATGTTGTTTAATTTCCACAGTTGGTGAACTTTTCAGTTATTCTCATGTTACTGATTTCTAACATCATCCTGTTGTGGCCTGAGAAGATGCTCTTTATGATACCTATTTTTAAAAAATCTATCAAGACTTAATTTGTGGCCTAACATATGGCCTATCCTGAAAAATGTCATGTGTGCACTTAGGAATAATGTGTGTGCTGGTATTGTTGGGTGGAATGTTCTGTGTATAACTGTTAGATCTAGTTGGTTTGTTGTGTTAAGTCCTCTATTTCCTTATTTATCTTCTGTCTTGTTGTATCCATGATGATGAGTGGGTTATTGAAGTATCTGTTATGGTAGAATGTCTGTTTATTTCTCCCTGCAATTCTCTCCATTTCTGTTTCATATATTTTGATGGGCTGTCATTGTGTAAATGTTTTTAATTGTTATGTTTTCTCACTCTGTTGAACTGTTAATTAACATTTGTGTCCTCCTTTGTCTCTTCTATAATCACTCCTGTGCTCTTTTGGTACTGTTTGTATGGAATATCTTTTTACGTTCTTTCACTTTCAACCTGTCTGTGTCTTTGGATCTCAAGTGACTCTCTTGTAGATAGCATAATTTACATTGTAAAGTACTGATAAGAAAGGATTTACTTCTGTCATTGTGCTATTTTTTTTTCTCTATGGCTTATAGGTTTGTTTTTTTGTTTTTTTTTTTTGGCTTATAGATTTTTATTTCTTCATTTCCTGCATACCTGTCTTTTTTTGTGTGTGTTCAGTTGATTTTTTTGTAATGAAATGTTTACATTCCTTTGTAGTTTTCTTTTGAGTATATTATATAGATATTTTCTTTGTGGTTGCCATGGGGATTACATTTAATATCTTAAAATTATAACAATTTTATTTATAGCAGCTTAATTTCAGTAACATAGTGAAAGTGCTCCTTTACAGCTCTGTACTCACCCCTTTCAGTTGTTAATATCACAGAATTATACCTTACACATTGTGTGTCCCAAAACATAAACCAGTAATTCTTTGAACTGCGTTGGTCTCCTTGATTATGTAGAAAACAAGATTTAGAGTTACTAACCAAAGTTACAATTATATTAATAATTGTTTTTTCTTTAATTGGTTTCTTAAATGCTATAGAAAACAGAAAGTATGAAGTATTGTTATAATAATAATAGCTTTTGTAATTGCTCATGTATTTACCTTAATTAACACCTTTATTTTTACATATGATTTCAGTTACTGTCTAGTGTCCTTACATTTTACCTTGTCAGACTCCCTTGATCATTTTTTGCAGAGCAGGTCTAGTGGTCATGAACTCCCTCAACTTTTGTTTATCTGGGAATGTCTTGATTTCTCCTTCACTTTTAAAGGGCAGTTTTGCCAGATAAAGGATTCTTGATTTTTTTTTTTTTTTTTTTTTGGTAGCACTTTGAATGCCAGTCCACTGTTTTCTGGGCTCCAAAGTTTCTGATGAGAAATATGCAGAAAATATTATTGAGTATACCTTGTATGTGATGATTTGCTTCTGTTGCTGCTTTTAAGATGCATCTTTCATCTTTGGCTTTTGAAAGTTTTATTATATTATATCTTGGTTTGGATGGCTTTGAATTCATTTTTCTTGGAGTTCGTTGAGCTTCTTGAATGTTTATATTCATGCCTTTCTTAAAATTTGGAAAGTTTTCAGCCATTATTTTTTAAGATTTTATTTATTTATTTGACAGACAGAGATCACAAGTAGGCAGAGAGGCAGGCAGAAAGAGAGAGAGAGGAGGAAGCAGCCTCCTTGCTGAGCAGAGAGCCCAATGTGGGGCTCGATCCTAGGACTCTGGGATCATGACCCAAGCTGAAGGCAGGGGCTTTAACTCACTGAGCCACCCAGGCACCTCTATTTTTTTTTTAAAGATTTTATTTATTTGTGTGACAGATCACAAGTAGGCAGAGAGGCAGGCAGAGGGAGAGGGGAAAGCAAGCTCCCCACTGAGCAGAGAGCCCAATGGGGGACTCGATCCCAGGACTCTGGGATCATGACCTGAGCTGAAGGCAGAGGCTTAACCTACTGAGACACCCAGGCGCCCCCCACCATTATTTCTTAAAATATTCTCTCTGCCTCTTTTCCTCTATCTTCTCCTCCTGGAACACCCATGATACCTATGTTGGTCCTTTTTATGGTTTTCCACTGGTCTCTAGACTCTCTTCACTTTTCTTCAATCTTTTTTCTTTCTGTTCATCAGCTTTTCATTTTCCTGTTTTAGTGTCATTTTCTACTCCAGCTTCTTTCTTCTGCCTGCTCACATCTGCCTTTGAATCCCTTCTGTGAATTTTTCATTTCAGGTATTGTCCTCCCTTTCATCTTCAGAATTTCTTTTTAGGTTTTTCTGTCCCTTTATTGATATTTTTATTTTGTTCACACATTGTCTTCTTGAACTTCTACACCTCTTCCTCTAGTTTCTGGCCAACCTTAAGGTAGTTATTTTAGTCTTTGTCTAATATACATGCCATTCAGTCTTTTTCAGGGACAGAGCTGTTGAATTATTTCTTTCCTTTGAGTGGGCCATACTTTCCTGTTTCTTTGTATGCCTCATGATGTTTTTGTTGAACACTCCCCCAGCATTTTCTGGGTGTTATGTTATTGCTTTAGTTTATTGTTTTTGTGGTTTTGATTGTTGTAAGCTGTCTCTGTGCTTGGGATGAGCCTGAGGTGTGATGTCTTCTCAGGTCTTTTTGAGCCTTTCCTTGGACATGTGCACTTTCTAATTGTCCTCATAGATGCAGCTATTTTTGAATGTTCCACTTTTTGATGTCTGGTTTTAAAAAGGGGAAAAGTGAAAAATGAAGAAGAGAAAAAAATATGAGTCCTTTACATCTGGAAGTCACTTGAGCTGGAGTGGGGAGGCTTGCAGCAATGGAGGGAGTTACAACAATGGCTGCCTGCTTCTCACACCTCTAAAAGCAGAAGTAGCAATCAGCTATTAGAGCACAGATCCCCCAAATTAAAGGGACAGAGTCCTTTTTTGCCCACCCTAATCCCACAAGCTGTGTGTAAGCTGCTTCAGGAATAGGAATAGGTGCACAGCTACCTGCTATGAGGCTGCGGATGGGATAGGTAGACACTGCTGTCCTAGGAGCTAAAACTAACCACAGTTTACACTCCAGGCTTTCCCCTGGAAGCTGAATGCCTTCAACAGACTCCAGAGTTCCAAAATATTTACATCAGAGAGATTCTACCAGTGCAGTTGTCTAGGTGGGGAGACAGATTGCTGATGCTTTCTTCTTGGCATCTTCCCAGAATCCTCTATTTTTTGTTTTGTTTTTATATTTATTTTTGTTATCTAGCAATAAAAAGTGAGTTATGTTTTTAAATCAAATTTTCTAGCTTCGAGTGCTATGTGCTTAATTTTTCTTCCTATTTATTCATGTTCTGCCTATGGTTTGAATCTGACATTTTAATTTTTTTCTTTAAGGTCAGTCCAGCTTGATTCAGTAGCAAAACAGATAAGTGAGTTACCTGTTTTTCACAAAACAAAGTTCTGGTTTTGTTTTTTTGTTTTTGTTTTTGTTTTTTGTTTTTTGTTTTTTGTTTTTGTTTTTTTGGTTCACCCAAACAAGTATATTTTGAGTGCTGATGAGATGAATACTGACCCTCAAAAAGGTACCTTCCAGTTACCCATAATCTTTATCTAATGTGAAAATTTGTGCCATGTAACCTGAAAAAGGATCTTTTTTAAGGCCATTAAATTCAGATGGTGGCTACTATATTAGGACTATTTCAGTTATCACTGAAGGAAACCCAATTTAAACTAACTTATGCAGAAGAGAGAACTGGTTGACTCACGTAACTGAGAAATCTAGGGGTAAAGTTTGGAAGCATTTGCAACCCAGGGGTATAGGAGTACATAGATTGGCCAGGCTGAGGTCCTGTGCATGTGGCTGTAACTGTAAGGTCTATAAGTGGTCACTGCTGCTGTAACACTTGGAAGAAGTGTTCTGTAATCAGGAGAACAAAGTGCAAATAGGTGTCATTGAGCTCCTCCTCCTCTTCCTTTCTCCCTCCTTCTTTATTGAGAACTTGCCCCATGCACTCTTCTAAGAATTCTGTATGTATCACTTCACCTGAAATCTTGCAACAACCACATGAAGTAGGGATGGTTATATCCATATTTTCACAGATGACCAAACTAAGACATGGTAAAGGAAATACTTTGCTTAGGATCACGCAGCAAGTGGTATGTTTCAAACTCAGGCCCATTAGTTCCAAACTGGTGCTCTTAATCAGTACTCTTTCTTTTCCACATTCCATGAATTTTAAAAATATGCTTTACCACACCTAGTGATATTAGTCCACATTCTAGAAAAAGGCACGTGCATTCTATCCAAAGTCCCATCCAAGTGGGGCTCATGTAGGCAAACTGGGCAGAGCAGGAAGCTGCTTCCCTGGGAGTGTATGGTGGTGCTGCTGCCTTCTTCCCTTTGCTTTGAAGTCTTGTGTTCTTCTGGTTTGCCTGTGCTGCTTAGAAGCTCAGTTCTTCCAGTTGGTCTGTTTACCCAGACCCAGCCAGTTCTCTGGACTCCTAGGGTCACTTCCTTTCCTTAGATGATCTTGGTTCTACATTGTGGCTCCCCACGGTACTTCCTGGGATGGCTGTGGGGTGACTCCACTGGGCAGGTCTAGTAGTAGCCTTGACATTCCTGATCAATTCCCTTTTTTCGCCCCTAAGAATGCGTATGTTTATTTTTCACTTTTGAATATCCACTGTCCTAAAATTCAAATACAAAGAGACTTCTGACCAAGTTTGAGTAACAGGAACCAAATTTACCTCCTGCATGTACAACTAAAATCAATCTCATCAAACCTATGAGACAGTGGTGTGCAGATGTAGTGAAGCTGTCACTGTAAGCCCCTGATCCCTGCAAAAGGGAAAAAAAAACAAGTGACCTTAAAATGACCCCAGCTCTGTTCTTGGAGGAACTGGGGACCCATCACTGCAGCTTGCACAGGGCCATGTGTTATTCATGTTCCCACCAGCCAAAGTAGAAAAAACTTGGTAATTTGTGGAATAGCAGGTAGAATCCTCAGAAAGGTACTGCTTCATGAGTGGAACAAAATTAGGCCTAAACATATCGTGGCTCTGGTCCCTGTAAAAAAGAGGGCCTCTCTCAAGTATGGTTTCTTAACAGTGGCGCCGGTTTTGTTTTTTGTTTTTAGGTTATAGGTTTATAGAACAATTGTGTGCAAAGTACAGAGAGTTCCTATAAATCCCCTTTATCCTCTCACAGTTTTCCCTGTTATTGACATCTTTTATTAGTGTGGTACATTTGTTACAATTGATAAGATCATATTATCAACTCAAGTCCTTAGTTTACATTAGGGCTTCCTCTGTGTTGCACTGCCTATGAATTTTGACAAATGTGTAATGGGAGAGATCCACTATGACAGTGTTGTACAGCATCATTTCACTGCTGTGACAGTCCCTGTGCTCCATGTCCTCATCCCTGCTGCCTCCTCCCGCTCCCCCGTCCCTGGCAACCACTGATCCTTTTACTGTCTCCATAATTTTCCCTTTCCCATAATGTCTTGTGGTAGGAATCATCGTGTGTAGCCTTTTCAGATTGGCTTCTTTCACTTAGCAAAATGCATTTAGGGTTTCTCTATGTCTTCTCATGTTTTGGTAGCTCATTTCTTTTTAGTGCTGTTAATTCTGTTGTGTAGAATTTAAAAAATTTAGTTTTTTAATTCATTCACTTGTTCATTTTTTATTTATCCATTCCCCAACTGAGGGACCTCTTTGCATCCAGGTTTTGACAATTATGAAAAAGCTGTTGGGAATATTTATGTGCAGGTTTTTGTATGTACATGTTTTCAACACATTCGAGTATATACCAAGGAGTGTGAGTGCTGGATCGTATGATAGAAATATGTTTAGTTTTGGAAGAAACTGCCAAGGTATCTTTTAAAGTGGCTTGTATCATTTTGCATTCCCACCAGCAATGAATGTCAGTTTCTGTCACTCTACATCCTTGCCAGCATTTGGTGTTGTCAGTGTTTTGGATTTTGGCAATTCTGATAGGTGTGTTGTGGCATCTCATTGTTGTTTTAATTTGCATTTCCCTGATGATGTGTAATGTGTGGCACATCTTTTCCTATTATTTGCCATCTGTATGACTTCTTCAGTGTGGTGTTTAGCAGACCTTTCGTTTACTTTTTATCAGGTTGTTTCTTGTCTTGCTGTGGAGTTTCAAGCGTGTTTTGTATGTTTCAGATACCAGTTTTTATCAGATATGTGTTTTGCAAAGGTTTGCTTCTAGTCTGCAGCTTGTCTTTTGATCCTCTTAACAGTGTCTTTTGCAGAGCAGAAGTTTTTAATTTTAATGGAGTCCAATTTATCAATTCCTTCTTTCATGGATTGTGCTTTTGGTACTATCTCTAAAAAGACATTGTCAAACCCAAGGTCACTTAGGTTTTCTCCTGTATTATCTTCCAGGTGTTTTATAGTTTTGTGTTTTGCATTTAGGTCTGCGATACATTTTGAGTCAATTTTTCTGAAAGGCAAAAGGTCTATGTCTAGATTTACTTTTTGCATGTCGGTGACCTGTTGTTCCAGCACCATTTGTTGAAAAGACTATACTTTCTCCATTTTAGTGTCTTTGTTCCTTTGTCAGAGATTAGGTGACTGTATTTGTTTGGGTCTACTTGTGTTCCATTTTTCTATTTGTATATTCTTTTGTTAATTCCACACTATTTGGATTATTAGAGCTTTTTTTTTTTCTTCCTCTTCAATATTGTGTTTATTTTTCTGGATCTTTGCCTCTCATATAAACTTCAGGATCAGTTTGTCGAAATCCACAAAATAATTTGCTGGGGTTTTGACTGAGATTGCAATGAATCTATAGATCACACTGGGAAAAGTTGACAGCTTAGCAATAGTGAGTTTTCCTATCCATGGTCTTGGAATATCTCTTCACTTATTTAGATCTTTGCTTTCTTTCATCAGAGTTTTGTAGTGTTGCTCATATAGATCTTGTTAATTTTTACACTTTTATTTTTTATGCAAGTATAATTAACATACAGTGTTATATTAGTTTCAAGTGTACAATATAATGATTCAACGGTTCTGAGTGCTCATCGTGATAAGTGCATTCTTAATCCTCTTTATCTGTTGCACCCATCTTCCAGTTTTTTTTCTCTGTATTTAAAAGTCTTTTTTTTTTTTAACAATAACCACACTGTGCAAAGAGCCCAAATATCTATCAACTAATGAATAAAGAATGTATGTAGACACAATGGAATATTACTCCTCCATCAAAAGAATGAAATCTTGCCATTTTCAGTGATGTAGATGGAACTAAAGGGTATTGTGCTAAGCGAAATAAGTTAGGCCGAGAAAGACTAATACCATGTGATCTCACTCATATGTGGAGTTCAAGAAACAAAACAGATGAACATGTGGGAGGGGGGAAAAGAGAGGGAAACAAATCACTAGAGACTCTTACAGGTAGAGAACAAACTGAAGGTTGATGGAGGGAGGTGAGTGGGGGATGGGCTAGATGGGGGTTGAGTGGGTATTAAGGAGGGCACTTGTTATGATGAATACTGAGTGTTGTATGTAAGTGATGAATCATTGAGTTCTACTCCTGAAACTAGTATTTCACTGTGTGTTGACTAAAATTTAAATGAAAATTTGAAGGAAAAAACAATAAAAAAAAAAAAGTCTTTTTCGGTCTGCCTCTTTTTTGTTTGTATGTTTTGTTTTTTAAACTCCACATATGAGTGAAATCATGTGGTATTTGTCTTCTGACTTGTTTCACTTAGCATTGTATATATAACCTCTAGGCCCTGCATGTTGTTGCATATGGCAAGATTTTATTATTTTTTTATTTTTTTATTCCATTACACACACATACACACATACCTATATATATCTACATATATCTGTATATATACATACACCTACATACATATATATATTTATCTGTGGATGGATGGATACTTGTATTGCTTCCATATCCTGGCTGTGGTAAACAGTGATGCAATAAACATGGAGCATATATATTTTTGAATTAGTATTTTCATTTTCATTTTCTTTGGGTAAATACCCTGTAGTGGCATTACTGGATCATAATGGTAATTCCATTTTTAATTTTTTGAAGAACCTCCATACTGTTTTCCATAGTGGCTGCACCAATTTACATTTCCACCACCAGTACACAAGGGTTCCTTTTTCTCCACATCCTCATCAACGCTTGTTATTTCTCGTGTTTTTTATTTTAGTCATTCTCATTGGTGTAAGGTGATGTCTCATTGTCATTTTGATTTGCATTTCCCTGATAATGAGTGATGTTGAGTATCTTTTCATATATCTCTTGATCATCTATATGTCTTCTTTGGAAAATGTCTATTGAGGTCCTCTGCTCATTTTTTAATTGGATTATTTGGGGAGTTTTCTTGGTGTTGTATAAATTCTTTATGTATTTTGGATATTAATCCCAATAATATATAATGCATTATATATATATTTTGGGATTACCTTGATCCCCAAACCAGGCAAAGACCCCATCAAGAAGGAGAATTATAAACCAGTATCTCTGATGAATATGGAGGGTAAAATTCTCAACAACATCCTAGCTATTAATAGGATTCAACAGTACATTAAAAGGATCATCTGTCATGACCAGGTAGGATGCTCTAATTAAAAAAAAAATGTTTTTCTTCTCATTACTTTGGATTTAATTTGTTCTTCTTTTTCTAGTTTCCTAAGGTATAAGCTTAAATTACTGACTTTAGATCTGTCTTCTTTTCTAGTATATGTATTAATTGCTTTGACTGTTTTTATAAGCATTGCTTTCATTGGATCCCACAGATTTGTATAAGTTGTATTTTCATTTTCATTTTGTCCAAAATATTTTAAAATTTTCCTTGAGCCTTCTTTTACCCTGTGTTAGTGAGAAGTGTGTTGTTTAATCTCTAAATACTTTGGTCTCTTCCAACTATCCTTCTGTTATTGATTTCTAGATTAATCCAGTTGTGGTCTGAGAGCATTCATTGTATGATGTGTATTCTTTTAAATTGTTAAGATATATTTTATTTCCCACAATGTGGCCTCTCTTGGGTAATATTCCTTGTGATCTTCAGAAGAATGTGTATGCCACTGTTGTTGGATAAACATTGCCTGGATGTCTATTATATTCAGTTAATTGTTGGTGTTCTTTAGTTCAACATGTCCTCACTGATTTTCTGCCTCTTCGATCTGCATTTCTGACAGGTGGATGGTGAAGTCTCCAACTATAATACTGGATTCATCTGTTTCTCCTTGTAGTTCTGTCAGTTTTTACCTCACGTATTTTGATGTCCAGTTAAAATGCATTAAGGGTTTTATGGACAGTAAGGATTGTTACGTCTTCTTGGAGAATTGACCCTTTTATCACTGTCTAATGCCCATCTTCATCCCTGATTCCTTTGTTTTCTCTGAAGGCTGCTCTGATTGGAATTAATGTAGCTATTCCAACTTTCTGTTGCTTAGTGTTGGCAGGAATTCCTTCTCTATCCCTTTACTTTTAATCTATCTGTATTTCTACAATTGAAGTCAGTTTCTTACAGACAACAAAGAATTGGGTCTTGTTTTTCTCAACTTCGCTGACTATTTTAATTGTAATATCCAGACCATCGATGTTTAAAGTGATTAATTATATGATTGGTTTAATATATAGCATATCACCATGTATGAATAACATATATTTCTGTTCTTTGCCCTTATGCTTTCTCCCTTTTCTTTAATTGTCTTCCACTCTTCTTTTTCTGCCTTACAGTTTTATTTGAGTGCTTTATATGATTCCAGTTTTTATCCTCCCTTTTTTCCAGTTTTTAGCATTTGTCCTGACGTTTACATTCTAAGTCCACCTCAGATAATACTGCACTGCTTCATGGTTTGTGCAAGTAGCCAGTACTTCTGTTTAGTCCCCCTTAACTTATCTATAAGCTATAGATTTCACTTATTTATAAGCTATAATCTTATCTATAAGCTATAATCTATATATATCTATATATAGTTATATATATAGATATATATAAAAGCTATAATCTATATAAGTGGATTTCACTTTCTATAAGCTATAATCTCCTCATACATTGTCACTGTTATTATTTTGAAGAAGCTGTTATGCATTAGGTCATTTAAAAATAAGAAATAAAAAGATTTGCTTTTATATCTTCCATTTATTCCTTCTCCAGCACTCTTGTTTTCTTCACATAGATCCAAGTTTCTGACTTCCATCATTTTCCTTCTTCTTGAAGAACTGTTTTTAGCATTTCTTGCAAGTCAGGTCTACCAGTGAGAAATTCCCTCAATTTTTGTTCAAGAAAGTCCTTATTTCTCCACCATTGAAGGGTAATTTTGTTGGAAACAGAATTCTAGGTTTGTGGGTTTTTCATTTCAATTCTTTAGGTATTTTCTACCATACTCTTTTCTGTTGCACAGTTTCTGAAGAGAACGCAGATGTAATTCTTATTCTTGCTCCTCTACAGGTGAGATGATTTTTTTTTCCCTCTCCATCTTCTTTGGAGATTTTTTTCCTTGTCTATAATTTTCTGCTGTTGAAATATGGTATTCCCAAGTGTGTTTTCCACCCTGCTTGGTGTTTGTCCTTCATTTGGAAAGTTCTCAGCCATTATTACTTCATATATTTCTTCTGTTCCTTTCTCTCTCTGTTCTCATTCTGTAATTCCCATTACATCTTTTGTAATTATTCCACAATTCTTTGGGTCTTCTCTTCTTTTTCATTCTTCTTTCTCTTTGCATCATACTCTTGAAAGTTTTTATTGACATTTCTTCAAGCTCACTGATAGTTTCCTTGGTCATGTCCAGTCTACTGAGAAGCATTTCCTTTGGTTCTTTTTTAGTTCCCCTCTCTCTGTTACATTACCCATGAATCTTGTGTTTTGTTTTGTTTGTTTGTTTGTTTCTTTTTAAAGAACCTTTGGCATTTTAATCATAGTTGCTTCTGAATTCTCAGTCTGGTCATTTTAACATTTCTAACATAGATGAATCTGGTTCTGATGCTTGTTCTGTTTCTTCAGACTGTGGTTTTGGTCCTTTATTGTGACTTGAAATTGTTTGATTTAAGTTGGACACGAAGTACTCACTGACTGGGAGTTAGTTAGGCTGTGTTTACTTTTGCAGTAGCTGTGGTGTCGGAGGCTGAAGTTTTTATCCCTTCCCCCAGACCCCTCCCCTCCCCTTCCTATCTATCTATCTATCTATCTATCTACCTACCTACCTACCTATGTCTCTGATGTTGTATTTGGGTTTCTCTGGGGACTTCTACTTAAATAAGATCTGACATGTGCAGTTTTTCAGTTGTATTCACCTGTTATTTTACAGGATCCCCATTGCTGTGGTGGTGAAGGGGGGTGGGAAGGATTCATTCTTTTTTTTTTTTTATCAGATTTTTTTCTTTAAGATTTCATTTATTTATTTGACAGTCAGAAATCACAAGTAGGCAGAGAAGCAGGCAGAGAGAGAGAGAGAGAGGAGGAAGCAGGCTCCCCGCTGAGCAGAGAGCCCGGCATGGGGCTCGATCCCAAGACCCTGGGATCATGACCCGAGCCGAAGGCAGAGGCTTTAACCCGCTGAGCCACCCAGGCGCCCCGGAAGGATTCATTCTAAAGTCCTGTGATTAGGTCTCAGTCTGTTATGGACCCAGTGCTCCTCAGCTCTGACTTTTGTAAGTGCTTTTCAGTTCGCCTTCCCTGCTTTGATGAGACAGGGGGATTGGGTTGGGTATTTCTTTCTTCTAGGTAAGTTAGGCTCTGGTAAGACAGTTTCTTTTGAGGGCAACCTTGTTAAGAATAACAGAATGCTCTGGTGTATTTCAAAATGGCTGTTTTTTCCTTCCCCCTGTTGGAAGCATTGAGAGAATTTTTCTCCATCTTTACTGTGAGAACCTGGTAGGGCTCCTGGAGGTAAAATTAAAATGTGGGGAACCCCCTACCCCTTAAAATGGGCCTCCCTGGGGTTTTTAACTCCCAGATTTGTCCACACTGAGCCTCTAATTTGTCAACTGTAGTTTAAATTTTCCTACCTTAGTGCTAGTCCGCACTGGAGAGTTCTGTAAATTGTGATTCTCTGTATTTGCCTGCTTGTCTTTATATATTTGGGGGCAGCAGTTTGCTCTGTGACCTCAGTTCTTTGCTGGATACAAGGAGAGTTGTTGATTTTTTAGTTTCTTGAGCATTTTACTTGTTGTTGGGATGGAATAATGCCTTCCAGGTTCCCTATATGCCGAAACAGACACCAGAAGCCTCCATTTTTTCCTGTTTTTACAACATATTTTCTCCCCCTTTTCCGTGATGTCCCTTTCTTTCGTGCCCTAACAGCTCTGACTTTTCTTCTCTGTCTTCCTTTTTATCTCTTCATCTGGAAGATCGCCGCTGGCCCTCTTCTCACACTGCACCACCCATTTCTCGTAACCCATCTCCTTCTACAGCTTTAACTAACACCTGAGCAATGAAGCCTCAGTCTTAACTGAGTGTCTGACATCTTATGGGCACTTCACAGTCAGTGTCTCCAGAACTGAATTTATTTTCCGTGACTCCTCTTTCTCCCACAACTGCACCCCACCCTCCTTTCTTCCACAAACATTCCCATCCTCCCTTCTTTTTACATGCTTAGTGCTCTGATTAAATGACTCTGCCACCCCAACCATCTGGCTCAAGCCAGAAACCTGTGTATTGTTCTAGACATTCTTACTCACTCACACAGTCCCGCAACATTTCATCTCAAAGAGAAACAACTTCATACCTGCCTCCTCATCCTTGACCTCACTGCCTTTGCTTATGTTCAGACCCTAGTTTACTGTCTGTTCTCCCTGCCTCTCCTGCATTCCTCCCTCCACACTGTCAACCTTGCAGTGTTCCAGAAAGCATCAGATTGCTTCTCTGTTGCCTACAAAAGCAGTCTCCCATGTCTCCCACTCTGTGAACAATTCACTGAGATTGTGGGTATACTGCATTAGAAATTTTGCTCAGATTTATTTTTATTTCAACTTGTAAAAATGTATCCTTTTTTTTTTTGGTTTTGAAATGTAGAACAGCAGCACATGAATATAATTTATAAATATACATATATTAAGGTTGAATACTTAAAAATTCTTTTAATGATTTGGCTGCATAATGAAGAAGTTGAGAGACCACATGCCTACAATGTGAAATCCCAATCCCTCAGGTTTATGTGTGAGGCCCTCTGTTCTCTGGACCCTGCCCACATGTGTCTAGACTCCCCTCCGTCTCTTTTCCCGTTGATCCCCTCATCATGAACTGGCTCATATTTAGCCACTGGTTTAGGAGTTTCCAGGCTGTTTCATGACTTCACACTGTTGCTTCTCCCTGGAATACCCTTACTAGTACTTCTCCCTGCCCTTAATCCTTATCCCCATCCCACCCAGCAGACTCCTGTTTCTGAATTCCTTTCTCTGACCCCTTCCTGTTTCTACCCTCTCTTCCACAAGGGAAGTCATCATACCCATCCCTCTTGCTGTCCTGCTGTCTGTGTCCTTCCCTCAGTCCTCTGACTGTGTCTCTAGCGCCAACTCTGCTGCTGCCCCAGGAGGAGACCAGAATTGTCTGTCCACCTCTCTGCCTCCTTCACGGTGAACTCTTTAGAGAGACATGCCCCTCATTCCTTACCTCCAGCAAGCAGCAGGCTTCTTCAGAGCCTGCACAAGTATATGGATCCCTGAGTGAAGACACTGAACTGCTGACGTGTATCTTTCACTAGTGAGGTTCTGTTTTTATGAAAAATTGATCAGGAATTAAGTTGTAAACTTGTGGATTTCGGTAGTCAAAATTTCTTTTGTGGTGTAATTTATACATGCTTACTAAATCCAGTCATCCATTTAGTAATAAGCATGTGTTTGTCTATGTTTTGCATCAAAGTTTATATGTATTTTGTTTTTATTTTAATTAATTAATTTTTCTGAAGTATAGTTGACACACAATGTTATGGTAGTTTCCGGTGTCCATCATAGTGATATGACAAGTTTATGTGTAATGCTATGCTCGTCGCAAGTGTGGCTACCTTCTGGCACCCTAAGTATATATTTTGTTAGTTCCAGAGAGTAGAAATAGAATAAGCACCTACAATTATTCTAGAGCCATTCTTTCTACTGTGGTCATAAAGTTTGGCCTGACCTAGTGACTCAGAAGTGACCGTTCACAACACATATTCTGGATGTGGTTTGGCTTATGTTGGAAGAGGGCATAAAAAGCCATTTTTGAATGAAGAATAATTAACCTTGCCAGTATGTTATGCTTTATTTAAGGTATTTAACTGTAAAACAGATGAACTAAGATCTGATTGTTGGTGTTTCAGAGACTTTTTCCATTAACAAATATTTTACTAGAGGTAAGATTTAAATTCACTTAGTATGCTTCAGGACTTGAGTTTGTTTACTATTTATGTGATATAAGACCTTTTTTTAAGAAAACAACATATTTCATATTTCATTATTGCTCAAATATCTCATTATTGGTCAGATTCTGTCTGTAGGTATGCATAAAGGAATGTGCGTGGTGTGGGTAATTGAGATAGATGGATTGTTTAATGAGGTCAGCGCAAGTAAATAACTTGCAAAGGATGAAGTTTAGGGAATGGTGTGTCTACCTTAATTACTCATTACTGATACTACTCTTATACTAAGAATTACTACTTACCACTCTTACTGCTCAGAATAATTAGACTGCCTTTCTTCTGAAAATCCCTCGAAAGACAGAGATGTTCCTTTTTGTTTTCAATCCTTTGTTTTACCTACCATGATCCTAAATTTTAAATGAATAAATTGAAATAAACAAAAATGCTATTGAACCTCTCTTCTCTCTTTTAGGTATAATATTGAGCCCAGTTTATATTGCCCATTTTTCTCCCTTGGAGCATGCATGGAAGGCCTAAATATTTTGTTTACCAAACTGTTAGGAATTACGTTATATGCAGAACAGCCTGCGAAAGGAGAGGTGTGGTGTGAAGATGTTCGCAAACTGGTAAGCATTCAGTGAGTGTAGAGTTGCACTCCTTTATCTCTAGGGTTTGGTAATCAAGTTAATAGCAGTTTTATCCTCAAGGCAGCTTTGCCATGATGGGAGCGTGGCTCACCTTACTTCTGTTTCATGGAGAGTCTAAGTCATTGCTTCTGACTTACAAAAAAAAACATTTTTCTCTAAAATCAACTGATAGAAACATGTACTAGCAGAGTGAATTCTCTGGACGAATTTTTTTTTTTTTTTAGGGACTTGACAGAAAGTTGAATCTTTTTGTATGTTGACAAATTCTGGTTAAAGAGAAATTTGTCATTACTTTTCATATTCCTGCAGTGCTCAGTGTCCCTTTTGGTTAATTCCAGAATTTGTTACATCTGTCACTTTTTTTTTTTTTTAACCACCTTCCCATCTTGTAGAAGCTTATATTTTATAATATATTGATTTATATCCTGTGTTCTAATGTGACCTCAAGCCTGGCGTCCACCCTTTCTCCTGTTAGGACCCACTTTATTTGAGATGTCAATATGTGCATTTTTTCTTGATAAGATTATGAGGATTTATGGACTTACTATCACAAAGGCTGTGTTGCTGTTACTCTGTTTTACCTTCTGCCTATATGCGTAGCACACTATTTCAAGGGAAGGAAGCTCTCTGATGGTCTCCTGGCTGTGTTCTGTGAGAGTGGAATAGACGTGGTGATAGAATTGAAGGGGTAGAGTGGGAGCATGCTTTATCACCGCACTTTATTACCTGATTATCTGTGCGTTGTGTACTTCACAAAGTGGTGGAGACTGATAGAGTGCAGAGATACAATGAGAGAAAAACTGGTAAGAGTGAAAGGACAAAATGCAGGTAATGAAAAGCTTTCCCCATTAGAGTATGAGCCCACCAGGCTTCCGCCACTAGAGTTCGAGCCCGCCAGGCTTCCCCTGCTATGGGGTGTGGGCCCCATGTGGGTAGCACTCTTTGCCAGTTTGGTTCACTGCTGATATCTGAATGCCTTGATAAATTCCAAACACCTACTTGGTGCTTAAGAGATACTTGTTGAACTAACGAATATATGCCTGCACGAAGTTGTAGTGCATAAAGCTGAGGTTCTCTGTGGCAGGATCCTCAAGTTGTGACAAGACAAAGGAGGCCAGCTGGAGGCCAGCTGTTGAGCTCTCCATGAGCCGTGTGTCTTGTATAGGCCCAGTTTGAGGGAAGAGCATAAATAATGATATTACTGATCTTCAACTGAAGCCAGAAGCAAACTTCTGTTATATCTGAATTCAGGGGTTAGCATTTGGGGGCATATGTCTACATTTAGATCTAAATTGAGATTTAGATCTAGAACTGTCAAGCCAGCACTTGTTTCCAAGTGTGTGGGGGAGGTCTGTGAACAGTCTGAAGAGCTGGGTTTGGTCTCAGAGTTGTAAGGCACTGGCGATTGGGACAAAGGGCTCAAACAAGAAGGGTTGCCTCTCTTGGACAGAATCCCCAAATCAAATTCTTCTGAGAGATGAGGGGACAATAGATAATTTATTTTTAGATCATGTGGGATGTAGAAAGTAATGAAATGTCTATAGTTATGGCTATGGATATTTTATATTTAGATTCTTGTTAGGGATGTGTTTCCACTTTGAGAGTTTCCAATGGCTTCATTCATCACTAAATGTAATTTTTTTCCAGGCTGTGGTTCATGAATCTGAAGGATTGTTGGGGTACATTTACTGTGATTTCTTCCAGAGAGCAGACAAACCACATCAGGTGATGCTTTATGTGACTTTATGTTTCCATAAAAGTCACTTTATGTGACTCAGTGTTTCCAGGACTCAGTTTCAGTTTCCCCATCCGAACAATGAGAGAGCTGCCTCAGAGGGTTATTGTGAAGAATAAGTGATACAATGTATGTGAATCTCAGCCTGTTAGGGAAAATTACTCCAAATTTCCCCCTTTGTGATAGAGTTCATTGCTTCTGAGCGATAAAGGCAATAGATATGAGAAGTGTCTCCACACGTGGAAGGCGTACAGTAAACATTAGCATCCCTCCCAGAGTAGCTCATTGTCTGTCCCCTTCCTACTTGCTTGTGTACAGTTATCTACAGTTAGAGCATGTGGATCTAAGCTGGTGTAGCATCACCTCAATACATATTTTTGGAGTGAATGAATGAATGAGTCAACACAAGCGCAAGGTGGTACTGGTGTTTTAAAAAACTTAAAAATTTTAGCAAAATGAAAAATATTAGGAAAAAGTGTCTATAACTAAATAAATAGAATAATGGAATTAAGGTAAATTTGAACTGAGATGTCTTGGTGTAACTTTATATTCGTTGAAACTGTTTCTTATTCTTCAGATCACCTAATATGCTCTTCTCTGGTTATGTTTTCTGATTCTTCCAGGATTGTCATTTTACAATCCGTGGAGGCAGATTAAAGGAAGATGGAGACTATCAGCTCCCAGTTGTAGTTCTTATGCTGAATCTTCCCCATTCCTCAAGGAATTCACCAACTTTATTAACTCCTGGAATGATGGAAAATCTCTTCCATGAAATGGGACATGCCATGCATTCTATGCTGGGTCGTACTCGTTACCAACATGTCACTGGTGAGCCAAAAGAAGGGACTTCTGTTTAACAACCATCTTCTAAAAACATGTGTTTTATTTTAAACTGGAGCAAAAGGCACTTTATTTAGAAAACTCTGATCATTTAACATTGTCAGGTGGTTATTTTTTGTAGGTTGCCTCACCTTGTCCTTCTAGTTGTTATTCAACCAGATCATCTGACATTTTTCTGCTTCCTTGCTAACGATTCTGGCTGAGGACTGTCTCACTTGTCTTCTGAGTTTGCACTTTTACATTTTATCATATTTCATATGGATTCGAAGTTTTTGGCTATATGTGTTGGAATAAATATGTGTCTCCTTAGTACCTAGCACACAGTTAGTGAGTAAGTGAAAGAATATTGCCTCTTTTTCTCCAAAATCAGTTAGAATACATATTAAAGCATGTTGAAAAAATATTTTCCTAAGCCTTTCCCCTGTATAAGATGACAGTTTTTCATGCTGGTGTGTGGCCATAGTTGATGATATTATATGCAGACTTTCCTCTTTGTTGTCTCATCTTTGAATCTTAAGCTCACTATCCTATATGGTCAGCTTTAGATCACCTGCTAAATTGCTTTCACTTAGTTATTTACTAACTAACTTTGTTTACATAATATTTTGGGGGAGAAGAAGATCCTTAAAAAGACTATAGATGAGCTGGACAGAATCATAAAATGTCACCAAAAAGTTCTTACAGGATTTGTCGCTTTAAGTTATTTTAAGTTTAAAATACAGATTTCTTTTGCATTGGCTTTGTTATAAGAAACAAACAATGGTTTTAAAAAAGGTACTTTTAAAACAAATGAAGGGTATGGATAAAGAAGAAGTGGTATATGTTTATATTATGGAACAGTTCTAAGCCATAAAGAATGAAATCCTGCCATTTGCAACAACATAGATGGAGCTAGAGGGTAATATGCAAAGTGAAATAAGTCAGACAGAGAAAGACAAATAGCAGATGATTTCACTTGTTTGTGGAATCTAAAAAACAAATGAACAAACAGACAAAAAGAAACCTAACAGATTTTTAAATACAGAGAACAAACTGGTGGTTGCCAGAGGGGAGGGCGTGGGAGGATGGGCAAGATAGGAGAAGGGGATTAAAAGGTATTAACTTCCAGTTATAAAATAAATAAGTCAAGGAGATGAAAAGTATAGCATAGGGAATAGAACAAACAAACAAAAGTGAAGGATAAAAGCATTTGGTGGGAGAATTCGGTAAATTAATACAAATGGTATATTAATTGTAAGAATGTTTTAATTTGTGTCTCGTGTATAACCCTGAATAGCCAAGGATGGATTTGTTTGTAGAGGGTGCGAGCCATTGCTTTACAAGGTGTTTTATCCAGCTGTGCAAATATTTTGTTTTACTTTTGATATATAGGAAAATATATGGGATTATAATAAACTTTTCTGCAAATATGTGCAATAATTTTATAGAAGTAAAATATTGATTTAATAAATTTAACCTTATCATAGTTCATCAGAAGTGCAAATAAAAGTTTTAAAAGAGTACATAAAAAGTTAAGATAAATATTGTTGATTTGACTCATGCCAACTTTTTCTCTTTTCCCCCCATTTTAGGGACCCGGTGCCCTACTGACTTTGCTGAGGTTCCGTCTATTCTGATGGAGTACTTTGCAAATGACTATCGAGTGGTTACCCAGTTTGCCAGACATTATCAGACCGGGCAGGTAGGGGAGCACTACAGTGGTGCCATCCTCTGCATGATGGCGGTCAGCTTTCCTGGACTGCTGCATAACGTGCAGCTCCTCAGAACTGTCACCCTCTCTCAGTGCCAGAATCCTTCCACCTTATTTTATTTTTTTTGCCAACTAGTATGATCATTGTGTTGAGAGATAGCTGCTCTGTATTCTATGCTACGTCCTCGCTTGTTAGTTCTCACAACCATCCCCTGAGGAAAGTGCTCTGTTCCTGTTTTCCAGATGCGGAAACAAGCAGACTCTATAGAACAGGCTTTCAGACCAGCCTCGCTTCAGAAAAGCCAGTGGTCTTCCCTCTTTCGTTTATGCTTCTGAGTATTTGTTCTCTTGGTTTAAATTTTTCCAGTGTTTTGTAAAGCTGAATGGCCTGGCCATATTTTCCCATCATGGCTTGCACAAGAGGTCTGAAAACTCCTCGACTTCAGGGTTTCGATTTCAATATTGGATTTAAAATGGAAGTTTAAAGAGTTTTATAAAGCAGGAAGACAATGAGAGATCTCTTGTAACGAGTTGACCATAACCATGACTATCAGTGTAGTACAGTGTACTGTCCACATGTACTTTATGAAAGATCTTCTTTCCCTTCTCAGAGAACTCTGATTATATAATATCACATAGATTAGTGTTTCTCCACTTAGACTGTATCTCCTTGAGTGCAGGTGTTAGATTATAGTCATCTTTGGATCCTCAGCACTTAGAATCCTGCAGTACCTAAGAAGTACTAAAAGAAATTATAAATGAAGGAATGAATGGAATCAGAAGAAGTGCCAAACCCACCTTTATGTACGACCCTTTTTCTAATGTGATTTGGTCATTTCTGATTTTGGGGCCTTGATTTCATCTAACTGTTCTTGTCAACTGTAGAATAACAGAGGAGTTTCTGGCTAACTAATCTGACTGGGTCTTCATCATCATCTATCTCCATTATTAAGGTGACAGAATTGAGATACTGGTGATCCATTGGCCATGTGTCCATTAACCCACAGAGATAACGGGGCCAATAACGGAAACATGAGCCATCAAATAATAGCACAGGCTGCCCATGGGTTCGCATTTTGGGGTTTGGGAATGATCAGGAAGACCTGACTAAGTCCCTCCTTTGGTGCTTGCTCCCCTGCCCCCCTGCGCCTGTTGTAGGGGAGGAGAGCACAGTGCACATTGGGTCAGAGCTACACGCACAGCGCACAGGACCATAAAGGAGAGCCGTGAACTTTGCCGGGGGTGGCGGGAGAGGGTACGTGCGGGAAGTGCTGGAGGAGCCAGGTCTGGAAAAAATATGTAAAGGGGGCAGTTTGCCAGTCGGCTCTCAGCAGCCCCTTTCCATCTCATTAAAATATATTTATTGAGAACACGGAGGACATACATAGTTCCTTTGGTCAGGAAGTAGTTATTGAGTTTTTATTATGTACCAGGCACTGTTCTCAGCATCTGAGAAATAGCCAGGAGTGAGTGAGACAGCCTTCTAACACTCAAGGTCTTTAAATCTCAGGGGAACTAAGACAGAGCTGAAGACAAGGTTATTCCAGCCCAGAGGAAAAGCCTGTAAAGTCATGGAAAAATCTGAGACCATGGCAAGATGCTGGTAGTGGTAAGAGCAGAAGGAGGAGAAAGGGGAGACAAAAAAAGACACTGGAATGTTCTGGTTTCTAGGGTTCTCTCCCAGTCTCTTCACTCCTCTTGCCCCTACACACTTTTTAATCCCAGCTCATTTACTAGACCACTGTTTGTGACTTGACTAGTTTTTCTTGGCAATGTTTACACTGAGCTTTGCTATCACACTTCCTCTTGGGAGTTGTGTCTGGTCCTCTTGGCTCTCTGACAACTCTGCCCCAACCCATTTTCTCATTAGCCTTTGGCAGACAGCTTTCCTGGGTTCCATCTTTGAACTCCTGTCCTCGCTCAGCCCTGAGCAGGGCTTAAGTGAGGGCTTGCAAATATGTAGTGAAGTGATGGTGAGGGCCAGAATGAAGGCAATGGCCGTGGGGGGCCTGGAGAAACAGAGTCCAGGAGCTATTGGAGACTTCATTGGAAGGATTTGAAGCTAGTTGAATAAGAGAGGTGAGAGAGGGGAATCAAAGATGGAGGTTCCATAAAGAGCGAATCCTGAAGAGGTCCAAGTTTGAGGAGGGAAGACGCAGTTCTTATTTGGCTGTATCCGTGGGACTGTTAGTAATACAACTCTGAAATCCAGAATCAAATAGAACCTGCAGCGTGTGGTGGTAGTTGGCATAGAGTTGGCAGTTAAAGTGTGGCCCGTGAGAGAAAAGCAGGAGGCATCTGGAGAACCCGCATCACAGGAAAGGGGCTGTCTGAGGAGCTTGGATTGCTAAGGGGATCTGAACACTGAGGAGAACACACAGAGGTCAGAGTTACTACAGGAGTGCACCCTGAGCCTCTCAGAGTCATACTTAAAGCAAAAAGTGAAATCTTGGCCTGAAATGCGCCACAGCTATTAAAGTCAGTTTTAAAAATGTTATCTATTTACAGAACAATCAGAAGAGCAAAGAAAGGCAAGAGCCACTGCTTGCAGGATACTGTAATGCCCCAAAAAAGGACAGTTGTTATTTTATTATGGCATTCTTCCATAAGAAGAGCCATTTTTGAACAAGAGAGTTTTAAGAAAACAATATTAAGTCCAAAAATATACTTCACACTAAAGGAAACAGGAAAGAAACAGTAAGCTGCTTTGAATTAATTCAAGTTTCAGACTCACAAGGCATGTCCAGTGGGCTAAAGGGACTTGCAGACACAGTCTCTAAAGAATTTAAAATAATTTTGTGATTCCTGTGGAGAACAGAAAGAGTGCCAGGAGGCAAGAACGTGTGAATGCCTTGAGTTTCACAAAGGGCTTGCCTCTTCTTGTCGCTAATTAAGATACCAAGTGGCTAGATGATTTCATTTTAAGGGCAGTTCTAGCCTTAAGGACAAGGAGTTAATTCCCTAAAATCCAAGGCTTTGTAAATAAATGACATTAAAGCTCGTAAGAAGGATAACAGGGTTGCATCTTTATGCTTCATTTCCTATTCTGCTACATATATTAGGAAAGGATTTTTGTTTTACCATCATCTGGTGTATTCCAGAGAACTGTCTGAGTAAGGATAATGTATCAGTGACTTATTAACACCTACAAGTATTTTATCTGAACGGGAGCATGGCATAGCCAATGAATTCCTTGTGGTTGAGGAATGAGAAGTATGCTTATCAGATTTGCAAAGGCCGTACAGCTGTCAGAGATAACAAATGCCAGAGGTGCTCATTCCAGATTCAAAACTGTCTTGACAAGCGACAACATCAAAGTTGAAGCAGAGTTTCTCGTCAATTAATCTTAAAATTAATAACACAAGTGGACGAGGAGTACAGATTTGGTAGCAGCTCATGTGAAAAATTCCCAGGTTTTTGAACATGGTAGACTGAACCCGAATCTATAGTCTGTTGAGGTTTCCCCACTGATCTCCTTCTGGCTCAGGCTATGTTAGGGACCTGTGCCCTCTGAGGAACTGAAGGTTACTGTCCCTCTTCTCTTCTCAGTGCTCCTTCCTTCCCACCTTGAGCCTAAACTCTTTCCAGTTGCTCCCAGTAAGTGGAAAATTATCTGCCGGTGGCCCCACACTTCTGGAAGCATGGTTCTTATTCTCCCTTAAACACTGTAAGGTGCAACTTATTTTTAGTTGTACTAAAAATAATGTAAAAGTTACCATCTGAACCACGTTCTAGTGCACCAGTCAATGGTACGAAGTACATTCTTAATTTTTGCTCCCGTCCCCACCATCCATCTCTAGAACTCTCTTCATCTCCCGAAACTGAAGTTCTGCCCCTGTTAAACAACTCTCTAGATCTTCTCTTCTGGCCCCTGGCAGCCACCTGTCTACTTTCTGTCTCTATGAACTTGACTATTCCAGGTACCTCATTATCAGTGGAATTCTGCAGTATTTGTAACTTAGCATAATGTTTTTAAGGCTCATCATGTTGTAGACCCTGTCAGAGTTTCCTTCTTTTTAAAGGCTGAATAACATTCCATTGTATGTATAGATCACATTGTGAGTGTCTCTTCATGCATTGATGGATACTTGGGTTGCTTCCGCCTTTTGACTCTTGTGAATAATGCTTCTAGGAACATGGTTTTACAAATACCTGCTTGAGTCTCTGTTTTCAGTTCCTTTGCATGTATACCAAGAAGTGAGATTGCTGGATCTTGTAGAAATTCTATTTTAAATATTTTGTGGAACCACTACGGAGTTCTCCCCAGTGGCTACATCATTTTACATTCCTACTTTGTGCACCGTTGAGCACAAAGTTCCCATTTTCCACATCCTCGTCAACACTTGTTATTTTCTGATTTTTTGATAGTAGCCATCCTAAGGGGTGTGAGGTGGTATCTCATTGTGGTTTTGATTTTCATTTGCCTAATGACTAGTCATGTTGAAGATCTTTTTATGAGCTTTTTGACCATTTGGATATCTTCAAAGAAGTGTCAGTTCAAGTCTTTCACTCATACTATAATTCAGTTTTCTACTTTTTTGTAGGAGTTCTTTATGTATTCTTAATGTTACTCCCTGATCAGATATATGATTTGAAAGTATTTTCTCCCATTCTGTGGGTTGCCTTTTTCAGTCTGTTGATTGTGTCCTTCAATGTACAGTTTTTAATTTTGATATAGTCCAGTTAACCTGTTTTTTTCTTTTGTTGGCTATGCTTTTGGTGTCATGTCCATGAAATCATTGACTGGTGTGATGTTATAAAGCTTTTCCCGTATGTTTTTTTCTAAGAGTTTTATAGTTTTAGAGTCTTATGTTTAGGTCTTTGATTCATTTTGAGTTAATCTTAGTAGATGATGCAACTTTTTCCCTCTTATTTTAGTAATTCTGAAACATCTCTTATTAGTTATCTATTTATTTAATGGCCCCCCTCCCCATCTATTATAAAATCATGGGTACATTTTTTTTTCTTTTTAAACAATGATTGCATTCCTGGATTCAAGGAAATAAGATAGTCTTAGCCCCTACCCCAAAGTTAAAAATGCTAAGCACTTCCATAATGTAATCTAAAAGCCTGATGCTTGACTCTCATCCCTATATATCCACATGAGGAAACTAGGCTGTCTCTGATTTTCAGATTATTTGGAGTACCCAGAGTTTTTCTCATTGTTATTTTACAGGCAGGGATGAAGATCAAATATCAATATCACACCACCCTATTACCCTTCAGCAGTATCTGTCTCTGTCCCTTTTTGTCCATAGTTTCCAATCAACAATCTCTAAAACCCCTTACTCCCCACCCTCCCCCCACACACTTGCATTGTTCCCATTTTTTCCTACAATACCCCCTCTGCATGTTATATGGAGCAGGCGGCAAACTCAGTGTATTTCAATCATACTTGAGTATTTTTGTTCAGTGTGGGATTCCATGTTCTGTAGTAACATTTTTGAGCTAGAAAACATTCTGAGGAGTGGCCTGCTGCATTGGTATAAAATTAGAAACCATCTCATATTAGGAATGGTGTAAGACTAGAAAAAAGAAACTGCAGCTTGTTGTATAATATCTGAAGGATGCCATGTCAGAGTAGAAAATGTGAATGTTCTATGTCATTCCAGAAAAAAAACCAATGGTACTGGTAACAGTGGATGGGGATTATAATGGAGCTGGTTTCCATTCAGTAGATTCTTCTCATGAGTGATTAGAAAGGAAATGCCTCTGAAAGTAATAAACTTTTAATTTAATACTTAATGTTGCAAAATAACATTTGTAGAATGAGCAGCTGTGAAACCGCCATCCAACTTAAAAAGTAAAACATTACCATATGCTCCTCTCTGGAAGGACAGCCCTGAATTCTTACTAATTTTTGCTTAAAAAAATTTTTTTTTTTGCCACATGAGTTATTTATTCTTAAGCAGTATGGCATTTAGTTTTGTTTTTGAGCTGTGCAAAAGTGGTATTATACTGTTTGCAATCTGCGATTTGCTTTTTCCAGTCAAATGCCTGAAGCTCCTCAGGGGTGCCTGTAACTCCAGTGTATCTACTTTCAATTCAGTATAACATCCCATCATTTCTGAGGTCATTCTTCTGTCGCTGGGCACATGGCTTCTTCCAGGTTCTTGCTAGTTCACACGATTCTGCTGTGAGCAATTTTATATCTTGTATTTTCCTGTGGAAGCCTGGAGTTGCTGGGTTTATAGGGGATGTCTGTTTTTAAGTTTATGTGAAAATGCCAAATTGCTTTTCAAAATACTTGTACTTATTTGCCCTCCTCCCAACAATGGTTCCCATCACACCGCAGCCTCATCCACATCTGATATTGTCAGAGTTTGAATGTTGCCAGTTTTGTAGTTAAGAAATGCAATGCTCTTGTGGTCTTCATTGACAACAGCGTTCCATGGCTACTTTGAAAGTTGGACAGCTTTTCATGGTTTTTTTTTTTTCTTTTCATGTTTTTATTGTTCATTTTTGTTTGCCGTTGTGCATTTTTCTGTGTGGTGGTTTACTTTTGTCTTATTGATTTCTCCCCGTTCTTGATATGATAGAACAATAACCCTGTGCTTCTCAGTTTATGGCTTGTCTTTTCACTTTCTTTAGGGTATCTTTTGATGGATTTTAGTATTGTTGAATCGAGCAATCTTTTCTTTATAATTAGTACTTTTTAGATCTTATTTGAGACATATTTGTTTCCTTAAAAGCCATAAAGATATTCTTCTGTTTTCTTCTGAAAGTTTTAATGCTTTTTCTTTATTTTTAGGTCTTTATAATCAAGCTGGAAATTCTGTCTGTATTTAGTATAAGGTCGACTCCAATTTCCTTTCTTCTCTGTGGGTAGCTATTGTCCCAGCACCATTTGTTCTTGCTCCAGTGATCCATCATGAAGCATGTACCCACAATATGCAATGATCTGTTTATGGGAATTTTCTTTTATTTTATTGTTTACATTGTCTGCCCTGATACCATGCTGTTTTATTTTTTTTTGAATATTTTATTTATTTATTTGACAGAGAGAAACACAGTGAGAGAGGGAACACAAGCAGGGGGAGTGGAAGAGGGAGAAGCAGGCTTCCTGCCGAGCAGGGAGCCTGATGCGGGGTTTGATCCCAGGACCCCGGGATCATGACCTGAGCCAAAGGCTGCTGCTTAATGACTGAGCCACCCAGGCACCCCCCATGCTGTTTTATTATGGCAGCTTTACCAAAGCTTTCCCCATTTGCTCTTCAGAAATTTCTTGTTCTATTCTTGGGTTTTTGTGTTCATTCATACACATTTAGAACTAACTTACCTATATAAAAAAAATGAGAAGAGTTGGTTCGATTATTAAATCTATAGATCAATTTGGAGAGAACTGGTATCTCTCCATATTGATCTTCCAGTGCATGACTCTGATGTTTCTCCATTTGTTAGGTGCTTTAAGTCTTTTAATAAAATTAAATTTTTTTTTCCTAAGGCGCAACTTTTGCTGCACTTAATCTTAGATGCCCTACCTTTTTGATACTATTATAAATAGTATATTTTTAAAATTATATTTTCTAATTGTTTGTTGCTAGTGTTTAAAGGAGCTATTTATCCCTTTTTTGGTATATAGATTTCATTTCCAGACACTGCTAAACTTTCTTTTTATTTTGCGTAACTTTTCACTAGAACTTGTAACCTTTTTTAACCAGTTACTTCTGCAAACAGAACAATTTTATTTTTCAACTCCTTTTCAACTCCTTTATCTTTTTATTTCTCTCTCTTGCCTCTTTCACTTACCAGAATCTTCAGGACAGTGTTGAATTGAGGCTGTTATATGGGCATTATTTACTTTTATCCTGGTTTCTAAAGGAAATGTTTTCTCTGTTTTGCCACAAAGATACTCATAGATTTGCTGGAAATCTCAGGAAAAGGAAATTCCCTCCTATTTCTGGTTACTTTTTTTTTTTTTTTTTTAAATCACTAGTGGGTATTGCATTTTATCAGATTGTGTGTGTGTGTGTGTGTGTGTGCATCTTTTCAGGTAATTGGGCTGTTCTTTTCTTTTAATTTAATGTAGTGAACATTGATGTCAGTGTTAAGCCATTTTTGCACTGCAGGATTAAGTAGGCTTAGTCCTGAATTATTATTATTTTTAACACAGTGCTAGCTTCAGTTTGCTAATGTTTTTATACAGAGGACTTTTGCATCTGTATTTATGAGAGACTGACTTGTGATTTTTCTTTGTCCTCTTGTTCTTTGCTTTGTTAGTATTAAGAATATGCCATTTCATAAAATGAGTTTCCGAATGTTCCTTTTTTCCCCTTTCTGTTCCTTAGAAGTGCTTTTATACAATTGTAATAATCTGTTTCTTGAAACTTTGTTAGAATTCATCTATAAAATCATTCAGGGTCTATTATTTTCTCTGTGGGAAGATTTTTTAAATGACTGATTTCTTAGTAGTTCCAGGAGTCTTTGGGCCTTCTTTTCTTCTTAAGTTAGCTTTACTAAGTTGTAATTTTCTAGAAATTTACCCATTTAATCCAAGTTTTCAAGTTTATTGGCATAAGGTTATTTATAACATTCTTTTATCCTTCAAATCCTGCTAAATGTGTAGTTATATCCTTTTCATTCCTAATATCATCCTCTCATTTTTTCTTTCTTAATCTAGGCCGAGGTTTGTCTTTTTAGTATTTTCAAAGAACTTAGGCACATTTTATTTATCCTCTATTTTGTTCATTTTAGTTCACTTAGTTTCTGTTTCTGTTTTTATTATTATTCTCTCCTTCCTCCTATGTTTGTATTCCTCAATTAAGCTAGCTGGACACCGAACTAATTCAGTTTCAGTATTACCTAACATATCTGTTCGAATTTTAAGGCTGTAATTTTAAATTGTGCCGATGCGTGCTTTAGCTGCATGCCATGCTTTTCGTAGAAAATATTTCTAATGTTGCTAATTTCCATTGTAATTTTCCCTTTGACCACCGAGTTGTTAGAAATACAGCTTAAAAGTTTTAAACTGTGCAGAAGACTTACTTATCTTTTTCTTATTAATAGCTAAGTAGTCTACCCAGTATTGGTTCTTTGTAGGTTGTTGGTATTTTATGGCTTCATGAGCCATCAATTTTTTGGGAATGTTGTGTTTGTGCTTCAATTCAGTACATTGTATATTTTCTAATCGTTGGGTCTGGGGTTGCATACGAATCTGTTGTTAAGTCAATCTTGTAATTGTGTTCAGATTTTTAAATTTTTTTGAACTAGCAAAAAGCTGTGAGAGGTGGAAATCTTCCAGGATGATGAATAGATAATTTTTTCACCTTAGTTTTACCTATTTTTTTTTTTAATTAGGACTTTATTTATTTAATTTTTGGTTCCCAGCAACACTGAGGAGATGGTACAAAGATTTCCCATATCTTTCCCATATCTTTGCAGCCTCCCCCATTACCAACATCCTCCAGCAGGGTGGTGCGTTTGTTACAGTTGATGACCCTGCACCGACATATCTTCATCACCCCAAGTCCATAGTTTACATTAGGATTCACCCTTGGCATCATACATCCTGTGAGTCTAGACAAATATATAATGGCAGGTATCCATCATGATGGCATCATACCCAGTATTTTTACTGCCTTACACATTTTTCTGTCTTTTTTTTTACTCCATGTATTTTGAGTAAAATTTTTTAGAGGCATAAACAGTGTTCTTCTCTTAATCTTTATAATGGTTCATCTTAAAGTTTTTTTTTCTGATAATTTTGCAACCTAGTTGTGTCACTAATCATTAAGTAGTCCTGTGAGGGACAGCTGGCTGGCTCACTCAGCAGAGCATGTGACTCTTGGTCTTGGGGTTGTGAGTTCAAGCTCCATGTTGGGGATAGAGATGACTTAAAGATAAGGTCTTTACAAGAAAGAAAAATATGGGGGCGCCTGGATGGCTCAGTCTGTTGAGCATCTGGCTTTGGCTTAAGTCATGATCTCGGGGTCCTGGGATCGAGCCCCGCTTTGGGCTCTCCACTCTGAGGGGAGTCTCTTTGTCCTTCCACCCCTCTGCTTGCTTGTGTTTTTTCTCTCTCTCTCAAATGAATACATAAAATCTTTTTAAAAAAGAAAAATATAGTCATTTGATTTTTGAGAGAACCTACAGTTTTTGTATAATTTTGTCCATTAGCCACCACTAAAATGCTTGTTGCTCTAGTTATCTTTCTCACAAAATATTTATCAAACAACAAATAGTAGGAATGAACATTTATTATTTTATATGTTTTTCTGATTTAATCCTATCTAGCAATGAAGTAGGTACTTGGTTATCCACGCTTTATAGAAACTGACTTATGTTAAGCAATTTGCCCATAGGTCACAAAGTAGTAACATGGGGGTTGGTCTTTTAGTTTCTATTTGTGGTTTATTAATAGATCTATTAGTTTCACATCACAGTTTCCATAAAGTTCTGTCAGTTGCTCAAATCAATATTACAACATGTGGTTGTTTTCTCTTTCTAGATTTTACTCTGGTAGGAAATGGTTTATATTTCTTTTACAATATGTCTCAAAAAATCACAGACCTATTTCCATTGTAAGTGTTATTTTTAGAACAGTAGAATTCTAGTGCTTTCATTTTAGAACTGTTCTGTGCTGCGTCATTATAAGATTTAGTTTGTTCCCCTAGTTTGTGAAAGTCAGCCCAAGGCTAAAATTGCTTAACATTTATTTCCAAGGAGACAGATAGGCTTGTAATAAATCTTCTCCTGTCACTCTCTCTCTTGAGATATGAACAAGGATTGAAGGTAAAAATTATAGAGCAACTGGAACTAGATTAGTTTTGGCAGGTTTAAGTTGTTTTGAAACTTTTCTTATTTTCAGCTCTAATGCTTCTCAATTATGTCTAGACAAGAACATTGAACTGGGAGGTGGAGACGGGTCTGACCTTGGCCCCCCTACCACACACAGTTGACCTCCGATCTGTCACTGAACTTGCCTGAGACTTTTCTGCTCTTTCATATAAAATAAAGATGCAAATTTAGAAGTTAAAAATTAATGCCTCCATACTTACCTCAAAAACTGTAGTTTTTATATGTATGTAATGTATGCAAACTGTGAGCACGGTCTTACTGGATTTTTTTTTTTTTTTATCACACCTTAACTGAGTTAAACATAAAAACATGTTTCACTGGATCCTGTAAAAGTCAAAATACTTCTGTCTGTTTCTCTGAACTGTCAGTGAGTCTGTGATAACATGTAAGCATTTCTAAAGGTTTTTTTTCTCATTTCATCTTAGTTTGTCAGAAAACACCACTACAAGTCATAGAAGTTAAAAGCAATGTTATTTTCTGTGGATTTAGATCTGACATTTTTTTCTCTTTGGGACGAGGCAGTTTTTCCATTATATTGATTATGTGCCATCTGGATTATGGGATAATAGCAAAACAGACTAGTTGATACATGCTGAATCCAGTTGTTTTCCCGTTATAGACACGCACAGAGATTTAGTGCTTGGGGTGGTATGGGATCAAGCTGCCGACTTGTAGCCTGGATGGCTTTGATGCTCGGCTTTCTGCCTCTGAAGGCTTTTCTTGTTCTGGATGACCATGTCTCAACAAGTTTATGTCATTAGATCCATCGTGTTCCCAAAGGATATCAGCGGTAGGGGTTCTTTGCTTCGGAAAGAGTTGAATTTATTACCAGAGAATGTCTTAGCTTTTAATATTTATGCAGCTTTTACCATAATAAATTTTCTAAACGGCCATAAGTAAGATATTTTATCACAGTGACTTGGATCTGGAAGAATTTGATGCCAAAACTTTTAACAAGACATGATTTAAATTAAACTGGTGTGATTGTGAAGTGATAGAAAATGTCTGGCAAATGCACGAGGTTACATGCTTACAAGTTGAGCTCATGGGGAAACATTCAGAGAATTCAAGTAATGCCAAGTTCCCTAAAACATTTGCATTTTTTGATATTCTGAAACCTTCCAAAAATGTTGTGTTTTTTTAATATAACAGAAAAGCTATTATTATTTTTAACGGTTTTGTTCCTGTGTTCGGTCAGCCCATGGCGTAGCTTGTGTCTATCCCAAGAATCCAGTAAACACTTCCTTAGGGAGGCAGTGTCCATAGGCTCTGCACAGCTAGCCGCGTTTCACTCACATGAAGCTCTCAAGGAAGTTAGTTGTTAACGGGACAGTGATGTAACCTAGTGTCTAGCCAAAACACTTTTAGGAAGGAAGGGGGTGCCATTATTAATTATTCTGAACCAGTAGTCCTAACCTGGGACTGCCAGGCCCACCTGCATGTGTGGTCCCCCTCGCCATGACAGCCCTTAACGAGACAGATGTGTTAGATGCAGGGACTCGAAGTTCATCCAGCTTAATCCTTTCCACAAGGTGACTGACTATTACCACAATGAATCTTTATATGAATTTTTTACAGTGGTATTTTTTGATCCTCATTTTACAGTTGAGAAAACATGATACCACGAGACTTGCCTGCCATCCCAAAGTGAGTGAGTCGTCATAGAAAACCCAAGCTAAAAAAAAAAGAAAGAAAGAAAACCCAAGCTGCCTGACCTCAGACACAGTCCTCTGTCTTTCTTGTGGTGCTACCTTCCTACAGTTCTACCTGTAAAATCAGGATGATTTAATTTTGCTCACCTTTGTTGTTCGAGCACTTGTGATGCTTATGTTTTTCTAAGCCCGGACATCTCAAACTTTACCGTGCATGAAATCACCTGGGGATCTGGTTAAAATGTAGATTCTGACTCAGTGGGTGTGGAGCACCCAGGATTTTATATTTCTGAGAATCTCCCAGATGATGCTGAGGCTGCTGGGTTTTACTTGTTTTGGACTCCATGTAGTTGGGTAATTATTGTCCTTATTATTCATATTTTAACTATAAGCAGAGAATCAGACTTTACTTTCTTGATAGAAGAAAGGATCAGTTTTGTGGTCTTTTGTTTTGTCTTTTTGGCCACAGTTGTGTTCTGGCATTTAAAAAAGAAGAATTGCGTGCTGGGAGGGGGTTCTGGTACAGCCGTGTGCTTTGGGTGCACAGAGAAGGATGGGGCTTCCGGTCCCTTGGGTGTTTTCAAGGGACCTTTCACACCACGATGGCTATGGCTCAGAGTCTGGTTGGGACTCCAGAAACTTAAACTGAAACCACCAGATGCAGCAATAGTGCATAAGATAGCATGAATAAATGAACAAAATACTAGAAATAGGAACCCCTACTCTGTGCGGAGCAGAACCATGGTGTGGGACAGTGGAGTCTACCAGCCTCTGAGACTGAGGCTGGGACCCTGTAGTTACAGAGCTCCCAAAGAGGGAGGGGACCTGAGAGGGTTGCCTCATATTGGATTATTAAAATAAATTAGATAACGGTAGTTAATTATTGGCATACCATATTCCCGTTGTAGAAACAACTCTACCTTTTTCCTATTTAGCAATGGGGGGTGAAAACCACAGTGTCTTTCTATATTTTATAGCTAGGGTGAATCTTTGAAATACCACCACTCTAATAATACAGGAGATACAATTAATTGTTAGAGTAATTGCCTATCAGACGCTTTAGGTAATTGCTGCCTTATGATTTCCTCCATCGCTCTATCCATAGCTCTTTTGTGGTTCTTGAGGCATTTTCCCTCGCATTGTTTGGTTTCAACATACATTCCTTTTCCTGTCCATGGCAACAGGAGTAGGAAGGAATCATTGTTATACTAACCAGCAGCTTGGTCGCGCGCCTTGCACACAGTGGGGTGCTTCTCAAAGATGAGCCCAGCGGCCCTCCCTGACAAACCTACTTGCCTTTATAGCTCCAATCAGCAGAGCTTCGGCTCAGTGCACAAAGGAGTGAGCCAGCATCAAACCAAGGCTAGTTCAGACCCAGCAGCCTTCTATAGAGACAGAAACCTGCCCCCCGCCCCGAAACTACAGGTGTTTTTGTAAAAGAAACTCAGGCTGGGGCATACATTATCTGACATATAAAGTTCATTCAGTAAATATTACTTTGGAGATAAATCTGCATTCGTGTTCTCACACCTTGTTCAAAATAGTCTGCCCTCGGTGAGGGACCCAGATTGCTTCAGAAAACCATGTCTGAACAGCTCCATACTGAGATCATTTTGTAAGGTTGCAGACTGCTAAGCTTTATTAAGGGTATAACTAGAGGTACTATTGTATTTAACTGAGATGGCCCTTTGAAAACAATATTGATAACTAGGACATACCCGAAAAAGAACAAAATGGAAATTTGCCTTTTTTTGCTGTAGAAAAAGAATTTTGCCAGGAACAAATGTGGGATGTGGGGCGGTGATTATTTGGCATTTTCAGTGTGGACTCAGGTTGTGTGAGGCTGGCCTGTCTTCTGTCTGCGGCTTAGCAGAGAACGGCAGGTGACTGGAGTGGAGAAGCCAGAGGAACTTCAGGATGTGCTATTGCAGTGAGGAGACTAGAGAAAAGTGCCCTTTTGGAACTCAGCCTGTTTGTTTCCTGACCGTAAAGGAAAGCATGTTAGCGTATTCTCTTTCATTCGCTGCATCAGCGAACGTGAGTGGGTTAGAAAAGACCGCTCTGGCCAAGGCACTGAACAGGTGGGGCCAAGGAAGCAGCTGGGGCATCCTGGAGACCCGTTTCCAGCAAACTTGGGGAGTCTGCTGGCCTCTGGAGAGGAGAGTGCCAACATGGGATTTAATGAGCTGAAAAGAAGCTTTCTGAAGAAAGTGGGTAAATTTAGGGTCAGAGAGAAATGCAAAGATTAGTGAGAATGATACCATTATATTTGAACATTTTTAAAAAGAAATTTTATTTGTAATAATTTTTCTTATATTTACAGTTCATCTTTGATTTCCTTAGCAAATTATTTCCCAACTAGTGTCATATATGTTGAATCACTTGATTCTATAAAGATGTATTTGGTGTGGAAGCATGTTCTGTGCTCAAATAACTTTGGGAAATAAGTTTAGAAATTAATTAATGTTTCTGCACTTCAGAAAGTAGGACTACTCATAACTTTGAATATCCTAACTTGATCTGGGTATCTCCAGGAAAGAAATTAATTTTGGGGAATCTCATGGACAAACCTGACCTGCTTTTATTGCTGTATCTTCTACCACAAGGCAGGGCCTCCCCTCAGGAAACGGGCATGGGAGTCAGCCAGCAGCCAATGAAGGCCAAGTTACTTCAGACCCAGCTGGGTTCCACAGATACAAAATGAGGAATGTAGAGGAGTCTCTCTCACTTATTTGATTATTTAACCCATTATTAATGACATACTTACAAATCTCTTCAGGAAATACACAGTAGTGTCTGTGGAGTACTTTGAATGAAAAACTTTATTTTTTGTCTGTTTTCTTTTCGGTGGAAAGTTCACTTTCCACAAACTATATGCTACACAGAGATTCATTGTTTTCTGTCTCCAGCTTTGGGATTGCATACTTTGGAATTGAGTGTATTCTGGATTTTAAAAAAGTAAAATGGTTTATATGTTGTATATTTTGAATTTAAAAAACGAGTAGGTTCTGACAGAGTACCTTGTAGTCAAAGGAATTCATATTTCTGCGTATTTATCAAGTGGGATTAACACTTTGCAGACTTCACTTTTGTTCAGGCCACGTTTTGCCATTTGTGAAAATCTTTCAGTTCAGACCTTTCTGGATTATGGAATCCCAGATAAAGGAGCTAGATCTGTATTCATAGCAGTTTGAATAGGCACTTCATTGAGTTTCTCTCTCTGACTAGAGCTAAATTTATGACCCAGCTGTGAAGATGAATGAAAGCATGAGACACGTATGTTTATGTGTCTAACTTCCATTCTGACCTCATTTTATTTTCCCGCCTTCATTTTCCTATCTCTACTTTAATCATCTATTAATTATATGCCAATTAATATTGACTAGAAATTTTATTATTACCACTAATCCTTTTTTTGGGAAGAACTTGTATTTTTTTTTTAAAAGATTTATTTATTTATTTGAGAGAGAGAGAGAGCAAGCAGCCTGAGGGGGGAGGGGCAGACAGAGAGGAGAAACTCAAGCAGACCCTGCGCTGAGGACAGAGCCCCACGTGGGGCTCAATCTCATGACCCTGAGATCAGGACCTGAGCCAAAATCAAGAATCCGTGCTCAACCAACCGTGCCACCCAGGCACCCCCCCACTTAGGGTATTAATAAAACAAATTTTGCAAAGGGTTACTTTCACCATCAAGCCGTAGTATAGTTGAATTGCAAGATTGAATTTGGAGGGGTACATAAATAAATGAAAATAAGTTTAAAAGCCTGAAGATACACAGCTACAACAGACAGCACAGATTTCCTCTTGGGAAGCAGGTATTGAAATTGTCAGTCTTTTGAGGGCAAGAGATGATGGTTTCTTTCTTCTTCCCATGGTTCCTAGAATGGCACCTTATACTAAGGATTTATTGAGTGAATGCGTGAATAATTGTTGATGCTTTTAGTATACATTGAGATAATGTATTTGTGTATTTAACCATTTCATTCCTTTGAAAGCATATGAATGTGAATTACATGCATATCTAACCCTCATTCACTGTTGACTACTCGTCTTATTTAAATATGAGGTAAGAAAACTCACAAATGAATTGAAAATGTATAAAGATTGCATGAGTGCACAGCCTTGTCAGCACAGTTTGATCATTTTGATCAACCAAAAGGAGATAGTGCTTTATATCTCTGGCACTTTATTCCTTAAGCCTATAGGAGCTGAGATAATGAAAAGTGTCTTCTCTTCCCCCCATTGGTAATTTAAAAATAGTAATGACAGGGTTTCCTAGAATGTAAATTCCTTGAGAACTGGGATTTTTATCAGTTTTATTCACTGATATATCAACTTTGCCTGTCACATGACAGGCAGTAAATAAATTTGTTGAGTGAACGGTCTTTTGGCTAAAGCCCACTAACTCTCCTAGATGCCTGCTTGATGGTATGAAAATCAACTCTCCTAGCACAACTGCCGGTGCACTGCGGATTGCTTCATGATAATCTTTAGTGATGTCAATTCCTGACTTGATGGAGAGTGGCTCACCCTTTACAAAGCTTTTCTGCCTTTCTTTTTCCTTTAGAAGCTAAAAGCCTAAGTAGTTGTACGGATGAAAGTCTGAATCATTGGGCATGTGGAAAGCTGGAAAGAGCACTGCTCTCAAGTTAACTGCAGGAAAAAGACAGATAAAACCCAAACTTTTCTTGAGCTTTTAAGAACGTTGAGGTCCTCGGCCCATGAGATTGTCTGAGCGGCAAAGCATGTGGGAAGGCCTGGCTGCCGTGCAGAAAGGGAAAGATAAATCAGGGAACATTTTAACAAATTGTCGGAGGCCAAGTGTGGGGTGCCCTATCAGTCTGGCATAGCTGCGGTGTTTGTACTCACCTGGAGGCCCTTTTCTGTCAGCCTTCACCAGGTATGCAGAAGTCCTGGGCGCAGGGTGGGAGACCGCATGGGGCCCTCCCCAGTGTTGCTGGCCTACAGGAGGTGATTGGCTGCTGCATAGGAACAGCACAAAACCCCGCCTCCTTGCTCAGAGGTAAAGAAATTCCTAGAGTCAGACCCAGGGACTTTAACTACTAACTAGAATAAATTCAAAGTAACTATCAGATGGGGATTTAGATAACTCTGTTAAAGGAAAAGGTGGACAACATGTTCGAGCAGATGAAGCAAAAGATGGAAGCTATGAGAGACACTCAAATGGAAATGCAGGAAATAATGCTATGATAGCATAGAAGAATTCCTTTGAGGGGCTCATCAGTACACTTGACACAGCTGAAGAAAGAATGTGAGCTCAGTGTACTTGAAGGCAGGTCAGTAGAAATTACCCAAACTGAAATACAAAGACAGAGAAAAAAGTAGGGTCAGGAGCAGAGCAGAGCATGAGTGTCCAAGAACGTTGGGGCAAATGGAGTTGCACAAAGAAGAAGAGAGAGGTAATAAGGCAGAAGAACTGTTTGAAGGCATAATGGCTGAGAATTTGCCAAAAATCATGAAAATCCAGCCAGAGATCCAAGATGCTTAGAGAACCCCAAGCAGGATAAATAACAAAAGAACACACTCATAGTCCAAGATAAAGAGAAAACCCTGAAGGCAGCCAGAGGGCAGGGGAGTGGAGGAGGGGAGTGGGGGGGGGGGCAGCAAGCGGAGACACAGAGGATTGGATAGAATTCACAGCAGACTTGTCATAAACTGAAAGTTTGAAATATCAAGATCCATAGCATGAGATACATTTGATTAAAATGTCACCAGAAAGGGAACATATTCTAAGTAAGAGCTGGACTCTGCAGATGAAGAACTGACTCACTTTTGATAACCAGTTCTACCTAATATGAGAGAAAAATCTTTTCAGATGTGAGTTAATAGCCAAGTTTTGCGGCAGGTGTTGAACTATGGAAGAGAGAATAATAACATGTTAGTTGATGTAATTGTTCTAAAAATTTTAAAATAATCACCATGATGGAGAAAGGATCCTCTTCTAAAGGTGGACCATTTGTGGAGGCACATGTATTTCATTACGCTTATTTGGCTATTATGCAAATGAAGAGAACTATAAATAGGAAACTTTGAAAGTACATTTCCTTATTAAAAGCTTGATTGTTAGGTGCTATGTAGAACTGTTGAGCTATAATTTTTGTCTCCTAAGAATTTATAAATCTAAAACAGGCCATATTTGCTGAATATGTAGCTAAAACAGTAAAATGTAAGTAAAGTTTGTCAAAGTCAATGATTATTGTATTACAAAGGGCACCTGTAATAGTAAATTATAGTAGCTACCATTTACTCAGCATCTGCTCTGTTGAAACTGACATAGTATGTTTTAAAAATACATTCTGTTCAATTCTCATCTAATTTTGCAAAAAGATAATACATTTTGTCAATGAGGAAAGTGTGTCTTGGAGAAGTTCAGTACATTGCCCGACATTATTCTGCCAATTTGGTAAGTGGCACAGTTAGGATTCAGGCTTGGAGGGAAAAAAAAAAAAGGATTGAGACTTGGTTTAGTCTGGCTCCAAAACCTGTTCTCTTTCCTTTACATGCCAGTGAAGCATAATAATGGAAGTTCACAGTCAGAAGGGTGTTGGTTTAAGGCAGACCAGGCTCTCAGTTCTCCTTTGAAGGGTCCAAGAAGAAGGTTCCTGGAAGGAATGGTATTTCTGAATTTATGGGATGATATGAAATAGCCATTTCAGCAGGCAGAAGTTGAGGATCCTGGAAACAGCCTGAAAGGCCCAAGACAGCTGTGCAGCTGTGCCATTTCTTATGCCATCATTCTTCACCCTAGTCAATTTGAATTTTATTCTTGATTTACAACATTCTTAGTCTGCAAGTAGGATTCCTCTTAATCTTGAATGAATATGGTGGTGTCCAGATCCCAAAGAGAACTGAGAATTACATGCCACTGTCAGGATAGGCGCTTTAGTGAAGTATTTTGTACCATGGAAGTTACGAAGATTGAAATAGTCTGATAAAAAAATGCAGTCGATGATTTGGTGAAAGAGTTATTACCTCTGATGCTGTGAACTTTGATGAATTTTCAATTTAATGTAATGAAAAACAATTCCAATATTGTTTGATATTCAGGTGTTTTAAATACATTTCCACTTATATATAGTTATATATATATATATATATATATATATATATATGCACACACACACACACACACACTTATATATATATATTACCTGTCAGCTTGGATGTATTCATTTTCTGTTTCTTCAGTATATCAAATGTGAGAGTCTTCACGTTAGGAGACAATAATGTGAAACAGCTGTGCTACTCGCTAGATAGATCCACTCGTGGAATGACAGCAAAAATTGAATTTTCTTCAATATTGGTTGTCATACCTCTGGTTGGTAAAGTGATACCTACAGAAGAAAATCTTAACCAGGAAACATTTTTCTAATTTGAAATTTAAGATTTAACTTCTAAATATTTTTATTAAAAAATTCTCATATAACTTGAAAATCAGTTTTTATGGTATTTAAGTTTTCACCTTATTTTTGTTAAGAAAAAAAAGTTTGTACTTTTCAAGAGAATAATATACATATATAAAGGCATACTTCATTTTACTATACTTTGCTTCATTGAGAAGCAAAGTATACTTTACTACATTTTTTACTGACTGAAGTTTTGTAGCAACTTTGCACCAAGCAAGTGTGTTGGTGCCGTGTTTCCAACAATGTTTGTTCATTTTATGTTTCTGTGCCACATTTTGATAATTCTTGCAATATTTCAAACTTTCATTTTACTGCATTTGTTACAGTGACCTGTGGTCAGTGGTTCTGACTCACTAAAAGCTTGGACGATGGTGAGCATTTTTTAGCAATGAAGTATTTTTAAATTAAGGTATATACATTGTTTATTTAGACATAATGCTATTGCACACTGAATAGACTATGGTGTAAATATAACTTTATATGCACTGGGAGACCAAACAATTCATTGGACTCTATTGTGATACTTGCTTTGTTGCGGTGGTCTGCAAACCAGATCTGCAATATTTCTAAGTTCTGCTTGTAACTGTTCCAACAGCTGAAATGCATTTGTTAATCTCAATTGACTAAGAGCCAAATCAGATTTTTATTTATTTTTATTATTTTTTAGTTTTTATTCAAATTTCAGGCCATTAACATACAGTATAATATTAGTTTCAGGTGTTTAGTATAGTGATTCAGCACTTCCTTACAACATCTGGTGCTCATCACAAGTATACTCATTAATCCCCCAAACTAGATTTTTTTTTAAAGATTTTATTTATTTTTTTGACAGACAGAGATCACAAGTAGGCAGAGAGGCAGGCACACTGTGCTTTGAACTAGTCTACCAAGATTGTACTTACCTTCTATATGTTTCTGTATATTTTTGGCAAACGTTCCTTGAATTTACTACAGTATGTATAGTAGGCCTTGAATACATAATTTTTAGGAGGTTTTTTTGTACTTAAACTTTTATTTTGAAATAATTAGATTCATGGGAAGTTGCAAAAAGTAACACAGAGGTCCCATGTCACCTTTACCAGCAGTGGTACTCATTTCCCCCAGTAGTAATGTTTTCTATAACTATGTGTTTCCTTTTATTACATAATTTTTGATGAACTGTGTTTTTAGCTGTCCCTGTTCTTATGTGCTGTCTTTCTTTACATCTTTTGTTTTATTGTAAACTGGACAAGGAAAGAATTAAGCTTCATTAAATTTGTCCCTTTAATGTTTGCATTTCTATGTGGGTTTGAATCTGAGGTTGCGCCCTCACAATGAGTAAGCTACTTCCGAATGGGAAGAGGTTATGTTGGGTTTAGCTCTTAGATCATTACTTGGTGTTTCCATATGATTGTCTACAGAGCAGAAGTAGTAAACCTTTCAAAGATGCCTGACCACTGCTGTGGGCCCTGGGTGCTGCTTGTTTCCTACTAAGCAGGGACACCTTCCTACCCTCACCGTCTCCCACTGCTGATCTGACCTTCCTCCTCACCCACTTGCTGTTCCCTCGTCTGCCTCATCCTCAGTTCTGCCCATTCGCCAGGCCAGACTGGGATCCCAGGGTTCTCCCAGGACTGATGATTCTGCACTTCTCGGTGGACCACTCTCCACAACTTTATCTAACCTCCTTAGGTCTGGGAATCCAGCTCCTCCCACAGCTTCCTGCCTGATGGCCCATCCATGGGAGCCTGACGCTTGAGTCTCCTCTCTCTTGGGGTCTGTGCCACTCCTCCTCCTGCCTGTTCAGGAACCTTGCGTTCCTGATTCAGGAATCATTGTCTCTTCTGTCTACATCTGCGGTCTTTGTCCCTGTAGGGTTCATTGGCATCAGCATTTCTTAAGCTTGCTTGTGCATTTTCTAAGCTCAGACAGGTCTTTTCCCTCCCCCTTTCCTTCTGTGGTACTGCCAGCCTTCTGCACCTCTGTGGCACACTCCCGGAAACAGTGCTGTGTTCTGGGTCTCACCTCTCACTCGGCTCCAGCCCTCTCCCATGGCACCCCTGCCCCTGGCACTCTGGCTGTGGCTTGTGTTACTGATGTGTGTCACTGGTGCACTAACTATAGCCTCCTGGTTTTTTTCCTAACCCACTTCTGCCTTCCTCCTCTCCAGTGTCTACACGGCAGCCAAAAGAACCTTTTAAAAACACAGATTGGACCTTATGACTTCTTTGCTTAAAACTCCCCAGTGGCTTAACGTGAGGCAGAGTCTGAGCGTGGAGACCAGTGTCCCTGCTTTGCTCCTACCTGGCTCTCCAGCTTGCTGGAACCCTGCTTTCCTGCCTGTGGCTCCCTCTCTACCTGCCAAGGGCCCTCTTCTTTTCTGCCTCCACACATGGCATTTCTTCTGCCTGGGACGCTTCTTTCTCCCTGCAGCCCATCCCTTTTTCCTTAATGCCTGTTCATTGTGTGAATTTCACGTCTACATGAATTCCTCAGTCAAGCCTTTTTAGGTCGTGGCTCTCCTACCGACCTGCACTGCTTTTCTGTCTGAGTGCTTATGATAGTTGTTAACTCTTGTTAAAATTGTGCTTTCATGGGGGATGCCAGCCTAGGAAGTTCATGGGACCAGGACCCTGTCTGTTTGCCATTTTCTGTCCCTGAGACCTAATATAGTGCTCACCCACAGTGTTTTTCATTGTTGGGAAGATGAGAAAACGACATCCTTCCACATACTTTTTTTTTTTTTTTTTTAAATGAAAACAGAACTATTAAAGTTTTGTGAGGCATGAACAATCCAAGTATAGCACAAGTATATCAGCTGAAGATATAAAATAAAGTGAGGTTTAAGGAAATTGAACATTCTGATAGAGGCATTTAGCATTTATGACTTAACTAAATATTGACTTTTAAAAATTCTGTCTGAGGAAATTTTTGTTTTATACAAGATGGCTGCCCCTGGTGTGAGAAAGCCCCAGGCCTTTCCACCTGTGTCAGAATCTACACTGTATAATCTCCTTCAATCCATGTCTTAATTCCTTAAAATTTCCTTTTTTGCCTGGTATGCCTTTCTTATAGCCAAACAGGAAGAAGAGAGAATAGGCTTTGTTATCTGAGCCTTCATCATGTACTGCTGTAGCCTTTCACTTAAGCCTTTCTTAAACGATCATTCTAGTGTTCATTCGTTCCTTCTGGAAATATTTATGGAGTGTCTGCTGTGGGCTGGGCACTCTGAGGCGATATGTGTAAATATGGCAGTGCCCAGTCCCCTGTCCAGCAGGCAGCTCACGGTGGTCATTTGTGGGTGGTTAATTTACACAACAGTAGTGCTGGGAACCTGCCCCAGGTGTCTTCTTCTTTTTTTTTTTTTTTTTAAGATTTTATTTATTTATTTGACAGACAGAGATTACAAGTAGACAGAGAGGCAGGCAGAGAGAGGAAGGGAAGCAGGCTCCTGGCTGAGCAGAGAGCCCGATGCGGGGCTCGATCCCAGGACTCTGGGATCATGACCTGAGCTGAAGGCAGAGGCTTTAACCCACTGAGCCACCCAGGCCCCCCCCCCCCCCCCGCCAGGTGTCTTCTTGAATGGGTTTCTCTGTGGAGGGGTTTTTAGCTTCATTTAGATTATACATAGAATTGTATAAAGTGGTAGCTCTCTTCAATAAAGATCAATATTAATGATATTGAAGTAGAGTAAGGTGACTGAAGTGCTTCCTTGACTACATTATTAGTGCATTTCTAAGCGAATATGTGATGTTATGTGATTAGGCCTAATTAGTCTCGAGGAGGAAGCCTTTAATCAGATAGGGTCATTATACGGAGTTTCCAAGCTCTGCAGTTCTTTCAGGTTGGAGAATAAAAGAGTGTGCAATTCATTATCATGGTTGTTTGTTAGGATATCAGTTCAGCTTTAATACTGGCCGACACCATGGATTATCATCTATTTCTCCACACTTGACTCCTTTATTCCTACCAGCCGTTATTAGATGCATTTAAAAGTCAACAGAGCACTTGAACAGGCTAACAGAACAGAAAGAGCAATCACTTTTACTAAGGTTTTTTTTTTTTTTTTCTTTTCTAAGGGTTTAAACAGATTTTAAAAGATCTATGCCACTATCTTATTTCCCTGTAGTGCTGTATTTTTCACGTATGGACCCTAATTTGACAGGCACCATGACTAAATTCAGTTATTCATTTATTTGTTTGTTGTCATTTTTAACTTTCCTACCCCATAAGCACACAGTGCAGCGACTTATTAAACAACTTACTCACATATATATTCTTTTGTTTTTCAAGTCGCTGCCCAAAAATATGGTGTCTCGACTTTGTGAATCGAAAAAGGTGTGTGCTGCCGCCGATATGCAACTTCAGGTATGTATGTACCTTTGTTCTGAAGTTTTTCAGAGTGATTATTCAAAATAAATATATAACTTTAAAATCTTGCCAGTGCTGCACATTTATTATAATAATTATGCTTCTAAGACATCTTTCATCTGAGTTCAAAGAACTTGACCCAAACCGACTCATTCAGTCCTCACACTATCCTTGTGAAGTGGATGTTAAATAATGTTATTTCCCATTTTCAGTGGGGAAGATCAAAGCTTGGGAAAGGCACGTGACTTCTAAATCATACATTTCAGCAACCATGTTATATTTTATGTCCCTTTGTATCTTTTAAAAATTTTGTAGTTTTGACGTGAAGTTTAAACAATAACGACTGTTAGTTTTAGATAGTATTCAAAGAGCCAGTTTTCTAGGTTTCCAGATACAGACTAGAAAGATCTTAGGAACCATCTGGATGTCAGGTCTACATGATACCAGATGTTTCGGTTACTTGTAATTACTGAGATTGTTTATGGAATCCTACTCTTCATCAGGTTTTGAGAATTCTGTAAACACAGCCCAAACACCCATCTTTCATCTCAGGCAATATTCATTTTATAATGATCCAGCTACCTATTTGAAAGTGTGGGCTCCATTTAATTGCTCTATGGTTTTGTAAAATTCAGCCCTTATGAACTCTGTTTAGATTGTACCTTAAAATATATATTTGAAGAAAAGGTACACTGTAGAAAAACTGTGAATTTATATTTAATTTATATTAATGTCTCTGCATATAATATAATTTTAGAAAGACCTCTGAATTATTTAAAAAATTCGCATTACTCAGCAAAAGTCTTTCAATTTGCTGATATCTATAGTAGAAGTCCTACCTTTTAAAAACCTGGGTTGTGGCTTTCTTTTTGAGTATTTGTTCTGAAGATTTTCTTTTAAAATGGAAAACCAACCTTTCCTTCCTCCCTCCCCAAACGAATAACCCCCTGAGAGAGAGGAAGAGAAAGGAAAGGGAAGCATCCTCCCCACCCCCCCCACCCCCCGACAAAAGAATAACCCCCTGAGAGACAGAGAGGAAGAGAAAGGAGAGGGAAGCAGATTCTTGCCAGAGCAGCTCCCCGTGCCAGCTTTCCTATTGCACAATAGCCCCCTTGTACAGTGCAGACAAATAAGGGTGGAAAGGAAATGAATTGTTCCAGGTTTCTAAAGGAGTATATGCAATGTTCTTAAAATTGCAATTTTTTTTCCCCTCTTGTGCATTATTTTAAAAATAAGCTTCCGTTTTTCTGTTGCTATAAGGCTATTGGTCTCCCTGGGTGGGCAAATAGGCTCATCACTTTAGAATTGTTTGTTTTATCAGCAAATAAGCATGAAACACATGCACATTTCATTTATTTTGCTCTGTTTTTATCATTAAAAGAAAAGTCATTCTATGTTTATGCCTTTCATTTGTGGAAGGCATAACTGTAGGAATGAAACTTTTGAATTCCGATTTGTTTATAGATTGGTAAACAAAAAACAGAAAACAAAACACCTTAGTGGAAGTTAGAATTTAAGTTGTAGTTTCTAATAACTTATTCCCTTAGAATATAGGCAAGATGCGGATGAGTAATTTTGGCTCCTCTGATTACTTTATGCATTGTTACTCATTATAGAATATAGAATTGAAAGAGCTGTATTTAGCTATATGTTTAGATTACCAGTTGGAGTAAAGCAATATTTATATTTAGGAAATGTCTGTATTTTTCTAGGGAAGGTTTAAACTTGACTTATAATTTAGAACCATAATTCTATATCTAGATGAAGCCAAGAGCTAGAGGTCATTTAAATTTTTTCTTTTATCCAAACTAATCCTCTGTTCTTTTAAGTCAACAGCTGCACATTCTCTACAAATTCCATTTTTAAATCAGAAAGATACATATCAGAAACATAATTGCATGTCAGAATTTTTCCTTTAAAATAAAGCAAGTTTTCTACTTCCTTGCTTCAGGTGAACTCCAAACAGTGTTAATACTCAAGCCAAATGTTCCAGTGAAAAAGCCCTTTATCTTTACTTCAGATTTGCTCTGTAAAATTTAGTTTTCAGAACTTCATAAGCAACAGATTTCATGTTCAAACTAATGCTTTATTCTCCTATCATGTTTCAATGGCCTGTGTCCTCTCCTCAGAGGTGAGTGATCATTCTCTCCCGGTCACCTCTGTAAGGCAGAACTACCCATGCATGGCAGCTGCTTCCCTGGTATCTCCCGACACCGGGTGTGGGGGCCGGCTTGGCCCTAGCTCCAGACTTGGCAACAGCTGCACCAGAATTCTTTGTAACATCTGTACTTGCCAGATGAAAGATTGCTATTCCTTTTCTTCACCTTATCCCATCTATTTCACGTTCTGTCCTTTCTCACAAAACTGGGATTTGGACCATTTCACTGCCCTCATTTAAGATATGGCAGGATTCTAGGAAGAAACCAAACAGGATTTATGAGATCCAGAAGGTCACAAGTTGTAACTTCATTTTTTCATATTTCCAACCGTATATTTTATGTATATCTGTAGATATCTATGGGCCAAATTCCAGTTTTGTGGTCACAAATTTAATTTACTCCATTGTACATGAAGAGTACCTTATAGATAGTGTCCAAAATTTTTTTTAATATCCTTCATCATAAAACGGTTGAAAGTTTTTCTTTTCATCATCAGTGTGGTCTTAAATGTGGTACAAATATGTCTCAAGCCATATACACTTAAATTTGTAAATGTTTTCAGCTGGTATGTGTAATTATTATTCTGGTACTCTTATAATGTCTTTGGCCTACCACGTCTTAGATGGAAGGATGGACTGCCAAGACTAAGTGGATATTTTCATCTGTCTAGGTCTTTTATGCCACTCTGGATCAGATCTACCATGGGAAGCACCCCTTGAGGACATCAACCACAGACATTCTCAGGGAAACACAGGAGAAATTTTATGGCTTGCCATACGTTCCAAATACTGTGAGTCTTGCATTTTGATCCTGTTGTGTGCCATTGAATGGTCCAGCTAGTATCTCCGTCAGAGTGAGTAGGTCATGGTCACCTTCTCCTTGCAGAATTTGAAATCCCTACATGTAGGTCAAGGTTTCCAACAGACAAATGCTGGAAATTGCCTGGCCCATTTAGTATCTCTAACCATCCATTTACACGTGCTTATTTTCTTCCTGTTAGCAGTGTGTTTCTGGATTCCTGGAAAGGTGGGGGGTGAAAATGGTCATTGGAGTTAGTATGTATTCTTTTTTGTTATTTTCCTATAATGGAAAAGATAGTGGTGTAAGATGAATGTGATTATCAGCCCCTAATCATTTTCATTGCAAAGGAAATTGAAATTTATTGAGTACTTACTTGTATCAGGGATTATAATAGAAGTTTTGCATATCCTATCTCACTTAGTATGGCCAGATTGGAAAATGGGAGCATTATTACCACTTACTGAGTGCTAGGTGCCAAATTCCATCTACCTGCTTTGCAAGAGAACCTTGAATTTCACTTTCAAACCTGTAAATTAGGTAATATCCCCATATTTGGGGCTCATAATGAGGCTCATACACATTACCTGTCTTCTCTAAGATCATTTAGGTTGTGTTGGGGTTCATGAAATCATGCTGTTCCATTGCCCCAACATTGCTGGAGGGAGGCTGGGTGTGGCAGAGAGAGTGTTGGCTGGTGTAGTTAGCAATGTGACTGACACTTACTTAGGACTCTGAGTTGCAGCTGGTAGAAACCCAACTCCTATTTCTTGAGCTGAAAAGGGAATTTATTGAGTCTCATAACTGGAAGGTGCAAGGGTGTATTTGGTTTCAGGTAAGTTGGATCTAGTTAGTTCTTACACAATATCGTTCAAAATGTTTTTCTTTCTTTCCATTTCTTGGGTCTGTCTTTTTTGGGATTCATTTCGTTCTCAGGCAGGCAGCCCTGATGAGGTGTTGCAGTGGCTACTGGTAGGGCCCGGTTTGTATTCTTCCAGCTTAGTCAGTTTGATGGAGAATGAATTTGAAGATACTTTGTGAACTGTTAAACGCTGAGTAAAGGCTCATCAGTTAAGGCTAATTGTCCAGTGGATCTTCAGGTCCTGATACTCAAACGTACATGGGAACAATTCACATTGACCAGACGAGTAAAGTAACAGTGCATTTTGTCTTTATAATACTTCGTATGTGTAGTTTTGGTTGTCCTAGAAGCTTAGTCATGTGCCCCAAATATATAATGGTAGTCATGCTACATACCTATTTTTGACCTTATATGTAATTTATTGTTCTAAGGCTGTGTATTACTGAGCTCTGGATTTTCTATATTGAAAATTTGTGGTAATGAGAATAAGCTAACTATTCCTTTTGAGAAAATATACAGATTTATCTCTTCGCTGGGATTGTCTCCCTTTTTTATTGTCAGTAGCCGTAGCCCTTGGAGTACATTGTTTTAAGTGGTCTTTAGAAGAAGCATAGCTACATTTAGAGAAGAAAGACTCTTTTTTTTTTTTTTTTTAAGATTTTATTTATTTGTCAGAGAGAGAGAGCGCACGCACAAGCAGGCGGAGTGGCAGGCAGAGGTAGAGAGAGAAGCAGGCTCCCCACTGAGCAAGGAGTCTGATGGGACTCGATCCCAGGACCCTAGGATCATGACCTGAGGCAGTGGCTTAACCGACTGAGCCACGCAGGTGTCCCGAAGAAAGACTCTTTTAAGTCTTGTCATCGTTGTCGTCGTCATCGTCTTCTTCTTCTTCTGTTTTTTGTTTTTTGTTTTTTTCAAAGAAACAGAGCTTGTTTAGGTTTGCATAAATATTCTATTCTTCCTACTTAGAAACTTCTGCATTCTCTCATTCAATTCATCACCAAGCTTATAACAAACATTTCCATAAAAATAAGGAATAAGTGGAGGATGCTTATTGGAATTCTTCAGTGCAGCATTCATCAGGGCAATAAGACAGGAAAAGAAAAAATATAAGCATTAGAAAGGAAGTAACAAAACTGTCATTATTTGCAGATGATTGATTGTTTGCTGAGAAAATCCTAAGTATGTATAGGTAAATTAGTGACATTAATAAGAAGTTAACAACTTTTTTGGATAAACAATGTATAAAAATTAATATCCCATCTCTGTTTATCATTGGCAAGCTGAAAAGCAATTTTAAAGATACCATTGTGGAAATAAAAAGTATGAGGTACCTACTAAAAAAAATCTAAAATAAGAACAAATATAATTAAGATGTCTATACTACCCAACGCAATCTACAGATTTAAAGCAATCCCTATCAAAATACCACAGCAGTTTTTCACAGAGCTAAAAAAAAAAAAAATCCAAAAATTTGTATGGAACCATAAAAGACCCCAAATAGCCAAAGCAATCCTGAAAAAGAAAGCAAACCTGGAGGCATCACAATTTTAGACTTCAAGTTATATTACAAAGATGTAGTCATGAAGACAGTATGGTACTGGCACGAACACAGACACATAGATCAGTGGAACAGAATAGAAAACCCAGAAATGAATCCACAGCTATATGGTCAACTGATCTTCAACAAAGCAGGAAAGAATATCCTGTGGGAAGAAGACAGTCTCTTCAATAAATGGTGTTGGGAAAACTGGACAGCCACATGCAGAAGAATGAAGTTGGACCACTTTCTTATACCATATACAAAAATAAATTCAAAATGGATGGAAGACCTAAATGTGAGATAGGAAACCATCAAAATCCTAGAGGAGAACACACACAATAACCTCTTTGACCCTGGCCATTGAAACTTCTTACTAGATATGTCTCCTGAGGCAAGGGAAACAAAAGTAGAAATAAGCTATTGGGACTTCATCAAAATAAAAAGTTGCTGCACAGTGAAGGAAATAATCAACAAAACTAAAAGGAAACCTATGGAATGGAAGGAGATATTTGCAAATGGCATATCTGATAAAAGGTTAGTATCCAAAATATTTAAAGAACTTATAATGTTCAACATTCAAAAAATAAATAATCCAGTAAAAAAATGGGCAGAAGACATGAATAGATATTTTCCAAAGAAGACATCCAGATGACAGACACATGAAAAGGTTCACAACATCACTCATCAGGGAAAAACAAATCAAAATTACAATGAGTTGGCAACTAATTTAGTTAGAATGGCTCAAATGAACAACTAAGGAAACAATAGGTGTTGGCAAGGATGTGGAGAATGGGGAACATTTTATTTTTTATTTTTTAAAAAAGATTTTATTTATTTAATAGAGAAATCACAAGTAGGCAGAGAGGCAGGCAGAGGGGGAGGGGGAAGCAGGCCCCTTGCTGAGCAGAGAGCCCGATGCGGGGCTCAATCCCAGGACCCTGAGATCATGACCTCAGCTGAAGGCAGAGGCTTAACCCACTGAGCCTCCTAGGTGCCCAGAAAGGGGAACCTTTTTTTTGTTTTTTGTTTGTTTGTTTTGTTTTTCTTCCAATTTTATTGAGATATAATTAACAAGTAACATTATATTAGTTTAAGATGTACAACATAAAGTGGTTTGGCATATGTTGATATTGCCAAATAATGACCACCACAGTAAGTTTAGTTAACACCACACACAGTTACAAACTTTTCTTCTTGTGAGAACATTTAAGATCTACTCTCTTAGCAACTTCCATATACACAAAACAGTATTGTTAACCATGGTCACCATGCTGTACATGACATCCCCAGGACTAATTTTTTTTTTATTAACATATAATGTATTATTAGCCCCAGGGGCACAGGTCTGTGAATCGTCAGGCTTACACACTTCACAGCACTCACCATAGCACATACCTTCCCCAATGTCCGTAACTCAACCACCCTCTCCCTAGCCCACTCCCCCTGCAACCCTCAGTTTGTTTTGTGAGATTAAGAGTCTCTTATGGTTGAAAGGGGAACCTTTAAATACTGTTGGTTGGAATGCAGACTAGTATAGCCACTGTAAAAAACAGTGTGGAGGTTCTTCAAAAAGCTAAATATAGAACTACCTTATGATCCAGCAATTATACTACTAGGTATTTACCCAAAGGATACAAAAGTACTGATTTGAAGGGGTATATGCACTCCCATGTTCATAGCAACATTATCAACAATAGCCAAATTATGGAAAGAAATGAATGTCCATCAATTGATGAATGGATAAAGAAGCTGTGGGGGGTGTGTGTGTGTGTGTGTGTACACACATACATATACAATGGAATATTACTCAGCCATCAAAAAGAATGAAATCTTGCCATTTGCAACAATGTGGATAGAGCTGGAGGGTGTAATGCTAAGTGAAATAAGTCAGTCACAGAAAGACAAATACCATAGGATCTCACTTATAAGTGGAATTTATGAAACAAAACAGATGAACACAGTGAGAGAAAAAAAAAGAGTCAAACCAAGAAACAGACTCTTAACTATACAGAACAAACTGAAGATTACTGGGGGGGAAGCGGGTGGTGAAATAGGTTAATAGATGGTGGGGAGTAAGGAGTGCACTCGCTGTGATAAGAACGGGGTATAGTATGTAAGTATTGAATCACCATATTGTACACCTGAAGCTAATATTACTCTGTAGGTTAACTAACTGGAATTTAAATAAAAGCTTGAAAAAAAAATCTAAAATAAAAAGTGTATTGTCTTTATTTTCAAAATCCTAAATAAATGAGGAACTGAACCATATTTATAGAGAAGATTTAATACCAAAAAGATATTAATTTTTTCTCCAATTAATGTATTATTCTCTAATTAATGTAATTCTATTGGTTGGCTTGTTGGAGCCTGTGCAGTTTTATATGGAAGAGCAATGGCCCAAGAATAGCAGGGGTGGTCTTGAAGAATAGCAGCAAGTTGGTAGACTTGCCCACTTGGGATTAGTGTCCAAATTAAGCAGTAGGCGCTGAGGTAGTGGGACGGTGTGGGACAGACAAATAGAACAGAGCCAGTGGGACAGAGCCAGGAGCCCAAATGTGGCTTCGACACATGTATGGACTCCTGAGCCTAAACTGGTGGCCGTGTAGCTCTGTGGGCCAAGAAGAGACTAGCTTTTTTTAAAAATGGTGCTGTAAGGATTGATCATCCATATGGATAAGACGAAACTTGTATCTTGGTCTCATTCTGCACACAAATATAAAGTGGGTTGAAGACCCAAATGTAAAAAAAAAAATGTAAAAAAAGTAAAATTTTAAATTTTTAGAAGATAATACAAAAGGATGTCTTTTTGATTGCCGCTGTTTTACTTACTCAGACTATTTTATATCTTATTTACAGTGAAAAAGGCATTAATCATAAGACAAGACTGATAAATTCAACTATATGGAAATTTGAATCTTCTGTTTATCAAAAGAAATGTAAAAAATAGTGAAAGGAAAGCTACAGACTGGAAGTAGGTATTTTCAACACCTATAACTGGGATATTTTCTTTAGTTAGTTATTTACTTTTATTATGGTAAAAAAAAAAAACCCACATAACATAAAATATACCATCCTGAAAGGAGTATTTTTGAAGTTCTTTGAATGGGCAAAAGGCATAGATGTGCAGTGAGCCATATAAAACGACCTCCATATTCATCAGTGACTGCTAATTCAAACCACATTAGGATAGCCTATTCTCACCCGTCTGGCAAAAAAATATGACAGTTGACTATACCCAGTGTCGACAGGGGTGTGGAGTCACAGGGGCTCTTATGTCTCTGGGTAGGTGTGCACATTTGGTGTGGCCTCTTTGGAAAACAGTTGGGCATTATCAGTAACGCTGAAGATGGACATTCCCTATGACCCAGCAACACAACTTATATATCCAACCTAGTGTTGTCTTGTTAAGAATAGGAAGGTCTGGTCATCTGGGTGGCTCAGTGGGTTAAGCCTCTGCCTTGGGCTCAGGTCATGATCTCAGGGTCCTGGGATCGAGCCCTGCATCGGGTTCTCTGCTCAGCAGGGAGCCTGCTTCCCCCTCTCTCTCTGCCTGCCTCTGCCCACTTGTGATCTCTCTCTCTGTCAAACAAACAAATAAATTAATTAATTAAAAAAAAGAATAGGAAGGTTTATAATAGCACTGTTTGTACACAGAAAAAAAGGAAGAGGTAGAATTCTGGAAAGAACCCAAGTGTCTGTCAATGGAAAATGGGTAAATACTTTGTGTCATATTTATCGACTGGAATACTATTCAGTGGAAATTGAGGGACACGGGCACAATTGAATTTAACAGGCACAATGTCAAGTAAAAAAAAACACAGTATACATTTATAATAATGTTCAAAATAATGCAAAACTAAGTTCAGTATCGTAGGTAAATACATAAGCAATAAAACTATAAAGAAGAACAAAGGAATAGTAAGCACAAAGTTCAGATGGTATGTACCTCTGGAGCAATGGGTAGGATCATAGAAGTCTTAGAAGTGTCTTATTTCTTAAATTTATTAGTAGGTATAACATTGATAGTTTCATCATTCTCCCTGCCTTAGTAGTATGTAGTAGGAAATGAGTATGTAGAAGACATTTCTAAATGTTAAGAGGTTATTTTGGCTGCAACATATGTGGTAAAGAATGGATTTAGGGAGACCAGTTGGGAAGTTACTCAGGGGCCAGGATAGAGTTGGTGGTTTGAACTTGGAAAGTGGCCGTGGAGAAGGTAAGACTGAAGTAGGTGGGACAACTGTAGAAGGCAGAATGTTTAAGCATTCTGGGGGTAGGCTGGACGTGGACATGGAGGAAATGGAGAATGGAGAATGACTGCGGGTTTATCATGAGTATTGACCAGGGAGAGGGGCTTCAGAGCATCCCGCCTTACCGACCGAAAGAGTGACAATTTTCCTATAATTTATCTCCAGAAAGTGTTTCTCTCAGATGAATCCTTTTATTCCCTCAAATGAAACCATGAGAAAAGGAGAAAATAATTTAAACAACAACCTACGGGGCTTCTGGGTGGCTCAGTCGTTAAGCGTCTGCCTTCAGTTCAGGTCATGATCCCAGAGTCCTGGGATCGAGCCCCACATCGGGCTCCCTGCTCAGCAGGGAGCCTGCTTCCCCCTCTCCAGCTCCCCATACTTGCTTTCCCTCTCTCATGCTCTCTCTCTGTCATAAATAAATAAAAATCTTTAAAAAAATAATAACATTCATAATGTTGATGAGTATTCATAATGTTGATAGAGATTGCACAAATTATGTGTATGTAATGTGGTCTGAACTTTTAGATGGTGATTATGAATGTGTCCACGTTAACATTTCCGTAAGTGCATTAATAGCTTATCTTGGGAATAAAGTATCCCATCGGTTATGTTTGAGAGGTACTCATTGAAATAACGTGTAATGGGCTTCTCTACTGCAGGGCCCCTCAGCATCTGCTGCGAGCTAATGAACGTTACGAGTCTCTCGTGCTGTGTTCCCAAGTTTGCTGACCATGAAAGTCTTCCTGGTTCATTTCTAGGCATTAGCCTCGAGTAGGTCATATTTTAGCAAACTCTGCACTTACATTATGCAACTCTTTGACAGGGGAAGCTCCATTAATATTCTGCAGTGAATAATGGATGCTCGTTTTTCAAGTGAATAAATGGCCTTATTATGTCAGCAATTTGCTAATATTTACGAGAGAGCTAAAGTAGTTTGTATAATATAGGGACAAATTTAATTTGTAATTTTCTTGCTATTTTAACAGTAGTTTGCTAGGAACCCAAAAAGCTCTTGCTTGGTTGTAGAGGACAACTTTACAGCATGAACAAACAGTCTGGTCTTGTACTGTTACCACTTCATTCTATTCAGAGCATAATGTTTTGTTTACATATTAACGACCATCTCTTCTCAGAATATTTTGTTTCTAGATGATTATGTATCTCCCCCATTATTAATTCAGAGAGTAGAAAATGCTGTATTTTTATTTTTATAATACTCCAGTACTCTGAAGCAGTTGAGAGACAGTTGTGTCTAGGAGAGTCTCGGGCGAAACCTGCTCTAGCCTCATGACCCTTCCGTTCTGTCCTCCTGAGTACTTTTCAAGTTCAAAGCATGAACAACTGACTCTGCTGATAGACTGCAGTTTCCCAAGATTTGTTAATGACTCACTTGTGTCTCACCTGTTTGAACTAACTTTGTAGATTTGTGAACTTTGCTGGTCAAACTGCATCTCACATGCAGCTCTCCCGGGAGTAACAGTATTCTCTGAACGGATCTGCTGCCAGTGAGACCTTCTTGGTCCTTTACCCACCTCAATTGAAAACAGTCATGTGGGGGCACCTGCGGGGCTCAGTCTGTTAAGTGTCTGAGTCTTGGTTTTGGCTCAGGTCATGATCTCATGGGTCCTGGGATCGAGCCCCGAGTTTGGCTCCCCACTCAGTGGGGAGCTTGCTTGAAGATTCTCTCCCTTTGCCCCTCCCCCACTCACGTGTACACACTCTCTCTTAAATAAAAAAATCTTAGAAAAAGGAAAAAAGAAAACACTGATATGTACAGAACAAGAAAGTCCTGAGGACCTGTCCTTATTTCATGAAAATACCATAGTAATATGTCTGAGAAGACTGTCTTTCTTGTGCATTTTATTTTATTTTATTTTTTTAAAGATTTTATTTATTTATTTGACAGACAGATCACAAGTAGGCAGAGAAGCAGGCAGAGAGAGAGGAGGAAGCAGGCTCCCCGCTGAGCAGAGAGCCTGATGCGGGGCTCGATCCCAGGACCCTGGGATCATGACCCGAGCCGAAGGCAGAGGTTTTAACCTACTGAGCCACCCAGGCGCCCCTGTCTTTCTTGTGCATTTTAATTTAAAATTTCCTGTCTTGATTAAAGCTAAAATAAAAGAATATTTTAAGAAAGCACTTTGCTGGGATTGAATGACATGTTGATACCTGGTCGTTATTCGTGTGAGAACAAACACCAACAAAGAATGTGAAAAGAAGGCATGTTTCTTGTGAGTATTATTCCTTCTGCGTTGAAAAGCTCCGATTTTTTAAATCCAGTGACACATTCATAGCAGCCCAGTATGACACTGAGTACAAGTAGCACATGAGTTGTACTTTGCTTGAGGCAGGGGAGACGGGAATGGGTATGATCTCCCCGCATTGCTTGCCTTTGCATCTTTCTGGGTGGGCATGTGCTGCAGGCTTCTCAGGGAACATACCTGATCAACTTCCACATGCTCAAGATGCATCATTTCAAAAAGGCTTCTGTCCCTGGAGATTGATTTCTATTGAGACTTATGTCTATAATGTCTAATTATATGGAAGAGATTTATATAATTCACATTAAGTGTAATTATCTATAGCAGACCTTCTCATTATGGTAGCTGGAAGTTGTGTTAAATTTAGTCAGACATATCAAAGAGAAAACACCCTTTTGTGATGTAGCATAAAGAAAACCATTTCCAAATCCCAATTTACATCCCAATCTCTAATTCAATTATGTTACTTATATTATTATAGATAATATTTGTAAATTATTTTAATAATTGATATATTTATAATATATATTTTTATTAAGTGCCTACTGAATGCCATACACTGCCTAGGAGATCGGGATATAGTGCGGATGAAATAGACCAAAATCCTTCCCTCGTGGAGCTTGTATTAGCAATGGCTTATTTGGGGGTATGTATACATAATTATTCTGTCTGGCTGGCTGTCAAACATTTCATTATTAAGCAAAATATTCTTTGAGCCCCTCAAATTGCTTTGTGAGCAGATGGCCTGAACATAAAAGCTGAAAGATTGAGATATTTTGAAGCATAATACAGCTAATACAAAGAATATGTTGAGACCCTGATTTTTTTTTCAAAAAATTTTTTTCAAATATTTGTACCTGAAATATTCACGAGAAAAAGGGGGGCCTTTTGTTTTTTCCATCTGGTTCCAACAGTCTTCCTCAACCTTGCTGATGTGGTGTCTCTGATTAGTAGGAATTTGTGCAGGTGTAAATCTGGCCAACCACCTGGAGGTCAGGCAAAAATTAACAGGTGGCTAGGAAGAGTAGAGGAGTGGTTTAGGGCTTGGATGGGCCATCAGGGCCCTGGGGATATGGTGTTTGATAAGTTGAGAGGTGAGAGAAGAGAAGGAGTGGGGAATGATGTGAAGGAGGACCAGGGTGACATTGAGTGGAACATGGAATACAGGAGGGGTATTTATGGCATGAGGGGTGCAAAGATGTTGAGTACAGTTTAAAGTGACAGTAGAATATCCAAGTGGAGATGCCTGTGAGCAGCAGTTGGATCAATGGGTTTGAAGCCCAGAAAACAGATCAAGGTTGGAGCTATATAGATTTGAAAGACTATCACCCCAGAGAGAGAGAGAGAGAGAGAGAGAGAGAGAGAGAGAGAGAAAGGACTATAAGCTACGGTCATGGACAGAATTGTGCAGGGAGAATTTGCTGAGTAAGATGAAGGGTAATTTAGGAGATGACTTGGGAATATTTCAGCAATGGGCACACAGTGAATCAGCCAATGTGGTTGGAGAAAATCTAATTGGAGTAATTTTTTTTCAAGTACCAGCTAAAACCAAAATTTTAAAATACTATTTTCTGTCTCTGCTACTGCACTTACAACAGCATAATGCTCAGGGTTTTATGATTTCAGGGTTACATTGACTGTCTGGTAGCTTGGAATATTGTTTGTAGAACATTTATTTTGGATGTGTGTTCTGAGTTCCCAAATAACAGACTAATAAATGAACTTTTAGCATACAACTTATATGTAATTTTGGGGCTTCCCATCTTGAAATTGCTCAATTTTTAAAGCGGATTCTGAAGCTGACTTTGGTGGCGTCATGATAATACGTGCAAAGGAAAGTAACCTCCAATTTACCAGTTGGGAGATGGAGTGCAACCAATGTTAAACCCAGTTGTTTATATCGTGTGCTCATCCCAGATTAACTTTCAACCAGACCTCTTAACCATGTGGAATGCTAGAAGTAGGGAGATGAAATCAATATAATGAAAGAGGGAAAAGAGATTTTGAAAGCACTTTTGCCTTATTTATCTTACTATATGAAGTTTTGTGTTATTTTAAGTCTCAAAAAGAAGAAAAACAAAAACACCCACTATGAGAAGATGGCCTTGCTACACACAGTTTGGGTGTGAAGACTTTGATTTATTGCTGTTAGGGTTTATTTTCTTACCTGTTTACTTGATAGCCAATTTTGAAGGGCTTCTTTCTTCAAAATATATAAGTGAGTGTATTATGGTATCTGTATAGAAATTCTTGAAGATATCTGACATATGTGCATTCAGATAGATTAAAAATTGTGCTTTTAAAGTTTTAATTTTAAGTGTGTATTTCAAAGGTTTTTCATAAGAGATTCCATAACTTTAAAATTATTTTACAGCTTATTGATTTTATATGGAGCTAAGTGTTGGTGATTTTATGTTAAAAGCTTGAATTTTAGAAAAAATGGTAAATCATGAAGATAAATAATTAGCCATTAAGTGATTTCTACCATCTAGATTAAAATGGCAATCAGATTTTTTCCACTTCTAAGGTAAGCCTGATAAGAGAAACTGATCATGTCCCATAGGAGTCTTTATAAAGAAGTCTGAGGTCTGCCTTTGACCTTTGCTATTCTTAACATCACACTTGCTCCGATGCTGGTGTAAAGAATGGCAGAAAGGTCCCTTTTTTTAATGTGAAAAAAAAATGCTATCTATTAAACGATAGAACTAGAGCCCCCTGGGTAGTTAAAAGTTCATTATTCTCTCTCTAGAGAATCTGACCTAAATCATTTAATAAAAATCTTCATTGCTCCTATTTCTTTTTTTTTTTTTCCTTCCTGGGGAAGAAGTTCTATTTGCCTCCTGTTCTTCCATGCTAGCTCTTGTACGAATGGAAAAACTCTTCCGTGAGGTGAAGGTACTGCTCACGTTGCACGAATTTGGAGTATTTGGTGTTGCTAAGCAAATGTTAGATTAAACAAAACAATATTTATTTTTTGCTTTCTCTTAAATACAAAGACCATATGGTGCATATCTGAAAAAAACCTAAGTAGTTAATTGCATGTTAAATTCCTTTCCTCTTTGGCTGCATAAACAACTGAGAAAATATTTACCTTCTCTGTCATGCTAGATTTATTTACGACTTTGTAACTAAAACACAGAAGTGTTATAAATTGAAACTTTAATCTCATGATTGACTCATTTTCTAAAAATTTATATGGTTTCAGTTTGTGGGACAGCTGCAACTCTAGATCTCACTGATTTAAAACAGGAGGAAATTATAGGACTACCCTAGTTGTTTTTGTAATAGAGTCCTTTAAGCCAAGTCACCGGCTTTCATTTTTGTCTTGGTTTTCATGAATAGAGCTACACTTTTTTTTCCCTGCAAATTTACATAGGTTAAATATAATGAAATAAAAATCCAGGATATTAAGTTTTTTTCTGTTCCAGGTAAACTGTATATTTTAAATGATGCACGTGTGTCTCTTAGATTTTAAGATGTAAACCATTTCAGAAAGCTTCTTCTCTAGTGATTCTCTAAGGTAAATAATATTCTCCACCACCATGAATGTGAGCTGTGAGCAGGATGCAGGGACCTCGCTATTACTCACGGAGTGACAGTACCCAGAGGGGCTTATTGCAATGTCTTTTTATCTCTATGCCTTTGTGACTGACAGGGAGGCCAAGGGCAACATCAGTAATGTAAGGAAGCCTCCTGTTGAGTGATACTAATTTTACATTTTAATTATATTTTGAGTAAGAATATGCGCACATGCCTGAAAATCATAAGATATAAAAGGCTCCCAGTGTAACGTCGCCACTGTCCTCTAGCCCCTTGGGCCTTGGCCCCTTTCCATAGGGGTACCCAGTGTTAACTGTTGTCTCTCACATACTGACCTGAAGTTGAAATCACTTCTGTTAGATGTAAAGATACATTAGATCTGCAGTCTCGATAACAGCCTTCCTCGCTCTCTTCCTGCCTTCTCTCCCCAGGTGAGCTGACTCTACACTGCGCAGTTACAATTCTCTTTCCCCCTCTCATATCCCCACAGCTGTCAGTAAGACCTTTCCTGAATACAAATTTGGTTATGACACCCCTCCCCTTAAAGCCCTTCAGTTCCTTCCGTGGCTCTTAAGCTAAAAGCCAAATACCTGTGGGGCCCATGGGTTCCTGTGTGGTTGGTGACTCCAGCTTTGTCCAGCTGAGCACACCCTCCTTTGTTTGACACCAGGTTCTTGGCACTTACTTCCCTCTGCCTGGAGCACTCTCTCCTTTCTTCTCACTTTACCTCTGCTGGAAATGGCACTCTCCCAGGCCTAGCCAGTTCCTCTGTTGTGCACTGTCACAGAGCCAAGGTCTTTCCCTTCATATCGATCATCCCACATCATAATTTCTTGACATCATTTAACTATTTTCTGTCTTCCCAATGGGAGTGAAATTTACATAGCTGCAGGCTCCATTTCTGATTTGTTCTTCAGGTTACTTATTATTCATGGTACGTGCCCAACAAATATTTATAGAAGGTTGTTTTTTTTTTTACTTGAGGTATAACTTACATAATACACACAAATCTTAATATACGGCTCCGTGAAATTTTATATATGTAACTGCAGATCAAGATACACACCATTTCTAGTACCTCAGGAGGCGCCTGTAACCTGTCAGTCAATATACCTTCCCCACAAGGTAAACCAGTAGTTTTGCCCATATCTGACCTCAGTGAATGCCATCATATGGTATGTACTCTCTTGAGTCTCACTTCTTTCATACGAATCATGTCTGAGAACCCATCCGTCTTGCTGTATGTGTCCATAACCCATCTTTTCCACTGCTTTGAAGTATTCCATTTTTAATATGCTACACCTTACTTATGTATTCCACTGTCCATTGACAGACATTTGTGCTATTTCCCTTTTGGGGTTATTATGAATAAAGTTCCTATGAATGTTCATGTATATGTGTTCTGGTAGGTATAAGCATTTATTTTTGTTGAATATATACCCAGGAGTAAAATGGTTTACATCGTTGCTCCATAAAGAGTGCATACAAATATAAAAAGGAAAGGGGAATAACAACAACAAAATCTCAATACTCCCCCAAAGAAAAACAGACAAAGAAGATAAAAGTCAGTCACAAAAGAGGACAATGCAAATGATTAGTATATATAGGAAAAATGGTTTGACTTTCCTAGCTTGCAAAAATATGCAAGTGGAAATAACAGCAAAATGGCACATTCACTTGTCATATGTCTTTTATTAAAAGACAACACTCTGGTGACCATATTGATACACTGGTGTAGATATTTTTGTATGTGTTCAAAGGAGGAGAAATTGGTTTGGTGGGAGGGATCGAGAGCATGAAAGCTTACATACCTCTTAAGCCAGTAATGTAGCATTGAGGAATTTATTCTAAAGGTATACATAGAACCCCCCCCCTAAAAAAAATCTCTATACTAGATAATCACCACGTTTACAAAAAATTAGAGTCCAACATTCAAGGAACAGGTAAGCCAACTCTATTGTACCCTGTGCTTGTCATTAGGCCTGTTCACTACCGTTCTGCTGCCATCTCTGGTATGTGGTAGAATTGCACATCCTTGCTACATGGAGTTTGTTGTCCTGTGCCTTGACTTGGCCAGAGAAATAGAGAGGAAGTGATAGGTCTGGTGGCTAGGCTGCAGCCTTTAAGAGCCACTGTGCGCTTGTCCATATTTCCTTCCTGTTGGCCTAGCAACCTAGTGACCTTCTAGGTGGTAGAGACCTGAAAACCCAGGTATGTACATGCAGCTGACATGAGAAGAGTGTTGACCTAAAAGAGATGTGTCATCTGCTCAAGAAACCAATCTTTGCCGTTTGAAGCCCCTGACATGTTAGGATTCATGTTGTTATAATCATAACTTAGTATAGCCCGACTCATGTAGTCCATACAATGAAATAGTATACAGCCATTAATGTTTATAACAGATTCTTAAAATGAGGTTAGTGAAAAACATGATAAAATTGTAAATGGTGTGATTTTGTCTTTTGAAAACAGACTGAAGGGAGCTTTAACATTAACAAATGCCGGGGCACCTGGGTGGCTCAGTGGGTTAAGCCTCTGCCTTTGGCCCAGGTCATGATCCCAGTGTCCTGGGATCGAGCCCCGCGTCGGGCTCTCTGCTCAGCGGGGAGCCTGCTTCTCCCCCCTCTTTCTGCCTGCTTCTCTGCCTACTTGTGATCTCTGTCAAATGAATAAATAAAATCTTTAAAAAAAACCACACACATTAACAAATGCCTATCATAATCATGGATTAGGGGTGAGTTTCATTTTTTTTAAAGATTTATTTATTTTAGAGAGAGTCAGAGAGAAGCAGACTCTCCACCAAGTACAGAGCTGACAAGGGGCTTGATCCCATGATCCAGAAGATCATGACCCAAGCTGAAACCAAGAGTCAGAGGCTCAACTGACTGAGCCACCCAGGAGCCCCTCATTTTCTTTTTTATATTCTTCATCCCAATTTTTCTATAATGAGCATGTATTCCTTGTAATTGGAAGGGCAGACATGCATACAAACACACATAGCTTTAGTTGGCTTCCAGTGACACAGGGATTCAGGTCTTTCTGTGCCATCAAAGACATAAAGGTCATTGAAATGACTGTAGTCGCTTGGCCTTTCTAATTCTGGGAGCCCAACTGAGAGAAGGAGCAGGGCTGAGCTTAGATTAGCCTCAGAATAGAAGCTCTCCCTCCCCATGGCTTTAATTCTGGATACGAAGTGTACTGCCCCAGAGCCTAAATACTTTCCCTCTCCTTTTTAAGTGATCTTAGAAGCTGAGAATGCAAGCTCTCTTGCTTCAGAAAAGGCACATCCTTGAAGAGATAGCTTTCGAGGTGCTACCCAGCTCCACGACACTGAGCGGTTTTCCATCACCCAGCATTGTGCCCATATACATGGTCGAGAACATACAACAGAAAGTATGTTCTTTGCCTAGAAAACATGTACACATATGTTAATAAATGGAAATGAGTGGATTTCTTTGAAACTGAGTATGTAATGGGATTCTCTTACTTTCCCAAATCACCTTGATGTCTCAGATGTCTTTACTAGGATTAAACTCAATCCTCCACGAAATGTAGTTTTGACTTCGTTCATTCTTGTTCATCAGACATTTTCCAAGGACCTTTATTCCTGGTGCCAGGCACAATGAGCTGATACCATGTGCAGAGCAGACCATAGATGCTTGACTCGCAGCTCTGTGCCAAACCGAGGCCTCCCCTCATCCACTGTGTTTCCCCAGGCCCCTCTGATTCTCACACTCCCTCCTCCTGCTCTGAAACTATGCCCCTGAACCCTATATCCTAGTCCTTACTCTCGTTCAAGGTTCTGAACCTGATTTTCAAGGTTATAGGAGGACTACAGATAATTCTGTGGATGCATATATCTTATACATTTGACCACTTTAGCCTTAAAATAAATTCCTAGGGATGGGATTGCTTGGCTAGAAGATTCGAATACAGTTTATGTTCCAGCACATGTTACAAAGTTGAAATCCAGATAGCTTTCCCTTGATGACCCCAATTATGGATTTGATTTTAATTTATGCCAAGCTTATAAGACCACAAATACAGTAACTTATTTCTGCTTGCAATTCTTTTATTACTAGTGAAACCAACGGCTTCCCCTGTGGCATTTTACCATCTTTGTGGAGGATAGGAGTTGAATTTTGCTTGTTTTTGTCATTTTCTCATCTCTATATTGATCTTTTTGTTACTGATTTTTATAGGGTTGCCAGCCTTTCATTCTTTCTGTTGTAAATATTTCCTCCATTTTGTTATCTTTCAGCTTTTATGATTTTTTTTAAACATTTAGATTTTACTTTTGTTAGTTTGCTTGATGGTGGTAAATGTTTTTAGTTAAATCTGTCACACTTCTCTTTCAGTTTCCTGTCAGGCTTAAAGAGATCTTGCTGGTCTAACATTTAAACTTTTTGACCATATTTTCTTCTCATACTCTTGTGGTTTTGTTTTTCACTTTCCAATATTTGACTGTTTAAGTTTGTGGTGGTGTAAGGTTATGACATTTGGAACCAGCTTTAGCTTTTCTGATCAGTTTCTGAGTAACCCATTTTCCCCTACTGATTTGAAAAATCCTCCTCTGTGAGATGTAAAGTTTCACTAAACAAGGTTTATTTCTGGCCTTTCCATTTTGGGGGTTCTGCCCAGACTGGATAATCATTTGTGGAAGGTTTATTGTTGATTGTTGGTTATTTTTTAATAGACATGCCTTTGTTCCACTATTCTATTTACCTATCTATCCCTGTCTCATTGTCATATATTTATAACATTCTTACTAGAAGTCTCTCATATGTCTTGTTAAATGTAGTCCTATTTTAAGATATTTTTCTTTTGCTGTTGTGAGTGGATATTATATATTTCCTCCTCCCCAATTTTTCTAGCTAGTCACCACTGGTATATAGAAAGTTACTTATTTTAGTTTGTTGCTTTTGTGGTTGACACTCTTGATGCTCTGGATGAACAGCTTACTGTTTCTGATACTTAGTCACCAAATTTTAGGGGCTTTCCAGATATGTTTATACATATAAATACTTATATAGAGATATATATATATACTATATATCTCACAACACATATAAATAATATTTTGCTGCCCCTTTCCAATCTTTGTGGTCCACATGTCTTTGACTACTTCAGTGGCTTGAACTTTAAAAATAATGCTAAATATAGTAGGGAAGTTGAGCATACTTGTTTGAATGGTTTTAATGAAAAAAATTTAAATTCCTTAAGTTCAGTATAGTTAACATATTGTGTATTATTAGTTTCAGGAGGAGAATGTAGTGATTCATCAGTTGCATATAACACCCAGTGCTCATTACATCACGTGTCTTCCTTAATGCCCATCACCCAGTTACCCCATCCCCCCAACCAGCAAACCCTTAGTTTGTTTCCAATGGTTAAGAGTCTCTCATGCTTTGTCTCCTTCCCTGATTGATTGTTTTATTTTTCTCTCCTTTCCTCTATGCTTCTCTGATTTGTTTCTTAAATTCCACATATGAGTGAAATCATATGATAATTTTCTTTCTCTGATTGACTTATTTTGCTTAGTGTAATACCCTATAGTTCCATTCATGTCATTATAAATGGCAAGATTTTTTGTTTTTGATGGCTGAGTAATATTCCATTGTATGTATATACCACATCTTCTTTATCTGTTCATCACCTGATGGACATCTGGGCTCTTTCCATAATTTGGCTATTGCGGACATTGTTACTATAAACATTGGGGTGTATGTACCCCTTCGAATCACTGTGTTTGTATCCTTTAGATAAATACCTAGTAATGCACTTGTATTTTTAACTTTTTGAAGAACCTCCAGTTTTCATTCCCACCAACAGGATAGGAAGGATCCCTGTTCTCCACGTCCTCACCAACATCTGTTGTTTCCTGACTTGTTAGTTTTAGTGATTCTGACTGGTGTGAGGTGGTATCTCATTGTGGTTTTGATTTGTATTTCCCTGATGCCAAATGATGTGGAGCATTTTTTCATGTGTCTATTGGCCATTTGTATGCCTTCTTTGAAGAAATGTCTGTTCATGTCTTCTGCCCATTTCTTGACTGGATTATTTGTTTTGGGGGTGTTGAGTTTGATAAGTTCTTTTTAGATTTTGGATACTAGCCATAATCTGATATGTCATTTGCAAATATCTTCTCCCACTCCATAGGTTGCTTTTAGTTTTGTTGACTGTTTTCTTTGCTGTGCAGAAGCCTTTTATCTTGATGAAGTCCCAATAGTTGCTGTTTGCTTTTATTTCTCTTGCCTTTGGAGATGTGTCTAGCAAGAAGTTACAGTGGCCTAGGTTGAAATGTTTTGCGTTTGACCTATGATTTGAAAGAGGGCTAGAGTGTGTGTTGGAGAGAAAAGAATGTTGCAGGGAAACGGGTCACATATTCAGATTACAAAGAGAAGTAAGAAAGTTCTATGGGGAAATAGGATGTAAAAGCCAAAGTTCTGTGTGGAGGAATGACAACCGGAGCCAAGATGGCTTCTCTACGGAGGGTGAGGTTGGCTCTGTGTGGTAGAGAGTGAAGGGATAAGATGGGGGTACAGAGCTCCAGAATCAAATGGCCTAGACTGAGTCTTGAGCATCAGATCTTCATCCATAAGATGGCAATATCGAACCTAGTATGCTTATTTTAGATTGAAAGAAATAGTATTTGTCAAAAGCACTTAGCCCAATGCCTGGCACATAGTAAACGCAAAACAATGTTAAGCATTATTATTGTCTGTATAATAAATGCTTACTGAAAGGGGGAATTGTTTTTGAGCATAGTGGACACAGAGTGTTACATTAGTTTTGGGTGTACAGCACAGTGATTGAACAAGTTTATACATTATTCTCTGCTCACCACAAGTGTAGCTCCCATCAATCACCAGGCAACACTATTACAATACCATTCACTATATTCCCTTTGTTGGATTGTTTACTCAAAAGGAGGAATTTCAGTGATAAAAAATGGCATATGGGGAAGAAAATCTCATCACTTGCATGTGGATGGGTAATAGTGGGAAAAGTAAATTAATACATTAAAGTAGACGGGGTCTCTCATGTGTGCCACATTCTTTTTTCAGTGACTTTTGAGGATGATCTCTGTTCCTGAAAGATGGCTGGAGGTCCCCGTAATAATACACAGCTAGTGAGTGGCCTGAGCACCATGATGGTGGATCTGTGCCCTTCTAACTGCCTTCCGTGACCATATGTGGTCATTAATGTATGAGAATAGCTCATCTTGGTGTCTTTTACACATCTTTACATATTTAATAATTACAAACCAAGGACCCAGTTAGTTGCTTTCTTTAACATGCGTTATCTTCAGATCCTTAACTTAGGGATGGGACAATCATTCTTTTCACATGTGTATATTTTTCTGTGTCTCAGGGAAGCTTTGAAATACTTGCTGATTTATGGAGAGTGAAAAGTGAACTAAACTTTCTCTGAATACTTAGGAAAACTCGGACTCTTAAGAGCCAAAATCAAACAATATTTGAGATGATTTATACAATTTCAGCAATAACTTTTTTCCACTTAAGCCAAAGTACAGTCTAAACAACCCTTTCCTGGTGCTAAGTCCTTTAAATGAAAGCAGTGGAGGTCTATAAATCAAGTGATAGTTTACATTTATTTCATAGCCACTCTTTGCAGCCCGTTTTCCCTTTTAAAACTTAGTATATCCTCTAAAATGTTCAGCCAGTCCTATATTAAATTCAAGTGAATAAAGAAATGTATAAAAAGATTTTGGAGAATAATATATGGCCACAGTGTAGTTTAGAAATGCACAGTGTTGAAAAAAAGTGGAGTAATCCTAGATGCGGCTAAACTGGCTCATTTGAAATAAGAGAATTCAGCCGTAAGCTGGTTTGTCTCCATCATGAGTAATGAACATAGTCATAGTGGTGGAGTAATTTCAAATTAGCCCACTGGCATCAATCCTAAGAATCCACAGAATACTTTAATCCCAATTATTTTTAACAACCTCTTATTTTGGATTAAAACTTGGTAATACTCATTCAACGTTTTCATAAGTCACAAATACAGTTCTCCTGGACCTGTCAGCCAGGTTCCCCAGTGACAGGTCCCACACAACCAGAACACATTGTGGAGTCCAAGAAACGAGCACTGACACCCTGTTAACTTTGTGTTCTAAATTCTTTCTACGTCAATCACCTCTGAAGTTGATGGTCTTTTATTTTTCAGAGTGGGACATCTCAGAGTGGTTAGCAGAAAGTGGTTCATAATTTTGACCTATAGCCTGTGACTTCTTTTGTTCTGTGTCAGTGATAGCAAGATTTCACAAGTATCATCAACACAGGACCGAAAGCAGAATTGGTTGAGACTGGCACATCATTCCAGAGCCTGCATTCTGATTATATATAATGTTAGAAAAACACAAATATCTCAAAGTACTAAATGTAGAGAGCCACAGAGGTGGCTTATCTCGGCATAATCTACTTCCCCGCAGGTAAAAATCCAGTATATGCTATGAGATCACCCATCTTAAGCTTTTTCATCTGTTGTCATATCCTTGGCTTCTCTCTCTACTTAGGGTAGTGCTGGCTTTCTTATCTGTGTCCTCGAATGATTAACCCATTGACTTTCAAGCATTTGACAAAGCCCACAGTAAGAAATGCATTATGTTATGTTCTGTTACACAAATATATGTCTGTATGTTTAGGTGTGTGTGTTTATATATGAAACTGAAACAGAAGTACCACTGACTAAAAGTTACTCTAACTATGTACGTTGTGTTCCAATATTTTCTATTCTGCATTTTCATTTATTAAATGCTGGTCACAGCCTATTATATTGATTTCACAAACCACTAATAAATAAATGGCTCCACGGTTTGAAAAACACGATGTTAATTTATTGTGACCCTCTTTTTTTTTTTTTTTTTTTTTGCTTATTCTACCCTTCTTTTCAAGTCAACCATAATACCTTTTTCAGATAGTGATATTTTATAGCTATATTACTGAGAAATAAAACTACAACTCCTATTTAATCCCAATGCCACCATTTCTCCTTATATGGATTGATTCATTTGACAGACCTTGTCTTTTAGGAAAGATGGATATAGACGTATAGAAGTCATCATGAAAAATGAGGTAGTGTGGTGCTGTGAGAGCTCTCTTCAGGCAAGGAGGTGTTTAATTGTGTCTCATGGCATCAGAAATCACATTTTATCTGTGCTTAGTCACCTCTTGTTTGTTTTTTTTTTTTAGACTTTATTTATTTATTTGAGAGAAAGGGCACGCATGGTACAGGGGAGGGGAGGGGAGGGGCAGAGGAAGAAGCAGACTGTCCACTGAGTGGGGAGCCTGACAACACAGTGGCCTCAATCCCAGGACCCACCCTGAAAAATAAAAGACCGTCAACTTCAGAGGTAATCAAAACAAGCAAGTATAGGACGAAGAAGTAATTCAGAACACGGACTTAACAGGGTGGTGCCAGTGCTGGTTTCCTGGACTCCACAATGTGTTCTGTTTATCTGGGATTTTGTCACTGGGGAACCTGGCTGAAGGGTCCAGGAGAACTATGTTTGCACCTTATGAATATGTTGAATGACTATCACCAAGTTTTAAATCCAAACCAACTGAGCCACCCAGGTGCCTCTGTGCGTAGTCACCTCTAAGTCAGGTTTTACTCCAGTCTAAGGCGGTGTGGGGTGGGGTGGGGGAAAAAGGGACAAGGGAGGTATGATAAAGGGTGGTTAGGGAATATGCTTGTCTAGGGTTGCCTGACAATAGGGAGCTTGGTATGGAAAGAGGGGTTATTGTCTGGGTGTTGGAAATGAAAATCGGATTAAACAGTCAAGAGTCCTTTGTGTCTGCACAGAGGCTAATACATGATCCTGGAGGGAATGGGGAGACCCTGGAGTTTTAGAGTTTGTAAGCAGAGTAGTGACACAAGCAGGTATACGCTGCAGCGGAAAGGGAAGATTTTAATGTGGAGATGGGTTGGAGGGTAAAAATATTGAAGGCAGGGAAGAAAGGGTCTATCCCAGTAATAAATGCAAAGAAATATAAAAATAGATTGGATTTTACAAGATGCTTAAAAAATCCATTTTTATTTGTAAAAATGTTCCACTTGATCATTTTGATAACATTTTATTGTCTCCTATGTCAGGAACACATTCGCAGATAAATATTTTTTTTAAGTATGTTTTACCCAGTATTTTAGTTGTTTCATTAGGGACAGTTGGTTGAAGTGTTAGAGCCACACTGCTGTAGACCTGAAGCCCCTCCCGCCGCTTCCTCCCTCCCTCCCTCCCTCCCTCCCTCCCTTCCTTCCTTCCTTCCTTCTGGGATTTCCTATTCGGCTTTGGTTCTATGCTCTATTCTGGGACATCACCTAGATTTTTTTTTCTTCCTCCTGTCTTCACTATTGTCTTAGTTAGCTTTAGTTTTGTTTTTTGCTTTTCACAATTATGTTTTTATTGCCCATAGCTGCTGGTGCTTCTTTCTTTTCCACAGTGTCTTGATCTTGTTTAATGAATCTTTTAGTATATGTGTGTATACACACACACACACACACACACACACACACACGCCCATAGCTCCTGCTTCGAAGGCCTTACAATCTAGTCAGCAGATGATAAGGATGTAATAAATCTGGGCATTGGTGGTAGGCATGGGCATAAGGGAAGAAATAGAAGAAATATATTGAAGTAAAATTTTCAGAACCTAAGGATTGATTGAATGTAACTGGGGATAAGGAATCATAAGCCAGTGCTGATCCTCAACCCGATAAAGAGCATCTAGGAAAAACCCGCAGTTAATACCATATTCAGTGCTGAAAGATTGAAAGTTTTCTCCTAAGATAGGAATAGAACAATGTTATCTGCTATTTCTGCTTTTATTAAATACCATACTAAATACCATACTAGCCAGAGCAATTAGGCAAGAAAAAGGGGTAAGGGGCATTCATATTGGAAAGGAGGAAGTAAAATTATTTCTATTGCAAATGAAATGATCTTGTGTTTAGAAAGTCCTAGGGAATCCATGAAAAACAGAGTTAATAAATGGGTTCAACAAGGTTGCAGAGTATAAGACTAATAACAAAGCTCAACTGTATTTCTATACTCTAGCAATAAACAGTCCACAAATTAAATTAAAATAGTTCCATTTATAGTAGCATCAAACAGAATAAAGTACTTAGGAATAAATTTAATGAAAAAGTCGAACACTTGTGTACTGAAAACCATAAAACATTATTGAAAGAAATTAAAGAAGCCCTAAGGAAATGAAAAGATGTCTCATGTTCATAGACTGGAAGGCTTGTTAAGATGGCAGTACTTCCCAGATTGACCTACAGAGTCGATACAGTCATGAAATCTCAGCTGTTTCGTTTTGTTTTGTTTTTTGCCAAAATTGACAAGCTAATCATAAAATTGATATTGAAACACAGGGGACCCAGAATAGCCAAAATAATCTTGAAAAAGAAAAAAAAAGGCAGAGGCTCACACTTCCCAATTTCAAAACTTACTACAAAATCTATAGTAATCAAGATTGTGGAATTACAAGAATGACATCACCAAAATGTCCACATAGGAGACCCCAGTCTCCATTCCCTTCCAAAGCTCAATAATTAGGTAGCTATCAACACAGAGAAATAGATCTGGGAGAGCCCTGAAGTCCACTTAAGAAACTCTGGCAACGCAGTGGAAAAAAAGACCTGAGAACAACCACGTAAGCAGAGAAGGAAGACAGCTGAATTTTGCCTGCATCATCTCATCCCCTAAGCTGCCATTGCTCAGCACCACGAGGGAACTTCCCACTAGAAAGAATCCATCTTGCCTGGAAAGGAAGAGCACAGTGAGCAGCCAGCTTCCTCAGCCTTTCAGGGCACTATGCAAAGGTCACACTTCAGTTTCACCCCAAAACTAGACTGGCAAAACTGAGACATACAGAGATGGCTAGGAACAAGGAAGAAAAACGGGGGCTATCAATCTCAACCATGCAGTCAGTGACTGTGGGTAACAGTGACTTTCTCTGTAGAAAAACCCAGCACCTTCTGCCACCTAAGAAACGGCACAGTGCAGACCCCCTGACAATTGCACCAGCATTTGCCCCACAAGAATTCATGTTTGCTGACCCCAGCCCCCTGAGTCTCTCCTGCTCTTTTCCCTTCCCCGCCGGAGCCCTGGCACTGCATACCCCAGCTTGGATCTCTGTGGCTATATGAGCAAGACGTCAGCCTAGACGGATATAGATATAAAGAACTTCTATAACTTAAGAGAAAAACAATCTTATTCAAAGATAGGTGGAGGATCTAGACCTTTTTCTCGAAGAAGACCTGCAAATGGCCACCAAGTACCTGAAACGCAGCTTGTTATCAGTAATTGTCAGCGAAATGCAAATCAGAACCACAAGTGAGTACTACCTTGCACCTGTCAGAGTGGCATCAACAAAAAGACACGAGATAAAGATGCTCAATATCATTTGTCCTTAGGGAAATGCAGATCAAAACCATAATTAGATATACTTCTTTACTCCTACTGGGATGGAAATCAGAGAAGAGATAGGCAATGATAAGTATTACCAACGACATGGAGAAATCAGAACCCTGTACACTTCCAGTGGGAGTATAAAATGGTGTGACGCTTTGGAAAACAGTTTGGTAGTTCCTCAAAGAGTTAAACAGATTTACCATGTGACTGAGCAATTCCACTTTTAGCTATATATGCAATAGAACTGAAAACACGTGTCCACCCAAAATTGGTGCGCAAGTGTTAATAGCACCATTATTCATAATAGCCCCAACGTGGAAACAATCTGAATGTCCTTCTGTTGCCATTGGATGAAGGGATAAACAAGAGTTGCATATCGCAACAACAAATTATTATTTGACCACAAAAGGAATTAAAAACTGCTGTGCTACAAAATGAATAACTCTTAAAAATGTTATGCTATGTGAAGGAAGCCACACATGAAAGACTGTCTATTGTCTGATCCCATGTATGTAGAATGTCCAGAATAGGCAAATCTGTAGGTACAGAAAGTAGATTGGTAGTCATCAGGGGCTGGGAGGGAGGAGGGAATGTAGAGTGGCTGCCAATGGGCAAGGGATTTCTCTTGAGGATGATAAAAATATTCTGGAATGAGTGGTAATGGTTACACAGCTTTGAAGATACTAAAGATCACTGGACTGTGTTTAAAAGGATGGATTTTATGGCGTGTGGATTTTACCTGAATTTTTTTTTAATTTATTATTTATTTGACAGAGATAGACACAGTGAGAGAGGGAACACAAGCAGGGGCAGTGGGAGAGGGAGAAGCAGGCTCCCCGCTGAGCAGGGAGCCCGATGTGGGGCTCGATCCCAGGACCCTGGGATCATGACCCGAGCCGAGGGCAGACACTTAATGACTGAGCCACCCAGGTGCCCCGGATTTTACCTGAATTTTTAAGAGAAGAGTGAATGCTGGCATCATTTAGCCTTGGAGCAGGGAAGGGCTGTGAAGGTGACACTGGCTGGTTTCTTCTCCTTCTGGTAAGGGAGGACACCGAACTGACCAGCTGGCCTCAGGCGTGTGTTCTGGCTACTGTTGTGTGGAGTAAGGTTTAACTTAGTTACCTGTAGATTTAAAAGGAACTAGAAGGCTGTCAGTGCATTTCAGCCCTAGACAAACCACCACTTATGGCTGATCCTTTTGAAGATTACACCTTGAACTTTCAAACTTAAAAGAGTTGTAAGCAGGGGAAGGTCAGTATGTAGCTCTTATTATTATAACATTATAAGGTAATGTTGGTTGATACTATTTTTATACAAAGTTACAATAATACTTAGGTGCTGCTTTTTTTATAGTAACTGCAAATATTTACTCATGGTTAGTCGATTCTTTTTATCTGACGCTGTTTTTGAATGGCAGTAATACGTACTGTTTGTCATTACCCACGTTTTCCATATGTTTCAACCATAACTCTGGCGGTTTCTTTTTTTCTTTTTTTTGGGGGGGGTAAGAAATTGCTAAAAGCTGTTCATCAGGAATTCTGGAAATTCTTCAGACAGGATCATCAGAGAGGATTGATGACATGTTGATAGAAAGCAGGCAACCCTCGTAATTTCAGCGGATCAGTCACGTATTTTATTTCTGCTGGATATTCTGTACAAAATACAGGTAGTAACATGTATGGGCCCCGAGTGGCCCTTCAGAATGTGCCATCACTTCATAAACTTCTGGAGTGCCTTCACGGGATTGCATGGGGTTGGGGAGGTGGTCAGCATGGGTACCTGGAGGTCAAGATGTTCCCCAGCTTTACGGACTCTCTTGTGTCTTGCCAAGAGTGTAACCCTCAGGGAGACACATTTCCTCATGCGCCTGTCTAGCTGTGTGCATCGTAGGCAACATAAAGGAAACTTCATAAGGTGTACTTTCATATGATCTGGAGGGATCTTTCACCATGAGAATTAGAAAATGGGTTTGGAAAGCAGCAGTCACTCAGATCCAGGAAGCTGAGGAAATATCACTTGGAGTTACTAGGTTAATAGGTGAGAGCCAGTGAGATGAAAGTGTTACTGTGGAGATACCAGATTTCACAACTTTCAGGGATGAAATAATAGGACTTTTGGGGCATTGTCTGCCTAAGAATAGTAAATTCTTTGGTGTTAACGATAGCCATTTGTTCAATCCTATGAGGAGTTAATAAAAGTGATAATCTTTTTTTTTTTTTTAGTGACAGTCTTATCACTTCAGAAATTCAGAAGTGTGTGTGGGGGGGTTAGTAAATTAATTGTTGTGGGTTTTTTTTGCCTATTTCTTGACATTGTTAAGATTTTAGTGATTATTGAAACTAGTTAATTATAGAGAGGATTTGGTTTACTAATGTTAGTTGTATCTAAATTACAGTGGTTTGATTTTAGTTTTCCTACTCTTTATCATCTTTTTGTGAATATTTTTTTGAAGACAGTGCTGGGCACAAGATACAAAGAGGTACATGATATTCTCCCCACTTGCACAGGACTGTATTTGTAGCTGACAAACTGAGCCATCCATGAAGGCCAACACTTTTTGCTTACTTTCTCTCATTTAACCCACGAAGCGATCCTCAGAGGTGGGTGTGATCATGGTCACAGGCTCAAGATGAGGTTTTAGGGAGGTCCCAGCATCAGATGATGTTCATACAGCTGGTCAGTGCCAAGCCCGGAATCACATGGCACTTGTCATGTGATTATTCCAGTGACACTCTATTTCGTATCTGTCTCTGTAGTACGCGGTGGGGGCAGTGTCCACCAATGCTCCCCCTGGTACCTGACATGCTGGGAGCATTCAGCAAATTTTGAGAAGATGGATGGTTTTTGAGCCTCTGTGCTTAGCGGTTGTACATCGTGCGCCAGGCGAGGAGGACAGGAAGGTGGGCGGTTGTGAGTAGTGTAGGCAGGTCCTTGCTGCTAGTGCAGGTTCCAGGGGCTTGAGGGGGTCAGGGGAAGGAAACACAGCCTCTCTAGCTTTCTCTTCGAAGACTTGAAAAGCACAATAAAAACTCATTTGTAACTGGGATCGTATTTTGGAAACATGAAACGAGTGTTTGTTTGTTTGTTTGTTTTTATCTTTCACCTCCATGAATCATTTTCCCCTTAGCCACTCCAGTATAGTAGTCCCAGGTGCTGACCGTTGATGCGAACAAGGACAGGGTCAGGTGGGGTCACGGTGGGAAGGAGGGGGTGCAAAGTGGCTGCAGCTGAGCATTTGGGTCCAACATCGGAAGATCTGCAGCCCCAGAGGGATTGGAGTGAGGCTGAGATGGCAGGCAGGGGAACCAGGCCCCGGCCAAGCACCAGAGATGATTGCAGAAGCTCAAGCAAAGCCCTCCGTGATGGGAGCTCCGATGAGGAGGGACTCAGGGGATAAGCAAGCCCTTCCTGCCACGAGGGCTCAGCTACCAGGGGCAGGAGGGCAGCAGTAAAACTGAGGCATGGCCTTCATTCTCAGCCTCCTGACTGCACCCCCAGTCAGCACTGAGTGAGACGGTGTTCCTTTATTAACCTCAGAAAAGGCAGGGGTCAGGAAAGGCTCATTTGAGCAGAAACTGAAGAAAGTGAGGGAATTGAGCCATTCCTCTCTGGGGAAAGAGTCTGAGGCAGACAGAAAAGCAAGGACAAAGATGGTGTTGTCTAATGAGCCAAAAAGCAGAGTGAGGAGGAAAAAGTGATAGGACATGAAATCTAACAGCTAAGGGTTCTAAGGAAGAGATTCCAGGGTTCTTCTTGCCTGTTTACTGCAAGAAGTCGACAAGCCCATATTTGACATTGAATTGTTCCGTTTGTCCTTCCCCCTTTTGTGTTGCACCTTTGTCTTGTAGGCTAGGAATGTTGTCTGCCTGCTCCGGGCTAGGTTGGAGGTGGTTATAAACCTATAAATAAGCCGGTCCCTTGGGGGAGTGAAGGAAGAGTCTAGTGGCGGCTCACACAGCCCGATTATGTCCAGCTTTGGTTTTCTTTTTAAACATTCCTCTGGCTATTCAAAGTCTTTTCTGGTTCCATACAAATTTCAGGATTATTTATTCCAGCTGTGTGAAGAATGGTGATGGTATTTTGATAGGGATTGCATTGAATGTGTAGATTGCTCTCGGTAGCCTAGACATTTTAACAGTATTTATTCTTCTAATCCATGAGCATGGAATGTTTTTCCATTTCTTTGAGTCTTCCTCAATTTCTTTCATAAGTGTTCTCTAGCTTTTGGAGTACAGATCCTTTACTTCTTTCGTTAGGTTTATTCCCAGGTATCTTACTGGTTTTGGTGCAGTTGTAAATGGGATCAATTTCTTATTTTCTCTTTCTTCTGTCTCATTGTTAGTGTATAGAAATGGAAATTATTTCTGTGCATTAATTTTATATCCTGCCACTTTGCTGAATTCCTGTATGAGTTCTAGCAATTTTGGGTTGGAGTCTGATGGGTTTTCCCTATAAAGTATCATATCATCTGTGAAGAGTAAGAGGTTGACTTCTTTGCCAATATGAATGACTTTTATTTCTTTTTGTTATCTGATTGCTGAGGCTAGGGCCTCTAATACCATGTTGAACAGCATGGTAAGAGTGGGCATCCCTGTTGTGTTCCTGACATTAAAGGAAAAACTGAGAGAAGGAAAAACTCTGTTTTTCTGCATTGAGAATAATATTCTTTTTGTAGATGGCTTTTATGATATTGAGGTATGTTCTTTCTAACCCTATACTGTGGAGAGTTTTAATCAAGAAAGGATGCTGTATTTTGTCAGATGCTTTTCCTGCATCAATTCAGTGGATCATATAGTTGGTTTCCTTTCGCACTGACTGATTTGCGAATGTTGAACCAACCTTGCAGCCCAGGAATAAATCCCACTTGGTCGCGGGGAATAATCCTTTTAATGTACTGTTGGATCCTATTGGCTAGTATCTTGGTGAATATTTTGGCATCCATGTTCATCAGGGATATTGGTCTGTAAACCTCCTTTTTTGGGGGGGTCTTTGTCTGGGTTTGGGATCAAGGTAATGCTGGCCTCATAGAATGAGTTTGAAAGTTTTCCTTCCTTTCCTGTTTTTTTGAAACAGCTTAAGAAGAATATGTATTAGTTCTTTAAATGTTTGGTAGAATTCAGATGGGAAGCCATCAGGCCCTGGACTTCTGTTTGGGAATCTCCTTTGGGAGATTTTTGATTACTGCTTCAATTTCCTTGCTTGTTATGGGTCTGTTCACGGGTTTTCTCATCCTTCCTGTTTCAGTTTTGGTAGTATACATGTTTCCAGGAGTGTGTCCTTTTCTTCCAAATTGCCTGATTTTTTGGCATACTTGCTTATAATATGTTCTTAAAATTTTATTTCCTTGGTGTTTGTTGTTATCTCTCCTCTTTCATTCATGATTTTATTAGTTTGGGTCCTTTCTCTTTTCTTTTTGATAAGTCTGGCTAGGGGTTTATTGATCTTATTAATTCTTTCAAAGAACTGGCTTCTAGTTCCATTGATCTCTTCTACAGTTCTTCTGGTTTCTGTTTCATTGATTTCTGCTCTAATCTTTATTATTTCTCTTCTCCTGTTTGGTTTAGGCTTTATTTTCTGTTCTTTTTCTAGCTCCTTTAGGTGTAAGGTTAGCTTGTGTATTTGAGACTTCTCTCATTTTTTGAGAAAGTCTTGTATTGCTCTTAGGACCACCTTTGGTGTATCCCAAAGGTTTTGAACAGTATGTGTTTTCATTTTCATTTGTTTCTATAAGTTTTTAAAATTCTTTTTAATTTCCTGGTTGATCCATTTATTCTTTAGTTGGATGATCTTTAACCTCCAAGTGTTTGAGTTCCTTCCAAACTTCCTCTTGTAATTGAGTTCAAATTTCAAAGCACTGTGGTCTGAAAATATGCAGGGAATAATCCCAATCTTTTGATACTGGTTGAGGACTGATTTGTGACCCAGGATGTGATCTATTCTGTAAAAAGTTCCATGTGCACTTGAGAAGAATGTGTATTCTGTTGCTTTAGGATGGAAGGTTCTGTATATATCTGCAAAGTCCATCTGATCCAGTGTGTCGTTCAGAACTCTTGCTTCCTTGTTCATCTTCTGCTTAGATGATCTGTCCATTGCCATGAGTGGGGTGTTGAAGTCCCCTAATATTATTGTATTATTATCAATGTGTTTCTTTAATTTGGTTATTAATTGGTTGATATAACTGGCTGCTCCCAAGTTAGGAGCATAAGTATGTATAATTGTTAGATCTTCTTGTTGGATAAACCCTTTAAGTATGAAATAGTGTGCCTCTTCATCCCTTACTACAGTCTTTCATTTAAAATCTAATTTTTCTGATATGAAGATTCCTACCCCAGCTTTCTTTTGATGTCCATTGGCATGATAAATGATTCTCCATGCCCTCATTTTCAATCTGGAAGTCTCTTTAAGTCTAAAATGGGTCTCTTGTAGATAGCATATGGATGGGTCTTGCTTTTCTTTATCCAATCTGATACCCTGTGTCTTTTGATTGGCGCATTTAGCCCATTTACATTCAGAGGAACTATTGACAGATATGAATTTAGTGCCATTGTATTACCTGTAAAGCCCATGTTTCTGTAGATTGTCTCTGTTTTCTTTCTGGTCTTTGTTACTTTTGGGCTCTCTCTTCACTTACAGGATCCCCTTTAAAATTCTTGCAGGGCTGCTTTAGTGATTACAAATTCTTTTAGTTTCTATTTGTCCTGGATGCTCTTTATCTCTCCTTCCCATCTGAATGACAGCCTTCCTGGATAAAATATTCTTGGCTGCATGTTTTTCTCATTTAGTGCTCTGAATGTATCATTCTAGCCCTTTCTGGCCTGCCAGGTCTCTGTATATAGATCTTCTGCCAGTTTAATGTTTCTACCATCATAGGTTAAGGTGCTCTTCCCTCAAGCTGTTTTCAGGATTTTCTCTGTATCTCTGAAATTTGCAAGATTCACCAGCATATGTCAGGGTGTTGATCTATTTTTATTGAGTTTGGGGGATGTTCTCTCTACCTCTTGGTCTTGAATGCCTGTTTTCTTCTCCTAATGAGGGAAGTTCTCATCTGTAGTTTGCTCGCATATACCTTCTGTCCCTCTCTCTCTTTCTTCTTCCTTTGGCACCCCAATAATTCTAATATTGTTTCACTTTATAGTATAGCTGATTTCTTGAAGTCTCCCCTCATGGTCCATTAGTTGTTTTTCTCTCTCTTTCTTAGCTTCCTTACTTTCCCTCATCATGTCTTCTGAGTCAGTGACTCTCTCTTCTGCCTTATTTATCCTAGCTGTTAGAGCATCCAATTTAGACTGCATCTCAGTTAAAGAATTTTAATTTCAGCTTTATTAAGTTTATTTTTGCACTAAGAGATTCTCTAGTATATTTTATGCTTTTTTAAAGTCCAGCTAATAACTTCATAATCATTATCCTCAATTCCAGCTCTGATATTTTACTTATATCCATATTGATTAGATCTGTGACAGAGAATATTGCCTCTCATTCTTTCCTTTGTCGTGAATTCTACCTTCTAGTCATTTTGCCCAGAGAAGAATGAATGAACAAGAGAACAGAATAAAAAATATCAACCAAGGGACGCCTGGGTGGCTCAGCGGGTTAAAGCCTCTGCCTTCAGCTCAGGTCATGATCCCAGGGTTATGGAATCAAGCCCCACATTGGGCTCTCTGCTCAGCGGGGAGCCTGCTTCCTCCTCTCTCTCTGCCTGCTGCTCTGCCTACTTGTAATCTCTGTCAAATAAATAAATGAAATATTTAAAAAATAATCTTTAAAAAAAAATAAATTAAAAAAAAATCAACCAAAACTCAAGTGAAATACACACTAGACAAATTTGAAGACATCAAAAACCAAAATGAAAAGAAAAAGAAAAAAAAGAAAAGGGAAAAAAGAGAGAATATCATCTCCTCAGTGGACAAAACAGGATCCACATGATTCCTAGGTATATTTTGGTCTGTTTGTTAGAAAACATTAAATCCCAAAATTATAAAGAAACAAAACTTATGTATATACAAAAATAAAATTGAAAACAGTGAAAGGAAGCCAAAAAGGAAGAGTGTATCTATAAAATGTAAAAATTAAAGTTTAAAAAAAGACTTAAAAACAAAGAGTTGATAAAGTAAGAAACTAGTTGAAAAGAAAAAAAGTAAAAAAGAAAAGAAAAATTTTAAACTGAAATATTAAACATTCATGAGAGAAAAAAAAAAAAAAACCTTAAATTCTATATACTGTTTTCCCTGATTGCTGGAGTTTTGCAGTTGTGTGTGCTTGGTAAACTTGGTATTCCCTTGATGTTCCAGCTGGTCTTCTGGGGGAGGGGCCTGCTGTGCTGACTTTTAGGTGTCTTTGCCTTGGTGGAGTTGCATTGCCCCTTGCCAGGGGACTGGGCTCAGATTAAGCTGCTTCACTTTCTTCTTTATGGCTTTTGTTCCCTGAAGACTTTCTGTGCCACTGCTTCAGAGGATGAAAATAAAAATGACCAAGCCCCAGCTCCAGCCCTGGAGCTGAGAGTTCACAGCCCTCTCTCTTCAGTAAACCCTCAGGGAAAAGCGATCTTCCACTTTGTTTGTGTTAAACTCTGCCAACTCCTGCAGTGTACACCCACACTGATCCTCCCGGGGGAGGGAGGAGGGTTGCAGCAGGCCTGCCAGTTGTAGGGCGCCTGCCCAGGGAGTGGTCTTCCTGTTGTGCCTCAGTTTGTGGTTTATGGCAAACCAAACTGAGAGCCCACTCCCGTGTTGCTGACCATACCAGATTCCCTGCCACAGTGCTTGGAAATTTTGCTGGCTCTGGCACTCCCATTTTCTGTGACCCAAAGGAATCCAGAGACCACATTGTCCCACCTAGGATTCTGCCCTCTTTGCCACCTGAGCACCATTCACGCAGGGATGTTTTTCACTGGGCCAGATTCCTTAAAGTTCCAATTTTGCAGTCTGGGGCTATATCACTTTCTGGTAGCTGACTTTTGGAGGCTCCCTCTCCCTGCCATTTATCCTCCCATATATCCCCTCCAATACACTTCTCTGCAACTCCTCCCTTGCAAAAAATGGTCACTTTTTTCTATTTGTAGAATCCCAGCAATTCTTTGCTTGCATCTCAGATTGAATTTACAGTTGTTCAGAATGATTGGTAGTTATCTAGCTAAATTCAGAGGACCAGATGAAATGAGGATGCCTACTCTTCTGCCATCTTGCCTCCCTCCCTACAATGCCATACTGTTTTGGTTACTATAGCTTTGTAATATAGTTTGAAATTAGGAAGCCTGTTGTCTCCAGCTTTGTTTGTTCTTCTTTCTCAAAATTGCTTTGGCTATTGGGGGTCTTTTGTGGTTTCATACAAATTTTACGATTTTTTTTTCTAATTGTGTGGAAAAATGCCATTGGAATTTTGATAGGGACTGCATTGAATCTATAGATGGCTTTGGGTTGTATGGTTATTTTAGCAATATTAATTCTTCTAATCCATGAACATGAAATGCCTTCCCATTTGTGTCTTCTTCAGTAGCTTTCAGTGTATAGATCTTTCATTTCAATGGTTAAATTTATTCCCAAATATTTTATTCTTTTTGATGCAATTGTGAATGAGATTGTTTTCTTAATTTCTCTTTCTGAGAGTTCATTGTTGATATACAAATACAACGGATTTTTATACATTGATTTTACATCCTGCAACTTACTGAATTGTTTATTAGCCTAACACAGTTTTTTGTGTGGAATTTTTAGGGTTTTCTTTAATGTACTATCATGTCACTGTAGAGACAGTTTTACTTCTTTTCTGATTTGTATGCCTTTTATTTCATTTTCTTGCATAATTGCTCTGGCTATAACTTCTAGTATTACAGTGATAAAAGTTTTGAGAATGGACATTTTTGTTTACTTCCTTAATTGAGAAGAAAAAGTTTCACTGTTTTCATCATTGAGTATGAAATTAGCTGAGGTTTGGCATGACATGAGGTTTATCATATGTGGCCTTTAATGGGTTGAGGTACATTTTCTCTGTACCCAGTTTGTTGAGAGTTTTTATCATGATTGGATGTGGAATTTTGTCTGATGCTTTTCCTGCATCAATTGAAATGATGGTATGATTTTTATCCATTCTTTTGTTAATGTGATGTATCACAATGATTGATTTGGGGGTGTTGAACAATGCTTACATCTCTGGAATAAATCCCACTTGGTCATGGTGTATGATCCTTTTGATGTACTATTTAATTCAGTTTGCTGTTATTTTATTGAGGACTTTTACATCTGTATTCATCAAGGATATTGGCCTGTAATTTTCTTATAATATCCTTGTCTGGTTTTTGTATCATCACAATGTTGGGCTCCCAAAATGAGTTTGGAAATGTTCCCTCCTCTGCTTTTTGTTTTGCTTTGTTTTCAAAGACTTTGGGAAAGATTGGTATTAGTTTTTATTTATTTATTTTTTTAAAATTTAACATTTCGTGGAATTCACCTGTGAAGGCTTCTGATCTTGGACTTGTGTTTGTTAGGAGGTTTTTAATTCCTGATTCAATCACCTTACTAGTAATTTGTTCAGATTTCCTATTCTCTCTCTCTTTCTTTCTTTTTTTTTTTTTGTAATAGAAATGGTTTTTAATATAATAAAATGGTTTTTATTATATTTACAGTGGAATGACTGAAGATTGGAGAGTTAACACATCTTTTCAAGTCATTTAGCTGGTTCAATTTAGTATTTTGAGCCACATTGCTTCTTACTCTTTGTAAGAAAAATATTCTTTGTTTCTGACATGCCTCTGTTGTCTCTTTTCTAGTTTTTTAAAAATTTTTATTTATTTTTTAAATTTCCTTCCAGTGTTCCAGAATTCACTGTTTATGCACCACACCCAATGCTCCATGCAATACGTGCCCTCCATAATACCCACCACCAGGCTCACCCAACCTCCCACCCCCCACCCCTCCTGTGGACTCTGAAAAACAATATGAGGGTTCCTATTTTTTCTTGATTCAGTCTTGGTAGATTGTATATTTCTAGGAATGCATCCATTTTTTCTAGGTTGTCCAATTTGTTGCTGTATAATTATTTATAGTCTCTATGATCCTTTATATTTCTGTGGTATCAGTTGTAATGTTTTCTTTCATTATTAATATTATCTTATCCTCTCACTTCTGCTCTTGGTATATCTGGATATGGTTCATCAATTTTGTTTTAAAAAAACAAAAACAAAAACAAAAAAACCTGCTGCAGGGGTGCCTGGGTGGCTCATTTGGTTGGGTAGCCAACTCTTGATTTTGTCTTAAGTTAAGATCTCAGGGTCCTGGGATTGAGCCAGTTAAGATCTAGGATCCTGGGATTGAGCCCCACATCAATTCTGTGCTCAGCAGGGAGTCTGCTTAAGAATTCTTATTCTCCTTCCTCTGCTCCTCCCTCTCAATAAATAAATAAATAAATAAATAAATAAATCTTTAAAAACTGTTCATTTTATTGTTATTTTCTGTTGTCTTTTAGTCACTATTTCATCATTTCCACTCCAATATTTGTTATTTCCTTCCTTCTGCTAACTCTGGGCTTAATTGTTTCCTTTTTTTCTAGTTCTTTAAAAGTTAGGTTGATTTTTTAATTTTTATTTTTAAAATTTTTTTTACATTTTTGCTATCTTCTACCTTAAATCTGCTTTTGCAGCATCCCATAGATTTTGATATATTGCACTTTTGTTTTTGTTTGTTTCAAGATATTTTTTGATATTGCCTTTTGGTTTCTTCTTTGACCCATTAGTTGTTCAGAAGTGTGTTGCTGAATTTCCACATATTTGTGCATTTTCAAGCTTTCCTCCTGTTATTAACATCTAGTTTCATGCCACTGTAGTCAGAGAAGATACTTGGTATGATTTCAGTCTTCTTAAATTTGGTAAGACTTTTTTGTGACCTGTGCTGGAGAATGTTCTGTTTGTACTTGAGAAGAGTATGTAGTCTGCTGTTGTTAGATGGAATGATCTGCATATATGTCTGTTAGGACCATTTGATCAAAAGAATGGTTCTAATGTTTCCCTGTTGAGTTTCTGTCTGGATGATCTATCCATTGTTGAAACTCAGGTATTGAGGTTCCCTCCTATTATAGTTTGATTGTCTGTTTTATTCTTCAGCTCTGTTAGCATTTGCTTGACATATTTAGGTGCTCTTATGTTGGGAGTATATATATTTACAGCTGTTCTATCTTCTTGATGAATTGTCTCTGTTACTGTTTTGTCTCAAAGTTATTTTTTCTGTTGTAAGTATAGCCATCCTTGTTCTCTTTTGCTTCCCATTTGCATGGAATATATTTTTACATCCCTGCATGTTGAGCCTTTGTGTGTCCTTAAAGCTGAGGTGAGTCTTTTGCAGCAACCTATAGTTGGGTCTTTAAAAAAAAAAAAAAAAAAATCCAGGGGTGCCTGGGTGGCTCAGTCATTAAGCATCTGCCTTCTGCTCAGGTCATGATCCCAGGGTCCTGGGATCGAGCCCCGGGTTGGGCTCCCTGCTCAGTGGGAGTCCTGCTTCTCTCTCTCCCACTCCCCTGCCTGTGTTCCCTCTCTCGCTGTTTTTCTCTCTGTCAAATAAATAAAAAAATCTTAAAAAAAAAAAAATCCAGCCAGCCACTCAGTGTCTTTTAATTGGAGAATTTAGTCCATTTACATTTAGAGTAATTATTGTTAGGTATGGTTCCCTCAGCTGTTTTGTCAATTGTTTTCTGTTTGTTTTAGTATCCTGCTTCTTTTGGTGGATGTATTAACACCAGAGATTTGCTTGATTCTGTCCTGTTCTTACAGGGGTCCCTCTTGGTCCCCTGGGTGGCCTCCTGATCGCAGAAGCCCTCATGTTCTCTGGCAGTTCTCATTACCTGAGCATGGGTTCCTTTGGAATGGAGAGGAACCTCCTCCTTCTTGTGAAATGGTCCAAACAAGGGGAAAAGCAGTGTTAAGGAGATTCGATTAGGAAGAAAAAAGCCAGCATCTCTTGGTTCCAGTTCCATGCTTTTTATTTCTTCATTTATTATCTCATTTTGTTAGATTAATATCACCTATCCATGTTTCATCTAATAAGCACTTTAACAACATAAACATTTGAATCAGCTACACCTTTGCTCTGCTAATAGATTAGCTCTCACAGGCACAATCCAGTATTTCCAGGGCTTTTGTTTTTTTGAAGTGGTTTTTTTTTTTTCAATATCCATATGTAAAGAAAACTGATAATTGAGATTGACATACTAAAGAGGTGTATTCTTTATTAATATTTTGTGCATCGATAATGATATGACTGATGTTACTATTAGTTGCCTGAAGAGATTTGGTCAGTTTGTTAAGAATGATTTTTCTCTTCTAACATTGGGTCTTCTGAAAATAGGCGATAATTCTACCATTAGCATAGAAAATGTCTCCCAGCTGTCATTGGTTTTTGTGTTATAAACACACAAATATGGCATAAAAGTCTGTTTCAGGGTTAGAAAATTATTTTAATGGCACTTCGGGAAATTATTCAAGCTTGAATGGTTATGTGGAGAAGGATTTATGTAATGTAGATAAATATTTTTATGTAGAACAGTCTTAACATTTTAACTTACTCTTATTATTATACTTAGGTTTAGTATTAACATACACAAGCCAGCTTTCCCCTGGCTGTCAGCTGTAGGCCACTCATAGGTCCCAGAGGCCTCCCCCAAGTCCAGCAGTATTAACATTTTAACTTCTTATAACACTTACTCTTATCACGTTTATAAGGTCTTTCCTTTTTAGCTGTAAAAATAGCTACATGGTGTGTTTTTGATGTGTTTAAGCTGGTATGATAGAAATTAAGGTCTAAGTCATGGGTCTCAAATATAAACACACAAATCATGCATAGGGATATGTTCTGAGGGTCCAGAATTTAAAATCAGGGTGATTATATTTTTCCCATTCATGGAAAGCAGTAGGTCACATAATTTAATTCGATACTTCACGATATGCAGTATGGAGTAGCAAGAGACCATGGACTTTGATTTTAGAAGGACACCTGGCTATGAACTCTGTCTCCACACATGTGACCTGTGTGCTCATCAGTTGGAAAAACAAAATACAATGACTTAAATGAGATACAGTTCACTTCCTTCTGCCTGACAAGGCAAAGGTGTGCAGATGGGACTGGCGGATTGGTTGGCTCCTCAACACGTGGGTTTGATCTGCATCCAAAGTGGTTCCAGCTTTCACTGCTCAAGGCTAGCAGAGGGGGGGGGGGGAAGAGAAGGGGGATGAGGAGCGTTCTTTTGAAGGACAGGGTTGTACACATTACCTCCACTTACCTTGCCTGCGAGAACATAGTGTAGCAACTCGAGGAAGCCTGGGAAGTGTAGTCTCTGTCAGAGCGATGGCAGCCTTGCTCAGATGTGCTTGGGAAAGGGTGTGATTCCCTTCCTAAGAGGAAGAAGGAAATAAGGAGGAGCTGCTTAACAGTCTTGGCCAGGAGCCTTGACCAAATTACTCTTTCTTGATTCTTTTTGTAAAATGTTAAGCTGTTTATAAAAATTTACAAAATATCTATTGACTGTCATCCTCAAAAGATTCTAATGAAGAGACATTTAATAAATATAAATATCCCTTCCATATTTTCTGGGGCTCATTTCTCTTACTACTTCTAGATACAACTCTTAGTTTTTGAAATAAATAATAATATACATTCTCTTGCTGTGTAACAAATTACCACACATTTACTGGCTTAAACCAGTAGCCTTCTCGGTTTTTGTATGTCAGGAGGCAGAGCCCAGCATAGCCCAGCATATTCCATGCTCGGGGAGTCACAGGCTGCAGCCAGGGTGTCAGCCGACTGCAGTCTTGTCTGGGGCCTGACTGCCTTACCCGGATCATTGGCAGAATTCCTGTCTCTGCAGCTGTGGGATCCAGGGTCCCGACTTCTTGCTGTCAGCTATAGAACTGTGTCCGAGAGGTCACTCCCACATCTTAAATCCTTCCTCCCAGATCTGAGAGGATTCACCTGGCTTCCTACCAGGTGGACTTCTCCAACATGGCTGCCGACTTTTTAGGCCACCGAGGAGGGTTTCTAGAGTGAGTCTGCTAACCAGACGAGACATCACGTATAGCACAACTAATCATGAAGGTGACATTCCATTGCTGTTGCCATACTCTCTTAGTGAGAAGCAAGGCACAGGTCCTTCCCACACTCAAGGGGAGTGATTTCACAGAGGCATGAATGAGATCATGGGGCCACCTGGAAGTTTGTCAAGGACAATAGCTGTGTTTCATTTAAAATCACTTTGTATTACAAATGGAGAATTCCTGTTTGCCACTATCATTTCTCAGGTTTTGGTAAAGTGTCGATAGGGACTCTTTTTTTATCAAATTAGAAATACCAGTCCATACTGAATCATGGAAAATATATATGTACACATGCATTGGGGGAGAGAGAATATAAACGTGAGAAGGGAGATGGAAAAATATCTCCTTCTGCTTTCCATTGTGGCTGAACACTGTTGGATGCCACAGATTTGGTATCATAAGAGGTACTCCACAAACCGACAGTATTGTGTGTAGAGAATGTAAAAAGTCAAAATGGTCTATCTATAAAGACTAGCTCAGGAATTTGCTTCTTTGTCTCTTGCTGTCTTTTAGTTGCCCTAATTATGACAGGTACACATTAAACAGTAGGCCTTTCTGAGCTTACATGGTATTGCTGGGCTCATTGTTTGTTTAGATTCTACAGAGCTTGAAAGAGATTGAAGTCACTACCCTAGGAAGTATGATACAGACTGTGTACATAGTTCAGATGTGGAGATCTGGTGTCAAAATTAGCCTCAAAAGTCTTGTATCATCTATCAAATAATATATTAAAAATGCAGTTTTAAAAAAAACAACATTATTAATAATCAGCATAAGATCCAAAATTTGCTTTTAACTCTGTAGTATCCTCTTGTTTGTGATATGGATTTTATTCCTGGCCTCCTTACTGCAGTCAAAGGCTAATTTTTCAGTAACATTGAGCATCATCCTGAAAGAATCCTACAGTGTCTGTCCATCCATCCATCCATCCATCCATCTGTCCAACAGACAGCTGTTGAATTCCCTTTGTAGTCCCCATACCGTGCTAAGTCCAGACATAGGCACAATATTGTGGTCTTTGGTCTTAAGGAAATTTCATTTCATATGACACACACCAAAGAAGCAGTGGGTGTCATTCCTGTTCTCATCCAAGTTATAATGTCACTGATAAGATTGTTTTAAAATAAATTTTAGTTAAGTGCATTTATACACATATAGCTAGAGATGAAGAAATGATGTGCTATTTGAGAGTATAATTAAGAGAAATGATCAGTTCAATCACTGAACCCTTAACATATAGTTAATGAGTGCTTACTCTGCAATGGCTCCTCTTCTAGGTCTCAACCTGAAATAGATGGTAGGTAACCGGCTCCTTTTCTGACTTTCTGTTCCTGGCCCTGTCTCTCATTTGGTTGGAGGAAAATCACATGGTTAGGAAGGGGCTACAGCAAATAGAATCCTCAGAGGGCCTCCCCTTCCCTGAGTTCTAAAGCAAGCGATAGTTTGCACAGGCTTCCTAGAACACTCTTCTCCTGCTCCACATTCTTGTCTGTGGGATCACTGGGGTCGTCTGACCAAGAAGTCTGTGATAGCCATGCCTTGAGATATGTCAGGGTTGGAAGATCTACACTTCCTGTCAGAATACAAGAAAAACTGCAAAGGATTCGTGTCCTTTGTTTTACGACCAGATCAGCACATTACACTTCAAAGGAAGGGTGAACGTGTCTGTCCATCCAATAGTGTCCCTCAGGAAGAAAAAAGCTTCGACTTCAAAGGAAGAGCATGTCGTCATTCCTGAGCTTCAAATGAAATGCTCTCTTTTCCTTTTCCTGACGAACGAGTGAAATTATAACAAAGACTTCCTATTAGGTTGAATCAGAAGGAATTCAGCTATTTGTGGTTACAGAGCAGTGGAACTGTAGGTCTTCGTCCGCCATAAACTCACAAACCACTGATGAAAGTGTCAGGTGGGCGTAATTTATCTAGCGTGTCTTGAGGTAGGAAAGGGTGTAGTACCGAACTCAAACCTGTAATTACAGAACAAGACACAACGAGCGTGCCCTGTGACAGAATATCTGTATCCAGGCAGGCATGTTGCTATAAGGCAGACGTCGTGGCAGCTCAGGAAATTGAGCATTGCACAAACCCTGATGTCTCTTTCTACACTTCTGAAAGGTCTTATTTTTATTACTCTGTTTATGTGAGGACTTAGTTATGAACTGATGACACGAACGAACTTAGAAATTTCGTAGCTCGAATCAAATGCCTCTTTTGAGGTAGGCCTGCTTTCGAGGCAGCACAAAACTGCATTCAGCGGGAATCTAAACAGAATTACACTCTGCTCTGTACTGCAGAGGCTACCGCACTGGTGATGGCAGATCACCAAGAAGGTCTCAAAGACAGGACCCCTTCAACTGTGTGCTTCCTGACTGGAGGCGTCCACCTTGAGAGAGGCTGACAGCATCAGTAGCATAAGAACCACTATCAGTGGAGCATCAGACTAAAACAGCAGGCCATATCCCATGACAAAAGTTATTGTTGTAGCCCAGTGGCTTTATACGAGAAAGATTACCAGTGGTTCATTAAGATGCCGGCATAACACAAAAATTGACATAGATCCCCTTTTCTAATAAGACAGAGTATACAGAACCGTTGTATCTGTTATAAGTGAATTCTGAAAGACCCAACCCTTTGACTAAAAATTTATTTACTCAAAGTTTACCATAATGGAATTTGAGCCTAGATGGTCCTTGACTATTGGCCTTCAATTTAAATAGTGCTTGCATAGGAAAAGGGACGGGAAAGAAAGTCTGTCTCTACTTTCCATGCCCCTCTCCCCCCATGCCCGCTGAGGGTACCTGTTGGCTGGGGAGTGTGCAGACACATTCTCCCATCTGGGGCAAGATCACTGTTGAGCTTCTGGGGCCTCAGCTCTAAATGCTCTTCATGTGTTATTGGTGCTGGCACCTGGGCCTGGGGCCAATGAGGTAGGATCCAGGTGTGGTTACTGTAATAGACCCCAGATAACAGCCTTGTGAGCGCACCCACCCTGCGCTGGTGGTGGTGATGTGGAGTTGCATACTACGTTCCCGGCTTGCGGTTTCCCACAGGTGGGATCTCACTGTCACAGATGGCCCAGCATGATACGGCACAGGAGCAAGGGGCACGTCTCTTTCCTTTCAGAACATGACTCACAAGGCGCTCACTTACTTCCAAGTGTAGCCATTTTGGAAAAACAGGGAAAGTGGATGTGGAGGGTGATTGATCTCTCTTCCCTGCTAGTCTCCTGTTCAAAATCAGTTTCAGTGCTCCAGCATACCTTCCTCCCCCACCCCCTTGCAACTTTCCATTTATTTGTGCTATTCCTTTTTTTTAGTTTTTTTAAATTGAAGTATGGTTGACACAACACACAATGCTGCATTAGCTACCTCTTTTATAACAGCTCCTTTGCCCAATCCAGACAAAATATTTGTCTTAATATGTTAGACGTACTCAGAGAGTGGACTAGCACTGTGATCTCATTATTAGAGTCCCTGGGTAGTAGATATAAGACTTAGATAGACTGCATTCTAAAACTTGCCACACACTGTGATCAAAGAACCATCTTTTTTTAAAAAAATATTTGCTCTTAATCAGGTAGTATTTGCTTATATAGTTAATAGGTTTATGGTTAGGATTATACCTTATATTTTATTTTCCAGGGAATTAAAATATTTGTTAGAGAATTATTATCTTCATTAAAAAAATAGGTTTCTAGCTTACTCTGGTGATCATTTCAAAATATATATTCAAATATTGAATCATTATATATGCCTATAACTATTGTAACATATCAATTATACCTTCATTAAAAAATGAAAAAAATTAAATTATGGGTGAAAGAATAATATATCCATCTGTCATTATGAACAAAACTCAGTTTTTTGTTTACATTCTTTTGAAAAACTTAGGCTTCAATTTTTTTCTCAAAAAATATTAATGTCAACTAAAGCACACATCAGAAGACAGTAGATTATTGCATATTTGTTTTAGAAAAGTAAAAAATATTTAGGTCATAAATATATCTTTTGAGGACCGCTTTCGTAATTCTAGCTTTTGTTGTAGCAATGTTATACCGTGAATACACTGTGGTAAGTTTATGCGTTGGCAGTATAACCTTCTTCCTATCAACCAATCAGAATGTAGATGTTTCAGCTTTTAGGTACCAAGAAAGAACAGTATTTGTAGGACAAGAATTTTCCAGTGGAAGGGTATTCTTCCATGAAAATTCACATGACCTTTCTTACAATAACTACATTATTGTCCTCAAAAAAAAAAGAAAGAAAGAAAGAAAAAGAAAAACAAGAAATGGATGTACTCAGTGCCAGACCCATAACTCCCTCTCCTAGTGTTGATGACCAGGCATTCCAAGCAGGCTACAACAGATGTGAAAGTCCGTCCCTGCTCTATGACCTTCACCCCTCTTGCTGAGTGTGGGCGGTCCTCTCTCTGTGTCACAGAGATGACTCCCAGCAGTGATGAACTTGGAACTAATTAGGTGTGGCAGGCTTGGTTTCTTCAAGGCCTCTCTCTTTGGCTGGCAGATGGCTGCCTTCTTACTGTGCCCTCATATGACCTTTCCTTTGAGCCCAAACCCAGTGTCTCTCCCTTCTTACAAGGATCCGGTCCTACTAGATTAGGGCCCACCCTAACTGCTTCAGTTTAGCCTGACCACCCTTTTCAAGACCCTGTCTCCAGTACAGTCACATTCTGAGGTATGGAGATTGGGGCTCCAACATATGAACTTTGGTGGGGAGCATACCAGTGCATAACAGAGTATAAAATGTGGAAAAATATTAACATCATGAGTGATGGGGCCCTCTATAAAATTTAAATTAAAATCTTTGCGGATTTCCTTATGTGCTTCTGTTGTGTTCTCATACACAATATCTGAAAATACAAAGACTTCATATTTCCTGTGCTGTGTTTCTCTTTTGGCAGGCCTGGCAGCTTCGATTCAGCCATCTTGTGGGCTATGGTGCCAAGTACTACTCTTACCTGATGTCCAGGGCAGTAGCTTCCATGGTTTGGAAGGAGTGTTTTCAACAAGACCCCTTTAACAGGTAATGAGGGGCAGGAATTCTCCTCCAACGCCAGTAACCCCCCCACCCCACTACATCTGAAGCCTGGCTGAAAACCTCAGCCACTTGCCACCTAGCCCACCCCACACCTTCTGGCTGGGCCTCCCTCCCACTTCTGGAGGCACAGCCTGACTCCAAACCTCTGCCTTGTTCTCTAGTGCTGCGCAGCTGCCGCACGCCGGTGATGGTGTGGCGCCCTCCCGCCATGGCCGTGGGGACCCTTTGTGTGAGAGCTCTTTGCTTCTCCAAAGTGGCCCTAGACTGCTCCGCTTCCACACCTCCCCGGTGGGTTTTCTTAGTTGTTCCAGCCTCTCTTATTGTCTATACCTGCTGCTGGGTCCTCCCTGTTCCTTTGGACAGGCTTCCTTATTTTCAGCACAAGCTTCCAAGGATTCACTCATGGGGAACAGCATCTGATTTCCTTTTTATTGCCCAACAAAGGACTTGCTACTGTTGTTCATTTGGGAGCAGCACCATTGGAAACTTCGATTATCAATGCTAGTATCCACTTTGTTCTGGAAGGTTCCCCCACTGCCTGACTTTGGAACACTTTCTTCCCATGTAAGACAGTGGCAGTCAGAAGATGGAGAGCTGCTCCCCTGACCATTCCTCCACAGCTCCCTTCGTGGGGTCCACTGACCACCACTTAGCGTTGGTAGCTGCAGAACCCCTGCCCCACATCGCCGCCCACTGCTTGCCTCCTAGGTACCCTCTCGAGCAGCCCTGCTCACCATTTCCGTCATCACGATGGGCAGTAGTTCAGACAGCACAATCTGCAGCTGCCACAAACATGATTGTGTGGTAACTCTCGGCCCTGTCCAGAGCACATTTCATCTAGTTAGCCGGTGACCGTGTGAGCCTTTAATGGTTCTGTGAGGGAATTGGGTTGGTTGATTTCAGCTAGGGACGTAGGATGCTCTCCCCCTTCCTCACAGTGGAGGCAGCCATGTGCAGTGATGGGCTGGAGAAGGAGGGAGAGTGGGTCTGGGATGGGCAGCCCTGCATCCCCAGGATCTCAGTAAGCTCCACCCCACAGGAAAAGCACAGGATTGCCCCACTGCCCCTTGAGTGGGCCTCCTCGTGATTCTCACAGGCTTCCCTCCAACACCGGGAACCTCAGGGAAATGAGTTCTGGTCTCATGGAGTCCTTAGAAGGAGCTTCCTTTGAAAGCAAACCGCTAATTATGATCTGGTCTAATACTCATTTAAAGCATCTTATCTGCTCACCACACAAATAAACACATCTCCAAATACCTCTCAGGCAGCCATGGGTGATGCTGTATCTTCACTGCTTTTATGTGGTTTAAAATTAATGGCCCCTTGGATTTTTAGAGTGCCCTAAAGTTTCCATAGGGCACATTATGTTACATTGACGGCAGCCTTCAGAGCAGGTACTTCTTGTGAGAGGAAACTGAGGCTCCGAGGGGACAAGCGGTTTGCCCAAGGCTTCCCAGCGAACAGACTGGAATGATTTTATAAGGCAGGTCTGCTAATTCCTAGCCCCTTCTCCCTCCCTGTCTCCTGCCCAGCCCCCAGCTTTTTATGCAGTTGGATGTAGGTTTGGATTTTCTTAGCATTTAATAATCACATTCAGTTCCAAAGCCTTTTGAACTTGAATCTGATGTAATAGAATTTTTAAATGTTTTACAGCTTGGTACCCACATGTTATTTTGTCTTCCGCCCTTTGCACACTGCAGACATTTGGTCTGCTTTTCAGATTTTATTATTTTCAAAGGACCTAAAGCCAAAATTGGCTATAATAAATCAGTTTGGGGGATTATGATTCTTTACTGGAGATTTCTATAAACTAGGCAAAATATTATCTTGTTTAAAGGAGCTGCACTTTACTAGAAAACCACATACTATTAAATACATATATTTCCAAGCATTTATATCTTGTTTATATGTGCATTCTTGCCTAGACATGTAGTTTGCCCTACTTTTATAGATGTGTAAAAGTAAGCTAGTAAAAATATTCACTGGACTAGAAAATTTCTAACCTATGTCAAAAGATCTTTTTTGATCTCACTTCTGAAAAATCAACAGACTGGAAGCCTCACCAGAAAGCCAGGCAGTGCAGACTTGAGGCACATCAAGAACCAGAGGCCTGAGAGCAGGAGTCTGCCTGAGGGGAGGGGGGCTGCAGACTGAGGCCGGCAGGAGATCTGGCCCCCCAGGCTGGGGGTCATATGGGGCCTCTCAGCTGCCCTGTCCCTTCCCTGGGTGGGCCCAGCCTTCTGTCCATGATTCCTAATTCATGACACACTTGGCCTTGGCACCCACACAGTATTTGATCTCAACATATTTTTGACACTGTAATACATCAAAAGTTCTGATTAGAAACCATGTTCCCAACATTGCCCATACATAAAGATGCTCCAGAAATAGTGGGACGAAAACAGCATCATTTATGTAACTTATTTCATCATGGTGTGTAGTCATCTGTCATAAAAGGAATTGCATTTTCCATAAAATACAAAAATAGCACAAATAGCTTGTGTCCAGGTGCTGTTAAGTTGGAGAATTTCTATCTGTAAAAATTCTTCCAAATCTGCCTGCAGGTGTTATAATAGACAGTATTCCCCCATAGAACCCAGCAGACAAAGAGCATCAGAGGTCAGGAGTCAGTTTCCTATTCCGTCAGTTACCCTTAGCTGAGCTCTGCCTCTCCGGGTGTAATTAAGCCTCTCCTGCAAGCTTTGTCTCCTCCACTTTGATTTCACAGTGTTGTTTTTCTGTGGAAATCTCAGTGGAAATAAATCCCAAATCTTACTTTAAAATCTCACCCAAAGGTGATGGACAATGGGATACCTTTTACTTATTATATCATACCAAAACGAAATAATCCTTTCTTCGAAGAGAGATTGCTATGACACAAAAAAGCTGAAAATTCAGTTCTCCTTTTATAGTAAATATTTCACACGTGGTTTTACTTAATCAGAATAATTTAAAAATTGGAATTAGAGTTTTAGAAGTGAGAAAATGGAGGGCTGGATTGTCTCATGGTGGCAGCTCTTCTGAATAAGATGTCAGTGTGGCTTCATTTTGAGAAACTAGGACAAGTGTGAGCTGGGGCTGTAACGGAGTGTCCTCTCACCCCCGCAGGGCGGCAGGGGAGCGCTATCGCAGGGAGATGCTAGCACACGGCGGGGGCAAGGAGCCCATGCTCATGGTGCAAGGTAAAACAAAACAAGGATTGGTAACTTCTCCATCATCCCCCCCCCCTTTTTTTAAAGGTTTTATGGGTTATATGTATGTTTTTAATTATTGAAGTATGGTTGACATACAATGTTGTATTAGTTTCGGGCGTACAGCTTAGTGGTTGGACAGGTCTGTACGTTACGCCGTGTCACCACCATAAGCGTAGCTACCATCTGTCACCAAACACTGTTATTACAATATTACTGACTATATTCCCGATGCGATGCTTTTCAGCTCTGAGACTTATTTATTTGATAGCTGGCAGTGGGTACCCTCCATCTGTTTTGCCCATCCTCTCACTGACCTCCTGTTTTATAGGTTTTATGTTTTAGTATTGATTGGTTCTTTGAGTTATGTTTTTGTATTATCTATGATGAGAGCTGTTCATATTCAAGTCTCTACATTTTTCCCTTTAGAGATGAGGCTTCCGCTGTGTACTTTGTTCTGAGCATCTATTTATTATATCCCAAACAACAATTTAATTTTTAGTTATTACCCTTTCTTCAGATGCATAAAACTTCAGGTTTTAACTTTTAAAATGTTGCTAACACTCTAATAGGAAGTTTGTAAATTTGTCATAAATTACCAGAAAATTTGCCTTTTAGGTTTTAACAGGTCTCAGTGCATTTCTTTAGCCTAAAGAACTCATTTATTTCTTTCTCCAAAAGTTTAGCTAGACCTTTGCTAGAAATCCCAAGGCAGTGGGCTGGACTTTTTACCCAATGAAAAATTAGAACCTAATTAAGTCTTCTCCTTCAGGTACCACAATGCTTGTTTTCCTATGTAATGTGGAGGGTTAACTTTTTCATTTTTAAGTATTTTCACTGAAAATTTAATTGTAAATGGAAGTGACCATCATGATTTTGCACAAAATGTTCTCAGAAATATTTTAAGGAAGATGTGAATATCCCTGGATATTCTCAATATATCAGCAGTAATATCTGCAGCTGACCCCTCTAACTAGCTGACAAAAATTGCTTTTAGGAAATAGATCTGGTGTTGGAGAAGTAGGATAGTAATGGGTCTGACATAAATGTTTCCTTGCCTACATCTGTTGCATCTAATACCTATGGCCCGTTCTCACAGAGCTCCTTCCCTCCAGCCGTTCCTTTACTCAGCATGCCCGCGCTGAGGGCTCCTAGGTGCCCAGCACTGTTGTGGCCCCGTGCTGTGCTGAGGACAGGAATGAAGGACACATGGACAAACATCCCTTTCTTGTGGAACTTATATTTCATCAACTTGGCCAGGAGTGTGTGCTCTTTCAGGCACAGTCTACCCAGCACCATAGTATGTTTAGAAAACAAATCAGCCGGCCCAGGGAGCCCACAGTTTCATGTAGCCTGGCCCAACTGAGAGGACAGAAGTCCCCCACAACAACACTTTGGTCTCCCGGCAGTACGCTGTGCCTCCGAGTTGTCCTCCTAAGATGCAGAAGGCCTGGCGGTGGTGCCTCAGTTTCTACTCGTACCTTAATGGCCCATCTTGAACTCTGCTACAGCCAGGGAAGGGTTTTACATGGTTTACACGCTTGATTAGTTTAATCTCCTAGCACCCTATGAGGTAGGAAGGATCACTATTCCCATTTTCCAGATGCTGCAACAGGTTAGGTCCTTGACTCATGTTACAGGCAGTAGGTAAATCAGTCAGGATTTGAACGTGTGACTTCTGGCCGCAGAGACTGTGCTTTTCAGCAGTCTGTGCTGTTTCATGTGTTTGCAGAACAGGACACTGGGGTAAGAATCTCTTATGGACCCACGTAAAAGGAAAATTCCTCAGCTCATAATAATAAACCACTGAGAGTGCACATCGTGTGTTTCTCAGCTGGTAGTTTCTGGTCCCTCACAGAAAGCCCACTGTGAGTCAAGAAGGGGTACTTCACTTTGCTTCCTCCTGTAGGTTTTCTGTTACGTATACTCTCCCAGTAGCCATGCTTAGCTTTTCCTCTTTGAGACCAGGATCTAAACACTGTCTGCACATAAATATTAGCTTACATATGGCTCCCTCAAAAGAAAAAAAAAATTAAATCCTTTTCTATGTTTGTCCTTTGGCTGGTGTATTTTTCTACTCACTTCCAAGAATGTTGTAACAAACCTCTTTAAAAATTCTGTTCTTTATATGTAAACATCATTGTGTTAAGAAACTTAATATTTTCCACACTGAAATTCGCACACTTGGGAGAGAAAAACAAGACTGTGGTTCAAACCAGAGATGATAAAGCATTCAGATTCCAGTTAACACCAACAATAGAATGGTTCTACTTTTAAACTTTAATATTTTTCTTAATGTTGTTCTGTCAGATTTCATTAATTCACATGATTTGTTACATGTCAGAGATGAATGGGGGACGTGCAGAGAAGTTTATGACTGTTGTCACTTTATAGGGCTGGATTTGTAAGACAAGACCAGCAGGGCTTCTCATTTTCTCGTAGGCAGCCAGCCTGTACCCCCAAATAGGAATGTCTTAGGGGATGGCTCAGAGCCAAACACTGGGGTATCCTGAAGAGTAGTAATTGGTAAAATTACTGAGCGTTGTGATATAAAAACTTAAGCAATTTAGTAGGTGTTATTCTTGTATGAAAATGTAATTTTTTATAGGTGTTTATATATGTTACTTAGGTGCTTACTAGGTAAATGCAAAGAGTTATAGAGTTATATTAAGTAGCAAAAGGTAAAGAAAGAACACCTCCCTTCAAACTATTTGCCTCCCTGACCAAACGACAACTTTATTAATCTCCTATTAAGACTTAACGTTTCAAATGAACTCCAGGCCATTCCTTAGAGTCAGAATACCTCTGCCTTGTACTCATGCTCTTTGAATGATACATATTCAAAGAAATCAAATACACCATGCTTTTGGTCTTTGAATAATAAAGACAACACAGGTGACCTGTGTTTAGAATGAGTTGTCATTAGCTCTGAGTCCTTTGATCTTTTCTGGTCCTGCCAACAGATGAGCCTCCTTGTGGGCAGAACCTGGTCTGAGGGACGTGCCGGAGAACACGGCATTCCTCTTTCTTTTCTCCCACTGTCTGTTCCATGTTCCTCAGTTAAAGTTTCCTGCCACACAGCCCCGTCTGTGTTCTGACTCTGGATCTGCACCAAGGAGGCCCTAGAGGGCAATCCAAGCCACAGTTAAAGTCTGTGTCTTTGCCCTCAACACTCTAACACCATTTGAAAATGCAGTGGTTACATAGTCGTCCAAACAGCATTCCCCTCCTGGGAGAAGAAGACAGGTTGCATGGTACAGCCACCCAGTAGTAGCTCGGCTACTTCCTGAGAAAGTCCCTCACCGTCCCTCGGGGAGAGAAGGTGTGATTGGATGTCACGTTCCTTCTAACGTGCTTGTCCTCAGCTCCTTTCTGGGTCCACATGGGGGGAAAGGGGGCACGTGGGTGGCACCCAAGTGATGGAACAGATGCAGTAGAAGGAGCGTTACAGATGGAAGTTCGGTCCTTATCTGCTTTTAAACACATTCATGGCCCATGTATGGAAAGATACAGGTTACAAGCACAATATTCACTTACCCCCTGCTCAGCAGTTTGGCAATACTTGACCAAAACCAGCTTTCTTCATTGCCAAGAATTCTGGGGTGAGGTTGAACTCTTTGTATTCCATTGCCCTCGTGGAGATTTTCTGTTCTTTGTTTCATATGCCTCCCGCCAGGGTTTTTTAGTTTATATTAAGTATCACATTTCTGAGTCATAAAAGAACTTAAAGTTTTGCTTAAAAGAAACAATGATGTTATGGTATTTTCATTCATTTTGCTATTTTTAAAAGTCTATACTAGGATACTTTTAAGTGTGCCGTGGTGGACATGATCCAAAGTCCGGCTTCTATTACAATTTTCAGAAAATGTATGGTTTTCTAGAAGACAAACATGCAGTAAGGTTTGTGAGTAGCAAGGGAGTAATATTTGCACCCACTGGGAAGCAGAGTTGTTTCTTACAACACCAAATACAAGAGTGGAATGATGTGACTATTGGCGAAAGAGGTTAGATGATTTCAGCAGTTTGTGAATGACAGATGACTTACTCACACAGGTCTTTCTTTGTAAACTATCTTCTTGTGTTGTAGGTCCTCTCAGAGTTTGGGTAAATGGCCCTTGTTGGGTTTTTAGGTTCAGATTTATCTTTTAGATAATCAGAACAAAACTAACATTTTGAGAAACTACTCCATGCCAGGGGCCTTCTGCTATGCTACCTAATTTAGTCCCCCGTACCTAGGCCATATGGTCCCCATTTTCATGGGTAATGAAACTTAGTCAGTGTTCATTCTCTTTCTTTGCTGCCTCTCCTCCTGACTCCCATGTCTTCCTCAGCTGATCTCTCAGTTCTATCTTGAGATCGAGCTGGTCTTTAGAACGTGGGAGATGTCAGAGACATGAGCCTTCAGGCCTTCGTGAGCCCCCAAAGCCTGCGGTTTGTTGTTTTTAATGTCACTTCCTAACTAGTGACATCAGAGAGGCCTGCCTGACATCCACTGATCAGCAATAAAACTTTCCTTAATCTGTTTTTGTAGGAGCTCCTTTAGACTTTTGTGGTAAAGCTATCAACTTAGTTTATAATCATTTTTAGTCATGGTGGTTCCAAGAGAAAGATTCTCACCACAGCCAAACAAGCTTGATGCCCAGTGAAGTTTCATGTTTCTGCCTCTGGTTATAGCATTCCTTGTGCTCTACCCTTCAACCTTTGCACAAAGAATTTTATGGGGGAAAGGAAAGGTTAAAGTCCATGACTTTCACATTCCAGGAGGTTGTTTCCAACTCTAAATAACTTCATTTCTGTGTTTGTTTCCAGAAAAGACACTCTCAGCTTCATTTTTATGTCTCTGAGGCCAAAAGCAGTATGCAAGTAGAAATACAAAGTATCAACTTGACTGAGTTTTTAAAAAGCCCAAACATCAGATAAGACTAAAAGAAATAGTATAGATGAGTTCATTCTCAGTGGAACTCCCTTCAGTTTGTTTTTCTGTGTTGCCGAACTGACTCACGAAACCAAAGTCTAGAAGCCCACAGGGCCTTACCTTAAGCTGATTAAAATCATAATACCTTACATTTCTGTAGAGCTTTATGGTTTTCAAAACACGTTCATTTTTGCTATAATTATCCTGTATCATCTGGTCTAACTTATTACATGTTATTTTTCTCCAAGAAATAAACCAGAGGATCATGGTTTATATTCCAAGAGATCATCCCTGTTGAACCTCAGGGAGATTAATATCAACAGTGATAACTACCTTTTTTTTCTTTCTTTCTTTCTTTCTTTCTTTCTTTCTTTCTTTCTTTCTTTTTTTTTTTTTAATAACTACTGTTTTCTTTAAAAACCTTCTGGGTCCTGGTAGCAGTGAGCGCACCTAGCACTCGGCTCTTGCTTTCACACCATTCGCCATTAAAAAGAACCAGAGCTCTTTGGATGGTTGGTTCTAGGGCTGAGTGTAACAGTGTGAGCCAGGAGCACCTGGAAATAAACACACGTGAGGATGGGTGTGTATGTGGACAAACGCCCACTAAAAGAGTTCCCAGTGGCCAAAGCCATAACAATTTGCACAACCAAATAAGGCAGTTATTGGAATACAGCACAAAGTATAAAATTTATGTCTGTGAGTCTATACTGATATAAATAATTGAACAAATAAATAAATAGGGAAATAAATCAATCCCCTATGCAGAATAATTTCAAATAATTTGTATTAGTAGTCCTCCGTCAAGGAAGTGGAGCATGACTCCTCACCTCTTAAGTGTGGGCTGTACAGAGTGACTTCCTTCCAAAGGAATCCAGTACGGAGGGGGTGGGGAACAGTTACAGTAATTTTTGTAGAGGAGAAGCTGAGAAATACTTCCTCAGTCGGGTGTTCAAGGTCGGCCTCAGCTGTGAAGCCATGGTGGTAGGATATACCCATGATAGGACATGCTGAAAAGGGGACGTCACCTCTGTGGTCTTCCTTCCCAAACCCATAACCCAAACTGAGGGACATAGTGCAAAGTACCTGGACAGTACACCTCAAAACTGTCAAGTTCAGGGAATCGAAGAAATGTTCAAGGTCCAGAGGAACCTAAGGAAGTGTGACAGACAGCTACATGCTGAGTCGTGTCCTGGATGGGACCTTAGAGCTGAACAAGGACGTTAGATAAAAACTAAGGAAATGTGAATAAAGTATGACTTTAATTATCAGTAATATTGGTTACTGTTGTGACAAATTGGTTAACCAATGAATACTGGTTAACTAGTTGTGACATGTGTGCCCAACCAAGGAAAGCTATTAACACCAGAGGAGATGGATGGACTGACGGAGTGTGCTGCATGGGAACTCTCTGTCCTCACTGTTCTTCAGTAAATATAAAGCTATCTTTTAAATTGTCAGTATAAAAACAAAAAAAGCATCTCTGGTAAGATTTTTGGTAATGACACTGCCATCTGTGGTTTGCCTCCTTCCCCCAGCCCCCAACTCCGTTTGCCACATTTCCACGCATTTATTCTGAGGGCTATGAGAACGCACGGAGAGTATTTCCAAGGCAGGTAGTGACAAGATCAGATTTATGGTTTACAGTATCCACTGCTTGCTGAGGAGGGACTGTGGTAAGCCTGGTTTGAATAGGCTCCTTGTTGCTCCTTGCAGTAATCCTGGTGAGAGATGAGGGCGACCAGCCCAGGAGAGTAGGTAGTTGGGATGAAAAGAGGTTTTCTGATCGAAGACTGTTTATGAAGGAAGAGCAGCTGGGCTTGGAATTGATTCTGCGTGGAAGTGAGTAAGCGGGAGGGACGTCGAAGATGACTCCCCAGTCCCTCCTTTTGCAGTGGGAGAGGTGGTCATGCTCTTGAGTGCCGTGGGGACCCACCGATCAGAGCCGTGGAGCAGTGGCTGACTAAAGTGTGGTGTATTAGGAAGGGTATGAGAGAAACCTAGAACCAACAAGTGGGTTCATTGCCCTAAAAGAGTTCAGCCCCCATGTGGAATTCAGCTCAAGAAGCTCCCGAGTCAAGGGGTTTCGATTCCAGAGTTACTGAAGGGACCTGGTACTAGTACCAGGTTACTGGTACTGATACTGGTACTGATTAGCTTCTGGAAGCCCTTCTTTCCAGATAGTTGGAATGATGGGAAACCCACTTTGTCACAAGGCAGATTCGTTCCACTTTGAGATAGCTCTCATTGACAGGATGACATGAGTATTAAAATGGACTCAAAATATCCTGTCTTCTTGAAAAGATTGAGGTCTTGTTGACACAGTGTCTTTAGGTAATGACAATTGATACTTTTACTTATTTATTTTTTTAATAACCTGATTACTAACCTAATAGGCCAAATGGGCTTTACTGTTGGTATTATTTGTACAGTACGATCATGACAGCAGGCAAGGAGCAGGAAGTCTTGTCTGTCGGCAGAAGTACAGCTGATGTTTAAAAGTAAGAAAGCTACATAAACTGTCATTGTTCAACACCAGCTTGATTGATTTTCCCAATCGTCATAAAGCATATGCAGTGACTTCAAGAGAAAAGGCAATTTCCACTGGTTAATGGCACGACACTTTGGTTGTAGTTATTTCTTGTGGTTTTAAAACATGAGGTTAACGTTTAATCGAGTCATCTGGTTAATCCCTGAATCTTGCCACGTACGGCCAAAGCTGGCAGGCCTAACCCCGTATGAGAATAATAAATGCACGCAGGCTTTAGATGGTTATTCCTGAGTTTGTCCGCTTTTTGAAAGTGCCGCTTTGCTTCTTATTTTTCTAATTAAGTGGGATTTTCAAGGGCGAGATAAGCACAGGACAGCTTCTGCCTGACTTAGCCGACGTCTGTGCCCCCGGGCGTGGAGGGGCTCCGTGTAAATAAATACCAGGACTTGCTCACAGACGTGCTCTGTGGCATATGAGGGCCCACCTTGCAGGGTATTTTACATTTGTGACTTGTGAGGCAGCCCCTCAATTATTTTAAATATTAAAAGATAAGATGACTTAAAACTACTAGCCTGCCAAGCAGAACTGCGCTGTTCGAGGTAAATCAGATGACTTTGGTTGGGTTGCTCAGATGTTAAGAAATATAGATCATCTTTATTTCCATCTTGTTGTCAGGCCTTCCCTGGTAACTCTCGCTCCCTACTCTGCTTTGTTTTGTTTTTTTCCTAGCACATATTTACTTCCTGACATAATGGAAGCTGTATTGTTTCACTTATTGGCCTGTGGTCTGTGCTCTCCAAGAAATTGTAAGCTCCGGGACAGGAGGAGCACTGTTCTGTGCACCGCCTTGTGCCCAGTGCCTGCAACAGGCGGTCAGTAAACATATGTTAAATGAACGAATACGTAAATATGAAATACACTTAAAAGGTGAAATATTTCTTGTGCCATAAAAAACTGGTGCTTATTGGAAGAGGTTTTTATTCCCCTGTCTGAGAAGTTTTCTATCACATCAATACATCGAAGGGTTTTGTGGGCCCAAATATTTTTGCAAAGCTCTTTTCTAATGTAAAAGAAAAAATATATACAGTGAACGTGTTCTGCTTGTCACCTGCTTGTTCCGTGTCTCCCCTCTTCTCTGATGTCGTGGCATTATGTCCGGTCCTCCTGCCTCTCGTTCTAGCTTCCCCACCGCACCCACACTGGGACCCCAGCTTCTCTGGCCTCCATCAGTGTCTGATCAAAGAGGCTTTATCAGCAGGTAGAAGGGAGCCATGGCTTATAAGTGAACACTGTGCATTTCGCTACCCAACATATTTTGTGTTCTTGGTGGAGCTTTTCCTCTAAACAACACCTGTATTTACTACACTGTACATAACCAGAGTTCTACAAGGTAGAATAAAATGGATCATTCCTTGTGTTTCAGAATTCCTATAACGCAAGGCCATGTCAGTGTGGTGAATGAATAGTTACTTAAGAAACAGGCGTTAAAGTGGAAAATGCTGTCCCTGCTGTGGGAGGTCAGAGATCTGTTCTGCAACTTGATTCATGGCAATAAGTAGTGGGCTTTGTGTAAAGGAGGTGAGTCAACTCTTGGGGCTTCATTAAAGTAGGATCAACTCTAAGTAAAACTCTCCCTGGGATCAGGTGGTCCCTGAGGCCTTGGCCTTCGACACCACCTCCCTCTGACGTCTCTTCCTCCTGCCAGCCACCTTGCGTGTGTTGGCTTCTGGGACCATTTGCTTTTAGCCACACCGCCTTTGCCCGAGACTGAAGGAGATGTCCTGAATTCTGACTTTTGTTCAGACATAACACCTTAATATCCTTAGGTTAGGGACTGGTAAATAATGTGATGGAATAAAAAAGGCATTGTTAGCTGTTGATGATGTTAATTCATTTAAGCTTAGTGTATGTTTATTGAATGCTACTAACCAGGCATTTCAGGGACACAGAAATAAAGAGGAATAATGTAGAGCTCCCACAGTTATGTGAGGGGTATAGCGTCCAGTCACATTTACAAAAGAGAGCCCCCTCTGGGAGGTAGAATTGCAGAAAGGTACCCACTTGGTGGCTTGCAGCCTCCACTGGAACACTGGCCGGGGGCCTGCAGGGTTCCTGGGTTTCAGCCACTCCTGCCCCCCAGCCAGCCACCTGCGTCCTGGGCACTGACAAGCAGGTGAGGCAGCCTGGAGGGGGGTGTGATGACAGTATGGACCTAAGTAAATATGACAGGATGTTGACCCTCCAGAAAGCTCTCTACGTACCTGTTATGTTAACGGGCACCACATCTGGGAATCTGCAGCCTGATTTCCCCGGATGCTCTAACCAAAACATACCCAGTCTAATCCCAGGGACAAGTACTACTCGGTAATGATCAGAGACACCCGTCCTTGGAAGAGCCACTCAGAGGCTCTTTGCTTCTAAAATACAAGGTCAGTATTTCAATGATACAGATAAACAAAAGAGAAAAGATGTGGGTCTTATAAGTGGTATGCCTTTATGGAAAGAGTGGCAGTTTTTTTGTTCTTGTTTGTTTTTGTTTTTGTTATAACTTCTAAATAAATAACCTTTGGAAGATTGGGAATAAATAATTCCTGTGCTCAAACACATCAAACAGATAACTGCATATTGATCGTACTAGACACAGATGTGCTTTTGTATAATTTTTACAGTGTAGGGTGATAGAAACTACATGGCATATTGATTTCTTTACACCAGTAAAAGGAAGTCAGCCTTTATCAGGAAATGACAGATTTTTTCTTCTGTAAAACTTAATCCAGAAACATCTACTGTCCTTGGATTTTTTTTCTATTTCATTGTCAGTGTTCCACTGACTAAATTCAACAACATAATTTTTGCTAGTAAAGAGGAAGAAAAGCCTGTGGAGAAGTAACTTTTAAATGGAATTTTAACTTTTTTTTTTTTTTTTTTTTTAGAATTTTCACTTTTAACCTGTCAGTATGTACTCCGTGTGTGTGTGTATGTATACACATACATATACCTAGATGGCACTTTTCATTTCAGTACAATGCCTTGCTTGCGAGTAAGTATTGCTTATCAAACAACTGGCTGGAAGGGGAGGGTCGAGAACCCCTTTAGACAAAAGGCCATGGCACTGCGTGTTCACCAGTGCTCAGAGTAGAGCACTCTTATTAAACCCTGGGTGTCACAAGTTCCTGCCCAAATGATTTCAGATAGTGTGCAGGAAGGAGATTCGTTATGCAGAAAAGGTCAAGAGACAATGACATAATGGAAGTCACAACGGAAGTGTTTTAGATGCGGGGGCTCCTGGGTGGCTCAGCCGGTTAAGCCTCTACCTTCTGCTCAGGTCATGATCCCAGGGTCCTGGGATGGAGCCCAGCATCGGGCTCTCTGCTCAGCGGGGAGCCTGCTTCTCCCTCTACCCCACCCCCTGCTTGTGCACACACCTGCGCATTCTCTCTCTCTCTCTCTGTGTCAAATAAATAAATAAAATCTTTCAAAGAAAAAGTATGTTAGATGTAGACACAGACAGTATCTGTAAGGCACATTGCAACATTAATGTGCAATGTGGCGTTGTCTCCACTTCACACGCAGGGGAAGTAAAGCCTGGAGAAACTGAGTAACTTTGTGTGCCAAGCTTTTAAATGGCCTTGTCAGGATTTGACCCAGGTCATCATAACTTCAAAGCCCTTGGGGTGCCCACTGCCTCTGCCAGCTCACAACATTCCTCCCCTGCCCTCTTGGAGCTGTGGGCTCTTGATACAGTTTTTTGTGGCTGTTTACTTTCCGTGAGAGTTGCCCACTTTGGTCATCTTCTCTGAATCCCAGGAAGCTGTCATTTTCTACTTGCCGTGTAAATGTCATGGAGCCCTCTCCATTTGTGTAGTCATCTGAGATAATGTCTCGGAGTTTGGCTTTATTTGAGATGTGAGAGCCTTTTTGTTCCCAAGTAAATAACTTGTAGGGGACTCATTCCAAGAAGGACACCAGCAATTCCATTTTCAGATTCTATCTACTGTAACTACGTTCTAAAGGAACACAGATAATATTCTTCCATCGATTGCTTAATAGAAATGTTATAAAACCTTCTTTAGAGATTGTCATTATAGATGGTGTTCTTAACATGCGGTTACAAATGTATGCTATTGGTAGGGGGCTAAAAACAGGTTAGAAAAGCAGATGGTGTTTCCCCAAAGCTCTTGATCTGGATTCTTAGCTTGATACCCAGAGGCACCAAGCTTCAAGTGCGGAGCAAATTAGAAGTCCTAAGTTTCCTGGGCAAGACTGGGTGCTGAGGGACACTGGTGCATTTCCATCTAGGGAGCATACCAATAAAAGGCAAAATAATAATAGTAGTTGCAGAGGTTTAGAGCAGATTTTAGTGGAACAGTTGAAACTGGCATTTGCTAACCAACTCTTTTTTTTTTTTAATTTTTTTTTAACTTATTTATTTGTTAGAGAGAGAGTGAGTGAGCACAGGCAGACAGAGTGGTAGGCAGAGGCAGAGGGAGAAGCAGGCTCCCCGCCGAGCAAGGAGCCCGATATGGGACTCGATCCCAGGACGCTGGGATCATGACCTGAGCCGAAGGCAGCTGCTTAACCAACTGAGCCACCCAGGCGTCCCATGCTAACCAACTCTTGTTTGAAATGTTGCCAGAGAGCATAGAGACAGGAAAATGTCTCTTGATTTAACTGGATCGTTTCTTGAAAGATCACTTTACAAGATATCTTCCAATGTTTATTTGAGGCTTTTCAACTATCTATAAGAGAAACTTTTTCCTTTTAACTATTATGTAACATTACTAATAACGAAACTAGACCAAGGAACGATCAAGCCAAAACCTAATTTTCTTTTGCTTAATAGTTCATCTTGACATTAAGATTTTTTTAATAGAATAATCCCTTCTTAATCTCAGAGTGTTCACCTCTCAAATATTTGAATAACATTATCGAGTTCTTTTTCTACCTCATCACAGAAGGTAGAGGATGTGAGGTAACACGTGTGTTGTTTTTAATCTTTCTCCTTACAGAATTAAAGGTGTGTTTAGTTTGATTGAGCCATAGGGTCAGGAGGACGGCTAAACTCCACTTACGTTTTTCCCTTCAAGCAGTTTAAAGGAAACAGCTTTAAAAAATTCTCGAAATCTTAAATCACACCCTCTAAATAATTGGAATTCTGGTCCCTCGTTCCCCGCTGTCTTCTGTGCAGTACAATGCTTTTTTCACTTTAGCATAGGAATTTTGTGAAAACACCACAGTAGCCTTGCATACTGATTTTCCTGAGATAACTAGTACTTTATTTTGGCTATTAAGCAGTTATGACTAGTTTCTACTGCTTTTATATTCCTGGAGCTGAGTGGCGGGGCACGAGTAACCACAACAACAAGACGCATGAGAGCAGTGACAGTAACTACTTCTAGAAACACCCACGCAGTGTGTTTGTTGTCCCAGGTGCTGTGCTGAGCTCGCCGCTTTGACAGCTCTGCAGGGTCCTGCGGCTCTCACATCCTTTACTGCCCAGGGTCACACCAGAGCATGACTCACGTTTAGGGTGCTCTGGTTATCTCTTAAACTTTTCAGCTCATACCAGGAAGCTTTGGCTTTAGAAATGGTTGTGCTCATCTTCCGTGTATTTTCCCGCTTGTTCTTTTACAATGTTTGGCACCTGAATTGCTTGTTACGAATACACCGATGCTCAAGGAAGATACTGTTGGGTTCCCAGAGCAAGCTGTCCCGGGGACGGATGTTGGCGTATGCTAACTAGCGTTGATAAGGTGTCAGCTGACTTACATGTATGAAGTGGTTCTGCAGCAAAACCAGATTTATTGAATGAGAGCTCGTGCAAGCCCAGCAAGGTGGGGTGCTTTACAACACACTCATTGGCAGCAACCTTCTTTTCTTGCATGGCATAGCAGGAACAAATGAAGAAAGCATGTCATGGAACCAGACTTAGAATTTAGTGGCTCCAGGATTATGACATAGTTTCAGTAATAGAGGTAAATGGCAACGGGGAATAATAGCCAAGTCAATAGAATCCCTAATCTTTGGCTTGTTTGGATATTTACTCAACGTGGCCTCTGAAATAGCTGAGAGCTTTTTGGAAGAAAGAGATGGAAGAGAAGGGAGCACCTGTGTTCTCAAGGCTCAGACCTCCCTTTTGTAAAAGCACTGATTTTTGAAGAGGGTGTGTCCGTGTTTAATATGTGGGTGTGTTTGTTTAAAGAAGACATGGAGCTTCAAAAGGCAAAATGTTTTGTAACCCAGAAGTGTAATTCTAAATGGAATTATACATCTGACGATGAAGTTAAAATAAAACCAATTTGTAAACAGGTCACTTATGTGGGGCTCAACTGGCTGGATCAGCTTCTGTCCTGCAGGGAGCTCAGATGCTCAACCCAGTTGGTAGCCCCAGAGACAGAACCTGCTATCTGACCAGAGACAGAGAGTAACCCAGCCTAGGGGGCAGTCGGGGTTTTTTCAGTTCAAAGGAAGAAAGGAATTTCACTTTCTGGCTGATACTCCGGTTTTCCCAGGAACTGATCGTAGATAGTGGGAATCCACCTTTAGAAAAAGGTGTGGGTAAACCACAGCCTTGTAGCAGAGAAAAACTTCAAAGTGGAGAAGGTGAGCAATACAGTTGCCCTAGGCTTGGGAGAGACAAATCTGGAATGAGAGTTCTGATCTCGTAAAATTCACTTTAGACTTTTCAAGCTGCCAGGCCAGCCTTTGTACTGTAATTCTTCACCGGGCTGAGCTGCGTTTGGCACATATAATTATTTCAGTGCACAAAAAAAATAGCTATTTACTCTTATGATGGGATTTGAGAGCTGGAAATGGTGTTGGGAATATACAGACGTGCCTTTTCACTCATTCTTAGATCTGGAGAGAGAATCTGCCCTTTGGCATATCCCCCATTAACCTGGAGGTTAGCAGAGCTAGCTGACCATCTGGGCAAAGCAAAGGCTCTATCTTGGTTCTTTGGGACCTCTTCCTCATTGTTTTTTATAATTATGGTGAAGTATCTATGACATAAAATGTACCATCTCAACCATTCTTAAATATGTGTTTCGTGGCCTTCACAATTCACAAGTATTCACAGTTCTGGGTAACCATCACCACTGTCCACTTCCAGAACTTTCCCATCATCCCAGTGATCTCTTCTTGATAAACCTTTTCTCACGGCTACTAATAAGGGAGAAAAATAGATTGATTTTAGTTGCATCTTTTGTTTTCTTCTTTTATTTATTTTTTTATTATGTTCAGTTAGCCACTATATAGTACAGCATTAGTTTCTGATGTAGCATTCAGTGATGCATTCGTTACGTATAACACCCAGTGCTCATCACAACATGTGCCCTCCTCATTCCCCATCACCCTGCTAAAAAGCAGATGGCAAAAAGTAGAAAAAAGTAAAGCAAACAGTGATTCATTAGCTGGATAATTAGCTTATGATTGTGCGTTCGATGATCATATCCTGAAGACTTACCCGTAGACCAATGTTTTGGAATTCGATTTGTGCAAATAAATAAATAAGTAAATAAACAACCTTATCCTTTAACTCACTGAACTGGGAAGTAGGTTTTCATAAGCCTTTGGATCTGATGTTACTGCTATCAGTTATGGAACATTTTCTGTCTTAAATGTGCTATCTTTGTTAATTCTTACAGCAGTCTAGCAAAGTGGATTACACTATGCCAATTTTATGATCTTCAAACATTATATTACACTCTAACACTTTACTTTCATTCGGATTGCTCTTAGCAGAAGTGAGGTATAGGAAGTGAAGTAATTGGCTAAGGTCTCTTAGGCAGTTGGTTATCTCAGGTAATCACTTACCAAACCCTTGCTCTAACCATCAGTACCATATAGTACTTTGTTTAGAGGCATCTCAAGTTCTGTTTAGAAAAGGAAGAATTTACCTTTCCTCTCCATTCCCCCTTGGCACCCCTTCAAAGGAAAACTTTTGTGTAGTCAGAAAAGGAGAATTACACAGAAATTTAAGTTCTAAAATGCTATGCCAAACCAGATAATGTTCCATTCAGCCTAAAACCCTAACCTGCACATTGCCCCCATCTCGAACCACATGGTAGTGACTGTGGCTGGTTTTGGTGGAGCAGGCTCTGGTCCCAGTAGGGGGTCCCCAGGACATTTCTTTTTGGGAGTCTACAGCTTTTCTTGGTCCACCAGTCTGACCCCCTAAACAAATGACACCTGTAGGTCCTAATTACACACTTGACTGATAGAATTTAAACCAAGTACCAGTGTCTGGAAATGTACGATTATGTTTGGCTTTTAGTGTTGGATTTAACAGAACTGCTGAGATATTTGTCCGTGGCCATTTTGGGTTCTGAACACCAGCCAGTCCCATAGTTAGCAGGCCTGTATCCACCTGGGACCCAAATATGCAACACCCAGGCCTCAGCTCTCCTGGACAGTTCTGGATACACATCCAATACACGAGCTTTCATTGTACCTTTGAAACCCACAAATGTAAGGGTGATTTTTTTCCCCCTTGATTCTTCAAGGAAAGAACCAGCTTCAGGAGGACTGAAAAACTACTGAGACAAGCCCACCCCGCTTCTTAGCAGACCTCCCATCACACTCCTACCACATCTGGCCGAGATGGTGAGGCAGAGGAATAAGTTGGGTTTCCTCTTTGTCCAGGAAAAGACCCTCCTTTCTTCCCCAATGAACTTGGAGAGAGGAAATCTGACATAAAGCTTGCTGTCTATCACTCAGATTTTATGAATCCGAAGAAAGACAGAGTCATTTAAATGGAAAAAAAAATTACCTGTTTAAGCTCTGGGTCTAGAAACTTGATCCTTAATCAAACAAAAAAATATCAGTGTCCCCAGGCATCACTAAATCCCTTTTAATAACTTGTGAACTGATCTTTTTTTAATCAACGGAGAATCTTCTTGGGAAAAAAAAAAAAAAAACAGAACCAAGTCAGGCTTACCAAAGTAGAATGTTTTGGAACAATATGGAGGTGGCCACAGAATCAAAGGGAGAATCAAAGGGAGAAGTCCCAGCAGGGCCCAAGAGCAGTTTCCCATGTCTTGGGAGAAGGAATGGATAGAGTCTTCAGGATGTTGGTGCCATGTTGGGCCCCTAACTCAATCACTCTCTCCTTTGCAGCAATTCTGTACCTTATATACACCTTTCTTCTACATTAACATTATGTATTTCCATGGTTTTCTCCCCAAATAATGGACTGGTCAAGAACAGAAATAATGTCCTGCTCATATGTATGCCTAGTGTCTTCAGCACACAGTGTTTGGCACACAGGTACTCAGAACATTAAATTTTTGTAAATGTTTGAGCAGACTTTCTGTCTTTTTTTTTTTAATTTTTTTAAAAAGATCTTTATTTGAGAGCAAGAGCACGCATGTACAAGCAGAAGGGAGGGGCAGAGGCAGAGGGAGAAGCAGGCTCCCCACTGAGCAAGGAGCCCAACGAGGGGCTCGATCCCAGGACCCTGAGATTGTGACGTGAGCCAAAGGCAGACACTTAACCCACTGAGCCATCCAGTTGCCCAGACTTTCCATCTTAAATGGAGTAGGGCATGGCTACAGTTCTGCTCACTGCCATGGTGCATGGAGCTCGGCAGCTGGTGGGTGGGGTAGGGGGTGGGGTTGGGGAGGGCATCCTTTCTGAACCTCTTAAAGGAGGGAGCTTGCCAAGTCTGTGGGGAGTCAACCTCAGCAACGTCCAGCGCTCCTCCATATGAACCACCCTACGATGACTCCCATTTTCCCAGAATTCATGACATTCTTGCTGACCACCGGCTCCTGTAGTGACTTCCTGGTCTTTTTCCTGGAGAAAGAGCCCCAGCTGGGCCCTCTGAGCTCCTAGCGACTGAGGTCTGATTACAGTTCTCAAGCTCAGAACAGTCAGAATTGCTACACGAAAGAAGCCTCTGAGATGTGTTCCGAGCCATCCTCACAAGAGCGTCAACAATCGATAAACACAAAGCCCTGTTTCCCAGGGAGTTGCTCGTAAGCAAAATACACTCTGCTTCCTTTTCCACAATAAAAACCCTGCCACCAGCCCCTGAAGCATACCTCCCGTCTGGGAGACCGACCTCTCGCGCAAGGCCAGTCACGGTGTCGCGCTCCTCCCACAGCTCTGTGCCTTATGGCAGCTTCCCTCCTGGCCTCCTCCACCGCCCAGAGATTTTCAGACTATTTTCATGCCAAATCCACTTGATCCTTTTAGGTGCTTTTCCAGCCAGCTGTGGCCTCTCTCTTGAGGCTTGGTAATCATAACTTTGAGCAGCGTCCCAAACAAATCCTGCTTTTGTTTCCTAAGATTGTTTCCCATTTCACTTGAGAAACAAATATTTTTTAGTTTAGTTACATAGACAACTCATACATCTTTCTTGCCCCATACTTTTCAAGTTATGGTTGCCCGTGGAGAGAAACCCGATCTCATTTTCCACTTCAGTCAGTTTCCACATGTCCATCTGGGCTGTGGTTCTCACACTTCATCAGGGTCCCTGACTGCCGAGCCCACTCCCAGTTCCTGATTCCTTAGGCCTGGGGGTCCAGACCCAACATTTGTATTTCTTTTTTTTTTTTTTTTAAGATTTTATTTATTTAGTTGACAGAGGGAGATCACAAGTAGGCAGAGAAGCAGGCAGAGAGAGAGAGAGGAGGAAGCGGGCTCCCCGCTGAGCAGAGAGCCCGATGTGGGGCTCGATCCCAGGACCCTGGGATCATGACCTGAGCCGAAAGCAGAGGCTTTAACCCACTGAGCCACCCAGGCGTCCCCAACATTTGTATTTCTGGCAGGTTCCCAGGTGATACCCGTGATGTTCATCAGAGAACTGCACTCTTAGAACATATATTTCTATAAAACAGATTCTTGGTCATTTTTATATACAGTATATATACTGTATCTTCCTAATACATAATTAGGTCATCTTTTTGCCTACCTTCAATTGACTTTTGGCACTCTGGTCCACAGTGAGGGAGGGAGGGAGGGAAAGAAAAAAACCCTTACAGAGATTTTATTTCTAGTTACTTCACCCTTTTTTGTTTTCACTAAACTTTGGTCACACTCAGCCACAGTTTTCTTGGCTTGGGCATCCTTGTTTGGTGTTCAGCAATATAGGAAATGGACCCAAAAAGGAGATGTAATGATTCTACTTCTCTTCCGAGGCTCAAAATAATCCTAATGTTTTGGGGTTGCCCAGGTGGCTCAGTCAGTTAAGCGTCTGCCTTCGGCTCCGGTCATACTCCCAGGGTCCTGGGATCAAGGCCCGCATCGGACTCGCTGCTCCGTGGGAAGCCTCCTTCTCCCTCTTTCACTCCCCCTGCTTGTGTTCCCTCTCTCGCTGTGTCTCTCTCTGTCAAATAAATAAATAAAATTTAAAAAAAATTTTTAAATGTTTTTAAGTGCCTTAGCCATTTCCTGTAGTACTTGGTAAAAGGGGCCGGAACAGGAGTCCATCTCTGCCAGGTTGTCTCAGAGGCTTAATCACACCGCCAACCAGGTGTCCTGTCGTGTTCTCAACAAACTGTATTAGTTGCACATGCGGACAGGCACTCAAGAGGTTAAAGAGTCCCCGCCAAGAGTGCGTTGATATTTAAATGGTGGTCTGGTTAGATTATGGATTCCAGACCACAGACTAACAGGGCGTGAATGTGCAGCTTTGAACACATACACAACTCCTCCTGAAGCTGGCAAAATCCATTCTTGGTAAAAGCATAGAAATAGGCGTATTTGGGAGCCCCTCAAACGTGTAAGGGCTTCTGTTTGCAAGGGGTTACCACAGACACTTGGAGGCCACCCAGGAAACCTCCTTAGGTGTAGAACTCCCGCTACTTTTTTTCTGCCCGTATCATGCCTGCAGCTGCAGCGGCAGCCGAGCATGGCCAAGCCTCGTGCCCGGAGAGGAAGAGCCATTTTCCTGGTCCCAGCCTCTTCAGCAGAGCTCGCTCCCCGTGTTCTCTGTGCTCTCCATGCGTAGTTCAGTCCTTGTGACTGTGGGCGAAGTATCCTCAGTAGCACCAAAAACACCTGCTCAAAAAACAGGAAACATTTCGGCTCTGTCTTCAAGGCAGGAGGGGGGACAGTTAATAAGCTGGATCCTTATAGTCATGGGTGACATCAGGAAGCTATCAGACCCTCCCCCGCCCCCCCAGAATATCTCCACAAAGGTGGGTTTTGTCATATCCGGGATGCTGATGTTGAAAGATGCATCTTCTCAGAATGTGCTGTTTTGCAAAATTCCAGGACCTGAGGCAATATAATATATATCACAGTGTTCTGGGAATATGGGCTCTGGCACCAAGCCTTCTAGTGTTCAACAAAAACTAAGAGTTGTGTGACCAACCCCCACCTTCACTCTGTTTTCTTACTTGTGAAATAGGTTCCTCACAAGTGTGTTTTAGCACAGTGCCTGGCACACAGTGATTGCTCAGCAGGTAGCTGCCATTGCCACTTTTTCCCCCATAAATCCTTTCTAGACCAGCTGTCGGGGGTCAGGTCCTCCTGCTCAGTGTCTTTTTAGCTTTACTTTATTTCCAGCTCTGTGCCAATCGGGCAGTAGAAAGAAGAGCACGTAGCACGATTTGGAAACCCTTATTGCTTCAGGAGTCAGTCTTGGAAACCTTTTGATATCATAATTTATTTTAGTCAGGCCCAGCATAATTGCCCTCGTACTTGAAGGTTATGAAACATGCCAGTTTGAGCAGAGCAGTGGAGATGAAAGTGTTCTGGCTTGTACCAACTTTTATTAGCCCATTTGCCTCTCAGGTAAAATGAGGAGAAAAATAAATTAAATCATCATTCTTCAACTACTCATTGTGTATTCTCTCTTCCTCTAGGACAAGTAGATGAAGCTCAACTCCCTCCTTTCCTTTTTATGAACGAATATGTACAATGTCTGTCCTAATGCAGTTCTGTCTTTCTTACATTGCTGTCAACACTTGTGTAGTTGTGCAATTTCAGTCCTTTTGGCAACTTCAGTCTGTCTTTCCACCCCCACCCCAAGTTAGGTGACTTCCACAATGAAATATGTTTGTAAATTCCACCCACTTCTGGACTTAACAGCCCCCAAGCTGGCTCCCAGGGGTTCCCAAGAAACTGCAGGTCCAATCATCACCCTTTAAGATCAAGACTTGAAGACAAAAGGGACATCTTTGTCAGCTTCTTAAAAAAATCAGAATTCCTGGAATTTTTTTGACTGTGCACATGTATAAAAGCTAATTTCAATTTTTCTGACTTGGGAAACTGCCTGAAAACACTGCATTTTTCTTTTAATTCTCTGTGTAGAAGTTAGTTCATGTTGACACTTGCAGAACATTTAAATCTAATTAAAGCAAGGATACCAGGACAATATGCCAAGAGAAGTCTTGCCTCGGGAGCTATTCTTTACCCCTTTGGGTCTCGATTTCCTCTTTTGGGGACCTTCATTTTTCACCGTCACATGATGTCCAAAATTACCAAACCATTTACTGCTGACCAGATTGGACTTAAAAATACCAGGAGCTTTTGCTGCAGCCATGATTGCCGTTCTCTGAGATGAGGGCATGGTTGAGGATGGCAAATTGGAGAAGGACGTGTGCTAGTTAGGTCTGTGTCCCGAGAAGGACAGAGCAAGGTCATATTTATGTTGGCAGTTTGTCGAGTTAAAATGAACCACTTCAAAGGGGTAGGAGGCCATGCTTAACTGAATCAGTTGGCTCTGAATAGACGGGTCTTACCTTCTGACAGTTCCAGGCATTTAATTATAAACGACCAGTCATTTAATTATAGAATGTTTCACATACTAAAGGGAAGAAAAGGGTGTAATAGGTTAACACAGTTGATTGAAAGGCATGTTTAAATGTTTTCCCTACAACTGTCCCTTGCATTAAGAAACTTGGTGTGCAGGAAATGCATGAAACCTGATTTATTAATCAGATTGCTTCTACTTACACAATAACCTACACCTAAAGATCCAGTGGGAAATGTGCTACACTAGCAGTCATCAAAGACTCAACATTTCTATCCTAGTGACATAGCTGGATCAGAGGAAAGACCTTCTTTCACCCATACAGATTATTTTACTATAAAAAGAAAATTGTGTTTCAAACTTCCGTGTTGTAAATAAAGACAAAGCAATGACATTGTCTTTCAGTAACTGCTCCTTATTTCTCAGATATTTCCTGAATGGAGATGTTAGAATTTGAACTTGAATGAGGGTGAAAATATTTCGGTCCGCAGTTGAAATTACAGTCACGATACTCTTATTGTTCTTAACTACTCCAGGTCTAGTTAGTGGCTTACAAATGTGCTTGGAGCTGCTGTTTTTATGTCCACCACACAAGCAGGTCCTTGGGCAGTTTCCCACGGAGTCCCTCTCACCGCTGGGAATGACCGTGATTGTTTGTCCCGTCCTGGGCCTGCCCCTGAGCTCTCTGTTCTCACTGCTGACTGAGGCCTGCTGGCCTACACATGGAGCACCCCCAGGCACCTAAATGTGACGAGCTATTGGTTTCCCTCCAGCCCTCTGGCTCAGTTACCTTCCCATCCTGGTCACTCTGGTTCCAACCCTTAGAGTCTTCGTAAAACATGTCTCCCAGAGCCTCCTCCAGCCTTCCTCCAGCCCCACCAGACCACTTCATGGTCGGTTTACATTCTGCCTTCTCCTGCTTCAGTACCTTCCTGCGTGGTCCTCTCCACCTAGGAGAGGTCCTAGGAGGGCCCTAATTTGAACCCGAATCTTCTCTATCCTTCAGGTTTCTACTGAGATCCCAACTCTCCCCAAAGCCTTCTGAATCTCTCATCAGAATTCATCTTACACCCTCTCTTCTCCCACTGATGGCACTTTGTACACTGTTAACACCCACAGTTGATTTTTTCCCAGATGTTTTATGCTGAACATTTTCAGAGATTCAGAAAAGTTGAATGAATAGTACAGTAAACACTCATATATTTGCCATTTAAATTCTACAATGACATTTTGTTGTCTTATCACACCTCCAGCCATCCATTCCTCTGTCAGCCCATGAATCCACTCTGTACGTATTTTATATATATATATATATATATATATATATATATATATATATATATATAATTTTTCAAAGCACGTGTCAGATGGCAGTACATTTTACTCCAGACGTTTTTTATATGCATATTTCTTTACTTTTCCTTTTCAGATAAAATTTATATACAGTGAAATGCATAAATCTTTAATGTACCATTTAATGAATTCTGATGCAAATATGCACCTTAATACCAATCACTATGCAGGTATAGAACATACCATCACATCAGAAAGTTGGCTTGTGTCCCTTCTCAGTAGACTGTCATCTCCACTCCTGAGAGCATCCACTGTTCTGATGTTTTTTCAGCACAGATTAGTTGGGCTCACTTTTGGGTTTCCTATAGATGAAATCAAACAGGAGGTGCTCCTTTGTGTAAGCCTTTTGAGATTCACCCAGGTTTTTGCACGTATCAGTGGGTTGTTCCTTTTTGTCGCTGATACTGCATTTTCCGAATATACCGTGTATGTTTATCTATATTCTGTTGATGGAAACTTGTGTTGTTTCCAGTTTAGGGTTGTAAAGTCCTTTTTTGTTTTGTTTTGTTTCACTTTTCTCAGGTCAATACCTAGGAGGAAGTTGTGGGGTCATAGGGTAGCTGTGTGCTTAGTTTTATAAGAAACCACTAGATCTTTTTCCAAAGTGGTTATACCATTTCACCCTTCCACCACTCCGTGTGACAATGCAGGTTGGCCCACAACCTTCCCTATATTTGGCCTTTGTAATTTTAGCCACTCTGGTGGGTGTGTTGTGGTGTCTCGTCGTGGTTTCAGTTTTCTTTTCCCAGATGACAATGATGTTGTATCTTCTTAGTGCCTGTTGTGTTTACTTGGTTGTCTTCTTTTGTGAAAGGTCTGTTGGAATCTTTTGTCCATTTTAAATTTTTTAAAATTCTTTTTATGTTCACTTGAAGGAGTCCTTTATTTTGGATGCCAATCCAGCATGAGATCTATATTATGTTGAGTATTTTCTCCCTTTCTGCCATTTACCTATTTATTTTCTTTTAAAGAATTGAAGTTTCTTATTTTGATGAAATCTAATATTGCGATTTTTTTCTTTTATGGTTATTACTTTCTTGTCCTAAGAAACCGTTGCCTACCTCAAAGTCACAAAGGTATTTTCTTTGACACACTTCATAATTTTAGCTTTTACAGTTAGGCATATTATGACTTAGTCTGTTCATCGTTGACTGACCTGGACGGATCCTTTATACACAGCAAATACTCAAGATATATTATATGGAACTGCATTAAAGATGGAGATAAAAAGAGGACTCTGGCAATGTTTTAATGTCTCTGTGTTAGAATGAGTTTTATGGGATCCACCGCCAGATTAAATGCCAATGTATAAAGCCCTGTCCAACCCCTGAGTTAGGATTATCTGCCAAGAATACAGGTCAAGGCAAGAGGTTGATTGCTTCAATATTTGGCTTCTTTGGAGTAAAGAGTAGAGATAGATTTAGCTTTTTACTGAACTGTGAATATATGCTAGACATGATGCCTCATTGTTTTCTACTACATCTTCTTGTTTTATCTTGATAGCCACCTTGCTTGTTATATGAGGAAATCTGAGTACTGGAGTTTTTAAGTGACTTCCTTATTACCCATTTAGAAAGTTGCAAAGCTAGGAGTTCTCCAAAATAGGAAAATCTGGAGGAAAGCCAATACCTTGATTCTGATACAAGATTTTTGCAAAAGAATAACATTTGATTGATTTTAAAGTATATGGAACTTGATAATAAAACTTGATAAACAACTAAACATATTAAGTTCTGAACCAATGCACTCAAAGGTAACTAAAAATTCAGCCTTCTAACATCACTCTGAGTATATAGAAGTATCTGCAATAGGAAAACTCTTGGGAAATGAATTTGCTCATAAATCTCATGTTAATTGCTGACTAGATAGTAAAAATATATTAAAATCATAAATAGCCACAGGGTCCACCAACTGCCCAAGAATTTTTTTTCACTCATGATTTTTTGTAATGTTTACATAGGCAGTTCTTACAAGGTCTCATTTCAAAAAGCCAGAATATTCCCCTCGTGTACAGTGTCTTTGTCCCTCTTTATTGTCTGCAGGTGGATGTGCTGGCTGATCTTTTCTTTGTTTGCAGGTATGCTTCAGAAGTGTCCTTCTATTGATGACTTTGTAAGTGCCCTTGTTTCCGACTTGGATCTGGACTTCGAAACTTTTCTCATGGATTCTGAATGATGGAAGCACCTTGGCTCTTTCAGACCAAGGTTGTGTAGATATGAATTTTGTTGTAAATGCTACAGCTGTGAACACTCATTTCTGATTTCAGTATTCACTTCTGTAATAACTTCTGAAAACCCTTAAACTGATGGAACTTGGAATAAATAATTTGTTTTAATGATGCTGGCTTTTAGCCCGTTTGGCAGGTTTTTGAACATAATGGAAATCTACTCAGTGAGCTAATAAAAACTAGAGCCTAGTGTTCTTAAGTTCAAGGTATGGGCACTTCCTTAAGCCAGCCAGTCTCCTGTTGAACTTTTCCCCTTGCATCGATCTCTAATTGGTTAAATTAGAGACTTAATTAAAAGCAAACTTATTTTAGTTTGAAACAGTCTTCAGGAGAGTTACACAATATAGTTCTTTTGAACGATGACCATTGGAAAATGTGCTTGGAGCAAGTACGGTTTCCAGAGTGCTTATAGTTGACTGCACTGGGTTGCTCTGAGTGGTTAGGCTCCACAGATGGACTCAGAACAGAGAGGACTTGAACTCATGCTTTTCTGGCTTGATTACAAATGTACAAAGATAAGTGCAATTACCAAGGGATGTGCCAAGATCCACCATAAAGGAGGAAAGGGGAATTCAGACCGGGTCTGACTTTATCCTGAACCCATCTGCTTTACATTCTTGCATATTGTATCACTGCGTGTTAATACTAGGAAAGAAATTCTTCAGTGGGGTTTTCCCACCATCAAAGTCACGAATTTAATTATAGACTTTAGCTTAAAATGACATCTGCTAACAGCCTCTTCTACTTCTCCTTAATGGCCAAAGATGGTGCAAAGGGCCAGATTTGAAATCCCTGCAACTAGGACACATGTCTGGCCGATGCATGAGATCTGGAGGAATTTCTACAAGCCCAGAAACAGATGAGACCATATGAAGAAATGTCAGTGACGCAGGCATGTGGGATCCCCCTGGATGCAAGGGGGCAGACCTTTCATTCTGTCCCCACTTCCTGCTGGCACTGAGAAACCCAAAGCAAGTACTGGCCACAGAGCCAAGCAGCTGGCCCACCACCTGGGCAGTACTTCCCCCTCAGCCATGGAGCTGCCATTTATCCCTCTTCCAGCTGCTGCCCATTTGAATTTCTCAGTCTGGGAACACTCTCAGAAACTGCATCTCCCAGAGAATACTTGGGCAGGAAGTAGGGCAAGCCTAATGGTAGAGCCCCCTCTAAGGGAGGACAAGGCTTGGGGGGGATGATGGCAGCAGGAAGAGCCCCAATGCTAGTGCCCAGGGAGGAATGTAGCTGTGTCTGCGCTCCACCTCATTCGTTCAGTCTCTGAGCCAAGGCAAAGCTGCATCGTGCAATGCTAACTCTGTTCCGGGAATGGACTTGAAGAAATTGACATCGACCTGCCAGTCCATCATAAGTACGTCTGAAAAGGTTCTCTGACCAGCTCACAGGCACACCAACAGTGAGAAACCTCTGGGTTTTTACCAGTCCCTTTTCAGCTGGAGGTGAAGGAGGAGAAAAATCCATGGGGAGCCTATGTGCAAACATTCTTTGGAAAAAAGGAAAGGGAGAGATCACCTGGAAGAGCATAACCTGGAAAATTCTTTGTTAAAGGAAGTAAAGCATATCATAGAAGACCTCTCTGGTATTCTTAGTGAGAGATGAGAAAACACACTATCGATAAAGCCATAGAAGAAAGGGTGAGCAGAATAAGCTAAAAAAGAAGATAGGTGGACTAAGGAAGGGAGAAATGCAAAGAAACAGAGGCATTAGTCTAGTGGCTTAAAGAATTATCCAAGCAGAGGAGAGCAAAGTTGTTGAGATCAAACTTGAGAAACATCTCAGGATGCAGGTCAAAGGGATGTGGTGAGAGTCGCCGCCTCTGGGTGATAGAATTCCTGAGGATGAAGGTGGATCAAAGACAATCACAGAAAATCAATTCTTGTGTCCTCCTGTATTCCCGGTACTCGAAACAGCATCTAGCACATTGTAGGTGCTCTGCTGAGTACGTGCTATCCAGTGAATTTAAGGAAACTTTCAAGAGAGAAAAAAACGAGTGTGCAGTTTAAAAGGGAATGTTTGATGGTTGCCCAGTAGCGTGAATGTACTAATGCCACTGAACTGCACCCTTAAAAATGCTTAAAATAGTAAATTGTACTTAATGTATATTTTATAACAATTTTTAGAAAGAAAAAAAGAAATCTGCATTCCAGACCAAAACAAAGAAAACAGTGAAAAGAGACCCTTGCCTAGACACGATCTGCCTTTTCTTTTGAGAGGTTAATTATAAATATAATTAATATTATAAGCCAACCTATTTCAGATTGGGCTTTGCAGAACACTTCCTGGGAACTGGTACTTAGTGCTCTGTGAGCTCAAAAGGGTCCTATTGTGAATTACATTTGGGAAATGCTGAGTGTTGAAGGTTAGCAACCCTACAATTACAGAACATTTCTAGCATTTGCATATAGGCATCAATATTTCCCAAACCTTTGATTATAGGACTCCCCCACCCCCTTTTCTGGAGTACTCATCAATGACATTTTTCACAAAAGTGGGAAGTAACTGCTAAAACCATACAGCTGGAAATAGGCTTACACATAAAGGAACAAAAATTATGGTATTCCAAGCAATTGTGTATCTCCATTAAATGCCTCAAGACAATGGAAAAAAGTAGTTTTGAGAAGTAAAGGCTGAGATACAAAATGGCATTCTCAGATATACAAGGGCTCAGGAAACATCCCAGCTTTGTACCTTTCTTTAAAAATGACTAAAAGAAAAAGTAATTTAGACCAAGCATCAAAGGAAAGGAAATCTCTATGGAGCTTCTAAGAATGCAGAGGGGTCATTGCCTCTTTTCACAATAACAGCTGGATAAATCATAATAGCAAATTATTTTACTCTGAATGCTTTTCCTTATGATGGGAATAAGCCCATAAGTGCACAGCAGTTCCTCTGGGAAAAATTCTCTCCTGTAGTTATGATATACCACCAGTTTGCAAAAATCCAATTAAAGTACGTATGAATATAGAAACACTAAAAAGAACTATAGGATAATGACTAAAGTGTTAATGTGGTTATCTTTAGTGTTGGGATATTGGCTTTTTATTTTTCTCCATTCTTCTTCTAGTTCCAAACTTTTAAAAGTAGGCAGTATGCTAATTTTAATAATTTAAAATTTACAAAAAGTTTAATATTCACAACAGAGCCAAATTTAAAGCATTCTCCCAACTCGAAGAAATGCTTGGCTGATGGAAGCAAATTCGGAAAATGTCTCTGGGACATACGGGGAGCAATTTGTATAGTCAAAAATTGTATCAGATTTAGTCTTATTTAGGAGAAGTGACTGAGAGAAAATATTAATAACAGTAGTGCTCGACATGTACGTGGCACTTTTCAGTTTAAAAAGAACCGTGTCCTATAGTTGCCTCACGTGGTGCTCATCACCTAGGAGGTGACAGGCTAGTGAGGCAGGCAGGCTTGATGACTTGTCCAGTGTCACAGAGCTGGTTGCTGGCAGATGCAGGACTAGAGGGAGCTTCTTTGGCTCGTCATCCACTGCGTTTCCCACTTTAGACAAGTCTTCAGGGGAACATGCTTATTTTCTGCAGACTTTTGGGTGCATACATAGACACCAAAAGAGTGTTGCATGGTTACATGACCCACAGGCCACAGAACCTTATATCATATACTGTCTTTCTGCTTGAGGAGGCCAGTGTCTGTAGACAGTTAGATGATGCAATAGAATATGATGTAATGTTAAAACATCAGACCCAGAAAGATAAGGACTTGCCTTGGGGTAGATTGGGATAGGATGGTGAGGAAAGACAGAGATGTTCTGGAATATTCATTGATAGAACTTGGTATTAAACTGTGTGGTGGTGGCAGGGAGGAATTAGGTAAATATTCCATCCATGTGCTCATCTAATCATGACTCAAATTTTATTTTAGATTTAAAATGTGGGCAAAACAACTGGGCACAAGCAGTGGTGGGCCTTTAGTGACCGTTTGTAAGTTGATATATTACTTAATCTTCATCTTTTGAGTAAGATCATCTAGCAACTGTGAGCGTCCTCCAGTTACATTTCTCTGTGTTATCCACACACACAAGAAAGATCATGAAAAATTGTGTCAGGTGCCTTTCTGAGCTTCGGAGGCATCAGCATAGTACTCCCTTGGTCTGTGGTTTAATTATACTTCCGCATGCACTGTGTTCCTGTTTTTAAACATTTTATCCCTGCAGCGGTTCTTTGGGGTGGGTGAAGTGATCCCCAGTAGAGTGACACTTGGGAGACACCCTATAAAAGCCAACTCTGAGCTCATGGAGTCATGTGGATGGTGTAAAATGTGGATGGTGAGTCTTCATTTCCACAAGAGTACCAGTTAGGGAATCCTACCAGAGGGACAGGTCTTAAGCAAAATCTTGTAATAGATGGTAGCTATGGATTGGAAAAGTAACTCAAAGGAGAGTTCATGTGGTATCAGTACAGTTAATTCACCTTAGCAAAGCATGGGGCTCTAATTTGCCCATATTCAAAACCAGATCTCAGCTTTCTTTTAATATGAAATAACAAAGGATTCCAGAATAGAAAACACATGTAATACAGAAAAGACCCAGAAAACATAAATGTATTTACTGCTTAAATATAAAATCCATTTGACCTAGAAAGTTCCCCAAGTAGCAGGCAGAACATTCTCTGCTATACATGTTCCCGTCCATGATGCAAACACTGAGCATCAAGGTGCCGTGTGGGCTGTCAAGGGACATGCTGTTTTTAGAACCTTTGTTCTGAAATTCTGGCTGTTTCTCAAGCTGTCTACGTTACCTGTATATCTTGAAGACACATCAAAACCGACCTCCAAAATCAAACTCATCTTCTTTCCCAAATACTCTGCGTGAGTCACTGTTTTTGTTAGTAGCATTCCATTCTTTCCAGTTACTGAGTAGAAACCCTACCAGAAGGGTTATTCCCTCCTCTCTGGGCCCTCATCCTTGAAGTTTGCACTTCATTCCCTGTTGCGCTTGACCCATTCCTTAGGTATCTGTCTTAGTAAGGCCCAGAACATTTCCGACTCAGCTTAGCTGCCTGTGACAAATCTCAAGTGCCAGATAGGTATCAGAACATCAGTAAAAGCCTCCAGTGTGGTTGGGCATAAAGTAATAAGCATTCAAAGACATGAAAAGGAGGAGCAGGTACAGGAAATACTGTGCAAGCAGGCTTGAACCACAGAAGGAATGGAAGGTTGGAACCTGATCCTTCTGGAAACTTCTTAAAAATCCATCAGATATAGTTATTAACAGTGATGAGATTTATGGAGATTTCCCTGTTTGCTCCTATCCCTGCTTTAAAAAGAATCTGCAAAGTGAGGAAATGTGGAGTGGTTGGTTTTTTTTTTGAATTTATGAAGAGTCAATTAAAAAAACACCAAGAAAACCATTTCTTCAGCAAAGAAATCCCAAACATGGCTGTATGTTTGCCTTAGAATATGTGTAGAAACCTCTTTGACCCATTGTTCTTGTTAACTTTTACTTCAGCGTCCTTTACATGGCTAGCTGTGGAAAAGACATCACTCATTGGGAGGGAGTGCTCAGTGGCGATCCAGGTCTGTGTTTAACTCTGAAATACAAGTCCTATGCTAATCTGCAGCCATTTAGCAGGAAGAGGGAATTCTCAAGAAAGTGAATGTCCTGGACATTTGGCAGAAATCGTCGTTATGGCTTTTTATGTTGACTTGGCATTGAGTGCAAGGTTATTTGTGTTCTCTCTTAACAGTCAAGTGGTAGAAAGCTGTTGGCAAAGAGCTTGGACCCTAGGAGTGAGGGTTCCTGGGTAAGGCGGGAGCAGGTGGAAAGCACCCACCCTTGGAAAGGAGCAAACTCTGTCCAACCTTCCTACCTGTGTTGTGAGGTCAAGCTGCTCTGAAGAGCTCCATTCTGAGCTTTTTAACCCAAAGAAATGTTTGAAGGTTGATCGATTAAAATTTATTAAATTTAATAAAAATACATTAAATTTAGTACCAAATTGTGTTTCTGTCGCTTCAGGTAATGCTTTTCACATTTAGTCTTTCATAATTGCTTATGCCTAGCAACCAGAAGGATTTCCTATTTTTAGAAAAAAAGGCAGATGGGGTGCCTGGGTGGCTCAGTGGGTTAAGCCTCTGCCTTCGGCTCAGGTCATGATCCCAGGGTCTTGGGATCGAGCCCCGCATCGGGCTCTCTGCTCAGCGGGGAGCCTGCTTCCGCCCCCACCCCTTCTCTGCCTCCCTCTATGCCTACTTGTGATCTCTGTCTGTCAAATAAATAAATAAAATCTTAAAAAAAAAAAAAGAAAGAAAGAAAAAGAGGCAGGGCAAGAAGAAGGCCTGGTTGTCCTACTTTTTCTTGCTTTGAGAAGTGATGACCCCTGACAGGACAGCATGCCAGGGACCTGTTGGCTGACACAACCCTCCAGTGGCCATAGTTGAACCAGGGTCGTCTTCCAGCGAAGGCATCCCAAGTTACACAGAGTTTAATAGGAACGAAGTACAGGAGTAAGTGCTCTGCCCCAACCCAAAGGGCAGCCAGCAAGTGGTGAGCAGCGCCAGGTATTACGTGCTTCCTAAGCCTGGAAACTCTCCTTTCTACCAGAATGATGGCGTCTTCTGAAGTTTACGGCCCTCACTCAAAGATGTGGACACACATGGATCAGAAGAGGCGAGTCCTGCATGATTGATCAATTTGCTACAGCCAGAGGAAAAGCGTGTGGATTGAGAGCGAAAGTCATAAATGTGCACAAAGAGACAATGAAAGACAAGCAGTGTGAACAACTCTGCAGCACAATGTGTTTCTAATAGTCCGCAGACCGTTCATGAAATAAGCCAGTTCCATAGCATAGACGGCTCTTTACTGGCAGGCTTGTCCCTCACTGTGTGTTCTCGAAGTCCCTTTGCATTTTAGGTTGGAAATTTAAAAAAATAGTAACAATAATAATAATAATAGCCAGGATACATGCTATAGTATGAATATTTGTGTCCTCCTGAAATTCATACATTGAACGTGATACCATGATCTTGGACCTCTAGCCTCTAGAACCATGAGGAGTGAATTTCTGTTGTTGCTGAGTCACGTAGTCTGTGCTATTTTGTTATAGCAGCCTGCATGGACTAAGACAACAGCAGTGATCTGATTTTCCACAGTGCTTTCGGAGCGATGAGTCGCAAATGTAAAGAAGGATTGTGTGGAGTCCATCTTCAGGATGAAGGGGAACACTCACCACTGTTGGCCAGCAGGTCTTTGATTTGATCATCAAACATCAGGTTCAAATACTTAACCAGCCCTACAGTTCCTGAGAGGTCAAAGTCCAGGGGAATGTATTCCTGGCAATATTAAGTAGACTCCTTAAGTGAGAGCAACATTAATGTCCTGCTGGGGGTGAGGGACACAACCCTACAGTCCCTATGGCACATACAGTAGCTGAGCTCTTGAGAATCACTTTGAAGGAACATGTAAAAACATGCATGATAGGAAGTGTGACATGTGTAGTACGTTTGTCTCATTCAAGCCTGCCCATGTATGGTTTCTCAGTGCAGTTGGTATTCGTTCAAAATGAATTATGTACCACTTGTTAAGTACTGCTGGGTGCTATAAATACAAAAATGAATAAAATCTGAATTCTGCCCTCAAGTTGCTAATAGTGTGGTCTCTAGGCTCTGAAAAACCAAGGGACTTCTGGTGTGTTGTTGCAAGTCAGACAAGGATACTAAGGGCAAGTAGGTCTTCAAGAAGCTCTTGCGGGAGGGGTTGGGTAAGAACAAGAAGATGGAAATGAACATTCAGCAAGTCACGCAGATGGATCTGTCTGCATCTGCTTCGAAGTCAGAAAGTCCACGCCCCGGAAATGAATGAACAAAGGATTCCAGAACAGACAAGTGATTGCTGCCCGAAAGAACCAGAGAAACTCAAAACTAGACAGATGATTTTATATTCATGTTCCCCACAAACTAGAAGTTGCTGATTTTAAGGGGGTTTTGAGTAGTGTTCATAGTTTATAAACTTTGAAAGCCATTTGGGTTTCAAATGGTCATGTCTAAGTAGCTTTCATTTGTGACAAGTGTAGGTTGTAAGATGCTTCATCCGTGTCCCCACGCCACCGTGGTCTGACCCCCTTCCTTCCAGAACCTCTTGAGAGGCCTCCTTGGCCTCCAGCTCCTCTCTGCAGTCTGGCCCCTCAGCGAGACAGTGTTCTTTGGGGTGGTTTTTCGAATTGCCATGCCTACCTTATCTTCATTCTCACATTCTCTCCTTTTTCTGCTGCTCTTGACCCTGTGGACAGACCCATCCTTTATAAACTCCTTGTGGCACATCTTCTGCTGTTCCTTTAGGTCAGTGTTCCTGGCTGTGGCAGGGGTCTGCAGCTTGTTCCTCCCACCTTCCAGCGAGGAGGCACATTGTGCCCTAGGTTCAGGGAAGGAAGCAGAACCCCCTAAAAGCATCTCAAGCAGGAAAGGATTCATTCAGGGTATTAGTTGCATCTTAGCTCTGGTTACTGCAACAGAGTACCACAGACTGGGGGAATTAAGCAACAGACATTTATTTCTCATAGTTCTGAAGGCCGGAAGTCAGAGGTCAGAGCACCAGTCGGGTCTGGTTCGGGTGAGCGCTCTTTTCCCAGTTGCCAAGAGGTACCTTTTCCCTGTGTCTTCACGTGGCAGAGAGCAAGCTAGTTTGGCTTCTTCTTTTGAAGACACTAATCCCTCCTGGGGGCTCCACTGTCATGACCTAATTACCTCCCAAGAGCCCCACCACCAAATGCCATCATCTTGGGATTGGGGCTTCAACGTGTGATTTAGGGGGACACAGACATTCAGTCCAAAAGTCCCAAAGTGTGTCCCCTCCGTGGTACCTCATTTGCACACAGAAAAAAAGCACTAGTTTTTAGATACCCAGCCTTTCTACATGAGAAAGTCTTCCCTCTTCCTCGAAGCCATCATTCCATGTAGCTTTAAATGCCCCACTTCTGTTAAAAGCAGTCCTGTCTTCTCAGTCACTGAATTTCTGAACCAAGAACTCACCTCAATCTTCCTCTCCCCCATCAGGTCCATCCCTGAAGATCCCCCCTCTGCTCCATGCTCCAACCCTCTCCTCCCACTTCCCCAGGCCTCCTCTGACTCAGCCCCATTTGCTGTCCCCCAAACTGGTGACATCATGGCTCAATCCTGCTCATCTCAGTGGCTAGTGGAGGACCCCCTAAAACATGTTGCTCACCATGTCATGTTGCTACCAAACAAACCTTACATGGAGGCCCTGTGGAACATTTGAAAGCAGTGCCAAATTTAGCATGAAACTGACAGCTGTCCCCATTCTGGGCCCTGCGGACCTCCTGTCTCACCTTGCAAGTGCCTTTTTTATGCAGCTGCTTCTGCCTGGAATGTCCTTCTTTTTGTTCCACATGCCCAAATCCTACACTTACATCAGGTCTCAACTCGGATGCCACTTGCCTGAGACCATAAGCAGGTTTTTCTCCTTTGATCTTGACTTAAGGTATATAATTAAATCTTTTTAAGAGCTCTTAGGCCTTTTACTTGATAATGTATTTTTTTGTGAACACGTCTATTACCCCTGCTACTAGACTGTTAATTCCCAAAGGTGAAAGGCTGCACATTAGTTGTTTTGGAGTAAGTTTCTTACAGTACCCCCCCTTTTTTTTTTAGAAAAAAATTTTTAAAGATTTTATTTATTTGTCAGAGAGAGAGAAAGAGAGAGAGCACAGGCCGACAGAGGTAGAAGAAGAAGCAGGCTTCCAGCTGAGCAAGGAGCCTGATGTAAGACTCGATCCAAGGACCCCGGGACCACGACCTGAACTGAAAGTAGATGCTTAACCGACTAAGCCACCCAGGTGTCCCTCTCACAGTCTCTTGCACGTTGTAATAGCTCAGTCTTTAGTTAATGGGTGATTCAGCAGCAATGGCCACAATCGCCAAACTGTGGCAAGAGCCAAGAAGCCCTTCAACAGACGAATGGATAAAGAAGATATGGTCCATATATACAATGGAATATTATGCCTCCATCAGAAAGGATGAATACCCAACTTTTGTATCAACATGGACGGGACTGGAGGAGATTATGCTGAGTGAAATAAGTCAAGCAGAGAAAGTCAATTATTATATGGTTTCACTTACTTATGGAACATAAGGAATAACACAGAGGACATAAGGAGAAGGAAAGGAAAAGTGAATTGGGGGAAATCGGAGGGGGAGACAAAGCATGAAAGGCTGTGGACTCTGAGAAACAAAATGAGGGTTTTGGAAGGGAGGGGTGGGGGGATGGGTGAGCCTGGTGGTAGGTATTAAGGAGGGCACGTATTGCATAGATCACTGGGTGTAGTGAAAAGGAGAAAAAAGAAAGAAAATACATATATAAACATCAAAATATTGTGTGATGAGGAAAAAAAAGGGTAATTCATATCTTACAGAGTTCTGTGCAATCTGTATATGACTCTGCTTTTTCTCCTCAACTGTGAAAGGGAAGAGCCTGAAGAGACAGAATTGTGAGAACTGAAGGGGAATGAGGTCTGAGCAGTTCCTTTGTTCCTAGCACCCAGTAGTGAATGACACAAGCCTTTGCAAATTGTTGAACTGGTCAAAAGGGGAAGAGAGGGAAGGGAAGGGTTTCCATGGTGGGGATAGTGATGGTGTCCAGTGCTGCAGAGGGTCAGGGGCATGCTGGGCCATAGGTTCTATTAAATTGGGAAGCCAAGGGAATGGTGAGTGGAGAGAGAAAACAGACAAAGTTAAGGATAACAGATGAAGAAATGGAAGCAATGAGTGTGGATATTCTGTCAAGAAACCTGGTCAGGATAATGGGAAGAAGAGCAACAGGTTGGCATACAATGCCCGTCAGATCCCACGATCACCTGCCTCTGAGAAGCATAGAGATGGATCAATCCATATTGTTCCCAGAGGTATGTGAAGAGTGTCAAATGAAGTAATACACTCCCCTCACCCATCACAGGGCTTTGCAGTCATGTAGTTTGCTTGCCGTGTTCGGGTTCATGCACCACATTCTCAAGATAGACACTGTGATGGCTAATTTTATGTGTCAACTTGGCTGGGCCGTGGAGCTCTGATGGGTGGCCAAACCTCATTGTGGACGTTTCTGAGAGGGTGTTTTTCCATGAGATCAATGTTTATACTGGTGGACTTAGAGTAAAGCAGATCGCCCTCCCTGATGTGGGTGGTCCTCATCCAATCAGCCAAAGCCTTGAATAGAACAAACAACGAAACTCCCCAGAGTAAGGACAAATTCTGCCACAGACTGTCTTTGGACTTCTGCAACATCAGCTCTCCTGGGTCCCCAGCCTGCCCACCCGCCCTGCAGATCTAGACTTGCCAGCCTCAGTTAGTATGTGAACCAATTCCTTACAATCAACCAGTCAATCTCTGGCTGGCTCTCTCTCTCCCCACCCTGCAATGTATATTTATTAGTTCTGTTTCCCTAGAGAACCCTGACTAATTCGATTTTAACAGAGCAGGTCTCCTCCAAGGATGAGAGTCAAATGGAACGTCTGTTAGTCACAATAAATGAGGAGTAGGAAAAAGAACTGGACAAAGCCTGGAGAAAAGACAGGATGGCCTTCTGCAGACATTTTTGAAGCTGCCACGTGGGAGGAGGGATCAGACTCACCCACAATCCCCAGAAGGGCAACACTGTCAGGGACCTAAAAGCAGAGACTATCTAGTTTTGACTCAGTATAAGGGCTGTCTTGCTAATACCTTGAGCTGCTAACAATGACACAGGGATTCTGATAATTGGGCCCCTCCATCACCGGAAATGTTTGAGTGGAAGCTGATAAGCATCTATCAGGAATGCTTCAGAAGGGAGTCCTGCATGGGGAGGAAGCTTAGGTTAGCTTGTGTGCCTCCTCGCTTTATGGCTTGACAAGCAAGACCGTCATGTTCACAACCTCATCTCTTCACTTCCCAATTATGAGACCCACGTCTCTGGAAGGGGAAAGACTACGAATTTTTAGGATACAGTGCAAACGCTTCTCTAAATTTTGTTGGTTGTTTCTTACTGAAATGACTCATGGGTACCAGGCCCTGAAAAGAATACCTAAGAGACTTACCCGCATCCCTTTGATTTCTGTACTTTACCCATTCCTCCTCCTCTAGCTTCAGATACATCTTCCCTATCTTCAAAATGTCTGTCTCCTCTGCCAACCAGCCTGGAATATTCTTGTATGTCTTTCAAAGTCTCAGCTGGAGCACTAATTGCTCTGGGAAGTTTCTCATGACTACTCCTGACAAAGAGGCACGTGTTCTCCCACACTCCAGTGCATTTTATACACATCTCAGTTATATGTAGTAACATATAAATTTGCCTTAACCCCTCATCTGGTTCTTGCTTGATAAAGCCTAAACTCACTGAGGGATTTATGCTCAAGTGGCCTGGAAGGAAAAGGGATGGAGGGAGTGCCTGAGGGGTGGAGGCAGCCAGAATGGGGGAGCAGAAGGTGAAAGTAATGTTCTTGGGGAATTTCCTTCAGGACATAGAGCTGGGGGCCAACTTTGCCAATCATGAGGGGATCAGGCAGCTGGATGAATATTAAGGCTGGCCTGGGAATAATTGGACATGACTCCTGAGTCCCATTGCAGCCTGGAAGCCGAAGAGCCTGCAAGAGCTTCAAGAATGAGAGCAGATCGCATCATGTTAGCATATAAGTCTTGATGATACCCATTTGTGATGTATGCAAGACTCTTACCATGTCCTCATTTTCCTTCTCATCTCAATCTGTTCTGCTACAATATGCGTTTTTCATCACACAAATTAGGTCATACTTGCTTGGAAAATAGGCGAGTGACAAAAAGTAATGTGGATGTTGGATGGGTTCATGGGAGATCTTTTTCTAAGCAAGGTGATCATAAATAATGGGAGCTGACTTGTGAACAGCAGCAGAAAGGGAGAAAGCCCTCTGCTTTGTGAAGGAGCCTTTTAGCTTTATAGGAAGAACATAAAATCAAGTGCCTGAATGTAAGGACCCCTCCTTCTTCTAGCTTGTGTCAGGTCATACCCAGTCCTGTGCTCCATGCGCCCCAGGCCAGCACTGTGCCTGGTTATTTGTGTGCTCTGTGATCAATCATGCACTGAGATGGCCTCTCTTGGCTGTGCAAGGGATCTCCTGAGGGACTCATCATTCACATGTTCATTTTGTTCGTGGTCATTTCCTGGCCTTTGAGTTTCTGTCCTATCCTATTGTTCTCATAAGCCCGGTTATGTTGGTGGGCTCTTCAAATCAATTCTTCAGGTTGTGTGTGTTTTTTAAAATCTTGTAAATCATATTAAACTTATGTTTAACTCATATTGCTTTTTTGTGTGTGTCTTCTTTTCTCACTTGATTAGTCCCACGAAAAGTTTGTCGATCTCATTCATCTTCCAGGAACAAACCATTGGCGTTGTTGATCCTTTCTCTTTTTTGTGTTTGTTTCCTTTTTATTAATTTTTGAACTATTTATTATTCTTCCTGACTTTCATCATGTTTATTTTGCTTGTTCTTTTTGTTTCTTGGGCGGATGCCTAGCTCATTAATTTTTAATTTTCCACCTTTTGTCTTTCCTAAAATGCCCATTTAAGTCTATAAACCTTCTAAGTGCTTTCTAAGTTACATTCCAAAGGTTTTCACATGTAGTATTTTCATTATCATGATTACTCAGTTTAAAATATAGCCTAATGTGGTCTAAGAGGTGAGTCTTTCTTACATTTAGTCAGAACACATATTCTGTACTATTTCAATCTTTTGAAATGTATTGAGACCTGCTTAATTATCCTGTATTTGGTCAACATAGTAAGCATGTTATATGTGCTTGAAAAGAATGTGTTTTTACTAGTTATTAGGTGCAATGGCCATTTTTTTGAACTTTTGTCTGCTTACTCTACAATTTACTAAAAGATGTGTTAAAAATCTCTTGCCGTAATTGTGGATTTATCTATTTACCATTGTAATGTGATCAATTTTTGCTTTATAGATTTGGTCATATTGCTAACATCAAATTCAGGCTAGTTATATCTTCCTGGCATTTAATTCTTCTTGTCATTATGATGTGGTTATCTCTAGTTATACTTTTTCGTTTAAAATTTATTTTGCCTGATTTATTATGCTCCTAGTTTTCTTTCTTTCTTTTTTAAAAAAGATTTTCTTCATTTTTTTGAGAGAGAGAGAGAGAGAGCGAGAGAGCAAGCATGAGTGGGGGAAGGGGCAGAAGGAGAGGAAGAAGCAGACTCCCTGCTGAGAAGGGAGTCCGACTTGGGGCTTGATCCCAGGACTCTGAGATCATGACCTGAGCTGAAGGCAGACACTTGACAGACTGAGCCACCCAGGCAGCCCTCATAATTTTCTTTTGATTTACACTTGCATGTTATATTTTCCATTCTTTTACTATATCCTTAAATGTTTGGTGTGTCTTTTATACATGATATATTGTTTCTTATTCTGATATTCTTTGTCTTTTACCTGGATCATCTAGTTCATTTATGTTTCATGTAAAATACTAATTCATTGCTGTTAAATCAATCATCTTACTATGTGATTTGCTTGTTTGACCTATTTTATGTTCTCTTTTTTCTCCTTCCTTGCATTTTTCTGTTGACATCTATTATTACTGCATTGTTTATTATTCCATTTTTTTATGATTTCCTCTATTAGTTTGGAAACTTTATGTTCTTTGTTTTATATGCATATCTATAATTTTTATTATTCCTATAGTTAGTATTCATTAAGATTCACATATATGTTTACCATCTTGATTGCTTTTTATTCTTTCCTGCACCTCTCACTTTCACTGTGCGATGGGTGATGACCTTCAGAATTTCTTTCAGTATGGATCTGCTCAAGAGTCCCTTTTTGTCTATGAAGTCTTTATTTTTATTTCATTCATTATTTTTTCAAAAGTTTCATCATAAGAATGTCTCGTTTCATTTTAAGAGCATACTTTCATGGGGTAGAGACTTCCATTGGCAGCTCCCTCATCATGCTCTACAAACTGTGCCACCGCCTTCTGGCTTCACTGTTGCTATCAGAAAGTCAGTAGTTCATTGGAGTCTTGCTCCTTTGAGGGTTATTTGTTTTTATTACCTCCTGCCCTGGCTCTTTTTAAAACTCTTCTCTTTGTTATTTTTTAGTTTCACTATGATGTATCTAGCTGGAGGTTTGCTTATCTTATTGATTACTTATTAGTTAGCCTGCTTGGAATTTATTGATTCTTAGATATGAGAATTAACTATTTCTTCGTATTTTAGAAAATTTGGAGTCATTGTGTCTTCAAATATTATGCTAGCCAGTGTCCTTGTGGGACTCCAGTGAAATGTATGTTAGACCTCTTATTGTATCCTTTGTGTTTCTTACCTTCCCTTCTCTTTTTTCATCCTTTGTCCTTCATTCCAGAAAGCTTCTGCCTGGTCTATCTTTCAATTTACTAATTCTATCTTCAGCTGTGTTTAATATGCTAAATCTATCCAAGTTCTTAATTGCTATATGTTTTCAGTTCTGGAATTTGTTTCTGGTTTCTTTTTCAAATTGGCTGTGGCATTGTTTTAGATTTTATTTATTTATTTGTCAGAGAGAGAGAGGGAGAGAGAGTGAGCGAGCATAGGCAGAGGCAGAGGGAGAAGCAGGCTCCCTGCCAAGCAAGGAGCCTGATGTGGGACTCGATCCCAGGACGCTGGGATCATGACCTGAGCCGAAGGCAGCTGCTTAACCAACTGAGCCACCCAGGCGTCCCTGGCTGTGGCATTGTTAATAGCTTCCCATTTTCTTCTGAACATTTCAAATTTGACTCTTTTTCAACATGGTAAACACAGTTTCTTTATAGTTGTGTCTGATAATTCCAATATCTGTTGTTTCTCTGGGTCTTGTTTATGTATGCCTGTTGCTTTCATTGAGTACTAGAGACTGTATTTACAAAATTACTTCTAGAAATAATTTGATGCCATCTTTCTCTAGAGAGTACACAAAGCACTAGTAATCTGGATCATATGCTTTTAATTTTAGGACTAGTGGCTTTTCTGGGCAACGCAGATGACTCAAACTGTGCTAAAATCCATATAGGAGCTGTTTTATTTGTATTTAACCCTTCTTCCCTTCAGCATCCAGTCCTAAAGCAGGGAAGAATGTTACCTGTATTCCTGGTTTGCCCTTACTCCTTGGAATGGCCCTGCAGCCCTGTCAGAAGTGCAGTTCAAATGCACAGCTGTCTTTTCCAGATTCACAAACATTTTCATAGCAAAATACACTGAGTGCTGAAGCTTACCCCTCTAAATTCCTAATCTCTCCCAGATCTCAACCAGTTTCCTATTAGATGATTTGCTCTTTGAAGTTTTGAAGATTTTTAAGGAATATTTAATTTATTTTTTTAAAAATTGTCTTCTGTGGGAAGGTTGGCCCAACCTAATGCCTAATCCACCACCATCAGAAACAGGCAAGTATGTCCCTCAAAGAGCTAAATATAGAATCACCATATTATCTAGCAATTCCACTCTTAAGTATATACCCAAAGAATTGAAAACAGGAATTAAAATTGATATTTGTACACCAACATTCATTGCAGCAAAATTCACAATAGCCAAAAGATGGAAACAGCCCAACTGTCCGTCAACTGGTGAATGGATAAAGAAAATGTAGTATATCATGAACTGTCATTCAGCCATGAAAAGGAAAGAAGTTTGGACACATGCTGTAACATGCAACATTACACTAAGTGAAAGAAGCCAGGCATAAAATGACAAATATCATATAATTATACTTATATGAAGTATCTAGAATAGGCAAATTCATAGAGACAGAAATCAGACTAGAAGTTACCTGGAGCTGAGAGGGAGGTAATAGGATTATTTCTTAATAGAGTTTCTATATCAGGTGATGACCAGATTTTTTTCAGAAGATAGTGGTGATGGTTGCAAAGTAATGTGCATGTAACTAATGCCACTGAATGATATGCTTAACAATGGTTAACATGACAAATTTTGTTGTAAATATTTTATTGTAATATTTAGAAGTTAATAATGTAATATACCAAAACTATTTCATTGTACACTTTATATGGGTGAATTTTATGGCATGTGAATTATATCTCAGTAAAACTGTTTTTGGAAAATAAATCTATAATTACACTTATCAGTATTTATCACCCCACAACAAACTGAAGCCAGGATGTGTATCCTTTTGTCTTTATTTACCCAGTGACTAATAGTTATCTGCTATGTGGTAGCATATTGATGATTAACAAGTTCTTGCTAAACTATCTTTTGCCATAGCAGTTTTCTTCCTGAATCTGGTAAATACGTTTTCTTCCTTTCTTTACTCTTACGGGTGATGGGCTTCAAAAGGTAAGGTTTGATCGGATGTGCAATTGTTCCTATATGTTTTCCTGATCAATGAAACATTTCTATTTTGTTAGGAAAGTTTACCTTCTTGAAAGTAACTAGTGCATTTGAATGCTCATAATTCTCATTACCCCTCACTTTTCTTCTAAATTTCTATGTAACCACTTTTTGTGTAGTCTTTATATCTTCAAAGGTAGATTACATATTGTCACGTAGAGAAAGAATGAAGATTGATTTTCACTTGCTATACAAAATTACTATCAATTTATCTACTTTCTACAGGAGTTTTAGAAGCATGAACATTTTCTTTACTTTCTTGACTGAAAACGGAACAATGCAAACTTGAACTTCTTGAGTGAAATGGTTTCTTATAGGAATGATTTGAAGGTGTCTCACAGCACCCAAGGGCAGCCAACAGTGGTTAAGATGCTTTGGGTTGCAAAAAACATAAATCTAGAATCAAACTGGGTTAAACCACAAGGAGAAAAACTGTCATGTCACATGGTTTTGGGTGATCAAATGAAAAGCAGCCCAAAAAACTTACTTCATCTTCACCTGAGATATTGGCCATTTCAGCCCTCACTGTTGAAGGGCTACATACAGGTTGGGACATTCAGAGATATACCTGTTTAGTCTCCTTATAAAGAGGATCTTAGGCCCCTGTAAGTTAAAAAGAAGAAGTGTTTTCTAGGAGTTTCTTTAAATTTCTCTTCATTTTTGACTGATTTATCTCCAAGGGTATCAAAGGGTTTGGAGTGGGATTTAGAAAATCCATGCTTAGGAAAAGGAGCCAGTTCAGGTCCTTTGGAGAAGCAGATGGTGAGACAGGATTAGATGTGCAGGAGATTTATTGAGGGAAATGCCTGTGAAAGATAAATAGGAGGTAGCAGAAGTATGCAGAATTATGCAGGGAAAGCCTTTAGACATCGATGCAGGTCTGACACCCGAGAAAGGAGAGGGGTGGGGAAGGAACATCAGGCAAGAAGAGTCAACTCAGCAGAACTCTGAGACAGTTTTGGTCAGGCCAATGGGGAGTCCCCAAGTCAAAATTGCTCATCAGAGGGGTCCTGCATCCCACAGAAGTTATCCAGCATTCATATGGAAATGTAAAGGACTCTGAATAGCCAAAACCATCTTGAAAAAGAAGCAAGTCAGAGGACTTACTGACTTCCCCATTTCAAAACCTACCAGAAAGCTAAGTAATCAAAACAGTGTAGTACTGACATAAGGACATACATCCAGACAAATTGAGAGTCCAGAGATAAAGCTTTACATTTATGATCAGTTGATTTTTGAGTGCTAATTTCCTTCTAATGGGAGAAGGAATACTCTTTTCAACAAATGGTTCAGGAATAGCTAGATTTCCCCATACAAGAGATTGAAATTGGACCTCTATTTCACACCATATACCAAAATTTACTCAAAATTGGTTATAGGCTTGACTGTAAGAGCTAAAACCATAAACATAGGTGTACATTTTTATGACTTGGGTTAACTAATGGTTTCTTAGATGTGACACCAAAAGGACTAGTGACAAAATAAAAAACCAATAAATTGGACTGCATCAAAGTTTTAAACTTTTCAATTTTGCTGCAAATGACAACAACAAGAGAGCCAAAAGACAACCCACAGAATGGAAGAAAACATTTGCAAATCCTACCTCTGATAGGGGACTGATATATAAAGAAGTTTTATAACTCAGTAATAAAAGGACAAGTCAGCCAATTACAAACTGGCAAAGAATCCGAATAGATATTTCTCTAGAGAGGATCTACAACTAACCAGTAGGCACATGAAAAGATACTCCCCATCATTAACCAACAGAGAAATGCAAACAAAACAACAACATACCACCTCATACCCGCAAGGATGGCTAGAATGAAAAAGACAGTAACCAGTGCTATGGGAATGTGGAGAAACTGGAACTCTCATATTGTTGATGGGACAGTAAAACGGTGCAGCTGCTTTGGAAAACAATTTGGTAGTTACTCAAAAAGTTAAATACAGAGTTATCATATGACTCAGCAATTGCACCCCTAGGTGTATACCCAAGAAATATAATAGGAATATACTGATTATATGAGACATATTTGATATTTATATGAATATATATGAATATAACCCATTCATATGTGTATGTGTATGTGAAATTCCAAAATTTATACATAAATGTTCATAGAAATATTAGTCATAGTAGCCAAAGTAGAAGCCACCCAGTTCTTCAACTGATAAGTGGATAAACAAAAGTGATGTATACACACAGTGGAATATTATTTGACAGTAAAAGGAAAAACTAAAGTATCGTTAATGTTACAGTGTGGACGAGCCTTGACAATATTATGCTAAGTGTCAGAAAGACCACAAATTTTGTGATTCCAAACATATAAAATGTCCAGAATAGACAAACATAGAGAGACAGAAAGCAGCTTAGTGATTGCCTAGGGAATGGTGGGTGGAGGAAATGGGGAGTGAGTGATAATGGGTGTGGGGTTTCACTTGGGGATGATGAAAATGTTCTAGAATTCATGGTGATGGTTGCACAACTCTGAATATACTAAAAACCATTGACATGTATACTTTAAATAAATGAATTTTGTGGGTATATGAATTATACCTCAATTAAGCTGCTAAAAATAGCAACAGAAATGGCTTGGCACTAGTACCCTCACATGCTCAGTCACTGAGGGTAGGACCCCAGGGGAAACAGAGCCTACCAACACTGCTGGACCCAAAGGCTTAGCAGCTGGTGCTGTCAGTCAACTCTAATCCCCACTGCAGACTTTCTTGAAGAAGATCTAAACAGTACATTTCCACAGTCCCCACAGAAACCACGAACAATCACATTAAATTTGCATGAAATTATTTTCAGAGGAAGCGCTGTTCTATTGCAATGAATCCTTCAGCCTCACATTTCATTCATTTAATGAACATTAATTCTGTGTGTCCTGCTATGAATCAGATGCTATGCTGGGAGCTGGGGAAAATCTCCTGGTCACAACTCCTTACAATTTTATCTTCTGCCTTCCAGTTTCTCCTCCTATTCACACCACACACACACACACACACACACACACAGACTCACAGTTACGATGACCTGCTAACTTTTAAATGGAAATGGCTTTTTACAGTTTACATAGTGTTTCATGAACATTAGCTTATCTGATCCTCACTCAAACACTTCATAGTTATCATTATTAACCAAGGATACACTTACGGAATTTAAATTTGTGCAAGACCAAAAAGCCAATGAAAAGTAACTACCAGGCACCTGGGTGACTCAGTCAGTTAAGTGTCTGACTCTTGATTTTGGCTCAGGTCATGATTTCAGGATGGTGAGATCGACCCCTACATCAGGGTCTGTGCTCAGTGTGGAGCCTGCTTGAGATTCTCTCTCTCCCTCTGCCTCTGCCCCTCCCCCTGCTTGCACTTGCTCTCTCTCTCTCTGTCCAAATAAATAAATAAAATATTTTAAAAAAATATAAAATAAATAAAATATTTTTAAAAAAGATTTTATTTTTTTAAAAGATTTTATTTTTTAAATTTTTATTTATTTATTTATTATAAATATATTTATTATTATTTATTTATTTTAAAAAGATTTTATTTATTTAGCTGGACAGAGAGAGAGAGAGAAAGCCAGTGAGAGAAGGAACACAAGCAGGGGGAGAGGGAGAAGGAGAAGCAGGATTCCCACCGAGCAGGGAGCCCGATGAGGGGCTCGATTCCAAGACACTGGGATCATGACCTGAGCCGAAGGCAGATGCTTAATGACTGAACCACCCAGGTGCCCCAAATCTTTTTTTTTTTTTTTAAGTAATTACCAAAGTCCCAATTCTGTTCTTTCCCAAAGAGCTATCTATGTTCTGTGGTTTTCACCCTGGGGCAGGTCCCTCCCACCCGCACAGCAGTAGGCAGAATCCTCAGCAGTTGCAGGCTCCCGTCCTACAGATTAGTAAACACCTGTTTCACGATGGCTCGACCACACCCCCTGGGTTGATTCTGATTGGACCCGTCTTGGTCATGTGTTCAGCCCTGAGCCAGGCACTGGAGCTGGAGGGGCGCTCTGCTGTGTTGGTCATGTGACGATCCATAGAGTCTGGGTCACAGGTGCACCTGGGGAGGTGGAAGAGGGCCAGTCAACCGGAAGCATGGTATGAGCAAGAAGAAAGCAGTCACACTGAGGGAGATGGTCACGGTAGGACCCACCATTAGCAAAAGGATCCTGGACAGATGAAAACACTAGCAGAACTGCCATAGGAGAGGGATTATGACATGGTGGCTCTGTGGGGCAGAGTGAGTGCTGTGAGGTGCTATGTGCAGCCAGAAGCCAGAGGCGACCAAACGGACAATTTTCCAGCTGTAGATGCTCTTCTATAGGGTTGAGACAAAGATGTTGACCCCTCTAGAGTCTGGGAGTGGAGGAGTCCTGAGGTACAGGATTCCACACACATCTGTCCCATTTACTTACAAGAACTTACTTAGTTCCGGGGCGCCTGGGTGGCTCAGTGGGTTAAAGCCTCTGCCTTCAGCTCAGGTCATGATGTCAGGGTCCTGGGATCGAGCCCCGCATCAGGCTCTTTACTCGGCCTTCCCCTTTCTCTGTCTGCCTCTCCACCTGCTTGTGATCTCTGTCTGTCAAATAAATAAATAAAATCTTTAAAAAAAAACTTAAAAAAAAAAAAAAAAGAACTTACTTAGTTCCCCAGGCACAGGTGCTTCCCGTGGTGTGTGAAGGGGCACAGGCTGAGGGGCAGGACTGTCCCATGATGGAACAGTCAAGTCTTACTTGCCTAACCTCTGACCTTGGAATCCAAGGATAGAGAGGGCCTTCCCAAGTTCATTCAGGACACCATAGCCGCAAACTGCCCCTGCAAGAAAGATGGACATGGATGGCCACCTGCAAGGAAGAGGATCTGCCTTCCTTCACTCCAGGAGGATAACATCTCTTGCCACTGAAAAGAGCTCATGACACTCTTGACTTCCAGCCCCCCTGCATTTCTTCACCCTTGACAGAAGACCTAGCTGTCACTGTTTCTCCTGTCACCACCCTTAAGGTACTGGGAACCTAATTAAAATGTCATTTATCCTTCCACTCAGCAATACATTAGTTAAACATCAATTGAGCACCAATTATGAGCTGAGTGCCCTGCCAGGTGCTATGGCCACAGAGACGGTTAAGATATAGTCCCTGCCCAAAGGAGCTCGAAACTGAGCGGAAAAGAGATAAGTAAGTGATTATCATACACAGTGAGGTAACAGAACTGTCCTGGCACAGGATGGACGAGGGCTGGGAGGACAGAGAGGGGCGCCATGATGCCAGGGAGCTGGGAGGAGCACCAGGAGGGCTTCAGAGGTGATTACAATTGGCGGGGTAAGTTGTTAAATACAGATTTTATTCTTATTTTAAAAATCGACACAACTTTGGGTAAAAAAGCTAGAGAACACAGAATGAGCAAGAAGAAAATAACCACAAAACGTTGGCATCCCTTCAGTTTTCTCAGCAACAAACTACAACTTGTTTTGTAACCGGCTTTTTTTGCTTTAAAATATGATCGTTGGAATCATTAATATTTCTCTATGCCAGTTTTCATGGCTACGTAGTTCTACTGAAAGTTTCTGAGGGTCTTTGAGAGAGGTCGGTAAGGAGCACCCATCTTTCGTAGCCCAATCCATTGAGACTGGTTTTCCACAGCATGTGGAGAACCAAAAACTCACCCCCATTCCTAATTAAAGCTAAATCAGGAGGCATAGCTCACCAAGAGAGACAAATTGGGCTTGTGGACTCTGTCCCTCTGTTCATACATGGGAAGAACCCACCTCAGGGAACGCTTCAAGCAGACAACCTGTTGGGCCCCCAGCTCCCACACTGGCCCTGGGGGAGAGTGATGAAGAAGGGAACAGCTTCTCCAAGCACAGGGTGTTTGATACCTCTATCCAGTGCCCATAACTCACTAACCACTTTGACTCTCTGGGAAAGAAGCCGGGAGGATTGAGGAAAAGCTCACAAAACTAGAGGGTAGGGAAGAAGCATTTCCTTCAGACAATAGAACGTCCTCCTACTCATTTTGCACATTTAGTTTTGCACATTTAGTGTTGTCAAACAACACTGAAATTAAATACCTTTCTAATTAATCTTTGTGAACATTTATGGTGATTTCCTTAAGGGAAAGTCCTAGAAACACAATTCCTGGGCCCAACAGTATCAATGTGCTTGATGCTTTTAGTGCATTTTGCCACTTTTCCCTCTAGAAAGTTCCTATCAGTACACATTACCCCTAACAGTAAAGTTCCTCCTCAAACAACATTGGTTTGAACTGTGCAGACCCACTTACATGCAAATTGTTTTCAACAACTAATGTACAGAACTGCAAATGTATTTTCTCTTATGATTTTCTTCATATTTTCTAGCTCGCTTTATTGTACGAATACAGTGTATAATACATATCCCAGTTATGTGTTAATGGACTGTTACCGGTGAGGCTTCTGGTCAACAGGAGGGTATTAGTAGTTAAGCTTTGGGGAATCAAAGTTATATGTGGATTTTCAACTGCACGGAGGGGGTCAGCACCCCCTCGCCCCCGTGTTGTTCAAGTGTCAACTGTATTTGAGAACGGGTTTCCTTAACGAGCACCCACCCTGGATTAGTCCTTTCACGATGACCTTTGTGAATTTGTGGGGCAAAACTTCTTGCAGCCTCAGTGCCACCTGAGTTTTGAGCGGTCTTAATGGAAGAATTTTCCTGAAGGACAAGAGGATAGAAAGTGTGAGAGGCACTTCTTGAATAGATTAGACAATGTTTCCAGAGGCATAGAGCCCTAAAATTGCCCCTATCCTTACACTTGGGTACATAGATCTTGTTTTCCAACCCTGGGGGAATCATAGCGAAGTTGAGAGAGGATGATTCTGAGAAAATACAATTCCTTAATAGTCTGGGATTTGGGGCAGGAGATGCCTAAGTATTGTCACATAATATGAGACTAAATAGCCTTTACTTTTTAAATGCGAATAATGTGGACATTTTTGGGCCCAATAGTGGGCAACGAATGAATAGTAACCCTTCCGGAACCATCTTATAGTCCTCTAGGGTGGGGGAGGGGGGAGGTGGAGCAAGCGGACAGGAACCTCCCATCTCTCTCCCATCTTTGTGTCTGTATCTGTCTCCGCTCAGCCACAGGGAAGAGGGGTGACTGACAGACTGATCTGGGCATTCCCAGGATTTCTGACCAGAATACCGAATTCTGGTATTGGAGTTCTGGTCACTCTCCTGAGTCACCTGGGTTTCTAGCAGCTGGCGGTCAGCCATCGGCCTGTTGCGTGCCTCTCCATCCCCTGTATCCCTCACACCTGGGCCTGATGGTGATGTTCTCAGGATCCTTCAGGTTGTGCTTCCACACCTGTGTGAACTCTTGCCAAGTGAGTGAGCTCTTCTTCCTCCCCACCCTCACCGGTAAAGGCCAGGCCAGGGAAGGGAGTGCCCAACCATTCTCCCTGCCCTCTTTGTTTGACTTTGGTTCCCCACCTACAACTCGCCTTTGTCGTCAGACAGACATCTTCGAAAAGGCCTTGGATTCCACCTCCAGTCGCCCATGGGAGTCGCCGCCTTACGGGAGGCAGGCCCAGACCCATCCTCGGGCACCGAGTCCATTATTCTGGGCACACCTCTTTCTGGGAGCTGCTTGGCTCAGAGTTTCAGAAGCCCTTTTGTTTCTTTCTGCAAATTAAGAAAACAAGATAGGAAACCAGCATACAAGGGTCCCTTTGGAACACCAGTAGCCGTCCAAAGAAAGGTAGAAGGTCAAAGCAGCTGAGGTGTAGGGACACCCTCCAAACAGAGAGGTGCAAAGCCAGACAATTAACCAGCCTCGGTCTCTGGGACAGGGACTCCCTGAGCTGTTGGATGTCATTTGTTGTCATCTGACCAGTGCTCTCTCTCCATCAGCAGTGCACGTGGGGGTGTGCGTGTGTATGTGAGAGAGAGACAGAGAGACAGAGAGAGGGATGTCCTGCTCACAGCTTAGGATCCTCCTAAATGCCATGGGCCACGTTTTCATCTCTCACTAAAGGAAATCTCTGCCAAGAATAGCCCTAAAAGTTTGTTTATTTACACATTTAATGGTTTACACAGTTAATAAATTTGGCTTATAAAACTTAGCAGCTGGCACAAGCACATGTTTAAAACACTTGTACCCCACAGAGCATAAAGAGATCACCTACTAAAGAGTGAGGCCTTCAGATGCCCCCCCCACCCCCACCCCAAGAAGGCAGGGCTCTCTGCTTGGTGTTTATCTGAGGTGGGTCTTAGGCTGGTCAGGAGTCCCTCCAAACCTGACACGGCAGAAGGCCTGGGCCACACAACACCGGCTGCTTTCTTTCAACATGTACGGGAGCTAACCGTTGACTGGTTCCCCGTGTGCAGCCCCATGGGAAATGCGTGGAGCGGTCAGCCACTAGCCCTCAGCAAGGAGAGAAGACTTGGACCAGAACGAGGCCCATGTCAGGCAGAAGGGAGGTGCCCGCTGAGAGGAGCACAGTGGAATAAGGTGTCAGGGGCAGGCGAGCCTCTTGCCAGTTATGTGCGGTGCATGGGAGGGAGCAGGTGCTCTCGTCCTTGTCCTTCCTCTGAGACCCAGACGTATCCCTTTAAACCAGGAATGAACCACAGTCCCATCCAGTGTGTCTCCTATCCCAGCTGCCCGTGCTCACTTGCTTTCTTCTTGTTGACAGGCTCCTTCTCCGTTTCCACACTTGCTGCTCACTCTGCCTAGAATGTCTGGCCTCCCCAGCGCTCCCTAGGCAGTGCTCGTCCCCTGGGTCTCAGAGATCATCCCAGAATGCCCCTGCTCGGGCTCTGACACGCTCTCGCCAGCCCCACCTGTTTTCCTTCAGTTATTGGAATCAGAACTCATCACTCGATTTATTTGACTACTCCTATCGTCTCTTCCTCTCTGAGGGCAGAGACGTCATCGGTCTGAGTCCCTGTTGCATCTCCGTGTTTAGAAAAGAACCTGACTCGCCGTGATTACTCAAAAGCTGTTTGTTCAGTAAAGGAATGATGATTTCTAATGTGTCTCGCCTACGATCTAAAATGAAATCGCTCCATGAAAGGAGATGGATTTGCAGGGACTGTGGTGCAGCTGAACCGAAGGGATGGGCCTCAGAGGGTCCATGGAGCACTTAAATTTAGATGTAAAATTTCGGGGCGCCTGGGTGGCTCAGTGGGTTAAGCCTCTGCCTTTGGCTCAGGTCATGATCCCAGGGTCCTGGGATTGAGCCCCACATCGGGCTCTCTGCTCAGCAGGAAGCCTGCTTATCCCCCCTCTCTCTGCCTGCTTGTGATCTCTCTCTGTCAAATAAATAAATCTTTAAAAAAATGAAATTTTGTATATGTGTGCATATTCCTGGTCTGAGAGTCCACAGTTCCCAATTCCCAAAGGGATCTGTGTTACTCTGCCTTCCCCCAAACAGGGGAGAAACCTCTGCTGCGTTCCAGTACTCCTATGGGTCTGAGTCCGCATGGAGTGTTTCTCAGACAGAGTCTTGTGACTCCCAGGAGTTCCACCTTTGGGGTCACCGTGGGGATGGGGGATTGACAACCCTAGGGGACAGACTATACACTTTGGGCCTCCATCTAAATTTCATTTAGGGACTGTTTTTCACTGCTGTGGAAAAAGGGAGGAGGTAAAATGCACGAAAGCCCATCTTACAAGTTCTTAAATCTCAGGTTGGCTTATTGGGAGAGAATTTAAGGTAAAATCTATTTCCCCAAGTATTTATTTCAACTCAGCTGTTCCAAAATCTGGAGAAATGGAGCCTGAGACGATCCCCATGGTGCAGAAGCTTCTGTCCACTTTGAAAGGGGTGCAGGGAAGAACCCTCTGAGATATGCCTTGGGTTTTGCAAAGCTCTACCCCAACCCCTCCAAGAACACATCCTCATAGGATGACTTCAGTGACCCTAGAGGGCCTGATCTTCTAGGTGTCCCCTGCCCTGTGTCAGCCCACGTCACAGAATTGGCCAGGAGAAGGAAGGAGCAAAGCCAGGAAGCCATGGGAGTCTCTAGGCACTGGTTACCATATGTGAGGAGGTCCCCCGGGAAATGCTTTATTCCCTGGCTATTGCTCACCATGTCTTCCAATCCTATTACTGGCAGGTCACATCACCCCAAAAGACCAACCAGCACCTTCCCCAAGGAAGCAAATAATCTCTTAATGCCATAAACCAAAAAGGGCAAGGACAAGTTTCCTGCCTGGAAAAGGAAATTGGAAACTATAATGAGCAGCCTGCGTACCCTATTGGAATTTATGGGATTATAAGTCCTTCTGGCATGATTTTGTTTTGTCTCTGGACAACTGCATAGCCCATTCCTAGACAGGGCACAGAGGGAGCTGTGTCTGTTGGTCAAGCTCTGCAATTCCTGAGCTTTCTACTGTCAGTACTACACCCGGCCCCCCCACCCCCCCCGCCCCCCCGACAGTGGAAAAGCTCCATCAAGTCTAACCAGAGAATAGGGTGAAGGGCAGAGCCTCCCAGACTGCACAGGGCACACACTATCCCCATCCCTCTGTTTGCTACAGTTTCTGTCATTAGATGACTGTCCTCCCACAGGGATCAAAAGTCAGACTGTGTCCATGTTCTGTCACTTTCAAGCTAATTGGAGGCAAGAGTATTTGGAATTTGAGAGAAATGTACTGATCAAATAATATATAAACGATATGAAAATTTTATTGAAAACAGTCATCACATCATATATTTTACATTTAGTGTGGCTTTTATCCCTATTTATTTTCCCAAAATTGATGTTTTGCTTTCAAATAAGTGAAGGGCCAATTTTAAAAGAAGATTTCACCAAGTTTACTTTTTACTGATTCTGTGCCCGTTATTTTCTTGAAGCACAGTATCTGTCACCAAAAATTATTTTGACTCCACTGGAATTGAAGGAGATGTTGAACTGGTCTGAATCAATTTGAAGCAGGATTTTTCACACACGCACATTGACAAACACATTTTTACTTATAAGATGTTCTTTCCAAGAACAGTAATGTGTCACAGACACTGCCTCACAGAATTTGGAAAGAACACTCCTTTCCCAATGTGATAACATTCTGATTTGAACTATTACTTCATTTAAAAAGGGAGGAGGCTTTTCATGGTCAGTAAAACACAGAGGACTTTGTGTACAAAATGGTGAATGTTCAAGTATAAACAGATTTTCCTGATACCAGATGTTTCCCACAGACACAATCAGCATTCTAAAAGCAAATTTATTAACCATAAATATGTTGACAGGTCTTTAGATAATTCAACTGTAAACCCCATAATAAAAATATAACAACTGTCTTTTTTCCCTCATAGAGATTTGGGGTGAAATTAAATAAAATATTCTCCACTTAAGGTAGTCACTTTTTAAAGAATAAAGTTGCCCAATATTCCTTACTTTAAGAGGAATGTTGTGGGATAGGGGAAAAAGGAAAGGTAAGAAAAAACAACCTTTTCTGAACCACACGTTTGTAAACAGACATCATTATGGTGTGGGGCTGTCTGAGGGGCAGTGGGGAACTACATGCCTTCCTACATGCAGCCCACGAAGTCAGGGGCCAGCCTGGATGCCTGCACACATGCGCCAGCCAGGGTGTGGGGGAGTGAGGGGGTAAGGTGACGGCAGGGGCGGGGGTGGGGTTGAAGGCAGTGGCCAGCAGTGGGCCTCTGTCTGGGCCTAGAAGGCAGACAAGAATATCCGGGAGCATCACACTCGAGGCCACTCAGGAGTTGCTACGCGTGCACATTTCCCGTATTTTCTCAACTTGTTTCCTAGCTACAAAGCACAAAAGGCAAATTAAGAAGTTGAACATGACACACCTGGTTCAAAAATGACACACCTGGCCATCCACTTTATGCCTCCCTCCCCTAGCTCTGTATCTGGGGCATCTCACTTGTTTGTTAAACTGAAGTAAAATAAACGATAAAAATACAGACAAGAACACAGTTCACTGGAAGAGAACACTAATGGGTTCAGAGTGTTCAATTGTGCCACTTTTTAAAAAAAATTTTATTTATTTATTTGAGAGAAAGAGATGACAAGTAGGCAGAGAGGCAGGCAGAGAGAGAGGGGGAAGCAGGCTCCCCGCCGAGCAGAGACCCCGATGCGGGGCTCAATCCCAGGACCCTGAGATCATGACCTGGGCCAAAGGCAGAGGCTTAATCCACTGAGCCACCCAGGCGCCCCCAATTGTGCCACTTTAAAAATTGTGGTTAAAGTGTACGTAACTTAAAAATTTGCCATTTTAAGCATTTTTCAGTGTACAGGTCTGTGGCATTAAGTACCTCGCCACCACCCAAACCTAGTTTCCTGACTGATTAAACCAGAACTTTCTACCCCCTTCCCCAGCCCCTGGCAACCACCATTCTGCTCTCCGTCTTTATGGATTTCCCTGTTCTAAATAGCTCCTAAAGGGGACTCATACAGCATTTGTCCTTTTGGGCCATGAACTCATTTTGGGAGCTCCCTAGATTCCACATTTAGGGAGAAGGGAGGAGACACAACAACTGGCTGCTGGTGTCTCAGAGCACCTGGGTTTAAGATAAAACCTATTTTTCCTCCCTACCTCCCTACCTCCCTACCATGATTTGTCATGCCCTGAAGAAAAGACTGTGAGATAATTATCAAAAGCTTGAATTTACTCTCTTTATTGTCCCACTTTCATGTTATTCATCTCATAAGTAAGAACTTTTGTATCTTGTTACTAGATCATTATTAAACATTTTCCTACATTCATACTTTCATTTTAAATAAAACCACTTGTGAGCTAACACTTTCGAAAATCTTCCTGTGAGGAAATGCTCGTATGCTTTCTCATGGTGGGACAAATCTAGGTGTGGATGTTATTCTAATGTGTGTTTAACTCTTACAAACTGTAAGAACATACATCAAGGTACTTGAGGAGAGATGGAAGCTTTCCTTGTGGGATGAGCCATCCGAATGAACCAGGGGAGGAGACGGGGGCCGGGGGCCGGGGCTGGAGTATGTGGTTCTTTGCAGAGCTCAGAACAAGACAGGTGCCTTCCTCTCCCCTGCAAATGATGTGAGAGTCAGGCAGAACTGAGAGATTTGGTTTAAGGTGAGGGGCTGAGTTGGCCTCTGGAAACTGATGGCAGCAGATGAGGGGGGAAGGTCTAAGGGAGGTGTGTGCCACCTCCAGTGCTACTGAGGTGTCCAGACCAGACAGGAGCCATGCCCGAGGGGCTGAGCAGTCCTTACAACCAGCCTTACTGGGTTTCTGACACCCCACTCAGACTGGAGAGGATTGGATGACAGAGAAACCAGGTGATAGGAACAGACAGACAGGAGGCCCAAGTCCCGGGGTGGGTAGGGGAGGGGTACTGGGGAAGACCAGATCCCAGGGGAACAATGGAGTATTCCCCTAGCTCTGAACATGGTAGGACAATTCCAGGCCAGGATTTGCTTGTGTAGCAACATTCTGGCTCCTTGCTAAACCCTGTTATTGTGAAATTGTCCTCCTCCATATATGGTTTTGTCACAACTGGCAATGCTATCGATTTTCAATTTATTTTAGTTTCTAGGTAACTCTTTCAAAAGCCCTGTTGGCTTGTCAAAAACAAAAGAGGTGGTTTTTGCCATTGCAAGTCTGTAGAGAAAGTGGTTCAGGGCCCCTTTGCAGCCAAGCAGGGCTGTGCTGATGACAGTGGCCCCTGGATATTCCGGTGAGAGGACAAGGGAGAAGGGTGGCTGGTTCCTGCCTAAACTTTGCAAAAGAAAATGACCACCTAGCCATAATATTATAGGGGTTCCTGGAACTCTTGAATTGTTTGAAATATTTGAGGTCATGTGGTCAGTCTCCCAACCAAGGCAGAGCTAGCAATCTATTGATGCCCAAACGCACTCAGGACCCAGACCTCGGGATGACTGTTTTCTGAAACTTTAAGCAACCAGGTATACTTTCCATTTTGGTCATGGTCTTTAAATGAGGCTATTGTGTATGTTATGTCAATCTTGCAAAAGCATTCTGAAATGCACCATGGAGAGTGTGAGCCTGACTTCCTTGGAAGTCATGAATGAGTTATGATGATTATGAATTAATCATGGTTATTACTGGAAGAGTTCATCATAGCTCACATATATCTTGTGGTAATAGCCATAGTGTTTTATAGGCACTGTAAATGTCTTAAGAAAGTGTTACTAGAAAGTATATGCACACAGATGTGCAACATACACATCATTCATGTCATAGATTCAGTGAAATGCTGATTTAATCTACTACTGCTCGTGTGTGTGTGTGTGTGTGTGTGTGTGTGTGTGTGTGTCTGTGTAAGTCTTGCTGGTAGCTCAGAGGCAGGGCTTCTGATCACCTGAGGACCCTGCTGCAGAAAAGCTACATTATGTAAATGTAAGTAATTACCACTTATTATCAATTTGATCACTTGGGGAATCTGCGGAATTTCTTACAATATGCTATTAAATTCTTTACACAGATATCTCCTACTACGTGAACACTCTCCTGAGGATAAAGATAATATCTTTGTATCCCCTTAAACAGCGTCCTACCCCCAGTGAGCAGTCAATAAAATTTTGTTGAATGAATGTTGGGGAAATTTTTACTTACCTTCAGACTAAAGCACCGTGAGAACTTTACAGTGTTGCTCATTATTGCATATGTACTTCCTAGAACAATGCTTTGCCCATATTATCCTAGGCAAATGACAGGGATAGATAAGGTAGGTATCAAGAAAAATAGATAAATTCTAAAATACTAAGACCAGGGGGTCCCTGGATGGCTCAGTTGGTTAAGCGCCCGACTCTTGATACCAGTTCAGGTCTTGATCTCAGTGTTGTGAGTTCAAACCCCATGCTGTGCTCCATACTGGGTATGGAGCCTACTCAAAAAATAAAATAAAATAAATTACTAAGACCAATAGACCATGAGGTCTAAAAAAATGGGAGAAAAGAGGAACATGACATCTATCTAATTAATTGACTTATATCAATGCCTAAAATGTATCATTTCTGGAAACAGAACTATACTGGGCTTTGAGTATATCAACTCAACTTTATTGTGGAAGAAAAGAAAGGATAACCAATAAACAAACAAGAAAGCTATAACTCACACTCTGAGGCCACATGACAGAACAGACACAGGTTTAGAGTTTGGTAAGTCTGGGCAAATTCTTGAATCAACCTTTTACTAGCCACCATCTTGGATGGTTTCAGCCTCCTTGTATGGAAAGTAGGGTTGTAATGCCTACCTTCACAGGTGGAGAAAGTCTATTTACTCAGTGCCTGGTACATCAATTCTCAGTAATTCCTGTCCTGATCCAGGGGGAGGGATAGCTTGAAGAAAATTCTGTAGATAAAATATTCAAAGATGAGCTGAAGCAATGACTGCCTTGTATGATGGCAAGCTTATTGATTGTTCTTCCCGAGCTACCTTGATATTTAGATTAAAATCCAGACCACCCAAATTTATAGCCAAAACTTTAGCAGAGTTCGGCATGAATGTTATGAAGTTAATAATTCTGACAATTTAACTTAGCCCCAAAAGACCTCTCTATTCAGGTCACGAATAGAGAATGCAGAAGGACCTGCTTTGGTACTTTCTAAGCACTAAGGATACAACAGTGAGCAAAACTGTCAAAACAGTCTACTCGCATGACACATTCTGGTAGAACATGACAGAAAGTAAAATCAATAAGCAACAACTTCTATGGGAAAATTGGGAAGGGAATATGGGAGCTGGGGAAGTATACGATTTAAAATTGGGTGATCAGAGGCAGCTTCATGGGGATAGTGATTTATAAGAGGACCATGAATGAGCCAGGAGATGTCTGTGGGAAGAGCAGAGGGAACAGCATATGCCAAGGCTCTGTGGTAGAAATGAGCCTGACTTTTTGAAGGCTATAGATGTCTATCCTAAAGCACTAAATTTTGCCAAAGACTAACAAAACATTTTAAAGGACAAAAACCCAAAAGTTTTCCTTTACACTATTGTCTGACATTCTGCTGAATTGATAACATGGCACATATTTGTGAACTGGTTCTTGGGCCCAGAAAGGTACTATAACATAAACTCAGACCACTATGCTCCTCTTTCTTCTATGTTTTATTTGGAAAACACGACTGTGTTTTCTAAAAACCAGATGTTTTCTAAACGCTTTAAAAATATAAACTTACTTAATACTAATAATAATCCCGAGGCACTCTTTTTGTGCCCATTTTATAGGTGGATAAACTGAGGCCCAGAGAGCTTAGATCACTTGTCTCAGATCACAGAGCTGATTAACATCAGAGCTGTGATCTGAATGCAGTCTGTCCAGCTTTAGAGTTCATCCCCTTCACCTGCTGGGGACACCTGCAGAGCCTGAGCCGGCTCAGACCAACTCCAAGGGGCCAGCTGTGGGCATCTCTTTCCAATGCCACCTCTGGTGGCACCACCTTGGTAACGTGAAATCGGCCATGGAGGGAGCGTTTACGCCACAGAGATCAGCACATGCCGCAAACCAGGGACTCACCGCGAGGAACTAGTTATTAGGCACCTACCCCCACACACTGACCCCTCCAACGTCTGCGTACCCCATTGGGCTTCCATTCCCCCTTGATGCTTCCCCTGACTTTACCCCATCAGGCCCCAGTTCCTCCAGTCTTGCCCCGGCACCGGCCCTTGTTGCGTCACACCATCTCCCTCACTGACCGCGTAAGCCCCTGGGTTAGAAGGCACTGTCTGACTGGTCATGGTGTCCCCAGCACTTAGAAGAGCATCGGGCATAACAGGCCCTCAGCAAAGAGCTGCTGGCTGGTGACGAGCTGATGTGAAGCTCCTGGCTCCGAGTGAGGCGGACGGTAACTGCTCAACACATGGGCTGTGTGAACGTGCTGAGGAGTGTCTGAGTCGTCTGGACTCTCACGGAGTAGAGATTGGTCGCACCAATCTGGGGACGTGTAGACCAATTCTGGTCTGTGTAGAAGCCATGGTGTCCCCGCCACCCTCAGGAGACCAGGGCCCCCTACACTGGCCCCAGGCTGAGGGGAGGGCCAGCTGGGCAGGAGTCACGTGGTCAAATATTTATCAAAGGCCTTCGATGTGCACACTCGCAGTTCCAACAAGCACAGAGCCAACCACTCCCTTTCAAGTGGCATCTGGCAGGACTTGAGCCTGTCACTGGTTAGTGGGAATGTGTGGGCAGAGGGAAGGCTACTGTGGAAATCCAGGATCAAATTTCCCGATCTTTGAGCACTTTCTTCTTAATTCTTTCCACCGGGGCGGCTGCGGCAGTCAGAGGAGGGGTTCTTCTCAGCAGTCAGAGGAGGGGTCCTTCTCGGCTGCCACCCTCCCCTGGAGGTGCCTGGAGAGCCAGCGTTTTGCCTGTGGTCGCCAACTTGAAACTTAGTCATTCAGACAGCTCCTGCCCTGCTGGAGACGCTTCTCCAAACCTCAGCATTTTAAGAGGCCTCAAGCATTTCCAAGCAACCTCTGATAAAGTAGCTTATAATTTTTATGAAGCCCGTGTGGAAAGCGGTGCAGGAGAGTTGTGAGGGAGCTCACGTTGCTGGTGTGAGAGGTCATGTAGGCCTTCATTAGCCTGGGGTTGCTTCTTCCTTAGGGACCACTGGAGTCTTGGCGGGATTTGGGCCGCAGCCGTCCTGGGCCTCTGGGGAGAACCCGAGAAGGCCTCTGTCCTTCCCCAGGCCTTGCTGATGTCTGCTGCCTCTTCTTGTGCTCAGAACACTGGACTCATCTTCATGGCCCTTGGTGAAGTGGCCTTGTGGCCCATGACGAAATGCCCGAGGGATGGGCTCCCCAAGGTTCAGAAGGCTGACAGGGCAAGGCTAAGGTTTCTGGGGCAGTCCAGGAAGCATTTGGTTTGCAGCCAGGATGTGGAATGGGGTGGGGGAGAGAGGGTGCCTGGAGATGGCAGAGGCTGGCCACGCCCCTCTCATGTCCCCATCATTAGCCCTTATGGTGGAGGGACCCTGTTCCATGCTGGCGTGTCCGGCTGTGACTGGGGACCTAGGTGTGCTTCAGCCTGATGGTTCTGATAGTTTTAAGAGGCCACGATGGCCCTAGGAATGCTGAGCCCAGCTTCGACCCTGTCCTCTCAGGGCTCCAGGGACCCCAGAAGGGTATCCCCCCACCCAAACTACAATGGCCAAGTAAACCGAGATAGCATGTTCTTGCTTGCTAGGCTCCAAAATACTCTGGAAACTGGGCTATAGCACATAGCTGAGGCCTCAGGCCAGATGGAGCTGCCTCTTTCCAAGCCTTTCCCCAAATCTCAGCCAGCAAGGTGAGTGGAAGAGAGGAGGCCCCACGCCTGCTGGAAAGCAGAGGAGAGACAGAGCTCGCCCTGCCCACCCAGGGGTTGCCACCTAGAACAGGGCCTGGGAGGAAGGTGCAGGGCTTTGAACAGTCAATACCCTGCTTCCCAGTACATATGGACCAACAGAGGCCCAGCCCCACCTGCTTTCCTGCTCCTTCATGCAAGAGCTGGGGGGGGGGGTGGTAGGGAGCATGTCCCCACCCACCCCAGCAGCATGACCCTTTGATCCCTCACTTGCAGAAATGTAGCTCTTGGGGAAGGGCTGTATACATTTTTAAGAAGCGTGGATGTTGGACTATAAATTAATTTAAAAATCAGTCTCCTCTTCATCATCTAAAAGATCTACTGAGATTTCCCCTGAGTGTAGGAATCGGGTCATTCTTCTCTCAGCCCTCCCCCATCTTCCCTCCACACCCTCCCCCTTCCCCCCTGCCCCGAAAAGGCCCTTTTACCATAAATTTCCAGGATGAGAGCCTGAGAGGATAACTGGCCGCTGGAGCATTTTGTTCCGGGGCAGGACCCCGTCAGCATTCAAATGTCAACTGTTTTTGGTTTTGACTGTTAATTTTATGATCTTTGGTAACCTACTTTTGCTGCTCCAGCATTATGCACTTTTTTGAGCCAAATAATTAGACTCTAACATATTTTTGTTTGTTCTTTCAGCCACAAGCAAATGCATGTTTAAGCGATAGCTTCCTACAGCTCTTGAATTATGCAATAGAAAAATACCAACGTGTTTTAATTTTAGTTCTGTAGGTCATGTAATTGAAACATGACTTCAAAAATCATGGAAAAAACATAATCTATTCTTAAATCTATAAATGAGAAGTAGAAAGCTATTTCTCCTCTGATTCTCTGAAAGAGCCGAGGGTGGGGGGTGGCCTGTGTCCTCTGGGGGCGCCTTCAGAGGCCCCGCCCTCCCTATCAGTGTCCCACCTTCCAGCTCTTTGACCTCTGGCTTGCTGTCTCCCCGTCCCACTCCGACATACCATATTTTTCTAAGTTCTTTGAATCCAAGATGGAAAAGACACTCAGATTTAACTAGTACGTCCTTTGTGCCAGACACAGTCACACGTTGAATCCTCAGAACAACCCTGAGGCGTAGGCACTCTTTTTCATTCTTATTTTATGGATGGGGAAACTGAGGCACAGAGACGTTAAGTCGCCACAGAGCTTCAAATCCAGATGGAGTGAATCGGCATCTGTGCTGTTCCTCACCACGTTCTATACTTCATGGCTCATGCCTCCCACCTGGCTGTGCCCTTCAGTGGCCTCGCCCTTCCTGTCAGCGATCAGCGACTCAACTTCAATTTCCCCCACGTCCACGTCCCCACGAGGTTCCCGCTATTCATTTTTGCGTTGTAAGGGTCTAGTGAAACGCCAGGCCCCCGAGGCTCAGTAAATGTGCGCCAGAAGCATGAAAGACTGATGTGTGTCACGTAGCTGACCAAGGCCCCAGGTGATGGTCCCCTCTGGCGATGGTTCCCAGGCCTTCCACCAAGGCTGGCAGGGCTGCCCTCCCATGTGGCTCTCCCCTGGAGTCTGCCTGTGCTCTACCAGCCCCCAGCTGCCCCAGGAGCCTCCCGCCCCCTCCGCCACACTCTTGGTTTGTTATCTCCTCTGTCCTCCACTGTCTTTAGCTCCTCTCTTGGTTTTTGTGAAAACACAGGCAGAAAATAGGTCATGAGAAAGGATGGAGAGACCAGGCCTGGCAGAGGCCCACGCAGTGAGAAATCATCGTCAGCAGGCAGCCTCTCACAGAAGTCAGGGTCTTGGTGAGTGAAGGTGGCACGGGCAGCTCAGCCTTGAGAATTTTACCCTTTGATGGTGTCACGGTTTTGGTTTTCTGGAAAGGCTGGTAGAAAATCCCCAGCGCCTCTCCCGTGGGCACACCCAAGGCTCCTTGGGGCTCTGTCGCATGCTGTGGGGCAGACGCCATTATGAGCTGTGATGCTACTGGACCTCCACATGCTCAGAAAAGCCACTCCCGCCAAGAGTCCATGGCCTCTGGCTCTCTCCAGGACTATCTGTCTCCCAGTCCCCTCTGGCCACCTCAGGTAGTGGGCCTTCTCCACTCTCAGCAAGACTGTACCCACCGTTCCCCTGCCCCCTGCTTGGCCCTCATGGCTCTCACTCACCCCAAGCAAAGCTTCGGGTCAGTCTCCTCCCAAACCCATCCCTCCCACTCCTTGCCCTTTGCGGTTGCTCGCCTTCCAATTCCCTCCATCTCATCGAAATCTCTCTGCTGTCTGAGGGCCCTGGATGTGGTCTCTGAGGGCTCAGGGAACGGTCTCTCCCTTCCTTGGTCCATGACCTGATACCTCAACTATGCAGCTCAGAATTACTTGTGTTTCGCGTGGTTGTTTCAGCCGTATCACGTTACCAGCTCACATATAATTTGTTGGCCTTTTTCATTCCCCTGAGGTCTCCTTCAATGTTTGTATTTTCCAAATACTTTATCTCCTTGCCATTAATAACTATGTGTGGGATTCTCATCCTTCTTAGTGTGAGAGCTTGCCTTTTTCCCACATTGGACCGCCTTTTATTTGCTGCCCTTAATTATCGCCTCTTGCTATTGGTGTCCTTTTCTCATCCTTGAGTGGGAGGCTTATTTTGTTTCAGTTAATGGGCAGTCACACCCGCCCCCCCAACCCTGTCTTCTTGCCAGAGAGGCAACGTCAAAGAGAATTAACTTTACCACAGAGCCGATGGCATGTGGCCTTCTCCTACCTCACAGAGTGTCACTTACTCAGTGACTCTGGCCAACCAGGGCCCATCATGGCAGCTGATGGAAAGACTCAGAGATATGATCTGTGAGGGAAGCATGAAATAACTGGGAAATAGATCCAATGACCTAAGTGTTCTTGTGGGGGAGGCATTATTCTATCAAGAATGGAGATCAGCTCTATTTTCCATTTCTTTTACATAATGTAAATGGGGTTCGTACTAGAATAAAGGATTGCATTTAGATTTGAGAAAATCTTTGCAATAGTTAATCCTGAAGCATGGGATAGAGGGGGACAAAGAAAGGGTTCTTTGGGGCAGGAGTTGGGGGTGAGTAGAATCCCTTCCTGCATGATCTTTAAAAATAAAATGGGGATTGTCTATCCTGAAGGGCTCCAGCCTAACTAACTCTTGTAAAATAGGATCCTTAATACATGTAGACTCTATCAACATCTTCTGGCTTTGATCCCAGCCCTTTGGACATTGTTCTCCATGATAGTCTTTCCTTCTGCTCTGTGTTAACCATTTATCTCCGTATCTGTAGGGTTATTTTGGTTTAGCAACACGCTATAAATCTCAAACGAGCAGGTTTACAACAGGCACTCTTGATCCTACAAACTCATCTCATCCCCATGAATCTCATGTCAGACTTCGAGAATGGTTTCCAACTTGGATCTCATACCCCACCTTGAACCGATAGCTTCAGAATCAACCATCTTGGCAGTCAGGGACTCCGGGAGGGGGCTTGGCTGTGGGACAGTGTGAACTGCGTTCCTACTCAGCTGACCCTTCTTGACGATGTCACCCATTTGTCTTCTATCCATGTTGGTTGTGGCGGGAAAGGGGTGAAAGCAGTGCTTAAAGCAGATTAAGTGGGGAATGAATATGTGGGTGGTTTATGGGGATGATAACGTGAGACAGAAATGATCCCGAGGCAGTGGTTTTCCCTCTCTGAGTCACACTTTTCCCATACTGATATATTTATATTCAGGATTACATTATATAAGGTTCTTTTCAGCTCTCACTCTACAGGCCTAAGTTGGCAAGGCAAAACAACTCACCCCAAGCCTGCCCAGACCAAGGCTTATGGAATTGAGTGGATTTTCATAGAATTGCGTGGATTTGTCAAAATCCTATACTTTCCCTAAAGCGTGATTTTTCCAGCCTTTATAATGTTGGAGGAAGAATGAACTAAGGCAAAGTCTGAGGAAGAACTCAGAGTCTAGGGTTCTCTTGGCCAGGTTTGGAGAGCCCCCCGATTTCTTCCTACTACCACGGCTCCCCACAACACAGATCATCGGAGCCCCTTTGTAAAACACAGGAAGTAAAGACAAGCCAACTTGTCTCCAAAAACGGACATAACCATAAATCCACAACCAGAGAGAAGGAGTCACCAGTTGGCTTTCTCAAGATAACCTGGACCTCAGACCCCAGAGCATCACAAATGCCACCTGATGCTTAATTGAAAGCCATCTTAGATGCTTTTGCTCTACTTAAGCATATGGTTTTCTCTGATTAGGTTATATCGGGAATTCCCAAGGAGGTTTCCTCATCATCTTCAAGTTATAGTGATTCAAGCTGCTTCAAACGCAGTGAAACCAGAGGCAGTGGTATCTACCCCTTGTCCCCTGGGCAGGGGCTCACTCAGCTCACAGGACAGGGCTTTCAGAGACCGGGTCTTCATTGGCATGACGGACACTCTGAAATGAGAGCCTCGTGCAGGGCCAATACAGGGAAAGGAGAGGCAAGAAGAGGAAGCCATGTTTCAGCTCACAGCAAAACACCCCTTCACTTCACCTCTGTCCTATCTTCCCTCCCACCTCCCCTTGTCTGCTCATGCCCCTAACCTTGCCATTCAAATGAAAACATTGCAGTCCAGGCCCAGGGGTGGGGAGGAAGGGTCCCAATGGTTACCTTGTTAAAAAGTGACTGACGGATTTAAGAGGGTGACCACAAGCTGGGCATGGAACCAGACAGGCACCCTTCTGAACGCAGGGTCCCAGATGATTCCTGGCAGGTACAACCTCGGTGCCGGCCCAGGTCCCGGAACATCATCAAAACAGCTGCGTGGCCCAGAAGAGGCCAAGGCAGGTTTGTCAACACGCGGGCGCAGGCTCACTCTGGATGACGATGCCTCCCATGCGTGCAGAGTTCCCCACCTCGAGGCTTGGGTACAGGTGCATGGCTGGCTCCCTGCCTTCTCCTCTCCCTTGGAGCCTCCGGCGGTCACACCAGCCTCCTCGAGGGGCCTTTGCTGGGATGAGAAAATACAGCAGTGTCTGAGATGGGACGTGCTGCAGGTAGAAATCTACACCTCTGCTGGCAGAGTTGGAGAGCGGGAGGGTGAGGGGGCACACGTGGCCAGCTGCTTGGATGGCCTTCCCCGGAATGTGAGCCGTGGGCCCCCAGAGAGGCCACAACAAAGGAGGGATTCTTCCTCTCGCCACCTCATGCCAAGATGACTAGTATCAGCTGCATACCCAGCTGACTCGCTGAAAAGAATCAGTACAATGGTGAGTTTAATAGCTTCCATGGGGCCAAAGGGCTCCCAGGCCTTCCTGAATCCAAGCAGCCCCAGGGTGCCGGGGGTCTGGGTGATTGGTCATTAGGGAAAGGTGTCTGTGGGCAGTGTGGGTGACTTCCAAGGTACACGTGCTTTGGTCATTATGTCTGAATAAGTGTTCCCATGGTCCAACACCCACCTCCTGGGAGAGGGGTCTGCGTCCCCGCAGGATGGGAACCCTGCAGGTGACAGGGAGAGTTCTTGCCCAGCTGACCCCACGTGTCGTTCAAACCACACAATGACATGTTTGCATGGACAGGCACTCATAAGTGTACCTTTGGGCCTGGATATTCATTTTGAGCATTAAATTACAATTGAAAAGGGGAGTATGTGGATAGTCAGCTTGTAATTTTTTTTGCTTTTTTAAAAAATTGTGTTATGTTAGTCACCATACGATGCATCATTAGTTTTTGATGTAGTGTTCCAAGATTCATTGTTTATATACCACACCCAGTGCTCCATGCAATCCGTGCCCTCCTTAGTACCCACCACCAGACCAGCCCATCACCCCACCCCTTCCCCTCTAAAACCCGCAGTTTGTTTCTTGGAATCCACAGTCTTTTATGGTTCGTCTCCCCCTCTGATTCCACTCCCTTCACTTTTCCTTTCCTTCTAATGTCTCCCACGTTAAGCCTCATGCTCCACAAGTGAGTCAGATTATAAAGAGGGTCAGTTTAATAGGAAAGATGCCCAAACACGGATTCCTGTCTTTGTTCCGTAAGGTTTCCACTCCTCACTCATTTTCCCTACTAAATCCTCCTCTACCCTCTCTGGATGTATAGGAAACATAGAGAAAACCATATAACATACATCCATGTAGGGGCACCTGGGTGGCTCGGTCTGTTAAGTGGCTGCCTTTTCCCATGACCTCAGGTCATGACCTCAGGGTCCTGGGGTCGAGCCCCAAGTCCGGCAATTTGCTCAGCAGGGAGTCTGCTACTTCCTCTCTCTCTGGCCCTCCCCTCTGCTTGTGCTCTCTCTCTCTCTCTCTCTCTCTCGCTCTCGCTCTCAAATGAATATCTAAAAAATCTTTTTTTTTTTAAATCCATCTACATAATCACATCTGAGATTACACAAATGTTGGCTTTTGTCCATAGTTGCTTCTTGGGTCTTTAACAAACAAATTAAAGTTTCACCATTCTCCACGACCACCCCCCACCCTTTCCCTCCCTCTTTCTGGAGAGAGAAATGTACTTATTATCTTGACAGCTGATTTTTTTCTTTTTCTCATCAATCAAGCAACCAACCCTTGTTTGATTATAGGCCTTGAAAGGACTTTCTCCCTGCATGTGGTTTGGCTTATCCATTTGTATCTGGTGACTTTTGTGATAGAATAGTTTTAAATTCGAATGTATAATTGCCCTTTGAGCAACATGGGTCTGAACTGCACGGGTCCACTTATACACGGGTTTCTTTCAACACATTATATGTGCAGGATGTAAATGTACTTTTTCTCCATGATGATTTTCCTGGTAACATTTTCTTTTCTCTAGCTTGCTTTATTGTAAGGATATGGCATATAACACATATAACATACAGTTTATGTAATCGGTAAACCATACGGTGTCAGTAGTTACATTTTGGGGAATCATAACTTATATGGGGAGTTTTGACTGTTCAGGCCTTGGGGGCGGGGTGCCCCTGCGTTGTCCAAGGGTCCATTGCAGTCAAATGTGTCCATCTTCTCCTTTACAGTTTGTGTTTCTGTGTCTTATTAAAGACATCTTTCCCTACCCAAGGCCAAAATGGATTTTAGCATAAGCATTTAGACTTTTGCTTTGAACATTCAGGTCTTTGATTTACAATGGGGCTTATTTTTGTGCATGGCATGAGCTAGATCTTCAACTTTCTTTCAGATTTTCCTACAGATAACTGACTGTCCTGACCCCCTGTGACCTGTGGCATCACGTGTCATATGTCACATTCTCATGTACTATCGCCTGGTTTCTGCGGCTCACGACACTGAAGTAATTACCTTCTCTTTACAGTATTTTCATCATATTCAACTTCAGAAACATCTGGGCTATTTTTGAGCCTTTGCTGTTCCAGAAAAAGTTTAGAATCAGCACAGTCAAGTTCAATTAAAAAACTATCAGAGTTTTGATAGACACCTCACTGAATTTATCATGAGAAATGTGTTAAAAACTCCCACTGCAAAGGTCAATTAAACAATTTCTCTGTGTAATTCTGTCCATATTTTATATCTTGTCCATATTTTATTTGCCCAATTATATATTTGAGCCTATGCCATTAGGTTCCTACATAGCTATATTTCCTCTTGCTTTTTTTCTGATTATACAATGGTCCTCTTTTATAACTCTAATAAATTTATCTTTTGCCTCAAAGTTCACTTGATCTTGTGTTGCTATCACTGTCTTTAGAGCAGTGTTTACCTGGATAATTTTTCCTGTCCGCTTATCTGCTTCTTCTCCACTCTTCTGTTACATGTATGTTCTTTCTTTTCTTCTTTGTTTTTTTTTGTTTGTTTGTTTGGTTGTTTTTTGTTTTTAATGTTGGGCTGGAGCTATTGATCCTGAGATTAAGACCTGAGCTGAGATCAAGAGTCAGATGCTTAACTAACTAAGCCACTCGGGCACCCCATGTATGTTTCTTTTACATGAAAAAACCCATAGCCGGATATTGTTTTTTAATTCAATTTGTTAGTCTTTGCATTTTATTGTTGAGTTTAAACAATTTACACTAATTGTGGTCCCTGAGACATTAATAATGTGATTCTGTGCTTCCTATTTACCATCTTTTTTTCTTCTTTTCTCTCCTTCCTGCTTTCTCTTGGGTTTTTCAAAAGAAAAAGATTTTGCAGTCTTCTTTATTCCTATTTCCCACCCCCCTCGGTGGTTTAGAAGTTATGTAAGCTGTTCCTTTTTTTTTTTTTTTTGAGTTACACTTATATTTTGTTTTATTTTATTTTTAAATATATATTTTTTAAGATTTTATTTATTTATTTGACAGACAGATCACAGGTAGGCAGAGAGGCAGGCAGAGAGACAGAGGAGGAAGCAGGCTTCCTGAGCCGGGAGCCTGATGTGGGGCTCGATCCCATGACCCTGGGATCATGACCTGAGCCAAAGGCAGAGGCTTAACCCACTGAGCCACCCAGGTGCCCCTACACTTAAATTTTTAAACTACATACTTGCCTTAGAGTCTAGTGTGAATATTTTGAATAACATGGAGATCTTAGCAGCCGTAACTCTGACTCCTTCCCCCATCCTTCAAGTTATACTGTTATAGACTTCACTTTCACTTCTCTTTCTTTATTCAATACTTGATTGAGATCTAATTGACAAGAGTAATAGTGACATATTTAAAGTGTAAAATTTGATATAATTTAAAACGTTTACACACTCCCCAAACTCAAGAGAATAAACACCCATTTTGTTTTCAACCCCTCTCCCAGCCGTAGCTATCATTGTGATCTTATAATTCATTTGCCCAGATATTTATTTTTATTATTATTTTTTATTTTTCCACCATTGTTTCTTTTGCTTTATTCTTTCCATCCAGGTTCATTTCTTTTTTTTTCCCTACTTCTTCTTCTTCTTTTTCTTTCTTTCTTTTTTTCTTTTTTCCTAAAGTAAGCTCTATACCCAATGTAGGGCTTAAACCCCTCCCTTCTTCTTGAATAAAAGTCTTAAGTTTCTTAGCAAGACTACAATAGCGGCAAATTCTGTTTCTGTCTTAAGATTTCTTTATTTGACGCTTGCATTTAAATGAAATTTTAATCTGGATACAGAATTTGAGGTTGAGGGTTTTCAGCCTTTTGAAAATACTGGTCCAAAGCCACATAACCTCTATTGTTGTAGAGTCCTTGGGCTCAGGCTGCTCCCATGCCTTTGCAGACAGCTGTTTTTCCATCTCCCTTAAAGATGTCCTGTCTTTTATGGCATGTAGGCTCATGGGTATTTGTTATTGCTGATAAATGATAAGATGTGTGGGGCTCCGAGCAAATATTTTTTGTGGGTCCTTGCATCAACAAAATCAGCATGTCAGCATCATTTTGGCAGCTCGATCACATGTGATGCCAAGAAAGATGTTCTGCTTTGACAAATGGGATGGATCCTACTCATGAGGCTGCCACCCCAGGTCTAGGATCTGGCCCTGGGGGTGCCAGGACAGCCCACAGGGACATGATCCGATGTCTGTGGGAGCATCTGGTTGACCCCCTACACCAGATGGAGAGTCAGAGAGTGACTTGTAGAGTAGAGATAGGACCATGGTTCACGGGCCTTGCTCCAGGCTCTGGGCAACTTGCCTGAACACTACCAGCTCTGCTCAGTCCTTGCCTTTGGAGGGGAATGCAGAAAACTGTGGGGAAGGCACTCCAAAGCATGTGGCTCCCTGAGGTGCAGGACCCATGGCAGGGTGCTTGCTCGCCTGGATCTAAGGGTGGTACTATAGACATATGCACTTGGTTCTGGAGAATGGTCTCTGAATATTTTCTCTCCCTGATCTTCTACATTCTTTCTTTCTAGAACTCCTATTAGGTATATATATGAAAACTTCTCATCTTATTTTTCACGCATTCTATCAAATATCTCTTCCATTTCCTCAGATCCTATTTCTAGTCCACTCATTTCCTTTTCAGTTTTCTTCTGCTTTTCTAGGCATCTATTGAATTTTAAATTTTAATGATTACATTTTTCATTTTTAGAAGTTGTATTTATTTTCCAAATCTGCTTTTCTTTGACACAATTCTATTGCCTTCTTATGTATCTTTAATCATATAACAAAACTTATTCCAGATTGTGGCTCGATGGCGGTGAGTTCTACGCGATGCAGTTTGGCCCTCTGTCATGTCTGCTGGTTCTTGCTCATGGTGGCTGGTTTCCTCTTGTGAGATAACTTTTGATGGCTGACAGATCAGGTGGGCTTGGTGTTTGTCTTTCTTAGGTTGTCTTTTCTCGTCCCTTGTCCCCTCGGCCCTTACTTCAGAGGCTTCTCTGTCCCTGCAAACAGACTTGTGTAGATATTGGCATGGGCAGAGCCTCAGCTTGGGGTGAGGCAGGTGCCACCCCCATTCCTGGCATTTCCTGGTAACTGGTTTTCCCCAAGCCAGTCTTCATTCCCTGGGGGAATATAGGGACTGGCTTTACTGAACGATGACTGGTAGAATCCCAGCTCCCAAAGAGCATTTGGATCACGGCAATCTCCCTGGGCCACACGCTGGTACCTGTTTCTGCTCTCGCCTCTGCTGCCTCTGCCTATGACTCTTGCTGCTTCCTCCACACCTGCTGACCCGGTGCCTGCCACGCACCCAAAGGCAGTGGCCTTCTGTTGCTGGGACCTGCCTCCAGGATGCTAGGTACTGGGTGGTTCCCCTGGGAAGCTCCGCCCACTTCCTCCCACGGCCTCTCCCCCTGCCATCTTCACTTTCACACTCTCTGTTTCTGCATTCAGGGCTAGGGAGGCCTTTCATCCTCATGGTGGCCAAGGGGAGTTTCTTGAAGCAGTGTTGGGAAACCATCACAGACTACAGGATGTAGCATCCCCTGTCACCCTTCCACCAGGATTCCACCCCTACACACAACTCGTGGGGAGAATGAGGCCAGGCTCCAAACCAGAGCCTTACCTTATTCTTCTCATTTCTGTATTACTCCCCTGTCTTCAGATTACTCTGTATTACTATGAGTGGCTTCTGAAGCTCCTTCCCAAACCTTACAGTCCCAGATACACAAGCAGATTTGGCTCGTACCACTTTGCTTACAGACTCTTTGCACATGTGATCATAGTGACAATAGAGGTAGAACTAATAACAATAATATCTTTTGCTTACTGAGCAGCTGCTCTGTTATAGAGCATTACATATTTTATCTCTGATTCTTACTGTATTCTTTCTGGAGAGTCTTCAATGATCACCATTTTGCAGATGAGTATTTTAAAAAGCCCCAAGATGAAATTCTAACACAGGCCACAACATGGATGAGCCTCAAGGACATTATGCTCAGTGAAATAAACTAGTTGTGGAAGGACTAATACTGAATGATTCCACTGATAGGAGGTACCTAGATTAGTCACATTCATAGACAGAAAGAATGGTGGTTGCCCAATCTGGAAAAAAAAAGGGGGAACAGGGAGTTGTTTAGTGGGTGGAGTTTCAGTTTGGAAAGAGAAAAAAAATCTGTGGATGAGTAAATGGTGGTGACAGTTGGAAAACAGTGTGAATGTGCCTTATGCCACAGAGTGGTACAGGTAAAAATAGCTTAAAGGGTAAGTTGTAGGTTCTGTATATTTTGCCACAATTAAAAGAAAAAAAAATACTCAGAATTCAGTGACTAGCTCAGGTCCCCATGTCAGGTGAGGGCTGAGCTTGCCCTTGACTCCCTCTCTGCCTGACCCTAGGTCAGGGTCCCTCCTGGTAGCCACGTGTTCACCGCTCCAACTGTCCCTTGCCTGTCTGTCATATGACCCCTCACTTTCCACTCACCTCTCTACCTCAGAGAACAGCACAGACCATGGCAACCAAGTCAAACAAATGAAGCAATGACTGCACGGAAGATGACTATGAACATAACAGAAAACCTGTCTGTTTTTATCTTTAGGGTTGGGCCAGGGGAAACTTAGCCAGAAGTAGCAGAGGAAGAAGGGGATTTGTAGTCAGAGCCCCACGGAGCTAGGGGCCCCTCTGCTCTTTCCCGCCCCCTGGTGGCCAGTGCAGGCCCTGCCCTAGCGCATCACATTCCTCCTGGCGCCTCCTGCTGGGCACTCCCCTTTGCAGATGTGAGGCCTCCCCCGTGGAGACCACTGTTTGTCCCCTGTCCTGGGTGAGGATGAGGTTTAAGTGGTAAGAGAGCTGCATGGTGGTTCCTGTCGGCCAAGGGCGCAGTGTCCTGCTAAGCGGTGGCCCCCTGGGCATTAACCTGCTACACCTACCGAGCTCCACACCATCTCGGGGTGTTCCCGCAGGCCCTTTCCAGTGTTCTCACTCCTTACTGGAGGTGTCCCCAAAGCCATGCATGTGTAACAAGTGTCCTCCTCCAGAGACAGCACAGGATGGCTGAGTGGGTGCTCCCTCTCCTACCAGCTGCGAGGTTTGAAGATAAGGGGGTAGGCCGCTGGCCTCAGACTTCCCATCTGTAAAATGAGAGGGTTGGAGACTAGTCCCTGGACTTCTGTTTTATTAGAATCACCTGGAAAGCTTGTTGCACCTGCAGGCTCTGGGGTCTATCTGGAGAATCTCAGAGGGTTTGGGCTGGGCCCCTGGGAGTCCTGATTTAGATAATAGACTACATTTTTAAAAATTCTTGTAGGAAAATATACACAAAATAAAATTGACCTTTTTGTTCATTCATAAGTGTACAATTCAGTGGCATTTAATACATTCTCAATGTTGTGCAACTGACTGTCACCACTGTCTATACCCAAAACTTTTCCATCTTTCCCAACAGAAACTATGCACCTATTAAACACTAACTCCTCATTCCCCTCCCTGCAGTCCATGTAAACTCTATCCTACTTCTGTTTCTATGGATTTGCCCATTCTAGGTATACCTCAAATAAATGGAATCATACAATATTTACCCTTTATTTCACTGAACATCATGTCTTTAAGGTTCATCCGTCATATTTAGCCTGTGTCAGAACTTCCTTCCTTTTAATGACTGAGTAATATTTTATCAAACGTATTTACATTTTACATATCCATTCATTTATTGATGGGTAAGATAGATATTTTTGAGAGAGAAAAAAAGGATTAGATGACCTCCCAGAGGCCCATGGCAGTTCTAGCATTCTAGAATCTGCAAACTTTTTATGGGGAGTGTTTCTGCTCCAACAGCATCCAGAAATAGGGATGGGGAGGAGTGGTTACAGCCAGGTCCTGCTGTTTCCCTGAGATAACAATGAAAAGGGGATGGGACCCTAGGGCTTGAACTGGAAACTTGCCGCCCATGGGTATGTTATAGGTGCAGGGAGAGCAGGGACAGCTGGGCGATGTTGTAGCTTTCCCCCGTGTGTAGCACGTTGGAGTTTCTGTAAGCCAAGATCTCAGACCCTAGAACCCAAGGGTGTGAGAGGGCTTATGAAACCAGATTTATTTCCTTTATAGAATAAGAAAAATGAGGTCCAGAGAAGGGATGTGCCCAGGATCACTCAGCTGGTTGGTAGCAAAACTCAGAGTAGAATCTAGTCTCTTGGTTTTTGTCTTAGTGTCCATTTTCATCCTCCCTTCTTGGACATTTGGACTATAGTCCTTGGGGACCTGGAAACATATGTCTGATAATAATAATAGCAGATGTTTGAATGTGAACTATGGGCTTTGGTGCGTCAAGTTCGTATTTACTTCTCACAATTCTATTGTGAGGTGGGGACAATTATTGTCTTTTTTGGTAACTGGGGAGGAGCCAGGTGCCCAGGGACTGTGTAACACTGACAGGGTCCCCCAAATGTCAAGTGTGGGGATAGGATTCCCATCAGTCTCTGACTTCAGAGCCCAAACTTTGTGTAAATCCATTCCCTCTTCTGGGGAAAAAGCCTCATGAGTCTTGATAGGTCACTACTTCATCCTCAAAGATGAGAGACAACATGTCGTGTAGTCTGATGCTGAATGGTTTGAAGGTTGGAATAAGTATGTCAGGAGTCAGGAGAGGTCACGGGAAACCAACAACTCCATAAACCACACAGGTGCGTGACCCCATTTAATCATTTGTTCAACAAACATGTAGACATTTACTAGATGCCACATAATTCTCCACTCTTGGGATTTAACGATGCCTAAGAAAGACAAAATTCTCTATTTGGGACGTAATCAGTATATTGGGAAGCAAAGGATGCACAAATGAGTAAGCATGGCACATTAATAAAAGCTGAGCGTCAGGAGAGAAATAAAGTAGGGGGGTGGGTAATGGGGATTGTGCATTTTAGATAAGAGTGGCCAGGGAAGCATTTTTGTTGCAAGTGGCCAGGCGGGGGTGGGTGCACCTGAGGTGAAGACTCGGATGAGACTGAACCAGCCATCAGAGTTCAAGGGAAGAGCAAGTGCAGACACTCAGGTTCGGAAAAGAAGGCAGCCAGTGGGAGAGCAGCATGAGATGACTGAGGGGTGGGCAAGGATGGGATCAGGATGGACTTTGAAGGTGAAGGTAAAGGGTTTGAAATTTATCCTAAGAACTGTAGGGCTTCCAGGTTTATGAGAGTCATTCATTCATGCAGTAAATATACTTATTTATGTTCATATACAATAAATGCACATTTATAAAAAAATAATATTTTATTTAATCAATTAATATTTATACTTAAGTTCACACTTAAGAAGTATTTGATTTAAATTATTAATGCCTACTTATTAATGATTATTGATATTAATATTTATTATTTTATTAACAATTAGTTATTTAAATGGATACATAATAATTAAGAATAAATGTCTATGTACAATAATAATCATGGGTAAATAAATACCCATTATGTGCCAAACACTATTCCAGGCTAGAAATATAAGGCTGGAAAGACAAAATGCCTTGCTTGTGAGAAGTGAGACATGTGAGACAGCCTAGTGAGAAGAAAGACATGCGCACAACTGATCATGAAATAATATAACAATTGCTAAAATAAAGGCAGAACAATGAAATCCCTAGGGGAAAGATATTTTAAGCTGTGCAAAGAACTTAGGGACAGCATCATGCAGGGATTCACTGACGATTTGAGATTGAAGTTTGCATTCCCCAGGGAGACAAGGAGGTGTGGGGCACAGTTTGAAGGCCTGAGAGCAGAGTCAGTGTGTTGGGAGCCCAGCCACCTCCGTGAGCCCAGAGCTCAGACTCGGGCATGGGGTGGGGTTAGAGACTGACGTGGAACAGGAGACAGAGGGAAGTGAAGCTGAGTTGGTGACCTGGGGCCAGGTCGTGAAGAGCCTTAACTGTCCTGCTGAGGAGCCAGGACTTGACATCGTGAGACTGGAGAGGCACAGGACGGTTAGGGAAGGAGAGATGGAATCATATCAGTCATTAGAAAGGCTATGGACCATGATGGTGTGGTCCCCAAATTCCATCTACTAGCTGAAAAGGTAGAAATTTAGGATGGAATTCAAGCTGGAGGAAGATCAGTGGATTTGGAGCCAAGAGACCAAGGATGAAGTTGAGATTCTCCAGGTCCTTGTATCTCCATTTCCAAACGAAGAGGTGAGTAGTCCTGTGTTTAGAGTAGTGCTGTGTTCCCCAGCTGGGTGTCTCTCTCACTCCCTAGGCAGCCTCCTGGGAACTCTGGGGGTTCACTGCGCCAAGCTGCTAGACCAGGCAGTTGCTAAGTAAGGTTCCTTCTAGCTCTCTGTTAGGGTTGTAAAGTGGAGCAAGGAGGCTTTGCTCTGTCTTACAATCCTATGCCTTCATTCTGCACAAATATGGTCATCGAGTGCGGTCTTCTTATTTCGCTTCTATAGGAAAATTCGGCTCTGAATTGCATTGCACGGCAGAAAGATCATGGCTTCCGGAGTCAGAAATTCAGTGTTCTAATCCCAGCTCTGCCACTTACTGGCTAAAAACTTTTTCAAAACATGCTTTCTACAACTTTCTATCATTTACTGACTTTCGTGCTGGTTATTTGGTCTCCTTGAATCTTCATTTCCGCATCTGTAAGGTGAAGCTAATAACACCGCTCTCAGGACAGATGTGAGAATCCGATGAAATAATGGCATTAAAGTGCTCAGGAAGAGAGGAGTGGTTTTCGAATGTTACACATTATCATCAGCAGATCCCCAAGCAAAGAATCTGGTTTTGAGTTTATTCATCACTTCTGACAGAAATGTCCAGTGTACAAGGTCTAGCTGTTAAGTACTGGGATTTTTAAAAAAACAAACAAGCCTTGAATATCCATTAACTTCAAAGATGTCCCTTGGTTGGGCAATTTGTTATTCTGATAATGTCATTGTTACTTAAGACTTCTTTGAAATGTATCTTTTGAAGCTGTCTCCAAAGTTGGTATACCCTTGGTGATGGTAACTCTTTATTCATTGGATTGAATTTTGGTAAAAATCCCATAATTATATCCAGAGAGCTATAGATTGTGAATATAGGAGTAGGTGAAGCTAGATAGAATGTGTTTAAAAATGAGGAATACCTTGTATGCCATAAGCATGTTTTCTTGTGTGGCAGATTCCACTGTACTTCTTAACATATGAATTTTCTAAAATTGAGCCTCCTGCTCTCCACTTACAAAATCAAGCATTTGTTTAAAGAAATGTAGGAAATTGGCCACTGAATTTGTTAGCTTCAAATGGCATGTTGCACTTTTAGGCCAATGAGAGAAAGATCCTGGAGATGCCCTTCTGGGACCCCAAATCCCAAAGTGAGAGAGGGATGCGGAACCTGTGTTTAGAATGAAAACAGAGCAGTCCCCCTGGAGTGATTTATCAGATTATGTAGGTGCGGTTAGTTTTTACGGATGGGAGAAGTTTCGTTTGCACGGACTTTGCTTTGGGTCTTGGGGAACAAGTTTCTACTGGATTCATGAAAATGACACCTGAGAAGTGTAGAAGACAGAGGCTTTTGCTCTGACTCTGTCTCTGAGTCACTGAAGACCTCAGGCTCTTCCTGGGCATCACGCTCTTTACAGCAAAGTAATTCCCACTTCCTGGACTGCTGAAGGGACAGACTCATTCAAAGGACTCCAGAACTCTCAGCCAGGTGAAATCCTACTACAGACTACTTTGCATGTCTCGTAACTAATGACAATTGTGAATTTTAATGCAAAGCCTCCCCTCAGATAGAATCATTTTGACCATTCTTCTAGAATAGAACCAATGGCTTTTTTTCTTTTATTCTCCCTGAACTAATATGTAGTCATCATATCAAAGCCACCTAGAGCCAGGCCTTTCCCTTAATGTGGACGTCAGCTGTGATGAGAGGCCGAGTCCGCAGAGCAAAGAAGAACGGAGAGTGGAGGATGGAGACCTCAATCTGAGAGCTACCATGGGAGGAAAGAGGAGTGGGAGCCCAGAGTGAAGGGCGTTTGAAGAGAAAGATGAGAAGTCACAATGGTTTCTGTTGGACAGATCCAGGACTTCAAGATTATATGATTTGGGCTTTTAAGAAAGCCTTGAGCTCTATGATGGGCCACCTGGGTCGCTCAGGCAGTTAAGCGTCTGACTCTTGATTTTGGTTCATGTCATGATCTCGGGGTTGTGGGATCCAGCCCCACATCGGGGAAGGGGAACTAGAGATTCTCTCTCTCCCTTTCCTTCTGCCCCTCCTTCTCCCCTTGATCTGTCTCGTAGAATAATAAATAAATTAATTAATAATAAATAAATAAATAAATGGAAAGAAAGAAAGACAAGCATTGAGCCCCATGAGAGTCTACGGTCTGCCTGACAGAGAACACTTCACTCATGCTGACATGTCACCAGTTTGGTCACTGGTAACTATTTAGCTGGTGGGGCGGGGTTGAGTGATTAGTTAGTCCTTATATTAGTCAGGGTTTTCCAGAGAAACAGAACCAATAGAGTGTGTGTGTGTGTGTGTGTGTGTGTGTGTGTGTGTGTGTGAAGAGATTTATTTTAAGGAATTAGTTCCGAAGATTTGGGGGGCTAACAAGTCTAAAATCCACAGTTCAGGCCAGCAGGTTGGAGACCCAGTGGAGAGTTGATGTTGCAGCCTGAATCTGATGGCAGAAAGGAGGCAGAATTCCCTCTTCCTCCAAGAGCCTCAGTCTAGTCTCTCAGTGCCTTCAACTGATTGGACAAAGCCCACCACATTATGCAGAATTCTCTGATCTACTCAAAGTCTACTGATTTCAATCTCATTAAAAAAAAAAAATGCCTCTTGACAACATCTAGATTCTCTAAAGAGGCATCAGTTGGAACCTGGCCTTCGGTAACTTCCTCATCACACTTAAATTCAAGAAAGGGCATCTGCAGAGGTGACTTATCCTCATGTTTGATGGCCAACCTCAGAGAGTCCCTGGAAGATATGTTAACTGTGGAGATTCCTCCAGGGAAGGCATTCTATAGTCAGACAGGACTTGAACGCAGCCCTGGGCTGCCTCTCCTCATTTCATTTTATGGGCTGCTCTGTGCATCCAGCCAGGGCTGTCAGACAACAGGAGAGGCAGCCTCCACATTTGCTGGAAAGCTAGAGACCAAGGTTTTAGGTCTTGGTGGTGAGGAACATGAGGGAAAGAAGAAAGCAATGACTGAAAGAGGAGAAACTTTCTTTTTACAAGTGCTAAACCTGATTTGCCCCCCCCCCCCACATTAGCACTATACTGCCTTAATCTTGCATTTGGAAAACACTGTACATCCTGCTGCCTCCTGAGATCCAGGCTAGGCTCTAGCAACATTAACATGAACACCTCATTCTATGGAAAGATGCCAACTCTTCATCATATGATTGCAACGGCCGCTGTCTGTTCGATCTGGGCCCCCAAAGAACACATGGGTGAACTCCCTCAATGCTGAGAACAGGATTCGGGGAGGATCTGGGGTTCTCTGTGTGGCTCCTCTCTCAAATGTGTGCTTGGGCTCCATCTCGAGCTGACCCGTTTGTTGACCTCTCAGTAGACTTACTTGTGGTCGAAGTATCCAGAGAGATGCGGCCTGCAGGTTTGTGTCCCCGCAGGTGTGCCCCGTGCCGGGGAGCCGATGGGCCATGGGCACGGACGCCGTGGCACCTCGTGGAAGTGACATAAGGTAAAAAAGCAGGAACAGCGACAGGCACAGGCCTCCAAGAGTGGCGGCCACCCAAACCCAGAGGCCGACCTCCTTCTGGATTTCCTGGGGGAGGCTGCTCAGCCATGCAAGGAACAAACGGCGAAGCAGCAGCGTCTCTAAGACAAGGGCAAGGAGCTGAGAAAAAAGGGATCCAGAAAGATGTTTGCTCCCAGGTGAAGGTGGCTGGCTAAGACTGAGAAATGGTGGGGGCGGGGGGGGGGGGACAAACACATTTCACCCTAGAAGTTCACTCGGATGTGATGACAGGGGTGCCTGGAGCTCAGGGTCAAGCAGGATCAGGAGTCTGAGCCACAGGCTGGGGACAGAAAGGCCATGGTCGGTGGGTGATGCTGTCCTCAGGCTCTAGGAGGGCGTGGCTGCATGAGCGGGTATAGATTCATCATCGATGACTTATGTCTTCTCGGGGACTTGGCCAGAGTGTTGATTTGATGTTAGCAGGGGGTTCAGCCAGGTCCTGAACACAGATACCATGTTCAGCGCTATCCTCCTCAAGGAGGACCTCCTCAAGGTGACCTCGATGACAGAAGAAAGATCTCAGGCTCAGTATTTCCTAACCAGGGACTGACTGTCCACCCCCACCCTCCCGTCCCCCACCCCTGTGGCCACGTCCTCTCAATGACTGGGGTTATTCTGAGTCTGGAAAGAGGTCTGCCTTGCCTAGTTTGATGACTTCCAAGCGTCTGAAAGACCAGAGATTTTCAAGGTTTTATGCCATGTCACTCATTTGTTGGAAGGAAAGTAAATTCCCTACAGAGTCAAGTTCAAGAGGGCCCAGGGCAGAGAACACCAGGCACCTATCAAGCTGGCACTCAGGCCTCGGCAGCTTCCCCCTTGCTCCCCACCCTCCCACCACACCGCACTTCTCTGTGCTCCCAGAGCAAGTGGGCTTTCTCCGCGCACCAGGTCCTTCCACCCACCCCTGGAGGGGGAACGCAGACTCCTTCCTGGCTTACCTGGAACCTCCCCCAGCTGCCCTGCGGCTCCGACATTTCTTGGGATGTCACTGCTCCCCCCTCCCCCGCCTCCGAAGGATTCTCACTTATGTCTTTCCAACAAAGACCTATTTTATAAATATTTGCAAGGGTTCTCTCCCTCATATTTTCTTGTTTGCTTTAACCCTGGCATTGCATTTGCAACCGAGTACATACTCTATGCTAGTACTGTACACATGCGCATTCTGAATGAATGGATGGATGGATGGATGGATGAGTGGAAGAAGGAAGGAAGAAAGGAAGGAAGGAAAGGAGGGAGGGAGGGAGGGAGGACGGGCATAGGAAAATGCTCTTCTCAGAAAGAGGCTTCCAAGAGGGACTAAATTCGTGTTTAGAGCTTCAAGGGAAATAATTCATATCTGATGACACTGAGCCAGTGATATGTGCCTGGCTGAGGGGAGCTTGCCTCCCTAACCTGCTGTTAAAGGATTACCAACGGACAGTTCTGTAGATCTTCTGTTGACTGTAAACAGTCAACCCAGGTAAGAAAACTCCCTCCGCAGAGTTCTGCTGGCTCATTTCAACACCAAACAAAACTGACAGAACACAGCTATTTCTATCTTCAGTAGGACTCGTTAATGCCATTAGAAATTAAGATAAAAAGACAAAATCCTGTCTTTATGGACTAATAACTGAAACCTGCTTCACAAGACCACCCATGGTTGCAGAGAAAATGGTTTTTAAAATTCAAGTCTTCTGGAGAGGCTAATTTGAAAGCAGCCATAAATCACACTAATTCCAATGCCACTGCTGGTTTATGGACAGACGGGACCCTGATCTGCTTGATCTCTACAGGAGAAACCCTGTGACCTTCCTCTGGCAGAAATGTGACCTACCCACCGTTACTGCGCGCTGCTGACTTGATTCTAATTACGTGACTAGAATCACATACCGGGTCATACTGAACCTTCTTAGACATTATAGAAGGTTTTGGAAATTCTCGGGCCATTGCTTAGTTTCAAGATGACTGAATGATAAATGTAAGCTGCAGGTACATAGCTCGTTGGGTGTCAAATACTTTTTAAGAAAATCAGATAGTACCTCCTCAGGTTAAAAGGAGACAAATAGACAAATAGAAAATGACAAGTAGCCAACTGCAAAGAGACTTTCAGAATAGTGGTAATAATGAAAATAAGTTGTTTATGTGATTATAGGTACTTTAGCCCTCCCGTTAGAACCTTGCAAGCTCCGAGTTCCTTTTTTTCAGAGAGTGGATGGTACCCATGAGCCCAGCCAGACTGCACACACATGGGACAAGTGTACTTGAGCCAAGGAGCTGGGGTGTGAGTGGTGTGGAAGGAGGAAAGAATCTAATGTTCTCCCTTCAGGGAATTCATAGTGTCATTTAACACCACAGACTGACTGAGAGAATACAGTGCACTTTAAAATAACTCAGTTTTTTTCCAGGAAGTTTAAAGTCCTCTCTCAAAATCTAATAATAGCTTTAAAAGCTTTACTGGAGGGAAGGAAGGTCAAAAGGTGGGAAGGAAAGAAGAAACTCTTCCAGGGACCCGTGTTGCTCTGTGGGAGTCAGTCCACTCCTCTGCGGAACACCCTACTGACCTCTGGAAAGAATGAACATCAAACCTCCCCCCCTTTCATTCTTTCCCTCTTTACGTCATAAAATGAAGGAGGAAAAAGAGGAGATGATAATAAAATCTTGATGCCAAAGCTTCTCAAAGAACTCAGAGCATTCTTCAGTAGCTTGACAGGCCTGAGAAATAAAACCAGCTCACTGCAAAGATTTCAAATCCCCCTCGTGACGTTTGAATGGCCGGAAGTGTTCACCCGGAAGGACCAGAACTTAGCAAGGTCCCCACCTGGAGAACCAGAGAGGAAAACGGATCAGTATTCCCATCACCAATCATTTCTGGACTGGACATGTCAATACGAATACCAGATAACAATTTTATTCACATATAAAAAAGGGTATTACAAAACTATTTGTATAAGAAAAAGAAAATTTACAAATTTATAAATTCCAGTATGCAAAAGAGTAATGATGAACTCTAAGTCGATTCGAGCTGGCGACCTGCAAGCAAGAGTGGACTCTTGTCCTTTTCTTTTCAATTTTTTTTTTTTTTAAACTAGCATGGACAATAGCGCTTAACTAGGTAATAGCAACATTAACATGTTATCTAAAGTAGAAAACTCTATATTTGAAAAATATATTCCATATACACAAAATGAGAAAACCCATGCCTTTCCACGGTCATCCCCCAAATCCTGGTCTCATTCTTGTTGGTAGGTTTCTGCAACTTTCGAAGTCACACCAATTCTCACTCCCAGACCCGACAATGGTTTCCTGGTACCTGTACCCTAGCGGCCAAGTTCCTGTAAGCGCTGTAGAGTACTCAACCATGGGAATGCAGATTGGGCTTTCCCTCTCAAGGGTTTGTACAGAGTATAGAATCTAACATTATTGTATGCTTTTGCAGCAGGCGGCGGTAAAACGTCTTCATCTTGATAAAACAGCCCGGGATTTTTCCAGTGCAGTATCAGATGAAATCGACTTTCAATCCTAAGCATTTCCTTACTGATCCAAAGTGATGTTTTCGGGTTTGGGGCCACAGTCTCATGCCCATCCATCTAGCTTTCTCCGGCAAGTATTTGTCTTTGAAGTCGAGGAGAGTTTCTACATGTGGAAAATATATTCAGGCCACCAGAAGGAGCACAACCCTGGCTGACTTTGATCATCCCTCTGTCAAAACAAAACGATCAGATTGCAAACAATGGCATATACATATGTGAATTACAGTGAAGCCACTTGAGGAAACTCTAGTGTGCGTTTTCATAGACATCTTGTGGTCAAAACCTAAATATTTTCCTAAAGGCAGCTCTCATAAGAGCTGGCAAGTTATCCAACTTGAAAAACCATTGGTTAATGCTAAGAAAGGAAAAGAAAAGAGGGCATGAGACAGACACAAAAGATTGTGGGTCATCCTGAGACTACTCTAATTTCTTATTTTGGTTCAGGGAACTGAGGTCCTGAGGAGAACCGAGCCCAGTAAGCTAATCCACACATGTCAGAGCTTAAGACTGACTATAGGGGAGAGAAACCGGTCCAGCCACGAGGAAGGGGGCTCATTAGATTTGCCTCATGTCTTACAGAGAGAGAAAAGCATAGTCTAATAAGTGAGAAGAGAAAAATGGCCTAAGAAAGACAGAATTTTTTCATCTTCAGTTTAATGTTAGGTAAAAGGCACTGATCTGGGTGGCAGTGGGGGGAGGGATTGTGAAACCAAGTTTTTTAGTGACTCCAACAAGGTCATGTTTGATTTCTTTTTTAAGTGCAAATGTGATTGAGCTAATAGTAATCGGTTAAAAGACAAAGGCCAGAGTTGATCATGAAGGTTCAAGGAGGAAAAAGATAAATCCTACTCTGGTTATTCCTCTCCAGGACATCAAGATTAAGAACAAGTGAGCCATCCCCGTGTTCGTGACTGAACTGGGTTCATGTCTGTCTTAGCTGTAGAGAAAATTCTAGTGTGTAAATACCAGGGATGGGATGCCTGACACCACGCTTAAATCCAGCATCACTGGCTAGGGTAGGAGAGAACTGTGCTAAGGAAGTGGACACCATGGGAGTGCCACTTGGTCAGACCCCATGAAGGCAGCGATGAGCTGTTCACCTACATGCCAGCTACAAATTGGGCTTTTTCTTCTCCTTCTAGTATGTAGTGTCTCCTAGGATGACTCACGTGTTGCATTTCAGTAGGAGGGGAACCAGACAGGTGGTACTTCCTAAAGCCCCTTAGTATAAGATACGATGCATGAAAGCAAAAACAAAAACTCATAGGTAGAGAGAGAACAGGTGGGTGGTTGTCAGAGGCAGGAGATGAGGGGGAGGTGGAGGAAAAGAAACCATTATCTTTGTAAATCATCACTCTTCTGTAAGAGAGGAATTCTGGATCTTCTAAGCTCAGTCACAGGGACAGAAGTAGCAAATGCTTCCATTTCAACTGATTTTCACAGAAATATGTTAATCATTGTACACAAGTCTCTAGGATACGTGTGCTAAGTGGTTTTTAATGCAGGGTGGCGGGGTGGGGGCCTCTTTCACCACCACTTCCCCAGCTCAGGCCCCTCTCCCTACTAGCTTCAGCGGTTCACGAGTCAGTGACTAAAGTTACAAGTGTCAATTCTGGAAAAGACCTGCTATCCTCTTACTCCTAGTTCCTAGATGTTAACTTCATCTAACAAAGCCCTGATTTAGGCAGTCAGCATGAAGTCAATTCTAATTGCCTGAGCTAATCAGATGATGAAAAAGTGAGCTTCACCAAATACAAACACTCATTTTTGAACCACTCTACAGAAAAACTAAGGTAACTGCTTGGACACTGACTTTTAGTAAGCTAATCGGCTATATGAAATTATTTCCGGAAAGAAAGTGTAAATGAAAACTTATACTCTGGGTCTTCAGTTTGGTAAAACCACATTCGCCATGAAAATAAGCATGAGTGCATTTCTGTTTCTTGTTATATGCTCATAATCTTGTAGGCTGCGAACTCGAGCCATCAGCCTTTGAAGTTACGCTTTGTGGCATAGAAGCTTCTTGTTTAGGAAAAATGCAGAGTATCGTGAGCGCCTGGAGTCTTTTCTTGTTATTCCTTGAGGTTTCAGCTTACAGCTGGTCTGGCTCAGAAGCAACTGGTTGAAAGGCTTAAAATGCCATCAGTTTGGTTCAGATTTATTTTTTTTTCCCCCAGAAGCCATGCAGGGTCCAGACTGGGCTCAGTCCGTAAGCCTAAGCGGAGGGGTGAGTGCACGCTGGGTTCCATCCATATTCTTCTACTGTAGAAAGAAGCAAGTCCTTTAAGCTTCCTAAAACAGCAACAGAAAGAAAGCCTGAAAAACAAGACCTTACACAAGAAAGCTGCTGGGCTATCATTGTTAAAAATTATTGTAAATAACTTTTACTAGTAGCACACATGATTTGAATAACATATGGACCAGCAGCTCATTAATGATGTTTGAATATCCAGGTACGTATGTACTCCGAGAATAAAATAAAGATTTTATAACAACTCACTATCACTCAGTATTTGCAAAGGACACTGCAAAGACAATAATGTGTGACCCACAAGAAAAAAAAAAGTATTAACGAATGATTCTTTTGCTCATTTTCGACCCCATTCAAACACTTAAAGCTTGTTTCTATGTTGTACTCTTTTGAAGCATTTGTAGGTAAAGCTATTAGGATCCTTTTGGTCCCTTCTTTGAAAGGACAAAGATGATTAGTGAATAGTGACACTCTCATTCTTTGTATTTAAAACTTCTGCTAACCCACTGGAGAAAGTTTAGAGATAGTTTAGAAATGATTTCCCTTCTAATGATCTTCCTGGAAGGCTCACACTCTCCCTAGGGCAAACATCCTCGGCGAAGTGGTGTCCTTCAATCTGTCCCTTATCACAGAAGGGCAGCGGCATGACTTCTGAAAACATCAGCCAAAGGCACATTACTGTGAGTGACTAGAACCTTCATTTTAAGCAGTAATCTTTCATTCACTTATTTACCACGAATCTGACATCGGTGACATATCTGGTAAGTTTACAGGAAAAGATTTTTTTTCCCTAGGTAGAAGAAGAGAGTCTAGAAATAGAAGCTTCTGAAAGAACTCTCAATAATCTAAAATAGTTTCATCAAATATGTTGATCAGTTGGTATGACCGTAATTACCACATTAACACTACTGTGGGAGACAAATGGCACTCATTTTGCCAACATGGAAAGGAACAGAGATTTTAAAAGACTGAGCAACTAGAACCCAGGTCATCTCATATCTTTCCTACCATTCCTTCTATTATTTCATGTTGATATTTCCAATGAATACATTCCAATAAAAACATCACCAAAAAGAACCTTTTCTGTAAGTAAACAGACTAGTCTCATTTTCCCAAGTACCTTAGTGAATGATGTCCCAAATATCTTAGTTCTCTTGCTTTCTGGGGAGGTGTGTATAGGGGAAATTTGATTAGAACTGAGTCATTCAGACTAAACAAGGTTCTCACACCTCTTTTATCCTGCACCATAACTATCATCATCATATTCTGGGTGGTCTGAAACCGCCCACAAGAAAACTACGGTGTAAAAATACAGTTTCTGGAAACAAATGCATCGTGCATTAGCAATGTGACCCTGTAAGACAAAAGTGCCATTGTGCATTTTGCAATATAGATGTGTATCAGATCATCACACTGCACACCTTAGCTCACACAATGGCAAATGTCGATTGTTATCCCAATAAAGCTGGATAGAAGGCAGGAATTAAGGTTAAAAAACTGAAAATATGAGTGAATGCCTAGGTAGGATTTTCAAGTTCCTTTGAAAATAAATAGAAATAAATCACTAAAGGGGGGGGGCACTATAATGGCTCAAGCTGCCCTTATGCATTTCTCAAGCAGAAGTGCTGTGCTTTCCTGAATTATGAATGAGCACACTGACCAAGCTAATTGAACACAAACTCAAGGAACCGAAAGTCCTTTGGTTCATAATACCAAGCTGCTGAAAGCAAATTCTTTGTGAGAAGTAAGTATGTTTCCTACATTGGAGAAGCAACCTGTTAAGAGGAAGTCTGAATTGCCTTTTGGAATCTAACGGATTGAAAAAAATAGAACTGTTGAGCTACCTACTTGGCCAGCCCTTGAAACAAAGAAGAGAATCAATCTCCCAAAGATGTACAATTGTATCTCTCCTACTTGCTTTCAAAGATTAAGGTTCCCTCACTAAATATCACACACTCAGTAAAGGCAACCAAAGACCCAGTGCTTTTCAGAACCTGCATAAGATTATCTCAAAATAGGCCCAAGATATTATTTGTTATTCTTAACTATAGGGGGAAACTGAAATGATTCATTTTTAAAAAAATTCCTTTCCTGAATTCAGAATGCCTCATTTATATTTACCAAATTATCTAATAATTATAAGACAACACATCTTAGAAAGTTATTAAACCTTTCACTAATACATTACATTGTGTAACTTGAATGTAACATTTTCTCATTCATTTTGCATGTAATTATAACTTTCTCTTCATAATAACCTGAGTTGAAAGTATCTTCATGAAGATCATGCTTACCTTGACAACTGTCTTTGACAAGAAATTAATGCTGTTATATATAGCAATCTTCTACACTAAATGATTTTACATTCATACAGCTGTAATAATAATGCTTCCTCCCGTGCCCACCTCACCAACAACACAAACAGAAAAAGGTAGAGAATGAGTTGGTTCTGATATGACTTGGCATTGAGATGTTTCACTCCTTAGATGTAGAATTTACATCACGAACCTGGGGACACGCTACACAATTAAGATGAGGGGTAATTCTATTTGCTGACGGTACTCTGCAAAGCTGTAGGTAGTCACTGGGAACACAATTCCAGCTACTCCAACAGCAAGTTTCTGATCAAAACCAATTGACTTGGTATCAAAGAAACTGCCGCATCTTGTAATGAAAACGGTGTCTCAGATTGAATTTTAAGAGTCTCCCAAGACTTGTGTTTTAGAGTACTTGGCAAGGCATCTGACTGGGAAGTTGGGGTCAGCGGCTGAAGGGGCAGGATCTCTCTGCATCCTGTTCTCCGCCTCTCTGTCTCTTCTCAGGGCCTGTTAACCTCCTCCTCCAAGCAGCTGCACGGGGTACTCGGCCCTCAAGGCTTGTGCGCCATGGTCTGTTCTTGACAACTACACACAACTCAGTTAACTATTATCTTTTCTTAGTCTTATGACGGAACTTATAAAATTACGGGATGGCTCAAAAGAACTAGGTCAGTAAAGACTCATTCTCCACTACAGAGGTATGTATTTTACATTGTATTTTATTAAAGATTTTATTTATTTATTTGGGGGGGGGAGAGAGAGAGAGAGAACAAACACAAGTGGGGGGACGGGCAGAAGCAGAGGGAGGAGCAGACTCCCCGCTGAGCAGGGAGCCTGACTTGACTTGGGGCTGGATTCCAGGACCCTGAGATCATGATCTCAGCAGAAGGCAGAGGCTTTACTGAATGAGCCACCCAGGCACCCTGTATTTTACATTTCAAACACCTAATTTGTTTGCTTTTCTTCCCTTATATCTTCTTCATTTCTTTTATTTTGAGAAAAACAAAAGTATTTTTCTCCAAAGCCAACAAATGCTTTCTGCATAGCATTCCCTGTAAATTTTCTAAATTTTGCAGTTCAGAGAAAAAGTATCGCAGATTTCGATCAACCTATAGCCTACGTGCTGTTCTTGAAAGGCACACGTCTCCATTCACACCTCGACTTCACACTGCATCTGACATCACGAGACCAGGATACAGGATCTCATGGGAAATGGAGGCCCCTCTCGAGAGCAGACGCAGCCCAGGTCAGCACGTCTCCCCAGGACCTGGAGCTCCTGAGCTGGTTTGCTCACGAGCAGTGAGAGCAAGGCTGGGAGTGCAGGCAGGACCTTGTGGCACCTGGGAGCCTCATTCTTGCTGTGACTCGGCCCTTTTATACTAAAGGCTGGTCATTTTTCCCCCAAAGAATATATTTCAACAGTATATGTTCTTATATTAGGGAGATGCTTGTAGACATTAGGTCAAATTCAGGACCACCCACATCTCACAGGAAGGGGAAAGCCGGGTTGGTGCCCAGGCTTCCCTGATGCTTCTCTGCCTCTGGCCTTGTAGCATGCTTGAAAGCCCCAGCTCCCTGTAGCCACCATCTCCTTGCAAACCTGATTTTAAACCCTTCTTTCTAGAAGGTTCTTCTGCAGTATGTGGACCTGGATCACAACCAACAATCAATTTCTAACAACACTGGTCAGTTTTGAAAACAACAGGAACAGAGAGGGAAAAGAGAAGCTTCGGGAGATCTAAATTGCCATTAGCTTGATGGCGAATGAAGTGCATGTAAGTATCGGGCAGAAACCATCATTGGGTGGAAAACGAAGGTGAGGAACTGTTTACAAGATGTTCTTGTGACTCTCTCTCTCAATCAGGAACGGGGCTAGCGGGTGCTGTACTACTACTTGGACTTACAAGGAGTAAAAGAATGCAGCTGCTCATTATAAACTTACAGAATACCTGTTGGTTACGGGGGGAAAAAAAAAGACTCTTGAAATTTAATTTACAACATATTCTTCATACATATAAGAATAAGAAGTTATGAAAGATGGAAAAAACCTTCTCATCAGCCCCCCCCCCCCCATTCTCTGGTGAGAGGAGTTCCAATCCCCTGGGTCTGCCATGAGTCAGTGCTGTGTCCTTCTTGAGGCTAGTCACTGACTTACCTGGAGGGACATCGGCGTGGTCAGGCTGACAATGTCACCACTCTCCCGACGCAGCTGGCTTCTGGCGGTCGGTGTATCCTGTGTCAGCGCTGGCTCCGTCAGTGAGTGGTTATATCTAGAGGGACCAGTAGTTTCTGTACAGTTTTCAGAATGAATTGGAACAGCTCCACCAACCAAATCCTGACTACTGTTGGAATCCAAGGAGGAAGAGCTTTCGTTTTCTGGATTGAGAGAATGAGTATCTTCTCCAGTGAGTTCAGGATAAGAGTCACAAAGAGAGATGTCGTCGCCACACACGGGATTTTGCATCAGAGGCCAGGCGTCTGAAAACTCGCCACAGATGGACCTTGAAAGGGACCCGAAGAATGTGGGCGTGGTCTCCCCCACTGGACCTGGGTGTCTGAACACACATTCAAAAGACACTCAAGTCATCTATGGGGAGGAAAAACACCACTACAAAGCCACACCCAGCTCTGCTTTTAAATTTTCTAGATGAAACAGCAATGGATTACATCTGAATTCTAGCACTTCCTTTGTTATAAACTTGCTTCCATACAGTAAGTTTAATTATTCTGCTTACTTTCAAACTGAATTTGTGTACCTACTTCTAACCAATGTAGTTATGCTTAACTCAATGTCTAAAACAGGCAGTTTCCTGGGTCTTAACTGAGTTTCTTCATAGCTCAATTCTGTGAGTAAATGGCATGTTACAAATTATTTACAGGTGACAGAAGTGTCAAAAATCATGAATATGAAGTAAAACCAAAATTAATGGTGTGTAAAGTGTGAAGAATGTCTCACTGGGCATCAGTAACCCTGAGAGACTCACGTATCTCTTGTCAAGGATTTGTCCCCCTCCGATGTCCAGAATGCCATCAAAATAATATTTTTTAAATGATGTCTCATAGTTTGACACGAAAATTGGTAAGTTGGTAGAAGGCACATTTGGACAAGGGAATGTGACGTTATATGGATTAAAAATTCCGAGTTACCTCTCCTGAAGAGTGGCCTTGGAATGCACCCTACAGCCAAGAGTCACCCGGTCCACGCTGCCAGCCTCGTCACAGCACAGAGACGGAATCAAGTGAACAGGCCCTAGGGAAGCCAGCAGAGATGTGAAGCACAAGGCTGCCTTCTGGGAACTTTCTCGTTAATACTGGCTCAACATTGCTGGAGGAAATTCATCTAGTCCCCTTTGGGTGACTTTTTGGAGGAAAGGAAACCCGAGATTTAATTCTCTCTCTCTTTTGTTATATTACGAAAATAATGCAGGGCTTATACGAAGTACCTAGAGTGGTCAAAGCTGTAGAGACTGAAAGAACTGTGGGTGCCAGGGACTGGGGGAAGTGGGATGTGGGGGGCGGCAATGCGGATTCCTGGGGACAGAGTTTCAGTTGGGGGATCTGAAGGGCTCTGCAGATGGGGGTCAGTGACGGCTGCGCACCGGTGTGAATGGGCTCGGGGCCGCTGAACGGCACACTTAAACAGCGTTAAGATGACAAATTTTATGTTATGTGTATTTTACCACAGTAAAAATAGTAACGAGAGGTGACAGCACGGCCTGTGAGAGAGTGTGTCAGATGAGACTCCCTGAACTGCTGAGGAGATGGCAGAGAGAGGAGCGGAGTTCTGCTGAGTGGGCTAGCGGTACAGAACACGAACAGAGACACGTTCAAACCCTTGAACACAACACACATGCACGTGCGCACACACATATACACACACACACACACACATCACACACAGGTATTAATGTTTTCCTGCCAGTAATGGAACGTAAGGAGTAATTAGAGGTGTGCACACAGCACAGCTTTACAAACCATTTTGTTCACTGAGGCAGCATCGAATTTTGGTTACAAAGATAATATAAGTGTACAGAAGAAAAAAAATTTAAAAGGAGAGGGATTAAGTTAAGAAATTCAAAAATAAACACAACCCAACCCTATAAACTGGAAATGAACGCTGTCGACGTTTGGTGAGCTCTCTACATACATACATATATAATTCTGATTATACACAAACACACACTAAAGCACGCAAAGATAAAGACACACATCTGGAGAGAGAGAAAAATGTGAAAAAATTCTCTATTTACATATCCATGTATATGTTTGTGGATCCAGTTTGCCTGTGAAATGATCTCACTCTTATAAAAAGGAAAAATATAGTGAAATTATTGGCCTTTTAAAAAATGAATGTTAAACATCGAAATGCAATTGCCAGCAGGATGGATACCCACACATCTTTGCCTAAATGTCTCTCAGCTCAGGCCCTACATTGTGTTGTGTGAATATACGCTATTGTGAGCTCGGAGAACTCGCCTGGATACGTGGCCGATCCTCAGCCTTGCTCACGTGAGCCCTTTCAAAATTATTTAAAAGCCACTGGCACCTGGGTGGCTCAGTTGTTAAGCGTCTGCCTTCAGCTCAGGCCATGATCCCAGGGTCCTGGGATGGAGCCTCACATCAGGCTCTCTGCTCAGCGGGAGGCCTGCTTCTCCCTCTCCCACTCACCCTGCTTGTGTTCCCTATCTTGCTGTCTCTCTCTCTGTATCAAATAAATAAATAAATTCTTCAAAAATATTATTTAAAAGCCAAAGACACTGTCTTTCCTTTTAGAAATGGCTGTTTCTAGGGCTCAAGCAACCAAGAGCAAGATGAGCCTAGAAGTTTTTTTGTGTGCCTGAGATGAAGAAAGTGCCAAAAGGACAATCAGGACATGTCAAAATGACACATGAACCAGGCTGAAGGGACCTGCCCTGGCCCAGCTGAGGAAAACGTGAGCACCAAGATAAACGATGATGGCAAAGGAACAGAAGCTGTGGAAGAGGGTCCACGAGTCCACGCTAATTCAAGTAAATAAATAAGAGGGGAAGATGAAGTTCTTTCTTGCCGTAGGAAGCCAACTAATAAATGTGGACAAAAGGATGGAATTACAAAACTAGCATTTGTCACCATCACGGTAATGACTGATTTAGGTAAGAACCACCAGAAGATGTTAAACTCTTGGGCAAAAGTTTGGAGAGTAACAGGATATTTACACGTTCTCAAAGAGTCTCTTGCAAAGTATTTCTTAATTACAAAGGGAAAAACAACCATGTTACAGCAGAGAAACTTGGCAGATGCCACCTTAACAAAGGGAACCAAACTGACCTGACCAGGAAAGGGACAGCTGCACACGCTGTGCCTCTTGATGTGGGACACTGGGAAGGACACAGCATCACCCCTGCAGGATTTGTTTCTAGTTATACAGAAACATCAGACAAACCCATCCTGAGGATTATTCTATAGAATTACTGGTCTGTGCTTGTCAACAACAATAATGTCATGAAACACAAAGAGAGATGAAGGACCTATGCCAGATTTTAAAAAGGTCAAGAGAGATGCCTGGGTAGCTCAGTTGGTTAAGCATCTGCCTTCGGCTCAGGTCATGATCCCAGGGTCCTGGAATCAAGTCCCAAATCGAGCTCCCTGCTCAGCAGGGGGACTGCTTCTCCGTCTCCTGCTGTTTTCCCTGCTTGTGCTCACACTCTTGCTCGTTCTCTCTCTCCCAAATAAATAAGTAAATAAAATCTTAAAAAAAAAAATAAGGTAAAGAGATTTTGACAACTAAATCCAGTAATGTTATCCGGGATTTTCTTTTAAAGACATTTTAAATTTAACTTAATTTTTAGTTATTTATTTTTACAAATTTTATTTATTTATTTGACAGAGAGTGGGAGAGAGGGATCACAAGCAGGGGGAGGGGCAGAGGGAGAAGCAGACTCCCCACAGGCAGGGACACTGCCCCCCACACCCCCTTGCAGGACTCAATCCCAGGTCCCTGGGATCATGACCTGAGCTGAAGGCAGACACTTAACAGACTGAGCCACCCAGGCCTCCCTCTTTTTTTTTTTTTTTTTAAGATTATTTATTTATTTATTTGACAGAGAGAGAGAGAGAGAGAGAGAGATCACAAGTAGGCAGAGGCAGGAAGGGGGGGGAAGCAGGCTCCCCACTTAGCAGAGAGCCCGATGTGGGGCTCGATCCCAGGACCCTGAGATCACGACCTGAGCCGAAGGCAGAGGCTTAAGCCACTGAGTCACCCAGGCCCCCCAGGCCTCCCTCTTTTAAGGACATTTTTGCAACAACTCAGAAAATCTGAATATGCTCTGTAGATTATACAATAGCTTCGATTTAATGCTGATTTTCTGATTTTCATAACCATGCTGTTCTGTAAGAGAATGTTCTTGTTCTTAAGAAACGAACACCGCAGTATTAAGGAGTAAAGGGATATCAACTCTGCAACTGATTTTTAAGTGGACATGAAAGCAGTGTGTATAAATACATATCGTTACTATACTTAGAAAAATGATAAAGCAGATGTGGAAACGAGATAAAATGTTAATATTTGGGGAATCTGGGTGAAGAGGGTGAGAGAATTCTTTGTGCTATTGTTCCAACATTTTTGTAAGTCTTAAATGATGTCGAAGTAAAAAGTTCGAAGGGTGAAGGCGCGGCCATGGAGTAGGAAACCACGTAAGTGGCAAGCTTTATGGAGCGCAGGCAGTAGCAGGCAGACTCTTTCCAGGCTCTGCGTGCTGCTCTGTTAAGAGGACGAGCACCAAGGCCATCTGCCCATGTAATCCTTCTTCTCAGACAGAAGTTAAGAGGATGCAGAGTTTGCCCAATGCTGCATTTTATTACATCTGAGTTCAGGTCTCAGGAAATGATTCCTGTGCCCTCTGACCCTAGTATACCAGTTCAGTGTCTAGAAACCCCAGCTCTGGGGGTGTTTGGAGGTTCACCCAGTTACCGTCCATACTGTCTAGAAGTCTAGTCCCTACGTAGGCAAAGGCAAAAATAGATTCACACACACCACAGAAGCACCTATATTTTGTTCCTGACCCATTCCTAAAACAGAAGACGATAACGAGCTGTAGCAAAATCAGCCCGCTAAAAACGTCTTCCTCCACATACAGAACATCAGCTCAGAAAGTGGAATCCTGTAATTTCTTGGTAGGAAAGACAGCACAGCTCCAAGAGTGTCAGTCAATCTAAGTGGGAAACACTCAGCTTAGAGAGTGGCTGGAAGAGAAAAAATGGTGCTGTCAGCATTGCTTCAAAGGGGCTCTGAGCACGTGAACCAGGCAGGCAGGGGTGGATGTCCAGGAAGGGCACTGCCAGATTCTGCTTTGCAGAGGAGGGGAGGGGTCCTCACAACGGGGGCTGAGAGGGCAGTGTAAGTGTGGGAGCCCTGTGTTGATGAATATAAATAAGTGGCAGGAAAAGTATTATCTGTGCCTGTTTTTTGCCCTGGTGAGAAACCAATTTCCATTTGCATGACTTCCCTAAACTTCCTTTTCTGTCAGTAGTCCCCGGGGGAAAACTGAGTTTTGTGGAAACCCCTGCCATAGCGCTCCCTCCCTGCTCTTCTTTAAGGAATCCAAAAAGACATTTAGAAGACCCATCAAAGTTCAGCTTGAATCCACCAGACAAGACAGGATACATGCTCCTACTCTACAAAAGGATTTTATTTTTAATCAGTCAATGGAACCAAAACAATAAGGGCAAACTTGCTTTAAAAAGTTGCCCAACAATTCTAGAATTTTAACGAGATGTTTCCTTTCTTCTCACTACTTAAGAGGTTCAAAACACCCAAACCATGAGGGCACAAAGAATCCTTTAACAAGATTAGCTTTAACTAGAAAACTAAGCAGAGCAACCGAGCTGTGGGCAAACAGGGACAATTCTTTGCAATGTGTATGTCCCCAGATTCCCCTAATGGCCCCTTGCCCCGCTACACTTACCACAGGTCTGGGCGGAGTCCCGGTGGCACTGACAACATGCTCTGGGAGCAGATTCGTTGAGCCAAGGTCTGTCAAAGCATGACAGTTCAGAACCGTTGTACTGAATGTCTTGTGCTCTCAGCGACCCTACAGGGGGCGAGAATTCTGTCAGTGAAGATCACTGCCTTTGTTAAGGAGCCCATGACCACCACAATGCAGATAGGTACCCTTCTAGCTCTTAATATTTCTGAAGAAAAAGATGGCTCTAATACACATTTAAAAATACGTCTTCTTACACAGAGGCAAAACTAGGAATGAATCTGTTAAAAGCTCAAATGACAGGGTACTTCTGTTGCCAGAACTTGGAAGAATTTTCCTTTTTGCCTAGTGGCACAGGACCCTGAGGCCTTTTCAGGGTCCTTATAAAGCAGTGCCTCTGGGGGACCAGGTGACTGGGAACTGCGTCTCCATGTGCACTTTGTCCCTTTGATAGCTCCTGACTATTGTCTTGGTCAAGGCCTTGTGGAACCTCCAGTGACAATGATGGTAAACACCCTTCACCCACACGCTAAGGAACGGAAAGAGCTCCACACTCACAGCTGGGCTTTTTCTCCATAAACTGCCTCTTACAGTAGATGACACAGAGGATGAGCAGGGCCAGAAGGACCGTGGCCAGGGCACTGCAGATGACGGCCGCCAGGGCTGTGTCCCGCGGGCTGGAGGCCGTGGATGGGATCTTCACGAGGTTGACCTTGCTGGTACCTGGAAACCGCAAGAATGGGGTCAGCAGGCTCTCAACCACCCAAGACACTCGGACACTTACCCCCAACTTGCTGGCCACCTTTATTATGTGAGTAAGACCCCAGAGGACAAGAAAAGGTATTTTAAGAAGGCTCAGTGCTCCCTCCTCTTAGATTTCTTTAATACCATACCTTCACCTGCACCCCAAAATGTGTGGATGAGCCACTCTTCCTTTCCCACCACAAAGACTGTGTGTGGACACACAACCTTCACCACACTGTGTTGCCAGAATGTGCTTTTAAGGCCCGTTAGACCAGAGCTGCTGGCGAGCTGGAATCCCTCAACTTTCTCTGTCTCCCAATGCTTGACATGCCTTTGGCACATCGTAGGTATGTAATATTTGCTATTTAATTGGAATGAGATCACCTATATTTTCAAACACACTGAATTAAAGGATGCATTGGGGGGGAACTTTAAGGAAAAATAAGGAGTGGGATCATTCACAGCCTAATAGTAACCCCCAATTTCTGAGACAGTGAACTTTTTTTTAATGTCTGGCTGTTGGATGACTGAACAACATCTATGAATCATAAAAATATGATAGCAGGAGTGATCACCTGGGAATATCAAGTCTTGGTATTTCTAGACTCAGTGATTCTGGGGTCACACTTAAATCGAAATCTGAAGCAGTCTCTATCAATGGACAAACTGACAAGAGGATCTATGAACACAGGCACAGCTGTACAAACACTGACAAATCAATAACCGAAGAGGAATTTGTATCCCACGCAAGGGAAATACTGGACTACACCCCAGGGTCACGGATTTGGGAGAGGTGACTCTTATCTCTTTGGATCAAATGGTGCAGCTGTGGAAACCTGCCACCTCGCTTATGTTGGTGACAAAGGTGACTGACTTCAAAGCAAGGTAAGCTGAAACTCTTCATCAAATGACCCAGCTCTACACAACACAGGGCTTCGGCAAGAGCTGTCGTCAGAACGAGACGTAGTACATGATGTGAGCCGAAGATCGCAAAGTTCCCAACCCTGTTTTAGCTCTCGAGTTGAGCTCATCAATTCACATAGCATTGGATATTCAGGAAAACCCTACTGAGAATCAGGATTTCGGGTTAAAGTAGAATCACGATGAGAATCCTTTACGTTCTTGTTGAACTTCTTTGTAAGTGTTAGCTTATTTGCCTTCATGTGAAAGGAAATGTTCCTGCTTTATAAACATGCTAACATGCCCCTGATGAGGATTTTGAGTCTGGTGTTTGTGATTCAGGATTTATTTTCTCTAAGCTAATCGTAAAAGTCTTAGGAATAAATGTCTTTCCATGGCAGGGTGCTAACATTGGAATCTCAATGATATCGAGCTGCCATAATAACATTGATTTTTTTTTTTAAGTGCACTCAGTAAACCCCTTCTGTATACATTTCCCTGGAAGTAGCATCTGAGGATGAACAAGAAAAATACAGTAGTTTTATCTCTCAACATTTGATACCTGCATAAAAAAAAAAGGTGTCTTGTGAACTCAGCCACCCTCTCAGGGAGGTCCCCATGGGAAGCAGGGCTCTAGGAACCCCATTCTGGATTTTTGTTTATATGTACAAGTAAATGCAACCATTACAGCAAACAGTTTATTTTCTAGGAAATGGTCTCATCCTCTGTAGGTTCAATCATCACATACAACAATGCAGACATGCAGACATTTATGTGGATGTTATGGGAGATTGGGCTGACTATCATTTGGTTTAAGAACAACTCCAGAAACTTATTCACATGAGTTTCTGCTAAAAACCTGTTTTCTCATAATTCTTTCTGATTTGGGTAGTAAAAAAGGGGGGATGGGGCAGAGGAGGTTGGTGCCAATTTATGAAGTAGCTTCTAGTCTACTAAGTTCTGGTTGATTGAGTTGTTGCTGAGAATTTCTCAGAAAAAGAAGTATCTACCACAAACTGAAAAGTATTGTTTTGCTGACCTGTGCTCACTGCAATGATGCTGAGATGAAAGATTCTTTCCACCCACATGCCTCGACTGAATTCCCTGTCCATAGTTGACCAAGCATATTGAATGCCTGCAAGGAATTTCACCCGTACTTTATCAGGATTCTGATAGGAGTTCTGAAGAGCTGGGAACAGGAATGTCCACAGTCTTTGGAAAGTTTTAACTTTTCTGGAATACAAAGGCATCTCTTACCCTCATGAAGTTATTAAATTCCACTACAATCTTAGCACTACCCTCTGGCAAAGTTACTTCAGAGTGAGAACTGTTTCCTTAGCTTAAATTTTGTATTACATTAAATAAATGCAATTTTATATTATACATTTCCTTAGGAGTTCAGCTCAGCAGAACAATTATATCCGGAGTATCTACTCTGGATAGGGCATCCTAAGAGGCATTAAGTAAGTTGAATGAGAATCTGAACAGAAGAGGAAGAGAAAAGAGAGGTCGCCAACAAAGTCTGGCAAGTGTTTTCATTCACGTTCACTTTACCCTCTTTGGAGTGATCATTGCAAAATATCCCAACTGCAGAGATACTCTCCTTATATCTCAACCCCTAAGCAGCTTCAGAATGTAGCTGGAGAGACGCGTGTAGTAGAGAGATCTGTATTACTGGACTCTGATGAATCATGGAAAAGTCATCAGAGGATGCAAATTAGGAACTCAGTGTGCAGGCCACAGACTTGACTGAAATAGGCTTCAGCTGACTTCTGGGTGGTTTTAGAGCCCTGGACACTGCTGACATACCTCTAGGGATTTCACTCTCTTTGCAACCCAACAGAGCCGTGAGAATGCACTGATGGGTCTCCTTGTATACATGAGGAAACCAAGACTTGGGGTAGTTTTCTCAAGGCTACAAAGCAAAGCGAGACGGCTGGAGATCTGAAACCAGACTTTGGGACCCCTTCTGGTGGACCACACTGGTTCGTGGGTGCATGTAGCTTGTAAGTGAGTAAACCTTTCTACAGGGGAAGAGGAGCCAAATGTGGTTCGTGTCTGCATGCAGGCCATGCTCATTTCTGCAGGGGGAAACTAGCCTGGCCACAGAGAGATCTGGGGACTTTCTCAACAGGAGGCTGGCCCAGTGGGCATGAAGCCAGTTCCGCACGAGGGCCCCTGGCCTGAGAGAATATTTCAGGCCCCTCGGCCTCAGCGTGGCTCTCGGAGTTGCACGTTGATGGCAGGCACATGGTGCAATGCCTGAGTGTCACTGAGGTGACGAGGAGAGGCATGTTTATGGAGGCCACTGAGTCTGGGACGGGTCAGAAGCATCAGGCTCCCGCATGCACTCTGTGAGGTTTCATTGGTAATTCCATAGCTCTGCTTCCTACTGATCTCCTGACATGTCTAACCTGCTAACTTCCTAGCAGTCTGTTTAAAAAAGCCGCTAAACAGAAGATCCTTCTTCCCAGAGTATTGTCCTGATCAAGGGCCCCCCCTTGGCTTGGGAGGGAGGAAACTAGGTCTCCCAATTCTAGCTCTCAACGCTTTCTGCCCTGGCCACGGACAAGACTTTCCCCCTCTCTGAAGCCTGGTTTCCTCAATGACAAGATTGAATAGTGGGCCATCATGCAGACACTAAGATCCACCATCAGTGAGGCTGGCGACTCAATGAAAGTGTCCCTGGGGCCGGATGAGCTCCTATGGAGCTAAGTGCCAGGCACACTAGGATATGTTGGCTATTAAGAAAGTCTCGTGATCTATCTGTGGCCTGGCTGATTTCTTCTTACAGAAATGACCATGGCCTTCACATTAAAGAATAAGATTAAGCAGGATACTGTATTTCATGACTCTGAAATTTTTGTTTCCAGTCTGAGGTGTTTCCCTGAACTCGAGATTGGTCTATCCAACAGCTTAATGAACCTCTCCACTCGGCAGGGGGAGGCATCTTAAACTCAGAAACGAGTCCAAAAGATGACCTTGACAACCCCGACCTCCTCACTTCCTTCTGCCATCCCTCCCTCCCCACAGACCTCTCCTGCCCAACACCGCCTGTCGGCAGGGCTCATCCCGGGCTACACAGATCACTCCTTCAGTGGCCCTTCTGCAAACATCGCCTACTTAGCAAGGCTTCTCCACCAAAGTCTTTTAAACCTGCAGTCTCTGACCTGTGCTTCTTACCCCCTTCCCTGCTTCCTTTTCCTTCCCAGTACTTACTGCCATCTGGCACTTGATGTCTTTAACTTGTTTGGTTGGTTTTCATTCTCCCCTCCGATGGGGGTAAAAAAAATCCGTCCTGCATTCCCCAACACAGCTGCTGGGCTTGTGTTTAAGCTGGGCCCAGCCAGAGGCCACATTTTCCTGCTTCCTTTGCAGCTAGGCATGAGGTTATGTCAAAGTCAGAGTCAACAGGGAATAGGAGGGACGAACAGAAGTGATGTGTATAGTTTCTGTCCTCTCCGATCTAGGGACAGATTGCTGGCTCCAGCCATCCCTTTCACTGTGGGCTCTAAGCAGAAAATGGCTGGATGATGCTCAGATCTCATAGATGAGGAAGATATCCAAAGGCTGGGAAAGCGCTGGACACAAGCCCCTGGCTTGACATCCTGCCGTGGACCTGCTCCCCCGTGCAGGCCTGCAGAATGCAGACAGGAACATCTCTCTTAGTTATGTGGCCATCTTTTGGGGTCTCCTTGTAACAGTAACTTATCAGTTCACCTAAGCAGTTTCACCGCCCACCAAAATCCAGCTTCCATAAGGGCAGGGGTTTTTGTCAGTTTCGTCCACTACCAGGGTTATAACGCCTATAGGTGTTCTTGGCACATAGTTGGTGCCCATATGTATATGATCAATGATGGGATGAATGGATGTTTGCAAAAGAGACTGGAAAACCTGAAGTATCCAGAAGTTTACTTAACAGGGACCTCTTTATTAATAAGGTGAGATTTTGCCCATAATGTATTTTCCGCATCTGCTTCCACCCTTGGCTACACAGTCGGTGGCAGTGCATATGGCAACAGCTGGCGGCAAATAACGGTTCCCCTGGCACGTGTTTTATGTGGTGTTAAGGTGACCACAGGTGGAAGAGCAAGGGTTGCTCCGATTTATCAACACACAAACCTTGAGGATTATTGACTATAACTGCAGAATGAATATGAAACAAAACCCTCACCTTCTCTAGTCAATTTTAATTAGCACTCCATGGACTCATCACGAAGGGATCTTATTTTAGTTATTATATGCCAAATGTAATCTTAGTTAACAATCCATGCATCGTGAGGACTAATTTATAGGGAATGACCAAAGAGGCTAGAAAAGGGGAGGCCAACCACATCTTCCAGGGAAAGCCGCTTTGGTATCATTTTTGGAAGCTGATTACTAGCTGAATTGGAGAAAGGGGGATGATTAAGCATTCCTATCATTTTATCAAATCAGGTATGCTAATCTTACATTTTTACTGAGTGCCTCCCCCTAAAACTAGGTAGAAGTATGGAGAAAGTGACATGAGCATCTGGAGAACCGTTAATGACAGGAACCGTGATTATTTTTTGGAGACAGTTAACCCAGATTATCACAACACCGTCACAGCTCCCATAGGCCAAACACCTACCGAGGGCCAGCCCCTTAGCTACTCACTCTCACTTTTGAAATGTCATAACAATCCTTTATAGTGAGGGTTTTGTCCATGAAGAAGGCTGTACATACATATATATATATTTTTTATTTTAAGCAAATATTGGGTGGTTGGATCTAGATTTGAGCCTTGTTTGTATGACTCTAAAATTCATGGGTTTTTTTGTTTGTTTGTTTTGTGTGTGTGTGTGTGTGTGTGTGTGTGTGTGTGTGTTTTGTAAATTATGTGATGTTTTTCCCAACTATTTAGAGCAAAAAATTTACTACAGTGTGGGGGCACTTGGGTGGCTCAGTGGGTTAAAGCCTCTGCCTTCGGCTCAGGTCATGATCCCAGGGTCCTGGGATCAAGTCCCGCGTCGGGCTCTCTGCTCAGCGGGGAGCCTGCTTCCCTTCCTCTCTCTCTCTGCCTGCCTCTCTGCCTACTTATGATCTCTCTCTCTGTGTCAAATAAATAAATAAAATCTTTTAAAAAAAATTACTACAGTGTGAAGGATTCTTGGCTGAAATTTTGTACAGACTAATAAATTCTAGGTAATCAATATACAATATAACGTGACCTAACTTTTTAAAAGATTTTACTTATTTATTTGAGAGGGAGAGAGATAGTGAGAGAGAGCATGAGTGGGGGCAGGGGAGAGGGAGAAGGAGGCTCCCCGCTGAGCAGGGAGCCTGAGGCAATGAGATGCAGGGATGGATCCCAGGACCCTAAGATCGTTACCTGAGCCTAAGGCATTCGCTTAACACACTTAACACACCCAGGCGCCCCTAATATGACCTAATTTAAAAACACAAATCTAACTTCACGAATTCAAACTGTCTTATCCCCAAGATTAAAGAGGCTATTGTATTTTTTTTGCAGTGAAAAATAATGTATAGCCTTTTTAAACGTTATTTTTAAGGTCTCTAGGATATAATTAGATGAGTATAAAATAAATATAGTGGGGAAGAACAAGCGGTAAGCGAACTATGCTTTCTAAACTTCTGTTTTCAAGATTTCAATGATGCCTTGCGTTTTCATCAGCTAGTTTAACACATGCAAATAATATATCCAGTTTCCTGCCCTAGGACATGTCACTCTGACAGAATTGAAAGTGTGAGCACTGATGACCACGTTCTGGCACAGGAAACTCAATTAAAAATTAGTTCTGAAATAGAAACATACACTTCAGACATTTCCCAATAACTTTCACTGAAATATTTTATCTTCGATTTTTAAATTTCTTTCAAGTAAACTATAATTCAATCTATTGCTTTCTGTGTTCTTCTACCACCACCAAGAAAAATCCCAGATCAAATACAGGTTTAACAAAATAAAACCTGATGAATCTATTTCTAGTAATGTTCTTTAATAAAAAAGAAATATTAACAAAGAACTCTTTGCAATGTTAACTGAGGCAAGGATACAGTTCTGGAGTGTAAGCTTTATCTTGTTAATCTAAACTGGCTAAACAAAAATATCTATGTTAACACTCACATGAATTCCAGATGTACCAAAAAGAGTCTGTCACTAAACGAAATAGTTGAATTTTTTTAATCTACTTTATACCAATCATTGGTATAATATGGATAAATGTAAACAGTGAGACTCCATCATTTATTTTTTTTTCATTTTAGACTTTCGTCTTAGAACTATGTGGTTTTTTGTTTTTTAGTAACCAATAGAAATATTAATCCAAAATGACTTTTTTTCTGTGTGTTTCCAAATATATTTAAACTGGACTGATTTTTTTTAATTGTGGTAAAATATACATAACAGTTAACCACTAGTGACACTGAGTATATGATGTGCAACCATCACCACTAATTCTAGAACATTTTCATCACCTCAAAAGGAAACCCCATACCCATTAAGCAGTCAGTCTCCATTCTCCTTTCTCTCTGCTTCCAGCCAAGCACTAATCTGCTTTCTGTCTCTATGGATCTGTCTATTCTACATATTTCATATAAATGGAATCATACAATATTAGGTGGCCTTTTGTGGCAATATTATATGACTCTTTTCACTTGACATAGTGTTTTCACGGCTCAACCATTTTGTAGCATGTATAGGAACTTCATTCCTTTTACAGCTGAGTAACATTCCATGGCATGGATATACCACCTATGTTTATTCATTCATCAGCTGATGGACATTTGGGGTATCTCCACTTTTTGGCTATTGTGAATAATGCTGCTATGAAGATTTACAGATAAACCTTTCCCATATATTTTAAAACTTTTCACAAAGATATATTGTTTCATATGCTATCAAAAGATACATTATTATTACACCAACGAGCATTAACTTAATTAATAATTCAGGAAATAAAAGTATTTCCTGAGCAAGAACTAGGAGGAGAGTGGAGGAAGATGATGTTGGAGAACCCATTCAGTGTCAGTTCATGTAGGGATTTAGAAACTGTAGTGAGGAGTTTGGATTCTTTTCTAAGATAATAGGATATCGTCAATGATAGCAGAACACACGATCTTCTCAAGTGCATGTGGAATATTATCTACAATAGACCATATGTGATGTCACAAAACAAGTTTCAAAAATGTTTAAAAACTGAAATCATGCAAAGTAACTTTTCCAATCACAGTGGAATGAACCTAGAAATCATTAACAGAAAGAAAACTGGAAATTTCACAAATATGAAGAAATTCAACAATGTGCTCTTAAATAATCAATGGGTCAAGGAAGAAATTGCAGAAGAAATTAGAAAATCCTTTGAGATGAAAGAAAACAAAACCACAACATAACAAAACCTATGGGAAGCAGCAAAAGCGATGCTTAGAGGAAAATTTATAGTATTAAAATGTCTACATTAAAAAAGAAGCTCTCATGTGAATAACTTAAACATCAGCTTTCAAAGACATTAGAAAAAGAAGAGCAAATTAACCCAAAAGCTAGGTGGGAGGAAATAATAAGGATTAGAGCAGAGATAAACAAAATAGAGAGTAGAAAAAACAAGAGAGAGAGTCAACGAGACCAAAAGTTGATTCTTTGAAAAGACTGGAAAAATTAATAAAACCTCAGATTGACTAAAAAAAGGAGAAAGATATAAATTATTAAAATCTGAAATGAAAGAGAGTACATTGCTATTGACTTTACAGAAATAAAAAGGATTATAAGAGAATACCAACTGTACACCAACACACTGGATAAACCAGATGAAATGGACAATTCTTAGAAATACACAAACCAACAAAAACAAAACAGAAGAAATAGAAAACCAGAAAAGAACTATTAGAAGACAAGGAAACAGAATCAATCATCAGAAACCTCCCAGCAAAGAAAGAGGACCAAATGGCCCCACTGGTGAAGCTTACCTAGAATAAATATAAACATATATACATGTATTTATTTATTTTAAATATTTTATTTATTTATTCCACAGAGAGAGAGAATGAGTGCATGCATTAGGTGGTGGGAGGGGCAGAGAGAGAGGGAGAGACAGACTCCATGCTAAGCAGGGAACCAGACTCCAGGCTCCATCCCAGGACCTTGAGATTATGACCTGAGCTGAAGGCAGATACCTAACCAACTGAGCCACCCAGGTGCCTTGAATTCTGCCAATATTTAAAGAAGAATTCACATCACTCCTTCTCAAACTCTTCCAAAATACTGAAGACAGAACACCTCCAAATTTTCTAGGAGGCCAGCGTTACCCTGATATCAAAGCTAGATAAAAGGCACTACAAAGAAAGAAAACTACAGATCAAGAGCCCTTACAAAGACAGACATGAAACCCTCAACAAAATAACAGCAAATCAATTTCAGTAGCATGTTAAAGGGTTATATACCATGACCAGATGGGATTTATTCCAGGAAGGCATTGATGATTAATCATACAAAAATTAGTCAATGTAATATACAAAAATGAAATCAAAGGGAGAAAAAAAAACATGATCATCTCAGTTTTACATTAAGAAAGCACTTGACAAAAGCCAACACCCTTTCATGATAAAAATACTGAATAAATTAGGAAAACAAGGAACTTCCTCAACATGATAAAGGTTATATGAAAAACCCACAGCTAACATCATATTCAATGGTAAAAAACCAAACACTTTTCCCCTAACATCAGGAAGAACACAAGGAAATCTGCTTTTACCACTTCTACTCAACATAGTAGTAGAAGTCCTTGCCATAGTGGTTAGGCAAGGAAAAGAAATAAAATGCAAAAATAAAATAAATAAAAAATTTATTTTATTTTTGCAAAAATAAAATTTATTTTATTTTTGCAAAAATAAAATCCAAACTGAGAAGGAAGAAACAAAACTTTCCTTGTACATAGATGACTTGATCTTATACATAGAAACCTCTACAGGGCGCCTGGGTGGCTCAGTGAGTTAGGGCCTCTGCCTTTGGCTCAGGTCGTGATCTCAGGGTCCTGGGATCGAGCCCCATATCGGGCTCTCTGCTCGGTGGGGAGCCTGCTTCCCCCTCTCTCTCTCTGCCTGCCTCTCTGCCTACTTGTGATCTCTGTCTGTAAATAAATAAATAAAATCTTTAAAAAAAAAAAAAAAAAGAAACCCCTACAGATTCTACAAAGAAACTATTAGCACTAAAATCCAAAAAGGAAATTAAGAAAATAGTCCCATTTATAATATCATAAAAAAGATTAAGATACTTAAGAATAGATCTAACTAAGGAGGTAAAAACTTATACACTGGAAATTGCAAAACATTGTTGAAAGACAGAAGACCAAAATAAATAGAAAGACATCCCATGTTCACAGATTAGAATACTTAAGATGACAATACAACCCAAAGTGACACATGTAAGTTGCCTGGCTGGCTCAGTCAATAGAGAAAGCAAATCTTGATTTCGGGGTTGTGAGTTTAAGCCTCACGTTGGACATAGAGCTTACTTAAAAAGAGTACAGATTTAAATAAAAAATCATTAAAAAAATAACAAAGTGATAGGCATAACTCAATGCAATCTCTATCAGAATCTCAATGGCTTTTTCTTTTTCAAGGAATGAAAAAAAAAATCCTAAGATTCACATTGAACAAGGAACCCTAAATAACAAAAAAAATCTTGAAAAAGAACAAAGTTGGAGGACTCACACTTCCCAAATTCCAAACTTGCTATAAATGCTATAGTAATCAGAAAAGTATGGTACTGACATAAGGATAGGCATGCAGACCGATGGGATATGATTGAGAGTTCAGAAATAAACCCATACAACTATGGTCAACTGATTTTTGACAAGGGTGCCAAGACCATTCAATAGGGGAAAGAACAGTCTTTTCAACAAATGCTGGTGGGAAAACTGGACATCCACATGCAAAAGAATGAAGTTAGATACTATCTCATATCATATTAAAAGATCAAAAAATGAATCAAAGACCTAAATTCAAGAGTGAAAGCTATAAAATTCTTAGAAGAAAACATAGGGGAAAATCTTGGATTTGGCAATGGTTCCTTAAATATATACCAAAAGCACAGGTGACAAAAGAAAAAACAGATAAATTGGGCTTTATCAAAATCAAAAACTTTTGTGCTTCAAAGGACACCATCAAGGACATTGACAACCCATGAAATGTGAGCAAATATTTGCAAACTATATATCTGAGGAAGTTTAATATTCAGAATATATAAAGAACTCCTATAAGCCAACAACAAAAAGGCAAGCAATCCAAAATGGGCAAAGTACTTCAATAGACATTTCTCCAAAGAAGGTACACAAATGGCCAATAAACACAAGACACTCAAATTCACTAGTCATCAGGGAATGCAAATAAAAAGCACAATGAGCTACAACTTCACACCTACTAGGATGATGAGGAGGAGGAGGAGAAGGAGGAGGATAAAGCAGAAAATAAGTGTTGGTAAAGATGTGTACATCGCTGGTGGGAATGTAAGTGATACAGCGACTGGAGGACACAGTCTGGCAGTTCCTCCAAAAGTTAAACATTGAATTACTATACAACCTAACACTTTTACTCCTAGGTCCATACTCAAAAGAATAGAAAACAGGGACTCAAACAGGTACGTCTATGCCAATGTTCATAGCAATATTATCCACAGTGGCTGAAAGGTGGAAACAACCCAATCATCTACTAACAGATGATTGGATAACACACATGTGGTATACACATGAAATGGAATGAAATGAAGATATGAAATGAAAATATGATACATATTACAGCATAAACAAATCTTGAAAACATTAAGCTAAGTGAAATAAGCCAGATGCAAAAGGACACATATTGATATAACTCCTCTTATATGAAATATCTAGAATAGGTGAGTTGATGGAGTCAGAAAGCAGATCAGACATTACAAAGGGGCGGAGATGGGAGGAGAACAGGGAGGATTGTCAGTTTCTGTTTGGAGGGACGAAGGGTTATGGAAGTAAATGGTGGTAAGGGTTGCGTTGTGGATGTAATTAATGCTACTGTCCATTTAATAATGGCAAGTTTCATTACCATAAAAAAAGAACAGGAAGTGACTGGAGGGTTTGGGGTGTGGAAGACGACAAGCTCTAGCATTAGAAAGATGACCGCCTGCAGAGGGGAAGAGAGAAGGACATCCGGTGGGAAGGACAGCAGTGTTTCAGATGATGGTGGTGATGATGATGGTGGATTGAGTTAAACTTATATAACCAGGAACATGCTGTCGACTGGCTGTATTTGAGAAATACTTATTGTAAGAGCAACTGGATATACTGAATGTGAGTTAGACACGAGGCGAGATGGAATCGAGAAGGATGCCTAGGTTTCTGTAAACCACGGGGAAAATTATGGTGCCATTTCTTAGTTTTTAGGGAGAGTGAAAATGTGAGGGATAGTGGGGAGTGGTGAGGAGGTGAGGAATAAAAAAATTCTGTTTTGAAATGTTAAGTTTGAGATACCTGTTATCTACCCATGTGGAACTCTTGGGTTGGCAGGAGGGCTGAGCAAGACAGAAGGGAGATGGTTACTGGAGATATAAATTTGAACATCATGAGTGCGCAGACAATACCCAAAGCCAAAGGACTGTTAAAATCCCGTCTGTATATAATACAGATAAAGACGAGGACCTAGCACAGAAACCAGGTACACTCTGCAATTAGGAAATCTGATGGAAGAGGAGGAGCTAGCCTCTGAGATCAGGAGAAAACAATGGTGTCAAAGTAGCCTGGGAAAGACGCATTTCTAGAAGTAAGTAGTAAACCAAAGTTTAATGGGATGAATTCTTCTGATTCTTAAATATCTAGGCTACATCACGATATTTTATTTTGGGGACGAATTACAGAAATCAAATTTTAACATTCTGGCAGAAGTGAAATAGATTTGTGATTTAAAAAAAATTAGTGACCTTGGCCATTGTAGCCACTTCCACATTTATTGCTGAACGAATTTTTGAATTAAGACGAAACCAAGCTATGATTTTAAAATATGATGTCACAAAGTAAAATTATAGACACAAAGCTCGGTGCAAGTTTATAATAAATAATAATCATGACTTAAGCAAGATGCCATTACTTACGCTGAATTATCTGAGCCGAATGCAGATGCTTAACCATCTGAGCCAGCCAGGCGCCCCATTTAGATGCATTTCTTACAAGAGAAAAAGCTACCGCTGCTTTTATGTAAGTATCTCAGAGTCTTACCAACATGATCTAACTGGTAACATTAAGCAATGTCACAGAACAATAAGCAATGGCAATTAAATTATTTAAATTTAAAAAGTATCATTTTTCAAATGAATGATAGAAGGATCAGACTAGGATATGCATCTTCTTCCTAAGGAATCGTTCCGACTTTACTTGTGAAGCATCAGCCAAACACTATGTTTTTAGCTTGACATCTGTTTACCAGCATCTGAGACTAGTAGGCATGGGGCAGAGTATCATCCCACACCTGTGTCTAGGACAGGCAGTTGTATGCACGTAAACCAAAGGTTCATCATGTCAGGCCAGTTTCAAACATGCTCTGAGAGCTGAGTTTCCAAGGTAGTGTCCTAAGTGTTTTTAATGATTTTCTTTTTTGAACTGAGAGCACATCAAAAATAGCACAAGTTTGCAAGCCCCTTTCCTTTGTTAAGCCATGTTGTAACTAACATCTACTGATAAATACAGCAATTCTGAGCTTGATTCCTCCTTATAACTTCCCTTTAGGGCACTGCACTAATTGCCAGTTTTTTGTTTTTTGTTTTTTTTTTTTTTGTAATATAAATGCGAGTGAATCAAGGCAGAGTCCCCAAAGTGGCCTCAAGCTTCCTTTCTTTTAATGTTAATACAGATGATTCACAAATATGGCTGTGTTATAAACAGGACGCACCCCTAAGAAGTAAACTTTTATATCTTTACTTCCCATCTGGCCAAGTTGTACCTAAGGGCCACAGAATATAAAGAAAGTGGAATGTGAAAGCTGAAAGAATAACCCTGGAACCAAAAAAAATCCATCTGTATGAAATCTAGTATATTGCAACGGCACTGACGGGCTCTCCGACTGTGGTATTACGGGATGGAGGCGATTCTGTTGGGAGCAGTGCAGAGCAGGTGACCCTGAGAGCTCCCATGGAGGATCTCTGAGACTTCTCTTCACCTGCCAGCTCTGACTTGATCAGTTTCTGTCTTCCTCTGGGCTGCCTGCCCGTCACTGTTTTATTGGCATTGTCAGCCTGTTACCATGTTTGTTGGGAGGAAACCACGAAGAAAATGTGAAATACCCTTCTTGGGGGAGCAGGGAAGGAGGGGGAAAATATATCCATTCTTAAATTTAAAGCCCTAAGGAGTGTCCTTCACATTTATGTTTATTCTCATAGCCTTGTGAGAAGTCATTTAAATAGTAATTTCCCTTATATTATCAACAAACATTACTCTCTCTTATAAGACACTTAAAAATATATGGTTATAGTCAATATTCTAAAGTGATTCCAGTTACTCCATTATTACTTTTTGAATTATAGAAGGAAAGGTCCAAATATTGCAATTAAAACATCGGTTATATGAATATCGAAGCCTTTTACTGCCTTCTGGAAAGCTTTCACCAAAACACTGCACCTTAGAACAGTTTTGTTATTAGAAAAGTATAAAGTTCTTTAAACAATAGGTCTATCAGTTATCAGTTCTTATTCGCAACTTTGTCTCTGCTTATAGAAAATCTTCACTAAAGTCAGTAGTTTTAAAACATCTCTTGGGGAGTAAAGAAAGGCAATCAATTGTTAATATTTTGGTATTGACAGAACACTGTTATGAATCAAAGGGTTAAAGATAAGAATGCAGTATCACTATTTTCATTATATAGAACAGTTGCTTTTAATTAACCTACTGATGAAGCAGAAAATGGTACCAATGACAGTCCAGATAAATTAATATACATAATAACAAACTGAATGAGCAGATTCTAGCAGTAAATTGCTCGAATATTCAAGAGCTTATTTAAGTTGTGTTTACATGAACCTGAATTTACTAAGTGAGAACTAAAATAGCAAACACACAGACTCTAAAGGTCTGACCTCCTGCTTTTACTGGGAATCTGTTGGCAGGTGCTCCTAGAGCTGGAAGCATTTCTTGTTGACCAATTTAAGCACTTTGCTTCTGAAGGACCATGGATTAAACCTTTAAAAAGGACTGAGACAGAAGCCTCCCTCCGCTAGCCCATATGTCAAACATACTAACATACTAAACACATCTTCATTCTTTCTTCCTTCTGTCCTTTTCTGACTTTAAAACTTACTGTAAACACTGCACATTCTAATGGTTAAGAGCTTGGTAGTGAACAGTCTGGGTTTGAATCCCCACTTTGCCATTTACCAGCAGTCTTATAAACAGCAACGACAGCCGTTTGCCTCAGTTTCCTTACTGGTAAAATCAGGATATTAATGAGATCAAACTGACAGGATTTTTGTGAGAACTAGATGAAATAATGTACTTGATTGGCATAGTACCTCATACACAGTAAGATTTCTGTAAGTGTTAGCCATGCTTTTCCCATTATTATTCAGAATCAGACACTGTATTGTAATTACTATGATGTCAGAATCTGGACTGTCTTTTAACCCCGTTGAAACCACCTATGTCATAGATAGGCCATGGACTAAATAGACAGAATGAGCTACTTGTAACAGCATGTTACAACAGCCTGTGTCCTCATAACACATCCCTAAAGCACTGGAAAGTTCAGAAGGAAAATTAACAACAAAAACATACCAAAATAGTCCCTCCAGAAGTTTAGATGCATTTCTTTTTCTTTTTCTTTTTTTTTTTTTTTTTTTAGATTTATTTATTCATTTGACAGAGGTACAGAAACAGAAAACACAAGCAGGGGGAGAGGGAGATGAAGAGGGAGAAGCAGACTCTCCACTGAGCAGGGAGCCCAATGTGGGGCTCGATCCCAAGACTCTGGGGTCATGACCTGAGCCAAATGCAGATGCTTAACCATCTGAGCCAGCCAGGCGCCCCATTTAGATGCATTTCTTACAAGAGAAAAAGCTACCGCTGCTTTTATGTAAGTATCTCAGAGTCTTACCAACATGATCTAACTGGTAACATTAAGCAATGTCACAGAACAATAAGCAACAATTAACAAAATACCTAAACCTCAAGGAATGTTGTGACTGAAATGGTAAAACCATTATACAAAAATTCTTTGGTAAGCAAATAAGAAAAATTTTAGTTATCTATCAGTTACAGCGATAGCTCTGGTCAGACACATCAGCCAAGAGTTTAAAGCCACCCTGTAGTTCATGGTGTCACTTGAGGGACATGGAAGACGAGGTCTAGGACTGGCACTTCCTCTTCCTTAAATGTATGTGTAGAGAGTGCTGCATGGATTCTGATCTTTATCTTACCTGGAATAAAGTTGAAATGTTCCCCTTTCAACTGAGACCATTATTTTCCATTGAAAACCTCTCCCAACTAAATACACTAACTAATACAACTAACACTGATAGTTCCACAACTGAGTCCAATTTTTGTAGATTTCCAAATTTTTTCAAAGGCTTATATTAAGTATGACTGGTATAGACATTTGGAGAGAAGGGACTAACACACTATGATTCTTCTTTCTTCCTAGTTTGAGCACTAAGACCATGATCTGGACTTATCTACATAGTGACAGACAAACAGAAACATGAACAAGCACTAGGCTAAACCAACGTTATATACTTAAATCATGCAAAAAAGGGGTAATGAAGGAAAAGCCATGGATAGAAATGATGTCTGCAAGGAAGGCACAGAGGAGAAATCTCTGTTTTCTCATGTATACTATCATGTGTCTTGTTCTCCTGCTCATATTTAAATGGTCTTCCCTTACCGCCAAATTACGGCGGAAAAAAAGACCGGTTGCTTGGACAAGGTAATTTGACTCTATGTATTCCTGAAGGTGGACTGGTGACAATCAAATGGACATGCTGGACATTTTGGATTGCCAGCGTGGGAAGGGAAGTACTTGCACCCGAGTGAAGTCAAGGGAAGAGATGGTAAAGAGAAAGACGCCTAGAAGGCCATCTGGCCCAGCAGAGCACTCGCAAGCAAACAGATGCACTGACCAATGGAAAGTTCTAGCCCCTGTTGGCCATATTTTTATCCTAGGCCTCTTCTCTCTCCTCCAGTTGCCTTTTCATTTTTACCTGGGGAGTCAAACTCCCCCTCCACATTGGTGATTTGTAGTCATCAAGGAAGTTCCCGGCAGCATTATGCGGCAATAAGCGGATGGTATGAAATTAAGTAGAGATTTGGCAGTTTCAAATTCTCATCAACAGAACCTGGTGCATTTTCTGACCTGAATTGCTAACCTGTGTGTTTATAAAAACTGATTTTGAAAAACAAGGCAGAAGTCACCAAGCCTGCACTTGGTGTGTGTAGACATGGGCTTGCTTCTTCTTTCAACCAAGACCATTATTTTCCATTGCAAACCTCTTCCAACTAAATACATGGCCTCTCACAGCATGTTTTATCAGTCTGGGGGCAGCCAAGCTCCTCTCACCTTTGTGGCAGCACCACCCAAACCCTCCCCCCTGCTCCAGGGGTCACCATGCCAATGGATTAGACGGTGTAGATGTCTATGACCCACACTGAAAAGGAAGTTGATAGTACTTAACAATTCAAGTACAAAGCATTACCATGCCAATACAGTTTCCTTTTGTTTCTAAGCCAAAACCCACAGTGCCAGCTTTCATTCTGACGGCTCTAATAAGTACTTTGTATTTAAACCGCTAGAAAAATAGTGACTTTAGACTCTTCCTTCACATCAGCGCTGTATACTGCTTTGAAAATCATCTCCCCGAATACTTGAATACTTGGATTTTTCTCCTCTTCTTCCCTTCAACCACTACCCCGGTTCTCAATGGTCACCTCCTCCTCAGCGGCACACCAAAGCCTCCTAACCGGCCTGCGTCCTGCCAGGCCAGGTCGTGCAGACCACTGGGTGGCCACAGAAGCCTGTTTTGTTTGGACCACACAAGGTGGGCTGGGGAGCCAGCGAAGCAATGAGGACTAAGTGTGGACCCAGAGCCATCATCTTCCATGGTTTGCTCCCCAGCACTGGTGGGGAGATAGCAGGTGAAAGGGAGGACTGGTCAACCAAGGGTGTGTCTGTGGCAGAGCTCTTACCCCATCACCTTTGACTCTGTTACCAACCATGAGTGGCAGGGACTTTAAAAAAAAAAGAATCTTTAAATTTGGCTTTGAATTTTTTAAAAAAAGATTTTATTTATTTAGGGGGGTGGAGAGGACAGAAGGAGAAGCAGATTCCTGGCGATGTGGGACTTGATCCCAGGACCCTTGAGATTATGACCCGAGCTGGGGGCAGCTGCTTCACTGACTGAGTCCCCCAGGCACCCCTTGGTTTTGGATTTTATTTATTAGTCCAAAATGTGAATGTTTCTACCTGGAAAAATGAAAATTAGCTGTATTTATAAGGCATTAAACTGAACAGCTGTATTTCTTCTCAACAGGACAAAACAGAATTACAGATGAAGAAGACAGTTTCTATTCTTTAAGATACACATGTTATGCAATGCACTATCAGAAATGCAAAGGTGAAATTAACAGGACCTGGGCTATACAGGCACTCAGCAGCCCGGTGACAGGACTAGAGCAAGTGTGATGTGGGGCTAAGCAGATGAAGGGGTCAGGAGTGTTGCTAAGAGAGGTGCTGGGGTGGTCGGTGAGGGATTCAGGCTGGCAACAGATAAGACAGGCATCTGTGAAGGCCTAGAAGGCAGGAAGAGAGTTATCTGAAGAGCCTAAGGTCAGGGGGGATCCTGAAGCTCATCATGACGTGATGAAGCCTCCTTGGAGAAAATCCCAGGTGGCGAGCCTGTGACGGGAGGCTGATGTCTCAGTAGCTGAGACTTAGTAAATCACTTCACTAGACTCTGTTTCTATTCTTAATCTTGTTTCCAGATCACTTGGCCTAGAGGTGTGCTGCCCACCAGGACTGCATAGGACAAATACTACCATGCATGTCTTTGAGGGATAACAAGGGAAAGAATAGGAGCAGAGAAGGCAGTTACCACAGGAGAGCAGCTGGCTTGTCAGGGAGGAGAGCAACAGGCCCTCATTGACCACATTTTGATCCCCAGGGTTGACTCAAGACTTTTATCTCTCTGTGCTGTTTCGAGAAAGTCTGTCATGCCAAGAGCAAGCCCATTACTTTAAATTTCTCTTCAGTGCTGGGTACATTATAAGCATAACTATTTGGTACCTTAATTATGATAAACACCGTAATTAATACTGAAAAAATTATAAGCCACGAAATGGCAGCAGATTGTCTATAGTATTTCTCTACACATATGATAAAGTGAAACCATTTTTTCCTGCTTTCAAGGATGTTTTTCTTCTTTTTATTATCCCACAGTCCTATAAGGTCTTGCTGTGTTTATGTGACCGATGAAACAATGAAGCTTTGAAACTTCAACACCAAGAAACAGAAAGGACACCATAAAAGAAACACATTATTATGGCCTTGAACATCTGTGCTGAAGGATACACAAGCTCAAAAATAGTTTTGCTTCAACTGGGACTGACACACAGGGTTGCCATCTGGGAACCGGAACGAAGATATGAAATTGGGCTCTTGCCCTCCCTCTTCCCTGAGCGGACTGCTTAACCCTTTGAGTGCCAGGCTCCATTCAGGCGCCTGGTCTCCATGTCCTTGTTAAAGCATGACCTTGTTCGTTCTTCCTCCAAGTGGAGAAGGCAGTGTCAAGATAGACACGCTTTCACCCAAGGTCTCTGCATCCTATAATTGTCGGGTTCCCTGTTATTAGTAAAGTGGATAATTTTTATTTACCTCACTGCAGCATTTAAAGAAGTAATCTCCTGTGAAATTATCCCAAGATGATGAAACTCAAAATTATTTCTGCCCATTAACTTCCAACTAGGAAAAAAAAGGCATATATGTTTATGCACAGCCTCATATGGCTGGATCTCCACTGAAAAGGAAATCTGGATTCAGATCATGTTTCTTGCTATCTCCTAGTCCAACAGAATTGATATGCCACTAATTTATTTAAAATTCCACAGTTGAAAAATAAATAAATAAAATAAAATTCTACAGTTGACGTAACTCATCATAAAGGACACAACCCTGGGTGCAGTTGGAAAGAGCCCACTTTTCTGGAGGCTTAGAACAATGAAGCAGATTAGGGAATTCAACCAACACCTCATTTCCTTTTAAAATCACTAGAATCTGCATTTGACACATGAAAAACCTGGGTCCCAGAAAAGTTAAAATTATTGAGTTGAGAGTTATTGCTAGGACCAGGACTCAGAATCACAACTTCTTGTCATGTCACAGAGAAAGTGAGATGAGCGACCATGTGAGAAACATCATGTGGATACTGATCTCCATTCATCCTGGGATGATCAAAGCGGATAGTTCCATGAGAGTGTCCTCTCCGTGTTAATTAGTATTGGAAGTTAGAGAGAAAGTCCCCCAATTTTATTGCTCAGATCTTCATCTGTGTCCCTAGGCCCTAAGGTAATAGAAAACAGTTGTGATGAACTAAAATCTTATGGCACTGATGTAAAATCTTCAGTTAGCCTCTTCCAAATTTGTAGCTTCCCCGAGTTTAGGAAAAAAAAAAAAATCAAACATTATTCCTCTGTGATTTTGTTTGGCATCACACAGAGCAAGCAAACTATAACAAATATTGTATTGTTAATATAACTAATCATTAAATTAACTAAATGTATTTAAATTAAATTGATTAATTAAAAACATTAATAATCTTAGAGAAATCTTAGAGAAAAGGGTGGAAAGCCTATTCCTCAAAGTGCATACATTTGTTGTATCAGCTGAAAATACTGTGTTTAACTAGTCCCCTTACTCCTTCCCTTGC